>NC_071291.1:44220000-44862500 GCF_943737925.1 Anopheles nili | reverse complement strand
ACGCAGTTCGTTGAATAGCGAACGATAAAATACCCCGCCACACGCAAAAGGGCAGGGCGTATTATGCGGCTCTAGTTGCATTAATTGGCGCTTACGTGAGGGGGCCAGTTTGCGAAGTGGCTCGATTGCAACTGCCAGCTGCACCAGCTCGATGGGAGGGAGAGATTCTGACTCAAATCCCATTGAAACAATGGAAATTTTTGAACGATCGTACCAAAGAGAGCGACGCGTGTCGCAAAGGGACGCGTGTCGTCAAAATCGTCACTTGCGTAAAACCAAACCGATCCGTTTCGCGTGTCACGAGCTCCTCTGCGCCAAGTGTGTGCATGCATTTTGTCAACCTGCTTGTCGCGGGCCAGCAGGTTTCGATCAAACCTCCCCCTCTTCCAATACGATCACCTTCAGGCTCGGAAAACAAAAAAAAAATCAAGTAAACAACGTGTGAAACACCACAACTGCGGCTGCTTCCAACTCGAAGCTCCATCGTCGACGAGCTCGTCGACGGGGGCTCGTATTTGAAATTCAAACCATTTTTTAATTGTTTAATTATCGATTGCCGCGTGTGCGCGATCGCTCGCGATCGTTACGCGATGCCTCGCACGCGCCAACATGGCGTGCGTGCGTGCGTGTCGGTTAGTTGCGTGCCACGCGTAGGAAGGTAGGAGTAGGGGAGATGCATTTCCTTCCCAGGTACCATGGAGTTCTAGTACCCCTTTTGCCGATCACCGATCGGTTGGAATTTGGAGGTAAAGCTCACCGATGTTAAATGCACGCGAATCGGGACCTCGCAAGGCGCGAGCCGTACGCGTGCGCCTTTACGCACAAAACCAACAGCGTGCGTACAGGAACTGAACACTGGCAGAGAACATCTTGGTCCGGTTTTTAGCCTCCTTTTGAAGCACGCATGGAATGCGCCAATGATCAAGCCAAGCGGAAGGTGCACGGTTTTGTAGCATGTAGCACACAAAGCGCATAAAGGCTTTACGGATCCTTGCCCGAGACTGCCTATTATGGGATTACAAGCCCACCACCGGTCCCATCAGGGCCGGATAACTGGATGGCTGATGCAACATTCGCATCCCATTGCAGCATGCATGCGAGCCTACAAACGGAGTGCCACTTTTCTTTCTTTTTTTTCGGTCCCACCAGGGATGCTATGTCTGGTTCTTTTCCATCGCAGCCGGTTGTCTCCCAATCAGGCCACCCGTTATGCTGCTCCTAGGGAGGAGGGGGGGGGGGGGGGGGGCTGGAAAAAAGGGGACACAAACGAGCCCCCTACAGAGAGCTAGAGCCAAAAGGGGACTAGTACGATGAATTGTCTTCCATCAACGGATTTGCATCAGGCGCGGTCGAGATACGCGCGATCTTCACTTCACCCGCGGGCAGAGGGCGATCGCGACTTCCGCCTGTTGCGGATAAGGGTGAGCGGGTGAAGGGGGAAGGAGGTGGGGGCAATCAGCTAATTGAATGTAGGGGTCGGGCCAGATCCACCCTTCGCCCTCGGATTCTCAAACCTGGGGGGGTGAGGTTTTGCTGCTAGCACGATGCGCGATCGACAACGATTAGAACGCGACGTTATGTGTTTAGCCCCCATCCGAGGCAAACCCTTTTACGTTGCGTAGGGGTGGGATGCGATTCTAGGTGGCGAAATGCGCCACTGGTGGAGCTTTCACTCGTACCGAACACCTCGGCCAGTGTGGATCTTTATCGTGGTTCCAGTTTGCTCATCTAACGTGCTCTAAACACGACCCCTGCGCGATCTCAGCCCAGTTAGACAGGTTAGTAGTGCGGCCTGACACTCGATCGTTCGGGTTCTCGGAGTGTCGCGTGAAGTGTCACAGCATGTCCCGGGCAAAGTGGACAGCCAAGTTTGCATCTGATGGCGAGCGCGTCAACGAGCGCGTCGTTCTTGACCGGCATCAATTTCACTTTATTCCAATCAAAAGTGCTCAACGTCGATCGCGGGTACATCAACGTCATTGTGCGATCGTCTTGTGGAGAGTCTCACCGGAAGGGTCACTTCCAAAGGACGGTGCTGGAGGGGCCGAGAATTGGCTGCCACAATGTGTCCACGGTGCTTTAGAGCGAAAACGCAACATTGTTCTTGCTCTACCCGGACGATCGATCAGCACTATTTGTTTTTTTTTTTTTTGGTGTGTGTACTTCGTGGAGACCCCAACGCGAGACCCTGAACTACAGCATCTCCAACCACGGGGAAGCGATACGGCCTGCTGGTGCACTGTGTGATTAATGTGTGAACCCGCGGCACAATGGACCGAAGCGATCTATCGGCGAGAGGTTTTTCCGCAAATCACGCGGGCCCGCCCGAGGAAAAACGGGAACGGATGTCGCGTCCAAGTGCATACGTTAAAGCAAAAAAAAAACAGGAGCAATTAAAAACTAATTGAGCGGTTCGCAAATCGATTGAGCAATGTGGCGTGGAGAATTGCGCAGCAAGCGACGTGAGCGTGAGCGATGTGTGGATTGTTTTCGAATTTCCTCAAGTCGCTTTTCTGCTTTTAAACCAAGCGGTTTCTTTATGTTGTTTCGCGGGCTTCTCATGTGCACAAAACAGGCCTACTGTGACGTCTGGCAAAGCTTATTTACTGCAAACAAAGAACGAACCACTTTACCATCGTCGCGCTTTGTTGAACGGTGCGCCAGAACAGTAGGCCTAGAAATGTTCGATACTTGTCCAACTCCTTTTCCCGTGCCCGGCAGTGAAGGGGAACGCGCACCCACCAGAAGAGTGCGAGAAAAATGAAGAATAATTTGCGGCGGCCGTTTGTTTCTCAAGCACAACCATGCTCCGAGGTGTCCTTATCGTGTGCATGAAAAGCCATTTGACCGATGATGATGGTGCCAGACGGTGTTATTTACTTCCGACAAAACCGATACGAATCTGGCGGCAGGAATTGTTTCGCATTTTTTGTGCAACACTGACAGCTGCTTGACCCTTGGTACAAGTTGACAACCGCCAAATCCTTGGATCTTTTCCACCCAGCCAACCCTAATCCATCCATCACGCCACGTGAGATAGTTTCGCTCAGCGTCCTTGCCACCCCAGCAGCACAAAGGCTTTTGATGTGACGCTTGCGTGAAGCCAAATTGATGCCTTTACTAGTGCGGGAAAGGAGTCTCCAACGGGTGTCTTTACAAAGCCTTACTTGCCCACTCGAACCCGCTGAATTTGGTTTATTTATCCACAATGCGATCGGTCACTCACTGGCATTGGTGTGTGCGTAAACCAATCTGCCGCCTGTCAACCGGCACATCAAAACAAATTAAGGAATTGAGCCACTCAGGTCATGTCTCCGAAGGTTCCGCAAGAGACGAACAGAGATGTTGTTTGTTTGTTTTTTTCAGTGCCATTCCCACCATCCGATACCCGAGGCCCATTTCTATATTGCACGGCATCGGGTGGGATATCCCGGACCGCTTGTGAACTCGTCCACCGGAAATACCACACCGATGGGTGGTGGGTGGAGAAAATCACCACCCGTTCGCTAATGGAATGCAACAGCTCGAGCTTCATCAGTGCGGGGACCCAAACGCGTCACTAGCTATGTAAATAAACACCAGAATGGTGATGAAAAGGAAGCCCGGGTGTTCTTCCCCGGGCGTGAGTAATGATCGGTTAGACTGAGGTTCTGTATGCGAAACGCGATCCGTGATGTTTCGATCGCGATCACTGTCACAGCCTCGTATGACCCCGGACTGTAAGGGCCCATGACTCCTCGCTTGATCGGTCGATCGGGAACTTTAATTGAATTTATACTTTTAACAGGGGAGCGTGCCGATGCAACCGGTGGTTTCGATTGAATAATTGCATTCTACCGACGCGTGTATTTCCACCTGATCGGGGTGTTCCCGGTTCCAGACGTGCGATGCATAATCAAGCCGTCCAATTAATTTATGCTAAGCCGAAGCTGGTGGTGTTTTTTTTCTGCGCCTGAATCGATGCTAATCGCGTGGTCATACGCGCCGTATACGGTTGGAAAGAGCTATTAGCTGGAGTTGTGTGGGAAATTTCCGCGTGAAAAAAGCCCTCCGCCAGTCTCAAGAACGCTGCAAGCGTGTGATTGCGAAGGTGCTAAAACTAGCACACTGCTGGAGTGAAGCAAACAAATTAGATGAAGATGTTACCGATAATTGTTTCCGACTGTGGCTGACGCACGCAGTTAACCCATTAGTCGCGGGTTAAAAGTAAAGTGCTAGGGCCACAATTACAACGTCATTAGAAACGACCGAACCGTTGAACCGTTGAAAGCACCCAACTGATCGCAACCCATAGCGGTGATGGGTGCGAAACAATTCGAAGCCCTTCCTGACCTCGGACGCGATCACGCTCGACCCTTTGACCGTGCGCGATGGCAACACCCCGATAAGGTTGAATGACCCTTCTCCGAGCTGGCGCGTAGCGCGTTAAACACGCCAAAAGGACGCAGGTCCTTCGACATTCCATCAGCCCAAGAATGCTGGTGAATGTCAAGGTCAGTCAGCTCTGTCACGGTGTCCTTCCGGAGCGGTTGGAGCCGGTTTTTTTTTTCGAAAATTGTATCCCGAATGTGGTGTCCGATTTCGCTCCAGGCAAACGTCAAGGGTTGCCAAATTTTTGACAGCCCGTCACAGATGTGCGATCAGGTCAGCATCGTGACGCCAAAAGCTGACCAACTGCTGGTCAACGCAACGACAAATGGACTCATTCTCATGGGGTTGGCAATTTTTTTTCTTCGTCTTGTTAATTTGCCCGCATTCATTCTCCTTCTTTGCGCAAGACCCGAAACCATTCGCACGCGTATCCGGACCGGATTTGCCCAAGGACATCCGCCGTGCGTCGGCCACGCGCCAGAGCGAACATTTTGAAGCAACGTTTGTTGAAGGGGGTTGGTTTTTTTTCTTCTTCGTTGTACCTTTTTTCCATCTGCACACCGTGAAGATAAGTTGCTTTGGGCGGTTCGGACAGGCCTCACGGTTGGGGAGATGAATAATTCATCGATCATCGGCGCCGCCGTTATTGATATACATATTTTCTTCTCAATACCACGAGCACGGGACTGCGTGTGCGGCCTTTTTTGGAGGGTGAGATTTTGCATGTCGCGTGCCTGCGAACGACATTAGCCGTCACTTGATGATAGAAAGGCATTCGCGTGCCACCGGATCGCGATTAAAGGGATCCGAACTGGTTCAGGTGTGGGAATTGCCTTCGTGAGCTGTGGTAGGGGTGAAAAAGAAAAATCATTAGGCAATCGGCAACGTATAAAAAATATGCCCGCTGCAGTTGCTGCAACACGATCGTACGATGGTCGCGTTTTTGTCAAGCACTGTCGAGCATAGCTCCACTTTACGATCCTTATTCACGTGGTACGACGCAAAAAGCCGGGCCCACCTGCTGGCGGCAATAAATCATTAAAATTAAATCCACCACATCCGCACATCGCAGGGATCCCGGCGATCCGGCAGCAATCATTCAATAAAGTAATTACGGGCAATTTTCAAATCTCGATCCCGACCGCCACTACGACGAAATCGCGCGCTAGCCCCGTGATTTCGTGAACCGCGGTTAATTGAATTACCCACAAACCCGGGAACCAACAAAACCGAGCACACAAACCGACATCAACCCGGTTTTGTGGCGGAACCAAAAACCCCAGTGCGACTGGAAAAGATAAACCTTGGCGCGTGTCCTCGGCGCATCATCGACCCGGGGACACGCGGGATTGCCCGCATAATGAGCCAACGATTCGTTGGCCTCGGTTTTCGGACGCCATCAGAAATGACGGCGCAACTCTTGGAGGCGCATTTTTGCGTCGTCCTAGCTCGTGTTCCTCGAACAAATGGCCACCGACAGTGGTCAGTTGGTTCTGCGGTTCAATCAGGCTCCCCTCAGCAAACGATCGTTAATTAAATGTTCCCGCAATCATCCTCACAGGAGGACATCCTGTTACGCCACTCGAGAGTCCGCGTGATTGCGGAATTTGCAACACATATTTCCACGGTCGCGATCACGGCGCTCGATCACCGATAATTAGAGCTGCCTGCTAGGTGAATCTCGGACAAAGGATTATTACGACAAGTGGTGGTGTTTTTTGTTTTTGAAAATTGCCCCCCGAAAAACAATTAGCGTGAATGCGATCGATCGCAAACAAGCGGAATCGTTTTGTTTTGTGGCATTCTGCGGCTGTCCTACAGTCCAGCAGCTCATTCTCCGTGAGGCAAGAATAATTCCACTTGAGTGCGAGCGATTTCACGGCTCGTTTTCGGGTTCAATGAATAACCTTTTTTCCGAAGTGTACGTCGAGTCCCACTCCTGTACTACTTCACAGGGACATCGAAACCAATGGTGCGATTATTCACCGCCAACACCGGTTGTCATTTAGATTCGGATGGCTTGCATCCAGAGGCGTACCGGTACGGTGAGTTGAATGGAAAGTAAGAGTGTTAACGAGCTGAACAGTATTTAAACTAGTCAATGGAATTGAGCTGCGCCAAGGACACGAGGAAGCGCAACAGAACAAGGTGCTTATCCTGCTTCTGAATGGTGGTGGTTGCCTGGACATTAACCGGTGGCTAAGAATAGCCAGCCCCAAACCTGTCCACGGAACCTTGGCACGTCACCGGAATGCCACACAGGATAACCCCCTACGAAGCCGTACGTGGGAAACGTGAGTTTTACGATCGCGTTCGCTTAAAATAGAAACGAAGATCGCTCGTTCCGGAAATATCACGCGCTTGCAGCCGAGCTTTTCCATACCGGCAAGGACACCGATGGAGCGCGTTCCAAAAATAGTCCACCCGGTGGGTACACCGAAGCCGATTTGAGATTTAAGGTGCAGGATGCCCTTCGGAGGGAACGGCGATCTCGTGCACGCGTAGTGATGAGGATCGTGGTTTTTCCGTGCCGTTCTTCCGGGAGGCACCTGTATCAAATCGTCCCATGGTGCGCCAAATGATGCAGGAAGTGACGGTTTTGGACAAAAAGGATAATTACTCCACGGCGGCGCTTAATGATCAGGGGGCATGCCAGGAAAACATATTCATCAGAAAGGCGACAGGCGGTCGCCACAATTCACAGACATAAGCTTTAATTTTCGTGCACCCGATTGTCAAATGTCGTCAAGGAGAGCAAGGAGAACGGCACCGATGCTTGAGTTAAGCTCCCTGCGCGAAAATGGAAGGGAACCTGGGAACTTCCTCCCCTCCGAAAGGCAAGCATCACGCGACGCATTCTCAGGGCCAAATCGCGGAAATTCTCGTGGTAGCAAAATTCCAGCCCCCCTGAGGGCAGTGATGCGACAGAAAAGGATACCAAAAGGAAACCGACGCGTGGTATTATTTATAGCTCGCGTGCATGCGGCACGCGACCAGCTTAAGGGCAGCCGTGTGGAATTGCTGGTATGGTATGGTATGCGATTGTACTTCCTTCTTTTTAGACCTACTTCGCGTGGCCTTGTTGTGAGGTAAACAATCGAAAATTCGATCGACCAATATCGGACTAGCGAACGGCACGCGTGGTGAGCACATTTTTGGAGGGTGCGCCCCTTCATTCGCAAGGGCGGAACCCAGAAGGAGTGCGAGTTTTGCGCCTCCATCGCGAAGGATCACGCTCGAATGAGCAGCGTGTCCTTGTGCGTTGTGAGATGGATCGTCACTTTCAAGTTCACACACTGTCCCTTTCCGTGGAGGAAGGCTTGCAGAAGGGCGAACGGCGAATGACTTGCCAACTCATCGGCGGTGTGCAGAAACAAATAAATTAATGAAAAATGCATCCAACCAGTGCCGACGAAAAACATTCACCAGGCCCTGAACGGGGCCGAGTCGCTGTTGAGACTCCTAAACAACAAAAAAATAAATACAAAAACCGCCACAACAAACCGGTACCACCAAACGAGACTCGCGAACGGGTTGGGTGGCGTAAAAACGTCGACAGCGGTTCAAATATGAGACGAAACGAAACGAAAAAGTGCCGCCAGTGGAGAACAGAAGAGAAAAAAAGCAAATCCCATCAACGCCCCAGGGCGATCGTCAGCCCGGGGATTACCTTGAGGGAAGGTTGTCCTGCGCCACATCAAACGATCGCGCGCCCCGTTTAGCGCTGCACCAAAAAAACGGCGCGCATATCTCTTCATCAGCGAGACGCGTGCCCAATGACGCCTTACCACCTTTCACACCGCACCCGGAGGGGGATACGCAATAAATAAAAAAAAATTGAAGCAAAAAAAAAGAAACGAATCTACCTTATTGCACCGGCTCGTGCCAACACCGGGCGCCATGTCGTGACACCGGACGTGCCGCAATACCGGTAAGGACGCACCGGACGCGAACCAGTTAGTGGCACGCGCGTCGAATAACATTATCGATTAAATTAAACGACTTATTGCGAACCGACCTGGGGTCGCTTATAGCAGCTTAAAATATTACCCCTTTTCGACGTGAACGCGATCGCGGGCATCGCAAAGAAATGACTCCCGCTGCACTCGATCAGCGTCCATTAATCGATCGCAGACCAGAGCTGACATTTACCATTAACACCGTTTAATGTCGGTGTGTCGCGTGCTAATACTACGATTTGTGACCGTGTGAAGCCGTGAAACCACCACGATCGTCCTTGTCCCGCTTCTCAACATTAGTTCCAATTTTGTTCCGTTTTGTTTCACTTGCAGGGCGCCCTCCCCCACCGGAAGCTGAAGAAAGTGTGCGGTAGAAGCTTGCCTCTAGCTCTGATCCTCGCGTGAACCACTAACAACATGGGCACCCTGCCGCAGCTAGCCGTCGTCAAGGGAAAACTGTGCCGGCTGCATCCGACCTTGCTGCATCGCACCTTCGAATCGAATGTTGACAAATTCTGCGGCACCGATACGGCTCTCATCTACAACGGTAGGTAGCTGGGAAGAGATGAGGGAGGAAGGGGAAGGGGGGGGTCAATTCCGAACTCGTATCGATGTCACCGCGCTTGGTTGCGTTTTAGAAATCTGGCCTTCTTCCGGCACACGGTGACCCTTCGACCACGGGCGAACAATTCTTCGAGCCGGAGGTTTGTGGCTTCACTCGAATGCTCGAGGGGCGTGATTCGTTGTAGCCTTCAATGAGAGAGGACATCGAGTTACACGGTTCGGTTCGGTTCGGTTGTTAGCTTTGCTTCTACAAGAAAGACAAACTAGGGTGCGAGTAACCTAAGCATGATCGTTTCTAACCCACCAAGATGGTTAATCTGTGCCGTTTTTGGCTTGCTCTAGCTCCGCTTGTGGCCAATTTTGCACGTGTTTACGACGTTCGAGAACCTCCAACCAGCACGACCTTGATACCTTGCCCACCGACGGTTTCACGTTGCATAATTGCACCGTAGCTAGAAATAAAAGCGAAAAAAAATCACAAACATACTCACCCCACCTTGCTGCACGAGATCAAGTCTCGGGTTGGCCAAAGAGGGGTGATTTTTCAAGCGCCCCATGTCACGTGCAAGCAATTTCGCTTAATGTGCTCCTTTCACCGAGCCGTTATGAGATGTTTAAAAAGTCAACCACCACCGAACGGGTTCACTGCTCGTTTATGCGTTTATGTTGTGGCGAGTTTGGCGTTGCTTGGGCGATCGTAGCAGGCCATGACGACCCTGTCAGCGACAGAAACGCAACAGCCAAACAACGAACCATGAATTCTAGTTCAAGGTCAAGAAAAGTGAGCTTCCAGGCGTGCCGTGCTAGGCCGGGTGTTTTCACCGTGTTGCGCAGCACGCGCCGGCGTTTCGTTTCGTTCGTTTTCAACTGAGTTTTCCTTCAGCCCGCACTGACCGTGAGAGCCGAACCGGGGGTGTTTTGTTTTCCTTTTTTTTTCTCTCCTTTTGCGGTCGTCATTTGTTGCCGTTGGTGTTGCTGCTTTTTGCCACCCCTCCGTTGGGGTGGTTTTCTCGCTTGCCACCTACCCCAGCATAACGGTTTCCAGCGCCAAAGTAAGGTGCGCCTCGGGCGGTGGCCACTCACGAAGATCGTTGCATGTTGCCCAACGGCGGTATCCACAGCCATCGCTCCCTCGTTCAAGTGCAATTTCGAAGGGTTAACCGTCAACCCAAACGCAAATCCACGGCCATAACGGGTGTCGGCAATAGAGGCCCCGATCCGGGGGGCCAAACTGGCTGAACAGGTCCACGGTTGCGCAAACCACCGCGGTACACTTTGGTGCGAACTTTTGCGCAATGCCCTCGTTCATCGGCGTCATTACCCGAGCGGTGCAGGTGCGGTGGTCAGTTCTTTTCGCACCGTACTTAGCTTTTGGTTGCACACGTTGGACGCCGATGTTTAGCCGGCCATTAAAGCACCTCCTCCGGTTGCTCGGTTATCCGTTATCCAAGGTTGCGGACATCCGTTTCCGATGCTAGATCAAGAACGATCCATGGTGCAAATTGTTCCCTCGTCGCCCGTTTTCCATTGTGTAACGGATTCTGCCAACGATCGATCGAGATCTGCGAACAATGGCCGGCCGTTCGGTTCACCTCAAACAGGAAACCAAGTACGAGAGAGAATTCACGTAATGCACCTGTGTTTTTCAGACCGTTTCACTACGATGACATCGGTCGTTCGGGGCTAAATGTCAATTGCTTCACGTGACAGCGTTTTTTTTTATTCTATTTGTTTATTTGTTTATTTTTCTTTTTTGCCCACGATATTCTTCCCACTGACTAACAGACGATGGACGCGGCGAGTTGCGAATTAACTACAACGTGCTCAACTCGACGGCGAACCGATTGGCGGCGGCCATGCTGAACCGCATCAAGGATCACTTCCGGTCGCAACCGAACGGTGACGGGGACCACATCGTAGCCGTGTGCATGCATCCGTCCGATCGGTTGGTAACGACATTGCTCGCCATCTGGAAGGCCGGTGCCGCGTATCTGCCCATTGATCCGACCTTCCCACCGAACCGTATCCAGCACATCCTGGGCGAGGCGAAACCCGTGCTGGTCGTGTACGACGATGACTTCGACAACGCGCCCATCTTCGGCAAGACGCCCTCCATCCGGTACGCCGAGTTGCGCAAGCGGGCTAGCGAACTTAGCAACGCCAACATCCGCCCGGATGCGATGCTTGGCAAGGGTGACTCCCAACTCGCGCTGGTGCTGTACACCTCCGGTAGCACCGGTGTTCCGAAGGGTAAGCAAGAACCAGACCCAGTTGCCAAAAGGCACACTTACTAATGTTTCGAATTGGGCCCGGATTTTTTTCTCATTCGAATCCGTTCCAGGTGTACGCCTCAATCACGAAACGATCCTGAACCGGCTCCAGTGGCAGTGGAACCGTTTTCCGTACTCCCCGACGGAGCGCATCGGAGTGTTTAAAACGGCGCTAACGTTCGTCGATTCGGTCACCGAAATCTGGGGTCCACTGCT
Organism: Anopheles nili; assembly: GCF_943737925.1. NCBI lineage: Eukaryota > Metazoa > Arthropoda > Insecta > Diptera > Culicidae > Anopheles > Anopheles nili. The sequence continues at coordinate 44,851,120 of NC_071291.1, read as the reverse complement.
CAACGGCATGGCCATCGTTGTGGTGCCGAAAAAAATTACCAACAACCCGGAGAAGCTCGTCGATCTGCTGGAGCACTACCGCATCGAACGGTTGGTGTTGGTACCGACGTTACTCCGATCGCTGCTGCTCTATCTGCCACTGCAGCAGCAGCAGCAGCACCAGACGCCGCAAAACGACACACAAAAGCTGCTGTACAATCTGCGCATCTGGGTGTGCTCTGGTGAACCGCTGCAGATTGCGCTGGCCCGCGAGTTTTTCGACTACTTCCAGGAGGGTGTGCATCAGCTGTGCAACTTCTACGGTTCGACCGAAGTGATGGGTGACGTTACGTACTTCGTGTGCGAGTCGAAGCACCAGCTCGAGAGCTACGACAAGGTACCGATCGGGTATCCGCTCAGCAACACCATCATCTATATCCTGAGCCCGGACCTACAGCCAGTCCGGACGGAGGAGATTGGTGAGCTGTACGTGGCGGGCATGAACCTTGCCGAAGGGTACGTCAACGGGCGTGATCCGGACCGGTTCATCGACAATCCGCTAGCGATTGATCCGTCGTTTGGGCGGCTGTACAAAACCGGCGATTACGCGTCGGTTAGCAAAGGTTGCGTGTACTATCAGGGCCGCACGGATTCGCAGATTAAAATCCGTGGCCACCGGGTGGACCTGTCTGAGGTGGAAACCAACTTGCTCGGGTTGGATGGCGTCGATAAGGGGATCGTGCTGTGTTATCACGCCGGTGAGATCGATCAGGCGTTGCTGGGTTTCGTGACGTTGGAGAAGAATGCCCACTTTAAGACGGGCCTGCAGGTGGAAGCTGCCCTCGGGGACAAGCTGGCCCATTACATGATTCCTCAGGTGGTACTGCTCGAAAGCATCCCGCTGCTCGTGAACGGCAAGATCGATCGGCAAACGCTGCTGAAGATGTACGAGAACACCAACAACAACGGTAATGATCGGAACAACATCGGAAACGAATTTGGGTGGGTGCCACAGTGGAATAACGAGTTTTGTTTCACATTTCAGATGACACGCAGATCGAGATCGAGTATGACTACACGAACGTGCCACCGAGCAGGATGACCGTAGCGAAGGACCTCTTCGAAACGGTTGGTCAGGTGATCGGTCGATCGACGCGGGCCAAAATTTGCCTGACCAGCAACTTCTACGAGCTCGGTGGCAACTCGCTCAACTCGATCATCACGGTGACGCAGCTGTGCGGCAAGGGCTACCCGGTCAGCATCACCACGTTCATCGGTGCGAAGAATTTGGGCGAAATCCTGGACAAAATCTGCGCTGACGAGCGCGAACTGCAGAAGCACCAGTTGGACGGAAACGGAAATGGAAACGTTTCGAGTGGCATCGACTATCGCATGCAGTTAACGGCAGTTCCGCTAGCGCTGGAACACAAGCACGATACCATCGAGTAGGTTTTTGTGTTCTTTCTGCCAATCCCAAACGACGTAAACTTACAAGGGTTGCATTCCATTCGCAGCATCATTACGTCCAGTTTCTTCGAAAAGGCAGACCTCGAGCAATGGCTCAAGCCGCAGATCCACGAGACGGACTACCGGGACATCCTGGAGGACATTTGGACGGTGCTGATCGAGAAGGGGCTGAGCTTCATCGTGAAGGACGAAACTGGCCGCTCGGTGGGTGTTTCGTTGAATTTCGACGCGCACGACGAGCCGGAAGTGACGGTCACCAGCAAGCTGATCATCGTGTTCGAGTTCCTGGAATTTGTGGAGGGACCAATTCGGTACGTACCAGACTGCTACCTGCAAACCTGCGTTACTGACGATGTCCTTATTTCTCCCTGCTCGCGTAGTGACAGCCAGCTGCCGAAGGGAACGAATCAAATCCTGCACTCCTTCATGATGGGCACGTGTGCGGAGCTGTCGGCTCAGGAAAACATCGAAGCTATGCACTTCATGGAGAGCGAAGTGTTGAAGCTGGCGAACCGCAGGAATTTTGCTGGCATCTTCACCACCAACACCAACCCGCTCACGCAACAGCTCGGTTCGAACGTGTACAGCTACGAGACGATGCTCGACTACCAGGTGAACCAGTTCGTCTACAGCGGGGACGGCTCGAAACCGTTCGCAGCGGCTCCCGATAGCCAGCGAGCTGTGGTGCACTGGAAGGACATTCGGTGTTGATCCGGCTGTGCGATACCAGAGCGATAGAGCCTAGAACTAGACGATTAAGCACACAAAGTACGCTGAAATAAGTTATTTTATTTATGATGAAACGGAAACACTACGTAACACCCGCATGGACGCTCGCTCCCGGTGCGGACTCCCTTATCTATGAATCTCACCTTATATGACACCCTACTTTTTAAGACAATCGGTACGAGGGGTTCCATTTTTCTCGGCGGTAACACGCTCGTGATCGTGATATCTTTAAGTGAACAGTATTTTACGGTACGGTGTAGGAATGCGCGCTACATTCGATTAAGCATTGCATACGTCGAACTAGAATGTTTTAGTATGCCTCTAAAGGAAGTAGTAAGAGAAAACGTTGTAGAACAACAACGAAAAATTGTGATTGATAGCTTTGCAATCGGGGCGCATGTGTACCAACAATACGCTTCGGGGCAGGTTCTAAATCGACAAACGAACAGTGCGCGGAACAAAAAGGAAAAAAATACACAACAAAATGTCGAGCTGTACAATGAAGCTATATAGATAATAGGGGTAAAGCAATAAACGATCATGCGATCATTGATGTACAAGTACACTCGTGTTTGGTTTAAGTGAAACAATCGTCCGGTACCTAGACACGTGCCAAGGAGCTTATTGATCTGTCAGCTATTTTAGCAACGCCTACTGCAACGTGATCACAGCTCAGCGTTCAAGGGATGGAACTCTTCAACAGATGCATTGTGGAAATGGCACTCTACAGCCATGGGTCGATATTAAAACGCCAAATGCTCTAATTGATGATGTTTGTTTATTTATTTCTTTACATCTTCACCAATACTCTCGACAATGTCAGGATTATTCGTGAGCCATAACTTGTTTTTGAAATAAGTATCGCATATATTACTTATCGTTAATAGTTTATACACATTCACTACCTTATATCCACTGTATTGCCTGGTTTGCATACTCGTGCAACGGTAGCTTCACCACTCACACGCGCTCAGCAATCAAAGTATGCACATTTAACTACTTTAGTAATCGCTCTATCCGTTGTCCAAAACATTAGCAAACTTTCTCTTTGCCAAACTATATTTTGCTAAAGGCTAACCTATGCCCGGCTCGTTTAAGCTCACCGAATTGGTGACTCACGCTCTTCAGCGTTTGTAGGGTTTCGTTATTTAAGACCTTTTATGACATGTTTTCGTAAAAACGTAAATGTACTTTCCGACCGCTCGTCTTTTCCAATACGCGTATTTTTGGATATACATATTATATACTTTTATTTTCGTTCAGACGAAAAGCAATCGATCAAAGCTATTTTATACGTTCACCGTCAACTAAAATGCATCTTCTATACAAATAAAACCTACTGCAAATAGAAACTAAATCTTAAAAAAAAACTGCGAACCAACAATTAAAAGCAAAACATAACTAACCTATTGTCTTGAGAATGTGGAGGACAGCATATTTTTCGAAGCTTAAGATGCCGTTTCTCCTGCACGAGAAAGCATGTTGGAAATATACTACGGGTCTCTCAGGTATGCACAGACCCGCCGAGACAAATTGCGTCCTGCGTTGGAATACTTCTTCATGCATTCCCACGCTGAACTCTGTCCATCTTGGTTCCTTTACAACAGCCTATAAACCGCATTAGTACTTGGTTTTGGATTATGGATGAAAGCGATCCTCACCGCTAAAGTGCTTGCGTGTTAATTTGTGATATTCTCCTTGCCAAGGCTCTACAGCAATGTATGAGTCTTTGAAAGTACTCACTATCGTTACAATATTTCTATATATGTACACATTTTATACGGAGACTTTCTTGCTCTGTTTACGTGGCATCGAAAAACGAATCAAAAAGTTAGTATACATATCACCATACACGATATAGCACTCGGTAGCAAACAACGGTAGAACAAAACATTTTTCCTATCCCGACATCGATACATTTCAAATTAAATCAGCGACGTTTCTAAAAACCTATTACAAACGTTAAGCTTGATTCTTAGAATCTCTCAACAAAAAAAATCCTTCCGCAATCAGCCCACGTTGATGCTTCCTATAATGTTTTTCTACAAATATATATTAATTTGTATGCTAACAGTTTGCTCAAGCCAGCTAGCGATTTTCTTTGACACGCTTACTCAAATTTTACAAAGTTGCCATGGGATATTACTGGATTCTCTGCTAAATGTGAATGATAGAAAACGCTTAGTATAATGAGACGATCATTAGCTAGCTTGAGAAATCCTGCACTCAAATTTGTGCAGCAATGTCCATCTATCCATCGCCACGTTTTTTGTTTAACATTATAAGGACTATTTTCCTCTACAACGACTTTTTCACTGATAGCTGATGTAGTACTAAATGCGCCTTGTGATAGACATGACGTAATATATGTTACCGCTTGTTACTATTTTTGGTGCACTCTATGCTAAATATTAAATAACTACCGAGTTATGCTGACCGGTAGCAGAAGCCGTCCCTCCCGCTCCGCTACCACCGGATGGCGCACTGGACGCACCGCTCGACGCGGTCGTTTCACCGCTGATTCCCTCGGCCAGCTGCTGGGCCTGGTCTACCTCACGATACTTTCGGAATGTTTTCCACTGACCCGAGTTATAGTCCAACGTTATGAGCGACTCAACAAGCATTAAAGCCGTCCTGTCGTCCTGATGTACTTTTTCCTGCAAATAAACAATATTAAATTCATATTACCAACTTCACAGAGGGTTCCGTATGTACATAGACGTTAGATTTCACTTACAATACTTTCGTTTAGCTTAATGGTGACAATATTCTCTGGAGAGGGTCGTGGATTGTTTCGGTAACCGGCCATGAAGCCAATAATTATAGCTTTTTCCAACCTTGACACACAATTGGCCCGTTTGAACATGTCGTGCGCCTCCATGTAATACTTGCTCTGCAATATATTAAAATTATCAATAACTCATTTGGCTGTATCGATTACGTAGATACGTGAATTATAATGAAAATGATAATCAGATAATTTTAATCGAATTCAACATTGATATTGACATTTATAACTTAATCTCTCTAATTGAGCGCATTGAAGATTCATTTCAACTGTGTACGGATTACATTTTTCAATAAGTTGTTTAGATTTTCAGAACATAACTCCAAGAAGCTAAGATCAGTCAGTTGGCTAAAGTCAACTCACCATTGCAGACACAATAATGTTTAATGACTCCATTTAGGATTGCTATCTTGACCAAATGGGAAACCATTTTCACTGATTTATAATTTACTTACCGATATCGATAGCCCTTTCCGTGCCCCAGGTTGTTGCTGTTGCTGTCCCTGCTGCGATTGTTGCTGACCACCTCCCTGTGCTTGTTGTTGGATCGTCACTGTCGTTCCTTGTTGTTGTTGTTGCTGCTGCTGGACTTGTCTCACTTGAGTGCGTTGTACTTGTATCTGCTGGGTTTGCTGCTGCTGCTGCTGCTGCTGAGGCTGTTGGACAAGCTGAATGGTCGTACCGCCTGTCCGCTGTGTTCCCGGCGCTTGGAATTGAATCGTGTGTTGCTGCTGGGGTTGCTGTTGTTGTGGAATTTGCGTTATTATCGTTCGCTGGCCTGCCTGGCCCGCTGTTGCGGCCGCTTTTAGTATCTGCTGCTGTTGCCCTGCAACTGTTGACTGTTGGATTGTTTGCACCAACTTCGGTTGTCCGCCCGGCCGTTGGATGAGCGTTATACCCTGCGGAAGCATCGTTTGCACATTGTTCGCTCCACCGACCGGACGGAAAATCACTTGCTGCTTTACTTGTGGTTGTTGCAATTGCTGCTGCTGTACCTGTTGCTGGGTAATGTTTGTTATCAACGCCGGAATCGTAGCAGTTTGCTGCTGTTGCTGCTGTACCACGGTGGTGGTACCTTGCTGTTGCCCTGAGGCGGGTTGTATAACGACGGGCGTTAGGGCTGGAATATTTTGGTGCAAAGAGCTAGTAGGGACGAGTGCAGGAATTTGACTCATCTTTGAGTCCGGCTCAGTTTTGATCAATCCAGGCGGCCCGGTCAAAATTGTAGTCCCACCCAATCCCGACACATTTTGAAGCGGAATCTGCTGATACACCGTATTACCCGACGCATCCACCGTCTGTATGATAACTCCTTTCTGGTTAAGCACGTTTGATACATTGGCAGCGTTCGTGACGTAGAACGTATTTCCTTTCACGTTCGGTGGCACTACAACTTGCGTGTATTTTGGCTGCTGACCAACAGCTGCAGCTGCGGTTGCTTGTAACGCTTGCTGTTGTTGTTGCTGCTGCAACTGTTGCTGATGCTGCAATATTTGGGCTACCGAGGGTGTCATCGCGGCCGAGGGAGGGTTCTGTGCCGTTATTGTGATAGTTCGCTTCTGCGGAACAGCAGTGGGGGTAATTTGAAGCTGATTTTGCTGCTGTTGCACTGGCTGAATATTCAGTATCGTAGGTTGTGCCGAACCCGCAGGGATCTGCGTTGAAATTAGCGGTGGAATATTTTGCATTAACTGGCTGTTGTTCAGTGACACGGTTGGAGCCGTTTTAATCTGCACAATCCTAGTCGGTTGAGAGAGACCCTGTTGTCCTTGTACTTGGATTTGCTGTTGCTGCTGCTGTTGAAGCAATTGCTGTTGCTGCTGAGTTCGTGGGATGGTCGTAGTTAAAGTAGGCGTACCCGTAGAGTTTACATTCGAAACTATCCGTTGAATATTGAGCTGCTTTCCGGGTGAAGTCGTATTCAGCACGTAAGAGGTAAGTGGTGCTTTCTGCTGTATAATAGTGGCACCGCCGGATGTCGTCGCCGTGCCCGTTGGAACCTGTTTAGTGGTGAACAAAATATTTCCTCCACGATTGATGATGGTCGTCGATTTTGGAATAGACGCATGGAGCGCACCGGGTACGATCGATTCTGACGATATAATTTCAATCTTCGACTGGGAGTTGGTGTTACTGCTGCTCGTAACCGCTGCAGCGGCTGCGGCAGCCGCACTGATCGATTTTCCAGTTGATTTTTGAATTATCTGCACGCCTCCGGTTAGTGTCGGTTGCGTTTGTAGTACTGTCTTGGTTGGTTTCGTAGCTAATGGAACCGTTCGTACCAACGATGGCGGCTGCGATAACGAAACAATCGTATTCCCCACAGCACTAGCAGCAACACCGGTAGCATCTGTTTTAATGACCGTCGCAGAAAGAGTTTTTGTGGCAGGATATGCCAGTGGGGGCGGTGCCGAACTAACAATTGGCATAGAGCTGACCGCTATCGAAGTAGGCGTTGTTAAGCTGATAGACTCCGTATCTATATCTTTCATTTCTACTTCTTCCTCCTCCGTTGCCGCAAGAGTTGTTTGCGTGGGCGTTTGTTGTTGCTGCAGCGGTTGCTGCGATGTTTGTTGCTGCTGCTGTCGCTGTGGTGGCTGTAGCGTTTGTTGCGATTGAGGCGTTAGTTGTTGTTGCTGCTGCTGCTGCTGCTGTTGTTGTTGCGATGACGACTGAACTTGAGCCTGCGCAGGATTAGCAATGGAAGATGACATAATGCTGGAAGGTGCATCTTTGCTGCCGGAGGTGGCGGGCATTGGGGTTGCTGGCTGACTATACACTGTTGAGGGCGCCGTCAAACCAGCCGCATAATCCGGCGTCGTTGTAATCGTCGGGGACGACGTAGTTGGTGTCGTAGCGGCTGGTTTCACGTCGGTCGTACTTTGAGTCTGCTGTTCGGCGACCTTCTTTGCTTGCTCTTCCTTTTCTTGTTCTCGTTTTCGTTTCTTAGCTGCCGCATATCCTAGCGGTTGCTCTCCTATCTCAAGAAGCTTGATACCGCCATCCTTCCTGCCAGCTGGCGTACGGCTCATGGTGGGTCGGGACTGACCAGGCGTGGTCGGAGGAGACCGAAAACCACCGGTTGGCACACGTGATGGAATTCCTTTCAGCGGGGTTGTGTCGGTCATTTTTCGAGGGATCCCCCGCGACCGCAAAGGCACTGTCGGTGCTGAAATCTTCTTCAGGCAACTCTGTGCATCGGTAGACTTTTGGATCAGCTCCGCGCGTAAGGCCGCACTTTTTGGTTTACGTTTCAACGTAAAATGTTTCACCGGTGTTGCCTGCTGTCCGACGACGGACACAAGGGTTAATTTGTTCAAATACTGGCACTCGAGCGGCAACATGCCGAGATCCGCATTTTTCACCACCAGCCGGCGCAGTTCGTTTACCATGTCTGTAAAAATAGGTCGAGTCTCTTCGTAGTCTGAGATCTCTGTATTCAGTGAACCGGTCGTCGGAAGCGTTTTTATCGTTTCCGCTATCATTGAGACCCATAGTTCCGAGTCAAGACCAGCAACTTCAATCACCTCCTCCAATTCAGTCTTCCACTACAAGAAAAGAAAGTAATAAAAGTTGTACAAAATACTCAAATCTGATCTATATGCTACAAAACTAAATTTCAACTTCAATAGAAAAGAAGGCATCCCTTTGATGCCTGCTGATCGAGAATGATGATTCCGAATGTGACAGATACGGCTCGTTATTTTGTTGTTGTTTATGTTACACATCCAGAACACCAACACGCACTTTTTGTCGATGTATTTTTTTTCTTTCACAGTCCCTGACATATCTCTATGGAACATTATCACACAACAACGGATGGACTAAAACGAGCGGAATGTTACACACATTATCTTTGCCAAACTTTTGCAAACTTCTTTGTTAATTCATCATTTACGAACATCCGGCCCAACAAAACACATTTTCTTCATGGTTGTTTTTCTGCTTCTTTTTTCCAAGCACCAACACTAACGCGCCTGCAACATCAGCAATGCCAGTTTTTACGACAATCCGGCGCAACGATGATGTCGTCATGGGGTTTTGTCGTCTCACTCTGACTTACTCCGTGGCATGCTGTTGGCGCCTTTGCTTAATCGACCGCACGCCATCTCTCTCGCACGCTTACCTCTTCGACGATCCGTCGCGGAATTTGGAAAAAACTGAGCAGCAGTTTCAGCTTGACCTGAGTCTGTAAGTCTGGAAAACACTCCTTGATATTCCGTAACACTTCTTTGTTCAATTGAGATGTGATTGAGCCACTTATCCACGAATCGTTCGATGTTCCAAGCTTATTGTGTAGCCACAGAGAAATGTCGCTGTCCCGCACGTTCGCCATCTTGAAAAAAAGATTTGAAATGCTGGATGAACTAGAAACGTCAAAGCCTTGAGAAAATGCTGCTCAGCACGCTTGTGTCACATGCGGTATATCTTCACCTTGACCATGTTAATGTCAAATTTGATTTTCTACATGTCCTATTATACATTTTTACCAGATAAATGCTCCCTTTATTACAACATAGTAACATTAAAAAAAAAGATCATTTTCTTAATATTGTTGAAAATTTTATTGTTTTCTTATTGATATTATTTTCTGGTGCCTGGAAGGAATCATCAAACCGTTACTAGACGGCTACCAACGAGCGTAACGCCATAACGATTTTGTTGTTTGACGTTTTCCATGAATCAGCAGCGTCAAAACGAATAAATTCCGTAAACAATTGGTGTGTTGATCAATGTTTTAGTTTATTTTAGTTCGTATAGTTAGTATAACATTGTGAATCTATAATAATTTTTCTTCTTGGCTTGCGATGAAGCCGAGTCACGTGTTGCTGCTTTTGTTTGTGCTGCTGTTTGATGGTAAGAATCATTCTCCTTCAAGGATGCCTCCAATAGGGCGGGGCTCGCCAGGGCATACCTCAAGCAAACAAGGCGTTGCTGCTGCTAATGAGTTTTAAATGAATTAAACAAAGGGTCGTCCTGCTCCGGTTTGTTGTTTTAGTGTCGTTCGTATTGGCGAAATTCAACTTTACCATCCCAAAAATATTACAAGGATCATGGTTTTCGTGGGAGGTCGGGAAACCCACATTGACTGTTTTAGACGATCATACTATGTCCGACAGAGGCGATCTAATTCGAATGGAGCGAGAAGGATCAAACTATACATTCATTTTCCAAGGAAGAAAATGTTTCCACTGTGTACATGCCTTTCCGCGGACGGTAAACATATTTGAAAAGTTTGAATGTAAGTTCTAATCTACACATCCTGGACTTTTGTAAGCAAACGCAATATGTTTTAATCAATACCTTACGCTTCTAGCTGCTTGTGTGACACTGGGTTTAAACGAAGAACCGTCAATAAATCGTGTATGTCGAGGAATTACAACGGATCAACAGTTAATAACTCTTTTTAACGAAAACTACGTGCCCGTCAATTGTCGCTCCTCGCTAGAAGGTGTGTGGCAGTTTGCATATCAGAATCGATTCCGCTTCACAGGAGAGTGTGATCATCCGGATGCACGGATACATTCGTGTCAGCAGGCAGGAACACAGTTTCTTATTTCTAACGAAAAGTTTAACATAACCTACAAGCAGTGCATCGGTATGGCGGAAACATTTAATGGCGTGGTGGAATACAGCTGCTTGGGTGATTGGTTTGTTGGAAAGAACCACTACTTCACCGTGGCTAACACGAAGGAATCGCGAAAAGATGAAAAATATCGATGCTTTCTCAAGAATCGAGATGATGATCTCTATCTAGGCGTTTCAATCACGGCCGAATGTAACACTCTGAAGACGGTTGAAAAATCACCGGAACGTCTAAGAATTACTCCAGTGAAGGCTGATGTCATTGAGCCAGGTTGCCGATTCCCGCAAAACTTCACCGGAGATTGGATTAACACGGCTAATATAGACGGTGATGTTAAGATAAATGAAACACACATTGTAGAAACGTACAAACCAGATCAGTCGCGATATCGTCGCACGATATATGTTTGCCGAGAGCAAAGAGACACTCGTATCATGATGGCCCGACTGACGGTCGACGGTTGCCAGACAGATTACGTGTGTTTCGATTTCGTTCCCAAACACCATAACGTTATTCGTTACCGACGCGGGTTAGCCGTAATCCAAGACGATTTTTCAACGGTATGCTCTTGGAAGCAGTTCCCAAATAAGGAGCAGTGGCGGTATGATTTACTGTTGGCAGCAAAACCCGTCCCCATTCGGTGTCCCGTAGCCGGCAAGTTTAATTTTACGCAGAAAGGAGAAGCCCCATTTAAAACTCGTATTCTCGGCGGTGTCACGCTTAGCCCTCGACCGGATATTCGTTGCAAGCAGAACATATCGGACTTTTCGGTTTGCGATGGAGATCAGAAGGAGATGACGATCGATGCGGACTACTGTCTATCAGTGGATTATCTTGGACGCCCCATCGATATTTACAGCGATCCCGATTATCGCATGAATTGTATCGGATACTGGCAGGAGAATTTGAAATCCTACCTCATCACCTATGACGATCTGGATCCACTCTCCAAATACCGCTGTTGGGTTTATCAACGGGCGGATCTGAACCGTGTGTTGATGTCACAGGCAGTCGGAGCCTTTTGTGACATTAATCAAGACGTTACCTCGTGGAACTACACAGAGGGTGCCGTTGTTGCCATCGACATGACCGAATATGAACGCGAGCGTGATCAGTGTCCAATGCACTTTGATGATGGAGAAAACCCTTGGTTGGAAACAGAAAATTTCATAACCGTCTTTCCGTGGGTTATTTACCGCTCCACCGCTGCTCTCAGCAGCACTCTGACCTCATTCCTTATTTCGCTAGCAGCGGTATGTTTGAAGGTTTTCTTTTAATCTTTTAGTTTGAATCTCTCTGCAGGAAATTTTATCCGTCCAAAATGCACTGCCAGTCGAGTGCAATGTGCCTTCATTCCATCCATAAATGTAAATGTAGTACCTCATGAGAATTATAAATAAAGACGTGGATGTTGACTCTACTATAACAATTGTGTGGTCATTGAACAGCATCAACTAATTTCCATTTATAAGAATGCTTTACTTTACAAGCCAATGTTCCACATATTTTTACAGGGCTGAAGGGGATGATCCTAACAAATTGAGTTTCAAATGAATTTGAGCTCACAGACGTTTTATCCTGCCGAATGGTAGAGATAAAAGATATCTTTTATGTTTGCGATCTTTTGCGTTTTCAACAAAAATAGAACAAACATCATTTGAATTGGAAAAGCTTGCGATGGCAGTAGCTCGTTCACTGCGTTCTACCCCACCAATCGGGTATTATCTCAACAATTGATTTACACTCAAATTTATTTTTTTTAAGTTTTATCAATTGTGCAATGTTGCTAAATTAGGTTTCGATTATGATGACTTTGAGAAATATGTTTCATTTCAAATTCCAGGGGGTAAGAAAGCATCAAATTGTGTATTGTCAACATGAAACCAAAGCTGTTTGTGTCGTTCCCCCTTGGCAAACGAAATGAGAAAACCGCATATCGAACGACTTTATCCTTCCTTGTCTTTCCCATGGTGTGAGCGAAATTGAAAATTTTTCCGTACAATCACTTTGCATAAGAGTGATGAAAATTGGAAAATTTTTAGGCTTGAGTGCAAGTTAAAGTGTCAACAATCTTTATCATGGAACAGTCAAGAAGCTTCTTCGAAATATACCATAATACCACGGAACAGTGGCAGGAACAAAGCTAATACATATGGTTTGAACGTCGTCGTACCCGTCGCCGTCGTTGTTGGTGCTAATCCCTCCAACGCGTTTCAGATGGTGCGTACGGCGGTAAAAGGTGCAATGGCTTTGACTATCCATTCATTCGCTGGCGATTGGAAGGAGCTATCGCGTTTCTGTGTTCAGTGTGAGTGGCGTTTAGCAGCCAAACGAGTTCCTAGTTCAGCTAGTCTCAAACGCGCTGCAAACCGTTTCCTCATTTAACGCGAGTGTCTAGTGACTAGTGGCCGTGCACCATGGTGTTATCCTCGCTACCGCTTCTACGAATCGAACCCCAGGAGAGAAGCTGAGTAGTGGAGGATTTTAGCCGAACAGGCACGTCCAACAGCTGGCTGAGCTGTTAATCTGCAGCAGAAAAGACTCAACGTCGCGCTTGTGTTGTGGGCCCGGACTGTGATTCGTTTTTCGTGTGATGTGCATTTTAGAAAACAAATCTTTCAGTCTCAAGCGTAAAACGAGCTGTGCATAGACGATTCGTAGGGGAAAATTGCAAGCCAACTCGCCGTCGTTCGTAGTCGGCCGGATCGCTTTCTTTTCTCGCGAACGAGCACAACAAAGCGCTGTCAAAACATCGCCAGAACAAACGAGAAAGAGAAGACAAGATGACTTGTTGACGTGTGCGAAGAAACGGTGGATAGAAGAAGTGTCAAAAGTGCAGTACTAGAACGCGTGCATGAATGAGCTGCGTGCAGTCGAACGGGATAATTTGTAAAAATAGAAAGGGCGAAAGAATGCGCGGCCTATAGGAACGATCGTGCGCGAAAACGAGACCACCGGACCGAGAGGAGCACGTGTGCTGGATGCGGTGCCAACGGTGCTGTGGCCAAAAGGAGATAGACCCAATTGCGGGCACAGCACAGCTGAGCTAGGAAAATTGTCTGCATAATCGCAGATCGCAAGGGAAACAAACCGTACTGCTTCGCAACAAGCCAGCGCGCATCCCTGCGTTCGATAGTGTGTTGTTGTTGGGTTCCGCATCAACCCACAACCATCCAGTCCAGCCGTGTCGCGTGCCTCTTGGTGCCCCGTTTCGTCCGTTCGTCCGTAGCTTGCACATTTCTCGAATCATCCTACCCGAAAGGTTCGATAAGGTAAGTGCTCCGGCTTATCATCGTACACCGCTCAGGCACGAGTCATCTCATACGAAATCGTCATACTTCGTCCCCGCTTTCCATTAATCTCGCCACACATGCTGACCTCCGCGGACGTGAACGTCAGACCGAAATGTCCACTCGTCGGATTACTTAACAGTCCGCCAGTCGTCCAGCGTGTGAGGAAATCGCGCTCTCCATCCTTGCAATACCCCTGGCTGTGGCCTTGTCGCCGTGGGTCCGTGTGTCCGCGTGCGAGGTTTATCTGGTGTCGATGTTGGAAAATATTCGCACCACCGTTGACGAATTCAGCTGTCGAGAGCGTAGCTTCTACCACAATGCTACAATAGCCCAGGGCAGGGACAGAGAAATCGCGACGACGTCACGAATGGCGCGTGATAGTGCCGTTGAGATTTACGCTCCTTTTTACTCTCACACACCGGTGTCGCGTAGGGGTCGTCCTCTATTGCAGCATATTGCATCACGTTGTGCGAATGTACTAGCTGGCGTTGAAGATGAAATTTTTCTCCTTCCGAGGGACATGTGGGACAGCTTGCTTTAAGCATAACATCAATAATGGTTCCATAGGTTTTTGCTGCAAAAAAGGCAGCATATATTTGTTGTTGTTTTCGTATGTTCTCGCTCGTATGCCCGACTATTTGTTTCGCCCGAACCGAATGTGCCAGCCATTTAAAAGTACAACAGTTAGTTACGTTTCGATGATCTTTCAGCAATTTAAAACACCTGCAAGGGGGAAGTTTAACGGAAGGTTAGCCGCGTCTGCCGTACCACAAGCAAGCCGTCGTGACCGTCCACTCGAATCACATCCAGCGCCAGCAAACGCTCCGGAAGCTCATCCACATGCCAAGGCTTAAAAAAGCTGCTCGATGGTCCGTCCGTCCGTCCGTCCGGTGTGAAACCGAATCGATCGTCGGTTCAGCGGTTGGAACCGTTCCAAATTCAATACGACAGAGCTGCACTTGAGCGTCCGTTCGTTAGCCACCCAAGTGCAGAAGCCAGTTCCGGGTATTTGCCAGCTCGAAGCGGTTCTATGGGAAACGGTTCGCTTTTTGAACGTTGTTCCGAGATGTCTGTTGTTCGGTTGCCTGCTGCACGCCAACATCGCTCTCTTATACACACTCCTGCCACCGAGAGATAGAGAGAGAGAGAGATTGAGAGGGACGAAATCACCTTCTTCTGCATGTGAAGTTTCACCAGCAGCTCGTTCGGGGCGAGGTCCGGGACGACCGTCGTGGCCAGCGGCCAATGGCCACCGCATGTGCCGAGGGTATATGTAACAGAAAGAGATTCCGGATGCGGAACCGCACTTAGGCTTGGATGGTGCACGGTGACGTAATTTGAATTCGGGCGCACCGTTTGAAAACAGAAACAACGTCTGGTGCTGGCACGAACGGTGAAATGTGATTAGCATAAATAGATCTCCCAACGGGGTGTTGCAGGGGGAGAGCAGAGCAAACGAATACGGAATTATGGCAATTGTTGGCTGGGTTTGAGCGATTGATTGACGGTAATCGCAAGACGCAAGAGCTTGCGTCAAAGCCACCATGGCCTGGATAGTTTTGGGACGCGCCACGTGGTGGCCACAGCACTCGAGTACACATGGGAGCGGTTTTTGGGACGTTGCGACGGCGAGACAGGTTGATTTATCGTCGACGAGGTGCGAACAAAGCCTCAGTTTGACCTCGTCAACACGGATGTCGGAGAATCCTGTGGAAACGCTACAGCTCGTTCGCTAAATGCACGTATGAAACATCAGCAGCAAAAACCGATCGCAGAAAAAAAAAATGCCCAATCAACAATCATCGAAACAACGCGCGTTTGTACCGTTACCAGCAGCACGATCACACGCACCCCTTTCCGTGGTCACCGTTGTTACATCATCCTGCGTTGGCAGTCGAGCACAGTGCCATTAAAGTTTTGGATCACTTCAGCGCATTTTGATAAGTGTGCACGTACACGCTGGCTACTTCCATCGATCGATTGATCGATCGAACGAGCGATAGGATCGATCGCAGGATGCTCCCTCCCCGTCGATTGGGTGACGTTGGAATGGCTTAAGTATTCCCCTGGTGCCGTGCAAGGAGGTGTTGCACGAAGTATGTGGATGTGTGTTTTTTCCACCTCTTCCCTACCTCCCTCCCTCCCGTTTATAAGGCATTTTGCTAAGCCCCAACACCCAGGGTGAATATAAATTTGCTTCGTTTCATTTTTCATCCCCTAATCGGACCGTTTGTATGCGGATTTCAAACGCGAGAATTCGTGGGATAAAGCCTGAATGAACACTAACCTCCACCGTGTCGTTTGTCTCTGGACCCAAACCCGGAAGACGCCACGTGGCCGATGGCCGTTTAGTGGTATGATGGCCACTTCTTATCGGCACCACCCGCATGTCGGGGGTAGTTTTGTAACGTTGCGTGAAACTTGCGTTACCCATCGTAACGGTGTCGTGTGCCACAGGTGTATTGTTCACGCATGCTATATTTATCCATCGTAGCCCATTGCCGCACTTCGTGGCCATTTATTTTCGGTATTAATGACATTTCAGCTCCATTCCACGGGTTGGCCACAAGCTTTGGGCCACTTCCTTTCAGCCAACGGTCAGCTTTAAGAAGCTCGAAATCGTGCCGGGCACGTCGCGGCGAACCATGTGCGGGGTGAAAAGTAAAAGTGAGTTTTAATGGGCCACTCTTTATATGTTATTTTCGGTTGGCGCGTCGGTCGGTTTCGTTACCTTTTTGTTTTATTTTCAATCAATCAAAACTCCTCTGCTACAAATTGTGCTGGAAGATATTTATTGAACCCGCGCATGTAGGGGCGCGTGTGTTATGACCAACGGTTCATCAATTTGTAGTGGGCAATTGCACGGTTGACATGAGGAAAATATTGTATTTGATTTTTGGCACATTCCACCATGGGTAATTACGCCGACCAAACAAACGGGCAGCCAGTCTCTCTGTAGCGCCTTTTAAACGACACTCAACCCCAAACGGATCGTGCTGCAGATCGCATTACAACGTTTGGGGAGGGAATTGCATCGCCATCGATTATTGCCGAAGCGTGCAATTGCAGTGCCGACGTACGAAAAGTGAAGAGAGCGAGCGAGAGAGAAAGAGAGAGAGAGAGAGAGAGAGAGAGAGAGAAGAAACAATTGCACACCATGTCCAAACTGGTCGGCTGCCAGTGTCGTAGGCAATGAATATGTGCTGCACTTGCACTGCCGGTTTGTTTAGTTTTTTTTTCGTTCATTTTCAGTTGGTAGCATTTTTTTCAACCCCTCGCTCTGATGCTAACCCGCTCCCCTGCAACTCACTCGTCCAGAGCCATGTCCAGGGCGGGCGAAGCCTGAGTTGGGCTGAACATACCTACCAAAGCCGTTGCATCGACGCAGGTGGGCTGACTTGGTTTGCCTTACACCGAAACCCCAACACTCGCGGTTTGGCAAGATGGGGGCGCAAAATCGAAGGAGCAAAACAGCGCCACCGGTATGTGTATCGGGTGGTAGTGTAAAATTACGCGATTAACCAATCACGCTGGGAAGAGGACAACATCATCGCGCTCACGGTTCAGCGATCGTTTGGTGCGAAGCACGCGCATCAGCAGTGATCCTCAGGTGTGTGTGTGCGTTTGACAAGCGAGCTGGCATACTTGTGCCATATTCTCACCCGTGTATGGTCTCTTGATACCACTACGCGCCACCTGGCTATCACACGCAACCTGAGGATGAAGGGTGTGAACCCAACCGATCGGTTTCGAGGATGGCATATCTCTATTTCTCCCCAGGCTACTTCTGGGGTGTGCCCCGATTACGCAGTCGTCAATTCCGCACAAACACACACACACATACGGAATCGACCGCACGACCGGTTTACCGGATTGTGGAGAGGATGACGAAAACACGGGGCCCACAAAGTGGTCGCAATGACGGTGACGATCGTCCGACTGGGACGCGAAAAACTTGAATGAATCTACCGGTAACCGAAAAAATCGCAATCAAACGGCGGGACAGCTTGTTGCTGGTGTTGCTTTCGGCCATAACTCCGCCTGATTTGCAGCAAAAGGAATGATAAAAAGGACGAATTACGCTCGGGAGGGGAGAGCTGCAGAGCAATATGAAGGTCTCGAAGCGAAGGTATGGCGTAATCGTTTTGGCACCTTATTCGAATGAAAGTGAAGACATTGTCGGGAGCTGTATGGCTTGATCGATTGAGTCTGGGGGCCATGGTTCTCTTTCTCTCTCTGTCTCTCTTTGGGTTAATGAGATGTTGGAAAATGCAATGCGTTCGGTAAACACGGCCTCACGGTGCAATGGCTGCCCATCCAAGACAGCTGCGTTAATTTGTTAGGGTGATAGAGCCATCCTGTAAACATTGCATCAGACATTTACTATCGGAAGATGTCAAATTTTCGAAGTGCCATAAAACAACACACGGCGTATGACAACCGTCAGCAAGCGCAAACCGTTTTTGTCTCTTCAAGGCTGGCTGGTTGTTGTCGTTTTTTGTTTTCAATCGAAGCAACCGGAACAACCGAGGACTCTACTTTTGGCACCGACGGCCGCTGACAGTTGATTAACCCTACGTCAACCAGTTCCCAGACGATCGTGATCGAGACGCGCTCACTCCGACTCAGAGATGTCATCCATCTCATCGGTGGAGAGTTTGAAGCTCTCCGACGACGGCGCAGTCGAAACCACACAATCACAACCCTACACACAACGTGACGTAACTTTCACTTTCTTGGCGCGCGCGCGCGCGCGCGCGCGTTCGTCTTCCTTTCGCGTTCAATGCCGCGGGTTTCAGACTTCGCTGAGCCCCGCTTTACACGCAGGTTTCTTTTCCGAATATGTTTTATTTTATCATTAACAGCAATTGCACCGCAAAGGTGTGCCTACGTGTGTGATTGCCACGTAGTGCACGCGCGGTGGCTGTTTTTGGTGGGTTTGGCAAACGCATCAGCCCACGCCGCCTTCGGGCAACGCTTTTCTCCTTTGTTCTGCGATCTTTCGTACTGCTGCAACGGGATGCTTTTCCGTTGCGAGCGTCTAGCCCTTACGGTGGATTTTTTTTTCATCGCATTCGCTTTCATCTCACCCGCCAGGGAAGTAGGACAAACGTCCTGAACCGTCGTCGTCACCAGCACCAGCGGTTATCTGGAATGCGGTAACTAATGTATTCACGCGGCAGTCACGGATCTTTCACGCCCAGGCTCACGATGCAAGAAAGCTGTGACAGATGTGCTTCTGTCTGGCAACTCTGGGAGGCACTTTTATGGTCCTATTGTTTTATGAGCAGCAATTTGTGTGGTTGTGAGAAAACGTACCACAAGCGCACTCGTGCTCATGTGCTGCAAGTGTTTGCGAGTGTTTGGAAGGTTAATGGACGGCAGTACCGCCCGAGACGAGTGCTTGTTAACCGTATCCGGCTCTTGGATCCATTAACTTCTGTCTCAAGCGATAGATTTTCACGGTCCAATCAACGGCCTGAACTTGAGCTTAACTCGACAGTCACAACGGCAACATTGGACGCGATCGCGATCTCTCTTATTCTGGGTAGCTCAAGCTTTACGAACTTGCGATCGATTGATAATCTACGAAAGCTTCGCGCGACACAAAAAGCTCCAACCGGATCTCGGGATTTGGGACATGGAATCCGAACGCATCACTACGGGTAGAGGGAAAATGTTGACACAACAAAATTGTACAAAGCTGCGACAATTATTCTAACGACGAGTGATATTGGTGATGCGTCTTTTACGTTGCCAAAAGGTAAAGTTTTTGATCTCAGCACCGCCATGTTGTAAAGCTTGCAAACTGCTCCGTTCCGATGGGGCCAGCTGTCCGCATTCGGAAACCAATAATGTGGGTCATCAAAAGAGTTTCACTTTTTCGAATTTTGCGCGGCACTTTCTCGCGGGAAACGGACGAACCGGATTGACTTTTGCCGCCGCGCAACGACGCGCCGAAGTGTGTGCGTGAGGGAAGCATCTCGGCTGTGTGCGGGACACGCAGGTTGATAAAAAAAAGGGGAAAGCATCGAATGTTGGGAAAGGAAAACGGCATGCACCACAAGTAACGAGCCGCTATGAGGTTGATCGGAAATTGTTAAATTTATTGCTAATTTCGGAGGACAAACAGGATCAGAAGTAGGTTATTAACAGACCTTATCGTTGTTAAAGTATTGCCCTCAAAACCTCGCAAATTGATACGACGGAATCGGTGAAGATCGAAAAATGGCTCTTTCTCTTTTTATGCGTATCTCTCGTTGTTCTGTGCTTTTGACCCGTTGTTGATTTTTTTGGGCAGCCAATGCCATATAGGTAGGACATCGATCCTCATTTGGAAGCTTTAAAAACATGGCCCAGTCTGTGGTGCCTCAGGCATTGAACGATATGCTTCTCAGGTGGACCTCCTTTTACCGTTGGCGTGGGGTGCAACATCTTCCTTGTCGCGTTCGGGTGACATTCGTTCTCCTTTTACTCCTGGAGAAGTATAACGTGGGACTTTTTCTTGTAGCAACTGTTCATTTGAGAGAAAGTATAAAACCTCACATTTCGGTGGTTTCGGAAATGGGCCTTTCCGGTGCTGCCACGATCTGCTAAGTAGAGCAGAGTAACGTGCTGCTATAAAATTAATTAAGCTTATAAATCGTCGAGTCCTTCGCGATCGAACCGTTACAAACAGATGGAAATCATACACCCGTACGTGTTTGCCTTCCAAAAGGTGGGCTTTCGGGGCTGAGTAGCCTTAGCCCTGACTGTCTTAGCCCTGTGCCCCACTCTCTGCGTATGTGTGTGGATCTTCAATCCAGTTTGAAACGAGTCACAGGTCGGTTTGAAAACTTCAACGATCCCTGACCGAAAGGAAGGTTGCCCACGTGTCCACCGGATGGTTTCAAAAAAAAATAAAAAGAAAACCTTCACCAGCGCTCAAGGCGGACAAGGCGTGACCCTTGTGAAGGATCGAGCCTACGTTTCGTAACAAACCTCCCTGCGATACCGGTGGCTCTGCCGAGGGTGGCGCACGTTTCCTAATCAGTACAAAACCGAGATCGGTTTGACTTATCGGTGGAGTCAACGAAAAAAAAAAAACAAAAAAAAGGAAGACTCATTTTTCATCGACATGCAAATTTTTTCCCACAAAGACATTGACCCTCTTTCCCGTTAAGGAACTGGTTGGTCGGTACGAAACGCTGGGAAAACGCTTCCCAAGAAATAGCGAGCGCACGCTCACGCCCCTATCGCGGGAGGCGTACGAGAGAAAGAAAACCGTAGGAATTTACGTTATTGGTGGGTCAATAAAAATTCAAATGATTCTTCGCTAGATCGCCACGTTACGACATCGGGTGTCATTGATATTTTGGTTACCCTTGGCAGGCACCCGGGCGGTGGAGGCTGCTATTTTACGGTACACAGCTGAGGCCTCGTCTTTTGAGTCCGGTGCTGGTGGCCGTGGGACAGAGGAGTTTCAATCACCCCCGTGCCACACAAACCTGGGTGCGCTACATCCGCTTTCGAGGCGCGGTAAGCCGGTCCAAAGCCGCGAAAGACAAATGATTTTCGAGTTTAGGCTTTTAGCTGCCGAACACGTGCAGCATCCAGCTGTAGGGGTGAGAGATTGGAGCCTAGATGAAAGCTAATCAATAAAAGTATATGAATAAATTTTCCTACGACCACCATTCCGGCCGGTTAGCAACAAGTCGCGAGTCACTAGCCAAACCTCTGGTGGTGGACAAAATGTCATAAGTGATCGAACAACGCCTTCAACGGGTCTGTTGGTGTTCAACCACGAAGGTCATGATCGAGCATAGGTGGGGACGATGCTTTTAGCACGTTCATCACCAGCGGGTTCGTTTGAATCAACGGGCAGCATTGTGGGCAGTTATCAGCGGTATCGTCGCATTTCACAGTTATCTGCGTGATTTTTTCGGCAAAAAAACTGAAATTGATGGATTGTCGGGAGAAACGAACAAACTAAGACGAGCCGATTCCAGCCGGATCTTAAAAGCGCAACTAGGACATGCGCTAGATCCTTGCAAGTAAGGGCTTCGTTTGTCGTGGATTAAACCAACCCTGATGTGTCATCCGATGGGGAAGCACACCCACAAAAAAGGGGTGTGCCGAAGTGACAAAACTCAGGGGATCCACATCAGCAGGATGAGACGATCGTCACCAAATTGTCACCAGGTTCAGAAAGCAGGAAGCAGACCGGTCGGTTCCATTAGTATTCTCTCAATGAATCGCGGCAATGCCACGATGGCAGCGGCGTTTATTTGCCTTTTTAACCGGAATGGTTGCTAGTAAGCGCGTCATCTCATAGACCGACGAGCATGAGCAAACGAACGAAGATATCCCCAACCTTCTAACGCGTTGCTCACGCTCGGGGTTTGTCTGTTTCGTCGAAACAGCTCAGTTGTACACGAACCAGGCAGATGACTCCTCTTCGTCTGCGACGTGTGGGATTTTTTTTGTGGCTATCGTTTGTTCATTATCTTGAATCGATCTCACGCAGTCGGTCCTTTTATCACCGCACCTTGCGATTAAGCAAATATGAGCTGCGATTCTTGGCGAGTGGACATTCATATTTCATGCGTTTCTTTTGTCCAAACCGGCAAACCACACCTATAACCGGTTTCGAGGGTGTCACCATAAGCTGCGAGCAATGATGGTTAGTTCGAAAAGAAGATTCGCTCGACGGTCGAGGAAGGAAGAACTATTTACAAGCTTAACTCATATCTGGACGTTGCTATTATTTTAGCACCTTTAGGCATTAACAGTACTATACAATGTATCTGAATTATGCACCAATGTGGCTTATAAATTTTAAATGTAATTTATTTTCAATTTATTGTACAGTTTAGCATCTGTACAAAATTTGTTGAAGTTCCATAGAAGCACGTCATGTCTGATGTGCGTCATAAAACCGCTGCAATAACCTGCTGTCGTTGCAAATATGTCTAAATTGTTCTCAGAAATATTGGCTAAATCTGGTATCTAGATCGCTCTGGTACCCAAAGCGTAGATGCTGGCAGAAGCATGAAGCATCGCGTCGAAGATGTGTCTGCTTTAGATGAAATGTGCTGCCGGGATTCAGGTAAGGTTAAGCCTTTCTCCCAAAAACATAACTACGTTGCAATCTCGTAGTTACGAATTTGGTGCAAGTTCAAAATGAACGCAATTAATTTTCATTCCATTCAGTTAAAAAAAGCGCGGTTATTTTATTTATCCGAGGTTGATAAATGCTCACCCACATGCGCATTTGCAAAGTACCAGCATCCACTACACCGCGAGTCTGCTAAGACTCATGTTTCTGCGGCCAAGCGTTCCTCAAGAAGAGATCGTCGAGGAGGCGTCGAGGTCCGCTTTTGAAACGTAAACAAACACTGTTCCGGCGTTTGCGCCTGGAGGTAAACATTTCCGTTGGTAATTGTGAGCTGACCCGCTGCAACGCAACAATTTTCCCTCGAGTTTCCCTGCGGTGGGTTTTGCTCGATTGAGGCGAAAAGTGCTTGCCAAATGAGATCGATAGTAACAGTAGAAGCAGCAGCAGCAACAGCAAGGCGCCGCCCGCAGTGTGGCAACAGGTTCTATTTTCGTAAAGTCAAACCCATATGCAATTGTGAAGTGATTGATGCACAGAAACTCCTCCACAGGACTGTTTGCCTGTGGCTTGCCGCTTGAGATGCTGCTTGAAGAATGAAAAAATAAATCGTTTACGTCAGTGTTTGATTGCGTTCTGCCTAATTGCTGGATAGCTATGACGAACTACCAGAATGGTTTCCGCGGCAATTAGCCAGCTGGTTCGGGTTCATTATCAAATTGCGTCGATGCAAAATACCTTCTGAACAGAGAGAACACAACCCCAAAACCGGCTGATGATCCTGGTAATTAGGGAAACGTGGAATCATTATCAACACCTTTTTTTTGTTGCTGAAGCTCTCATGAGCTTCGTACCTTCGAGGGAAAGTGTCGTAAAACATTTGACGCAAATTTGCACCCAACCCAATTAAACCCGTTTCGGTACGATCGAAATGATTCATACTTTTTTTCTCTGCAGCAGCGCACGCATGCTTAATGAAATCTGCGCGATATCCCACCTTCGGGAGGTACAGATTTCGATTGTTTATTTTGCCACCAAATCGGTCCACCATATGGTTTCAATATCGGCCATTTTCCGCCAAAGAACGAATGAATTGTTGATTTGGGCAAGTAGGGACGTGGCTCAGGTCGTGAACTCGTAAATATCGGCTATGTCTGCAACGTGTTACCGGTAAAGTGTTTCAGTTTGGTGTTGTTGTTTAGCGTTGCCTGCCTTTTGTTGGTAGCATCTATCCGCAGGCGAAAGGAGCAAAAATGTACTTTATTAGTCACCCGGTGCAATTTCTGAGAACGTATAAATCTCTGTTTGCGATTAACGTAGCAGCGATGCAATTTGTAAGGTTTAATTTCGATTCGTTGAGCTCATTGGATCTGGATGGTTTCTAACTGGAGCTTTTTTCTGAACTATTTATTGTTTGCTAGAGTAAAACATCATGTTCTATCTCATTTACTTCGGGCGAATTGCCAAAACTCAACCTCCCAAAAGATCATTGATTCTTTTAAACGTTCTAACTGATCCCATACCTCGATCATGTGAAAACACATTCAAATCGAACCGTAATGGAACGTTCCACTGTACCATCAGACGACGGTGTTGAGGCACCATAGGAGCTTTTAAGTCGATAAGAGACGAAGTGGTGCCAAACTTCCGCAATAACGTATAAATAACATGTGAGAACTTGAGCAAATATTAGTCCAATCTCTGCACGAAGGTTGCCAGACCACCGTGACACCAACTGCTTCATGCTCCGGCCAATGTACCATTGGTTTGAGATGAGTTATGCACACCTTGCTCTGGGGACGAGTTGCCCACCGTCGGAGGATCGTCAGCACGGACACGGATGTGTGCGTGTGTGTGTGTCCGTGCATACGTTGGCCTTGTACATAACTTCCCACAATGCTTCAATCGACGAAGATCCAGCTGCTGGTTGGAACCGTGAATGAAGCCACCATGAATCTATTATCTAATAATGGATCGTGGTATTGCGTTTTCAACATTGCTATCGATGAATCGGCTCACCTCAGGGGCAAAATACTCCCGCTCGTTTGATTTGCTAAGGCTTCTCAAGCCTCGTAGTGCTAATTTTTGTTTTTTTTTTTCGGTTTGAATTGCTCAATGTTTGGAGACGCAATTTGCGCTCCTGTGAAGACGCTGCAAATGGATTCGAATCTAAGACCGCCGCATAAACGCTTGATAAACAAATTCTGTTGAGGTTCACGATGCGCTGTCCCAAGAACGACAGTAGATCAATCGTATTGTGATCGCACTGGTAATCCAAATTCATGGAAGGTAGAAACAAACTGTCACTAGACAATACATCAGGCGCAAGACTTCAAATTCTCCACAAAAAGAACCAGATTTTCATCTTCTACCTCTGGCGTGCTCCAGCGGCAGATAACGGGTTAGATAAGTGGCATTTATTTTTAGCTCCCTGCATACAAAGCGTTCCTGTGGATTGTCATTCGTACCATTTAAAGAATTCAAACATGCCCCCACACGGAAGTGGCAGCAGATTGATCTTTAGCGCATTATCATATCCATCCTACCCATTCGAAGTGTTCATACTGTTCCAGGCTCCATCACGTGCGAGTGCAACTTTATGGAAACTTCCAGCTCGCTTTAGTCGACATGATTTGGGCTCAATATTTACGCCACATTATGTCTTGTCTATTTTCAGCCACACGTCTTCCTGTTGCGGGCATCTGTTACCGATAACCTCAGCGCTCTGGTAGGGTAAACCTCCACGCTGGTTTGCATACAAAGTTCACGCGCTTTATTCGCGACGTCCTGCGGCCGGACTCAACGTACGACGACATATCGAACAGCAGGCTCGAATTGATCCGCCATACGACGTACGAGCGAAGAGACAGAAGCAGAGGCAAAGGCAGCAGAAGTACGGCGGCATCCATCCGACGGATCGCACACCGATCGTTTCCCAAGCCGAAAAGGCTGAAAGGCTGAAGATATCGCGATCGCGGGCTCAGTCGCGTCGAAACCGCGCTACGGTGTAGAAGTGTGCGCCACGTTTCATCTCAGCCGCCGAGTATCGGGTCTGTGGTGTGTTTCACGCACGCACGAAAAGTGAGACAAAACCACCGCACTCGCTCTCGCGCTCAAGATCGTGCGCGCACGCTCTCCCTCTCTCTCTCGTGATCTTGCGCTCTCTCGCGAGGCCGGATATGGACCTTTCGAGTGGACCGCCGAAATTATCGATCCGCGGTTGAGCGAAGAAGACGTGCCCAAAAGCAGGCGTGATCGTGCTTTCCTGCGAGATAGTTGAGTGGTTCGAGTATCGTGATCGTGATCTAAGGCAGTGTGGGTGCCGTGCTCTTCCGGTTCCGGGTCTGACACGTTCGCCGGTCGCCATGCAGATACGTTTCTAATTTCGTACCCTAAATTCACGAGGACCTACTTTTGTGCCGTTGCCGCGTACCAAACCGGCCGGCGGCTGCACTTCCTGAGGCCACTTTCTGAGCAGCGTGTTTTGCGTGTTTGCACCACGGTGATTGTGTGCGTGCGTGCGTGTGTGAGAGTGTGTGCTGTTTGGGTGGGAGTGAATCGTAAAGGTCAAAGCCACAACACCTGCCCTGCCCTGCGTGTCGTGAACTGCAAACTTCACCCTAAAGCCCTAAACTACAGCCGCCAGCCCTACCATGCGTTTCGGGCGGGTGTTTCGTGCGCACGGTGAATTCTGTGCCTCCCATCCGTGGGAGGTGATCGTGGCATTGGTCACGATGACGGCCTGCATTATCACGATCGAGAAGGGTACGGCCGATGCGTCCCATCAACCGCCCGTTGGTGAGGAACGGATGCAGGCTTGTCCGAGCTGGCGCTATGGACATGGACAACGTACCGTCGATGGTGTTATGCTGAACTGCGAGGATGCCGAACGGAACATCATCGACGTTATCCTGATGATGGTGGTACGCGGGACGGCCATCCTGTACGTTTACTATCACTTTTGCAACCTGCAAAAGCTGGGATCGAAGTACATTCTTGGTAAGTACGGTCACCGATGTTTTGAATCAGTTTGTGTTGGGGTTCAAAGCTGACTTCTTTGAATTTTGTACGACCTTCGAATCAGGCGGGTGTCCTCGTTGGCGCTCGAAAGTGAGGCGTTTCCTGTCCAACACCTTTTTCTCTACGTTCAAATTCATCTATTTCCCACCACGTGCAGAACCTGCTGTCAGGCTGTTGTTTCCAAGCGCCCTTTAACCAACCGGTGCCAGAAAGATCGTCAGTCTGTGTGGAACCAAATGAAACACACCACAGAACTCCACGTAGCCGATGGCGTGTCATTTGCTTTGGGCGTTAGACGGTATTTAGCACCCTCGGCTTTGGAATACAGTTCAGCATTGGGGATGTTCCGACGTGTTGCTGCTACTGGGGAAGGGACTTTGACTCCGCTTGTCGCGCACGCCGAAAGGCTTTCACGGTCGCCGTAACTGGCGCTAAACGATCCAAAACCTGCTCGGTGGCCGGTGAAAACGGTCAAGGTTCCATTTGTGGCGGGCGGTGATGATAATTTCAGCGCTTGGATTTGGGAGAATCCACACAAAATCGTTGGGAAACGTACGCCGACGATTGGAAAGCAAACATGTTGGCTCACTCGCACTTGAAATTGAAATCGACCGAGACAAAACGGGCGGACCATGGCTGGGAGTTTCCCTGAGCCACTCTGGGCCAGCAAACACACCAGGCCAAGAGTGGCAGTCCTGTGAGCATGGCTGAATCAGCCATCATTTTCTGCCATTTTTGTGAACGATGAACATCGCGAGCAGGTTGATAAATCCACTCGGTCATGCCGTTTTGAAATTTGAAAAAGTTCATTCCGTTCATGCGATCTCAGCCAACACGCGACACTGCCTTAATCGTGCCCCTAAAGCGTGCCCATTTGCACGTAGCAGGTTCGAAGCTTCGCAAGAGATTCTAGTAGCACTTGAGTGCTCGAGTCCATCGAGATCTGCCCTTTCGAGATTGTGCGAATCTTCGATTTCCAAATGAACTCTGCGGCAGATGCCGTCGAAATAGAGAGGCGTTCCGTTTGCATATGGTGCGACATGCCTAGCGGCGAATGTCGAGACTCCCGGAGTGTGTTTCGCACGTAGCCACCCTTTTCGAATGACTTTGCCAAAGCGTGGAAGGAAGTCAAGGGTAGCCACATAGGCCACATCAGTTTGCGATCGCTATTAGTAACGCCACCGTGGTGCGATCGCGTCGTAATCGACTAGATATCGGTCGCAGCCTTCTAGCCTGCAATCAAGTTCACTCTCGCGCGTCGTGCAGTGGTGTAACGTGCTGCAGGAAGATCCCTTCCGACGATCATCCAAACCACGGGTGGCGCAAAAAAAACCCTAACCCCGAAGCGATGCAGGCGTTCGCGGTAGCATGAAATGATGATCTCCCACCACGGATGACCTCCGGCTGTAATCGACTAGGTTGCATGCAGAAGGTAGTTGAAAGGGTCGAGTGCTCGTGCTTCTGCAAAGAACTTGCGCAAACAGTTGCATCTTGTCGGTGCCACACCCGTTTATCGTTTGGTATGCGGAGTTTCGAGAAACCCGCAAGTTGCCGGAAAGTGGGGATGAATGAATGATCGAAGGGTTCTCCTCAGAGGTTGTCATGGCAAAACCGTAGGATCGAAGGTATTTAAACAAAGAACCAAGAACGGACGGCTTTCCCACGACCTTATCAGTGAAACCTAGAGGGGGGTTTAATTCGCGTAAGATCTACTACCCGCGGGCGTGTGAGGATCAAGATGTATTGTTCGTTTCAAGAGCTTCACCCTGACTACGGTTGGACGTCACACAAAGAACAAATGTCGTCGTTTTGCAGGCCACGATACCGCCATTAGTATGCCACTTGCGTAAGCATAAACTCTGCTGCATTCCCGCGAAGAAGCAGCTCATAATCTGCACGACTGATGACGATCGTGATGTTGTGGCTCCGGTTCAAGGACAAGCAGTCCTGCCCAGCGATCGTTGCCATTAGTGCTTCGTTACTCGCGGAGGTTCGTCAAAACCTGTTCGTTCTTAGCAGCCAGATCCTTGGGGGGTCGGAATTTCCCAACCCTTTTTCCTTCTCCAGATCTAGATGGACGCATCCTGCCGTTGCTTGGAATGACGTCAAAGAAAGAGTACGACAAAGATAATACAACGGCTGGATGCTATTGATCTGTGATTTCGTGCAGACTCGCCAGTTGTGGTTATGGTTGTTAAGCTTTCTTTTTATAACTTCGCACCAGCTTTTATGGCCGTTGACGTAAATTGATGTGCCTTACAAGGAGGTGTGTGTAGTAGTGAAAATATCACGGTTTAAAATGTGTGTTCTTAGCGAAGCTGAAACACTAGTTGGGTCGTTGTCCTGGAACTGGAATAACTGGATGTGCTTTCGCTCCCGGGCAAGTCGATGGGAAATACCCAGCCTAGACGACAATTGGATCGTTGTGGATAATTGATGCTTGTGTGGTGGAGCTGCGTTGCGTGTGAAATGAAGAACTTTCTGGTGTCACAAATTATCGTACCATCGTGAAAAACGTTCTAAGTAACGAATTCTTCTGCTCTTGAACGGCATAGGTGGAATGTAAAATTTCAAGTTGTAAAAAGCATATTGCACCGATACAAACCTTGGTGTTGTATCTGTTTTTTTTTTTGCATAATTTATTTATGATATTTTATTCTACTTGCTAATATTAACCAAAACCAGGTGACAGTAACAAAAAGTGTCTTAAGCGAGCTAAATTTATTGTGTGTGTGTGTCCCTTTCTAAATCTTTCCTAAAATAGTTATCTTTAAAGTTACATAAGTCGCGCAACATAAACGTTTTTCCTTGCTACCTACATATTTTTAAATAATTTTGCTTCTTTTTTTTGCAAAACAATACCCAACAACGGTGGGTGATTGGTAACAACAGTTTGGTTACATAAGACGCAGCATAACCAGAAATTCACGCGTGTTCCAAAGCAAAACCGTACACGTCTGGGAGGAAGAAATTCAAAATTTACAGTACATTATTGCGCACGGAATGGTGCACGAGCGGGTGGTGGGTTGCGTTATGATTGATTGATCGACCAGGCCAACCTGTGTTCCGTTCCCAGTTCGAACACGCAGCCACACCGGGCACGCCGCCAAAGGGAGCAAATCAAACAAACAAAAAAACAAAATGAGCCCTAAATTGTGCCATTCACTTTGCTCCTTTCGGTTTTTTTTTTTATTTTCCGCTTGTTTATGTGGTGTCAAGCCGTGCCAGGCTTTATCGCCATTCGCTTCCCAACCCAATTGCCCCCTCCAAATGAAATGAACACGCGGCCCGATTCGATCGTGGCTTCTTCAGATCGCACCTTTTTCGTTTCGCAATCCTACTGTGACGTCACTAATGACTTATGTTGATCGTTTTTGTTTTCTCGTTGTTTGTTTCGTTTTTTGTTGTCTGGAGCACAGGCTGCCGTCTGGCGAGCCCTGCGAGTGTAACATGAGAGTCCTGAGATCTGGCACAATAACGCAATAGTATCCAATTGCTGCCAAGTGCATGATGCTCTCGTATGATATGCCCTCGTGGTGGCTTATGTCATGTGAGTTCTGTTGTTGTGGGATCTAGTGCTATCGCAGTCGTACGGTGAAATAAGGCGAAAAACTAAGATAGAAAAAGTGTCTGTCAACCGTCCGTTGCTGGATTGCCTACGGGTATTGGTTACTCGCGCGTTTCGCGTCTCTAGCAGCATTTAAGTCATCGCGGTTTTCGTCATCCCCTGCTAGGGAGCGATCGTTGGTTTATCATAACCGCTCATGGAAACGTTCTGTGTAGCATGGAATGCGAACTCCTTTGGAACCCGGTACCGGTCGTTTCTTTGACATAACAGCTGCGTTGGAGTTTTATGTAAAGTCGGCATGTAAAATGTTCATGTTAATGAGCTCGGCTTTGTAAACGTAGTTTCGCGATCGGTTTGCAAACTTCCGTGAAGCTTATGCCTATTCTTGGTGGGAGGTTGAAACCTTCGCATTCCGATTAGGTTTTTTTTTCTTGTTAAAATTAACATAAAAACTTTTCGCTTTTCTGCTATTTTAAATTTTAATGAGCAAAGGTGTCTCGACGAAATGTGTTCAAACTGGTTCCGGGCTAATGAAGGAACGATTTCCTTACCGGTATACCATAAGACAAACCAATTCCTGGTATCCGACACAGTGTAGATAATCGTACAAAACTTGAGCCCAAAGGACGTTCTCTGACGTGAAATAAACCGGTTTATTTAAAGATTCGTCCCTTGCGGTTTTGCGAAAGCACAGAACTTGCGTCACTAAAATTTAATTTCTTTCCAAATCGCTGCTATTGATGTTTAATTTTCTACCTTTTCTCACCATCCGTACCCCAAAAAGATGAATCGATTCAAACGATTTAATTCTCAAGATTAGCAGGTAGTTTACGAAAAAGTCAAAAATGACCACAAATATTTGTTGGATTAAATTCATATTAATATGCAAATAGATGTATTTGTTCAGTCAGTTTGCATATAATAAGTTCGGTGTACTCACATACAAACAATGCTCGCTGGACTCTCGCAGGAAATGGTGAAAAAAGCTTAAATAGTCTCTTATCATTTCAATCCATTCAATGCCACTAAAAACCCCCTAGATCAACTATGCGTTTGGTAATCATGCTGGGCCAACACACACACACACGCACACACTGGTGATCGATCCATACGGTGCGGTGCTGTTACCAGGCAGCCACCGTCGGAAAAGGCAAGAAAAATTCCGAAACCAAAACGACCGAGCGAAACGGAGCTAGAATGCACGTGGAAAAGAGAGTTTTCGAGCGCGGCGAAACAAGGTCACCCAATGCGGCATGATTTGGCTTCGCTCGCCTAGGATGCGGGCCACACGCTCTGCCGCCAGTGTGTTAGTGTGTGGGGTTTGGTTAGCTACCACTACGCACTGTGGACGCTCGAAAAAGATCCGTTCGCATCACGATCGCGAACACGGCGGTCGGTCACTTCGGCATCGTAGCAATACCGGGTGCAGCGAACGATCACGCATACGATTCACTGACCTACTTAAAATATGGGGCCGACCCAACCGGCATCCACGTACACCAGCGTACACCACGGGTCGAAGGCAGCTGCTCGGCTTCGGAGGCTGGCACCTTTCCAAAGTCAACGCACAATTAAAGCCCCCATGACGGTATCGCCGGCCTAGAGCAATGGCGGACGCCGCTTTGAGCCTCGGAACGTAAAGTCAAGCTCGCTTCAAGGCGCGAATACGGAACACCACCGTTCCAAATTGCCCTCATCGTAGACGGTGTTCCGCTGCGTTTCAGGTTACTGGATCGGTTGCCGAATATCGGAAACCGTTTAAAAATATCGATCCTCCCCAAAACCGGCAGCACCATATCAGCCGGGCTGTAATCAATTCCGGTTTGCTTCCCAACGCTTTCACCGCATCGCTTGTGATGTGGTGGTTTTGCAGGTCACACGAACTGCAATCTTTCGTGCGAGCCGGCCGTAAATAATGCACCGCCGTGATCACACTGCGATCCGCGATCGGGTGTCACTTGTTGCCATGCATTTAATTGGCAGATCGAAACGTCAAAAGCGTGAGCGAAAAGCCACCGCTTATTGATGGTGTTTAATCTGATTTCATGTTTCATCGACGTGCGTAGCATAACTATGTGCTTAGATGCCGCCAATCGACACAATGGTTGTCACTTTTCTTACACTATGTGTTTTCATTGTATTTATCCGCGACTGGCGGGTGTGTAGATCCATCGGCAAAGCTTGTCACGGCATTCCATTAGTTGGCTGCATTTGCTCGTGTTGGTGACGTTACCCGGGTGCTCGTTAATATCTTGCGCACAAAATTGCGTAAACCTTCAGCACCGATAACCACGGAAAAACGATGATCGCTCGAGGTCGAATACCGTTGATAATGATCATCGTCCATCATCATCATCGTGCATCGTGCGATGCTAATTGGGCAAAGTAAAAACGTCACAGCAACAGCAACGACTCTGCAACCGTCCGTTCTTCTTGGTTGCTTCGACAACTGGCTG
The DNA here is from genome assembly GCF_943737925.1 of Anopheles nili. Classification (NCBI taxonomy): domain Eukaryota; kingdom Metazoa; phylum Arthropoda; class Insecta; order Diptera; family Culicidae; genus Anopheles; species Anopheles nili. Next base: position 44,818,139 of record NC_071291.1, on the reverse strand, counting down.
CACTGTGATTTGCATTCCAACAATCGGTAAGGCTCACACGATCTCGCTGCGTGCGTTTCGTTCCAAAAACTCGATTGAAGAAGCGCAAAAACTATGAACTCATTATTAGCCAACAAACGGGCGGTGCGTGTGTGTGTGTGTGTGTGCGTGTGGCAGCTTCTAATGAACCCCACGTGCAGGTCGAACCCACATGCATAAGCTGTGAACGCATGACCGGTTTTTCAGTGGTTCACATTACTGTGGCTTTTTTTTTCCTTTTTTGTTGCTAAATTTTTCAACCCCCGCTTGACAACCCCACCTCCCCCCCCCCTTTCACCCCGCCCACCCATTGGCGTCTCCGAAAAGCGCGCATTAGCGGAGAAAGTAACCGCGCGCATCGTGCACGCACCCTCAACTTACCGCCACATTCCGCACGTTTAACCATTTGCTTTCTGTTTGTGTTGCTTTTGTTTCCCTCTCCGTGTTTTTTTTTGTTTCTCCGTTGACCACTTTCGGAATCGGTTCAGCCACGCAGTGGGTGGCTCCTTCCCACTGCTGTGCCCAATTCCCAACCCTCTACTTTGGCTCCTATGCTAGACCCCTATGCTGACGTACCCTTGCGGCTTTATGCTAGAGCTACATGCACCCATTGAACATTGGTGAGGAACACGCCAGCACACGAAGGCCACACCATTAACGCATGGTTAGGCGCCCACGAGGAGTATCTTCCGGATTCCGCTGGAGTATCGATATTTCCTCAAAAGCTCGAAAAAGCCCGCATGCTCGCTCGATCGTTATGCTGCACCCTACGGTGCGATCCTCACTGGCTATTTCAGCCAGTTACGCCAGTGGGCGAACGCCATATTCTACAACCACGAGGTGGTGCCACATTTCTCTAACGTCGGCGTTGTGCTGAGCTTCACGCAAAGCCTTTCTTTTACCTCTACCGGGTTGGGTTGCGTACGTGAGGGGATGCGCTTTCGCAAGCCTCACAGAAGGGGCTGTTCACCAGCGGGAATAATTTGGATGCCGCGATCCGAACTTCTCATAACCAACGCACGTAAGCTACGTTAGAATACACCCAGTGAAGGTTTATTGTTTTTTTTTTGCCAATTTCACGAGCAAGCGCGACCAAAATTCCACACAAATCAAACGTGTTCGACCTTTCCGCTCGATGTCATTTCCTATTCATTCAGTGTCCTTTTCATAATACAATTTCTAATCTGGTTGAGTTCCGGGATTTCACTCGAAACCTACGAAACCGTGGTTGGATTTGGGAAATTATAATGCGGTAGTTAGGAAAATCCAATAAAATATAACATATTTATAAGCTGAGACTGAGGATTAAAATTTGCATCTTGATTTCTTTCCCCCGCTTTTTTTGGGTTCTCTTTTTTAATTTATGCTAATAATATGATCATCAAATCAAAACTGTCATCAAGAAATGAAGAAATGTGTAAAAATGGAGGGATTTTGTGGCATAGAGCTTAATTTGTTTTGCAATTGCATTGAATAGGTCATCTACGATCGAAACAGAGTTGACCAAAATTGTTAGAATGAAACCGGTGTGGCGTCCCCTTTATGAAAGTATGAAGAATAATGAAAATCATTGTTATCTGAATATGCATGAGAGTTGTTTATGAAAATTACCATAACGTCTCAGTTTACCCATTGCATTTCTAAAACGATGCCTCTGGCGGCCACATTTTGCAACGGCAAATCTTTCCACAACTCTCGCTCTTGCTTCCGGTCTTATCTCTGCGTAACCAACCGAGAAAAGGGCTCGAATCGGGTGGCCGTGAAAACTGAAACCCATTCGCTTCAGTTCATCCTCTCCACACGTACCGTTTTCAGGGGGAAACGGCCATTTTGCTTCACGTTTGGGAAACCGTTATTCACGCGTACAATGTTAGGCGATCATTGGCGATCAACACGGCGCGAATTCGGTCACACTCACCTTGAACGCCATTAATTTGCCAGCCTAGACGTGAAACATCACGAGATTTGATCGTTTTTTTTTTCTCATTCCCCTCTTCACCATTTAATGGCAACCTTCACGCTCAATCCGCTCAAATTGCCTTCGATCGTGTATTATTATTTATAAAGTTTTTGGAAATGTGGACATCGGCGCGATCGAAGAGCGCATTGTCGCCACTAACGATCGCGTTCAGAAGATCGTGATCTTAGGGGGGGGTGCGTGAAAAACGGCGCCAAAGCTTCACGAATGTCACGATCAAAGAGCCGGTCTGACTGCCTGCCTCGATGAGGGGGCCTCTTCGATCGTCGATCGTAACGACAATTCCGTGTTGTTGCTGTACCAAACTGCGCGTAATTTGTGTGATGTGATGCCCACCGTTCACAAGCCCTCGGATGCACTTTACCTTCCGCGAAGCGCCTCAAGGAGGAGCGATCGCCTGTGACCGCAGGCATAAATACTCGTTTGTCGTTTGTCCTTCGATTCGAGATGGCCCATTGTCATGCGTGACCGGCGCAAGATGGTGATGTGTGCCGAGATAGGAAGGTGCGGTAACCTCTCGCATTCAAAGCCCAAAATTTCCATCACCCTGACAGAGGGGCCACGTCCGGGTGATCACTTCCGGTTTCTTTACATGACAAACGCGATGATCTAGTGCGAGAGATTCGGTCACTAATGAAGATGCCGTTGTGTGTGTGTGTATTGGTCATGTGTTTATTTTTCTCCCCATTTTGTTTGTATCTCTTCCAGGCATCGCTGGCCTCTTTACGGTGTTCTCCAGCTTCATCTTTACGTCGACGGTGCTGAACTTCCTCGGCTGCGAAGTTTCCGATCTAAAGTAAGTAGCATTGTTGTAGCATTTGTAAATGCAACGTGTCGGGTTTTAGCAAATTCAGGGGTTGAATTTTTAACCAGCTTTCATATTTAAATTAACACGCTGTGTGCCACGACAGTTGGGGTAGCGTGACCGAACTGCTCCTGGTACGAAAAAACTTGCAAACGATTTCCTGGTTTGAATCTCCCTGTATATGGAGCTTGCATTATGCCTGAAAAAAAATCGCATCCCCATTTGACCTCCGGTGTGTTGTTTCTGAACCCACAATGGCGCACATGTAATTAGCCGATTTGCTCTGAGTTCAACAACCGATTATGACGTTATGCCAAATTGCTGTTTGAGCTAATTACTGGTCAGCTTCATCATCGCAGTGAGTTGTGTTTGGGAAACACACAAAAATAAACCCCCTCGATGTACGAATCCGTTCTCTTTTAGTGAGAGTTTTGAGATACTTGTGACCTAGCGGAAGGAAGTTGAGAATAGGCCAAAAAAACAGACTAACCATATCTCAGTTGTCCGGTTTGGTCGAGGTTCCCAAACACAATGTACTTAATCAAATCAAACCTTGACGTGCGCGTGCGCGTCGCGTTTGATTGATGCGTTTAACATTGAAACTCTTAATTCACCCATCGCAAACGCTGCAGGACACCGGTTCGGCTCTGCCCAAAAAGCTCTGCTCGGTGCGGGATTGAGGAATAAAAAATTCCACCCCAAAGAAACCTCACAACCTTCGCCGGTGTTTTAGATCTGATTCACGACACGCGTGCGGAACGAAAGCAAAACTCGAAACAAATGCTCGATCAAGTGATCGGAGGTTGCACGGAAATGGCGCCTCGAATGAAGGTGCTAGGTTTCTTTTTTTCTTCTTGTTCTTCTATGACTTAACTTCCTCTCGCGAGGACGTTGTCACTTGACAAAATCCAGAAACGACATACCCCCCAAAATTGGTGGCCTTATTTGCTTCGCAACATTTCAACTAACGCTGGTTTTTTGTTTCGCCGATTTCGTTACAGAGATGCCTTGTTCCTATTCCTGCTGTTGATCGACCTCTCGAAGGCCGGCATCCTGGCCCAGCTTGCCTTGTGCGGTGCCACACAGAACGAGGTGACGATGAACATAGCCCGCGGTATGGAAGTACTCGGACCTGCCCTTACACTCGACACGCTCGTCGAAACGCTGGTGATCGGTGTTGGGACACTGTCAGGTGTTCAACGGCTGGAACTCCTCAGCGGATTCGCCGTACTCTCGGCGGTGGTCAACTACGTCGTGTTCATGACCTTCTATCCAGCCTGCCTGTCGCTGATACTCGAACTAACGCACAGTGGAACCAACCGGGTGCAGAAGTTTGGTGGTGAAAATCTCATCCGACGCGTGCTCCTGCAGGAAGACAGCAAACCGAATCCGGTGGCGCAACGTGTCAAGCTGATCATGTCCAGTGGACTTTTCCTCGTGCACGTGCTGAGCCGGTTTCCCATATCCGACAAGGAGTCGGATGCCGCTGAACAGATCATTGCATCGCACGCGCACGAACATCTGGCGGCACTCAACAAAACGGACACGAACGAAATCTCCGAATTTATTATGCAGTAAGTCTGGCTGACAGGATGATGTGTTACTGCTGCATGGGAAAGAAAACTTATCATCTTCGTGTTGCGCCCGGCGATGGTGTGCGAAAACGTCGCAAATTTCCCCACATCATCTCCCGCTGTTTGGCAATCCCTCGTCGCAATTGAAAAATGTTCCGAAAACACCACTCTACGCGCCTCTGCCCGCACGATTGTCACGCGGTTTGGGTTTTTTTTCTCTCTCTTCTCGCCGCATCATTTGTCGCGAAGTTTCCCGTGCGCTCAGCAACCGGCGATGATCTTGACATAGTTTTTATTTGCGCCACAGCATTTTGTGTGCATTTGGCGATGATGGAGGTTGTTTGCGATCGCGTTTTTTTTATTGTTGTTGTGTCCAGTTGGTCCGTTTTGCGACATTCAAACAGACGATGGTTTTAAATCCCTTAAAAAATGATCCATCGGATGATCACATGATCGCATAAGATCGCAAATTTGGGTTTTTGTTGTACAAAAGCATTTTTCTGTACACTTACGCGGCGGTGCCAACATTATTTCAATATATTTTACGAGCTACCATGCGCCTCCATTGCACTTGGAATTGATCGCTAGGGATCAGGAATCGATTTTACGATCAACTTGTTAGCCACTACGCCTTCACATTGTCCATATTTCATCAGCAAAAGATCATTTTGGCTTGGTTGCAATGTTTGAGCTTTAGATATTTTATAAAAACTATCAATTTCTGCAATCAATGTTGATTTCAATATAATAATTCTTTCTCTCTCACTCTCTCTTCTTTCCTGCAGCTGGTTGTCGATCAGTCTGGAGCAAATCTTCACCTACATCCTCATTATTACGCTGGGCATCAAGTTCGTGCTGTTCGATCGCTACAACCTGTCCGATCATCTGATCATGTCCGTTGCCAACGAACAGGCTGCTGCTGCAGCTGCAGCCGCTGCCGCTGCCGCCGCCGCAGCCGCTGCGCTTAACGAGAGGAACGAAAAAGAACGTCAGGGTTCATTGAGTGGTGTGGTTTCACCACCGGTTACCTTTACGCTGTCCGAATCCATCACCCTCGAGGAAAAAGCCACCCAAAGCGAGCTGAGTTTAATCGGCAAGGGCCGGTATGGTCGCAAGGCACGGAAACACACCCTCGTCGAGGGAAAGCCGTACGATCCGAATCACACCACAAGTGACGAAGAAGACGATGCAGAAGATCCGCTGTTCGACAGCGAGGAAGACATGGAGGAGGAGGTCGAACGAGAGCCGCGTCCACTGCCGGAATGCGTGCAGATTTTGCAGGAAGATGGCGACGGTAAACGTCTGACGGATAGCGAGCTGGAGATGATCGTACGAGCTGGTGGTGGCATATGTCCACTGTACAAGATCGAAACGATCATCGGTGATGCGGAGAGGGGCGTACGATTGCGACGTAACATTATCCTGAAGGATGCGGGTCGAAGTGCGGGCACGTTGAAGGATCTACCGTACCTGAACTACGACTACTCGAAGGTGATGAATGCGTGCTGCGAAAACGTGCTTGGGTATGTGCCTATTCCGGTGGGTTATGCTGGACCGCTGCTGCTGGATGGCAAGAGATACTTTGTGCCGATGGCTACAACCGAGGGTGCCCTGGTGGCTAGTACGAACCGTGGTTGTAAAGCCATCTCGATTCGTGGTGTGACGAGTTTCGTCGAGGATATCGGCATGACGCGAGCCCCTTGCATACGGTTCCCAAATGTCCTGATGGCGGCACAGGCAAAACGATGGATGGAATCGGACGATAACTTCCAGCGCATCAAGAAAGCGTTCGATTCGACGAGCCGTTACGCGCGTCTGCAGGATCTACACATCGCCATCGATGGGCCAGTGTTGTACGTGCGGTTCCGTGCGTTTACCGGTGACGCGATGGGCATGAATATGCTGTCTAAGGGAACCGAACGTGCGCTACGAGACATCCAGGTCGTGTTCCCGGAGATGGTGATCATTTCGCTCAGTGGAAACTTCTGCTCCGACAAGAAACCGGCCGCCATCAACTGGATCAAGGGACGCGGCAAACGTGTCGTCTGTGAGGCGGTTATCCCGGCCGATAAGCTCGAATCGATCTTCAAGACAAACGCCCGGACACTCGTGCAGTGTAACAAGCTGAAGAATATGACCGGTTCGGCGGTTGCGGGCAGCATAGGTGGAAATAACGCACACGCCGCTAACATGGTGACCGCGATTTACATCGCAACCGGTCAGGATCCGGCTCAGAACGTCACCAGTAGCAACTGCTCGACCAACATGGAACCGTGTGGTGAAACGGGTGAAGATTTGTACGTAACCTGCACGATGCCGTCACTCGAGGTGGGCACGCTTGGTGGCGGAACTGGTCTGCCCGGACAGGGCGCTTGTCTCGATATGCTTGGCGTGCGTGGTTCTCATCCGACGCAACCGGCGGAAAACGCGAAACAGTTGGCCCGCATTATCTGCGCCACCGTAATGGCCGGAGAACTGAGTCTTTTGGCGGCACTGGTCACAAGCGATCTAGTCAAAAGCCATATGCGACACAACAGGTACGTGTGTTTGATCGAAAAGCAAGGTTCCAAGGTGTACCAAAGTGCGTTGTAATGATCGTGTGTTTTCTCCATTCCATTGCTTGCAGATCATCAGTAGCAGTCAATCCAAATCTACCGACGCAGGCGATGGTGGCGTCCGCGAAGGGTGGAGAACTAAGCAGCGGCGCATCATCCTAACGGTTATCCGCCAGCCGGACAGGGAAGAGATGACCCTCATCATCATGCTAGGAGGAGCAAGTACTCATTGGCACACGACACGACACGAACACGGTTCATTCATCTATCTGTCGACTAGAGGGTGTCGAGATAGAGGGTTAGGGGCTGGTTTGCTTCGTATCCGTGGCGCAAAACCCGTAGGTCTATAATTTATTCCACAACGACGATGAAGGGCAGCAGCAGCAGCAGAAGCAGCTGCAGTTGCAGGACGAGAGGTCCGTCGAATGGTCACGGGGGTCCCGGTGAACGGATCCACCCGTCGATTCGCACGGTCCGCAGCCGAATCTTTTTCGTTTATTTGTAAATAGCATTCGTTTAAGTTGGCGGCGGATACTTAGCTTGGGCTGAGGTGAAGCACAAACAAATCGATCGGTAAAAAGCTGATATACAGCGTTGTGCAACGAAGGGCTCGATCACCCCTCTGTTCAGGAAACAGGCACGGTACTTGAGCGCGTTGGGGAATGCAATAACATTAAGTGCGTCGACCGTGCATTCGGCTGTAGGGTAGCATGAACTTAACACAAGTGAAACTATGACGCAAGGGGCTTCCGTCGCGGTGGTACGGTACTAAAAGTATAGGTTATATGTTTTCCATATTTGACTCCCGCTGTAGAATGAAAAAGATGCTTCAATCCGAGCGCGAGCTCTTTCGGTGGGAGAAATGTATGTCACCGAAATAATAGTAACACACCTAATACCGAAATGCTACGCTTGCTTAGATTGAAGAAATGCGCTACAATGTGCATAGTTGGGCCAGCTTTGCCCGTGTATGGTCATCTGGAGACGTGGGTTTGGTTAACATTGTTCTTCATACATACAAAAAAAAATCTAGATAATTTACTGCTCCATTTTAGTAAGCTAAAAGTGCATGTCCCTTCCCCGACAGGAAAATGTTGTTCCTTAAAAAGGTGCAAAAGCCCGGTATTGCGAGAAGTGCGACGTTAAACGCGATCGCTCGCGAAAAAAAAACACCGAGTGCAATGGACAAATAGACAATGTTTCTGAAACGGCCAAGCAATGATGATGCCAGCATCAGGGCCCCGCAGTGCATACATGTGAAAGACAAAATGATTGTGAATGACGGCGCAAGCGGGGGCGTATGGGGTTTTTTTGTCATTGGGAACGAGGAACCTCAGACGCAAGAATGCCTTGCAAACGCATGTATGAGATATTGAGTTTTCGTTTTAAATTAGCAATCTTTAACCACGTCGTAAAATGACAGTCTGAATAAAATTTTTCGTAAATAGAACCATTCGTTCGAAAAACGCGATCTATCACGTCTGGAAAGAAACCGAGTGGAGCGCGGTGAGTTGCATAATCTCTTCAGCTCGGCAAGTGTCATCAATTCACATGGGGTGTGTAAAACGCATTTCAAACAAATCGTTTTCGTTCTTCTCGACATCTCGTCCGTGTATTGTAAACGCGTTCGTCGGAGCTAAGCGATTCCAAGCGTGAAAACCGAGAGGGAGAGAAAATCCGCACAGCACATCCGGCAGCATGCAAAAGGAAAGTGAGGCAGCAACTTCAATCAGCAGTCGTTCGCGTATGCTTATTTCACAGGATGAGCGCCAGTGGAAAAGCACCACGATCAGCAGGAAGGATATCAGCATGCTCGGTAACCTCCAGTTGACATCGTCGGCAGAGATCCTCTGTGCTATCCACTTGATAATCACCGTCTGCACACACACACACTATCCACGACGGGACGGACAACGGTTGGTCAGCATCGGATGCGTGCGTATTCGTACGATCGTAGGATGTTAAAAGTTTCTGCCCATGTACACGCTTGAGTCGGGTTCGGTGCAAGGGATCTCCACGAAACCGAGCTTTGCGTAGAACTGGTAGAGAAACCGATCGCTCCGGTTGATGCACACGTGCACACCGAACGAAGATCCGTAGCAACGAAGGGCCGCCAGCAGCACCGTCACCACGCGCTTGCATACACTCTCGTCCTCGAGGAAATGCTCCTTCAGGATGCGGCAGCACGTCAGCGACGGGTGTTTGCTGAGTACCGCCGCCGGATAGTCGTTCTGGAAGTTGTGAAAGTAGTGAACACTATCGCGCACCATCTGCGCCGTCCTTCCCGCGCTCGGTGATGGGAGTTCGTCGGACGCTACCGCACTGCCGGCTTCCGTGGGAGGATTCGCGAGCTCCAGCGGATACTTGAGACACATCTCCGGTATCCAGCACTGTTCCATGTTCCGGATGAAGGTGCGCGTGTCCAGCGCTGCACACGCGTACCCAACGATCTGCTCGTCCTGGTCCTCGATCACCATGCAAAACTCGGGTGCCATGGTTAGGAATGGGCCCAGGTACCGATCCGCCACCAAGTGCTCCAGCTGACTGTCGGTAGGGCGATCTTCAAGCGCGTCTCCGTCGTTGGCGGTCCGTTGGCAGATCTCGTACAAGGTCGCCTCATCGGTGAAGGTGTACGGACGGATCGAGTACAACCGCACGGCAGACGTTTCGGGCGTTTTGTACAGGAACAGATCGTTTCCCGCGTCCAACGGAATCAATCGTTGCAGATCAGCCACCAAACCGCCTCGGAAGACCCACGGTTCCTGATCACCGGACATGAACATTTCCTTCCATCCTTTGCTGAACCCTGCAAGAGATGCCAACCGATCGATAAACAATCGCACACGAGGCCGTGCGTATACTTACAATTATACCCGCCCTGGGTGTAGGAGTTGATGTTGGGTGGAAAGTTTCCCAAGGATAGCCACTTCACTAAGGCGCTCAACAACGACAGCACGCTCGCGATGTCCCATACGTACGAAAAGAGATCGTAACACAGCTCCTTGTTTGCGCAACGGGATATCTTCCCCGTCAGGATGAAAATGTGTTGGCAAAGGCTCTGAAACGATTCCGCGCGCCTGAGCCACTCCTGGGCGTCACATTTGCTCAAGTCGCGGCCCTCCGTCGATGGACCGTTCGCTTCCTCCGTTATGTCCTCCGGGCCGGTGGTAACGAGTGAAGCTCCCGACGTAGCAGCAGCCGTTCCGAGGCTTCCCACGCTGGTGCCACTTGCCGTGCGTTGTTTCGTCCCCGATCGGTTCGTGCGCTGGGCACAAAGCACGTACGCATTGTTCCGGAGCCAGAAAAATTCGCTCAACAGCTGCAGCGCCTTCGAGCCGTGTTCGAACGGCAGATAGAACAGATCGCATAGTAGCGTGATGTCCGCGACGTTTATATCCTTCTCGTGTCCGTTTCTGAAAGCGAAATTACGACACAAACAACCAAATGGTCAAATGGGGTAAAGGGGGTGTTTCGTTCACCGTTTTTCGCTGATGTACTTACTTATCTTCGGCCATTTCTAGCGACGTATCGGAACCCTCCACCTGCATCGTGCCGGAGCAGGTCTGGAAAAAAGGTGCCACATTATCACGATTTGGCGCGTTGCCCTCCACCGGTGCGTCACTTACCGATGTCGTCTCCGACATAACGACATCATCGAAGTGCGTTTTAAGCTGATGCTTTGGAGAGGTCAAATTGCTACCACACTCCATCGGCTCCGGTACGACCGATCCGGTCGCTAAACCCGCAACCGCAGCATTGAACACACCACCGTCCGCCTTGTCGTCCTCGTCCACCATCTTATCGGCGGGTGGTGGTTGTGGCTGACTAACCGTCACCTGCTCATCGCTGACCGTCATCTTATCGTCACCTCCGTCCAGCTCCTCGCTTGCGTCGACCATTTTCACCTCGTTCTCGTCCAGTTCCAACATTTTCGCTTCCTGCACCGAACCCTCGTCTTCCGCGATCGAGCCCGACCGATCGTCAAGCTTAGATTCGTCCCGTATCACCGCGTCACCGTCTAGCGCCGGAAGCACTCCGGTCGAAACCCCATCGGGGGACGCTTCGCTTGGGCTCGTTTTGTCTATGTCTATGCTGGCCGCGGGTTCGCTATGGACCACCACCACCAGGTCCTCGCTTTCCGCGGGCTTGATGTTGAGCAGCGGCACCGGAATACTGGAGATCGGGATCGTCGCCGGGATGGCAATGTTGCTCACCGCGGCGGCCACCGGATTCGGGAGAGATTCATTCGTCACCACCTTGGTGGCCGAGACTAGCGAGTTCATGATCGGGTTGGGCAGTGTTTCGGCGGCATTCGTCACCGTGCTGCAAACGTCGGCAAACAGCTGCAGCTGCGTGGTGTTCACTTCCGGCATCGGGAGCACCGTGGCAGTGGTCGTCGTTGTCGTACTGGTCGACGTCAGTGTCATGCACGTGTTCACCGACGGTATAATAGGAATGATTGGCATCACCACTAGAACACGAGAGGCAGATAAGATTAACCCGAATCACGAATTAGTGTAAGCCTGCAAATTCATCAGTAACATCTTACTTACTCGTCACAGCAGGTTGGGGTTTGGTGATCGGTCCCCATGCTTCCTTCTCCTGGAAAAACTCCGGCAACCAGTTGGCTATCGCGTTCTTCAACGCCGACCGCGGATGGTACACGTTCTCCGACAGAAACGCCGGTGCGTCGCCCTCGCATATGCCCTGCTCGTTCTCCGTCTCCAGCTTGATGTCCGAGGAAAGCGAGCTCGCAATTTTCGTGTCCGCGCTACACTTGCTCCAGTAAGCCAGGGTTTGTATGGCAATCGCGTTAGCGTGGAACTCACAGTTAGGATTTGTTACGACACCCCGCAGCAGCGGAATAAGTTCCGGGGAACGGCCAGCGTAAGGCCCCAGGAACACTCGCTTCTGGTCGTAATCGTTGGCGTGCAGGTTGTCCCAAATCACCGGTGGCCTCTTCAGCACCTCCGTAATCTCCTCGATGCCCTCGATCGTTAGCACCTTCGAAATGACCTTCGGACCCGTCCACAGGACGTCGATCGCTTTCACCAGCTTCGAACCGAGTGTGTTTAAATACTCCGACTGCTTGACCGTTGGGACGGCACGGGTGCTGCAGTATTGCGTGGGACAGAACAGGAACCGAGGACACTGCAGATGGTTGAATATCTCGTTCGTGACCGAAACTTGTGCGTGCGCAAAGCTTTGGAAAACCTCTTTGTCGGGTTTCGACATTTCAGGCTCGATGTCGTCGAACAGCAGGGCGAACGCCTTGCACCCAAACTGCGATACTTGATCGAGCTTTCGTTTCAGGACACCAACCTCCTTCGCGCTGCTGTACGTGATATCGAGCCCGGGCGAGAGGGCGTAGTAAAAGTTGATTCCTTGCTCGTGAGCTGCCGATATCAGGCCGGTGAGATGGTCCGCCTCTTCTACGGTGTACAGCTCACGCCAGTACGCCCGGTGTTTGTAGTCGTCCTTGGGAGCGTAGATGTACGAATCCATACCCCACTGTTTCAGCTTACGGAACAGATCCTTGCGCTGCTCTGTCGTCCATGGTCGACCGTAGAATCCCTCCACCACACCACAGATAAACCCGGTGCCGGGTGAGTCTTTCTCCGTGGCCGCTTCCACCCCGTCGGGGACTAGATCGTTTGCGGAGATGGCATTAGCGGGGGCACTAGCAATGGCGATTGCATTGCTCTCGACCAGCGGTACATCGGAAAGAGTCGCGTCCGAAGGAGTGTCTGCAACGGCTTCAGCCATGTCAGATCGGTATCGAAAGTACCTAGACTCGTCGCACCGTGTCGTGTCTGTATCCACACGCGGGGATTATCGTGCAGTGTAGTGAAAATTCACACGGGTCTTGCCACCAGTTCCCGGTTTCTTCACGGTCGTACGCAAGAAGCTACGCAGAGTCAACACGAATACGCGTCATGTACTACCTCTTATTTGCTAGCGGTAGCGTGTGTATGCCAAATAAACGAAACGTCTAGCAGCTTTAGCCCGCGCGAAGAGCGAAAAATCAAATCACATTCAAACGGCAAACAACTCTTTTGCACTATTTTCCGTGCACTATCTTCTGACGAAAGACGAAAACTCAGTTGGAGACTTTTGACGCGCTAGGCTCCCAATTGTTTTGACAGTTCACCCTCAGGAGCAGCAGACACATAATCTTCGCTACTCCTGACACTGTGTGTGGTAGGAAAAATGTCAACAATCGAGCTGGACAAACAGTTCACCGATTCCGCCGGTCCGGTTCTCGATGGCCACCGCAAACCGGCGTCACTTTCCGGGAAAATTCTCATCGGAATCACCGGTACACGTTACCCTGTGAATGGCTGTGTGTTAGCTAAGTTTGTAAGTTTGAAAACGTCTCCATTCTAACACGCTCGCTTCAGGTGGCATCGCAGTAGGCCTATCCATCGTGTGCTTTCCCTTCGTGGCGCCGGCCCTACGGAAACATTGTCTACCGTTCGTTCCTGCCACGCCGAATCAAATTAGGAATGTGCTGTCGTTCGTAAAGCCATCGGCCAACGGTAGCCGCCTGCTGGATATCGGATCCGGAGATGGGCGCATCGTTATCGCTGCCGCACGTTCCCAACCAGGGCTAAAATCGGACGGTGTCGAGTTGAATCCCTGGCTGGTTTACTACTCGCGATTGGCCGCGCTACGCGGTGGTGTGCTGAACAGGACCAGCTTTTTCCGCAAGGATCTTTGGAGATTCAGTCTTACCCCGTACGATCATATTGTGATATTTGGTGTAGAGCAGATGGTAAGTACGGTCCCAGTGGGTTTGCTTTTAGACGTAGTATGGTCTCGAACAACAAAAAACCGTAGCTTGGATTTTCACCTTTTCTTTTCTTCTTGGCAGATGGAGGAATTGGAAAAGAAAATACTATCGGAAAGCGCTCCTGGAGCAACAATAATCGCGTGTCGTTTTCCGTTCCCATCCATGAAACCTGTCGAACGAATAGAGGAAGGCGTCGACTCGGTGTGGGTTTATCGGCCAACGAAACAGCAAGGCGTGATGTAATTCGCATCAAAAAACCAATGTTGATCATACTCCAGTTTAGCAAATGAATGCGAGGCGCGTTCTCGTTACTTAGTGTTATTTCTGCTTTTGTTCCATTTATTGATCGAAGGGTAAAAATTCGTCGCCAAGCACGTTTACCTTACTTCCATATGTCACATTTGTAATACTAATACGAAAGAAAACATTTTTAAACAAATACCGTCATTTCGAATGTGCATTGCGACGGCCGCGCAAATTCTAGTCTACACTTACGAACGCATGAATGAGATAATAGCGGAATGATCGGCGAATTGAATGCTGATGCTCGTGTGCCAAACACGGAACAGACTTATTTCCTATTCCACGGGCACTTCAACGTTAATTTGCTCCCGGTTTTGATTCCACTCGTGCAGATCGATTCCAAGCTGAGATTTCATCACTTTCAACGTGTTGCCGATGATTTGTTTGTGATAGACTTGCCGTATGGTGAAGCCAATTTTGAGATAAATTTCTCGCACATCCTGATCGCACTCCGACGTTACAGTTTCGATCGCGTACAGTTGGCTATCAGCGGCGTGCTGCAGTACTCGCTGTATGAGGTATTCCGTCACCGGTGTCAGACCGTACTTTGGGCTGACGGCTAACCGGGTTATGAACCCGGCATTATCCATAGCCAAATGGTTGCGGCAACTTATCGTACCGACAATGTTCCTTCTCATCTTTCCCAACTCTTGCTGCACTTCCGGGCCGGGACGATCCGTGTAGCATCGTTCGATTTGCAACGCCTGCGCTTTTGTTGACACCGCTAGCAGTGGTTCGTAAATTTCCGCCACCCAGCACAGTTTGTTCGAGCGCAGAGCGAGCTCGTTCGATTTATTGTAGTAACTGCCGTACACTGTGAACCATATCAGCGCTATGACGCAGGGTATGGCAATAGCGCACATGTATAGGGGAATACCGAAGAAGATGAACATAAGCGCCCAACCAAGTACGATCAGCTGCAACGTTATCTAAACGGAAATCCAAAAACAAAGCCCATGTTAGAACGTCGTTGAATCACGCGTAAAAACGTGTGAGAATCGGTATATTATTACCAGATGTTTACTTTTTTTCTACCGTATTTTAAAACGTTCCATTCTGCCAACAGTAATGAAATAAAAGCAGGTGAACAGAACCACTTGCCCTCTCAGCTGCTGGGATCACTTACCTCGCGAAATAAGCACGACACAAACGCTTCCCAAGCTCCGGACATGACGAAATCTCTGATAAGTCGCTGCAACGCAGCATTGTCCTGGCTTTCGTGCTTGCGAATCACTACGAATGGTTTCACGTTTGTCGATGGAGCCATGGCAAGAATGAGTCAACGATGCCGGTCAAAGTTTCCACACGCCGGTTCGCATCGGTGCTGCAAAAATTAAATACACCAAATATTAGCAAACGGGACACCTACATGGTATCTTCAAATTATCATTTGTCGTTTACGTTTGAACACGGCTGATAAATACTTACCCTCGACGTCGTCGTAGTTCTTATGGTGAACCACCTACGATGTTTTGTTTACGTGAAATACCGGTGCTGAAAGCGGCACTCCTTACGTCAGTGAATAGACAGGTACAATCAATTGTTAACTTTAAAAACAACACATCGTCGAAGTATGCACTTCCAAACGTTAATTAAGGTTTAAGTATTTAAAACAGTTTGAGAATGGACACGGAATAAAAGCCTGAAATTATAAACAGATAAAATAACATTCGAACATATATTTTACCGTACCTGTAGCTTTAATCTAATTATAAATTTGTGTACATTTTTTGTTATAAATGTTCATTATGTTAAATATTGCCCCTCAAATTGAGTTTAACGTAAACCACGCAACAAACAGTTTATATGCCGAGAAATGTTCCTACGCTTGAAATATGTACATGCCTGTGCATTCTATTACTGCATAGTGAAACGTCAAAACAAACATGCACCAATGCACTCGGTGAAATGCATCGAACCACTATGGGCTTGCCAAAAGCTATACGGACAAATGCATCCGCATTTTTCTTTCACTGCTCATGGCAGCATTATTTTAGTGAAAGTTTTTAATGTTATACTACATTGAATATGAACATGATCATGAAAAATCTGTATCTTCAATTCCTTTTTTGATAATCTTCGTGTACGTAAACTTTTGAAAATATCGTTAGGCTAATTTGAAAAACACGTGACCGCAAGTTGAAAATTCTCACGCATGAAATCAACGTATTGTTTGATTGATAAACTTATGTATTTTATGTATAAATATGCACATATGCATGAAAAATATTTTTAATAACTCTTTGTAATGGTAAAGAAACAAATTTTCATCAAATCAGGCACGTGCATCGGTTTAAATATGATTTGAAGCATAGACCCCAAATATGCTCTCAATACCAAGATCACTTCATTACTATACGAAATATAGCAACAGATGAAAAATTAATAAATTAAGGACGAAGACTAGGAATCAAATTAACTTGTGATACGTTGGGGAAGACAAACATGTAACATTTCATCGTCGCTTTTTTTTCACCTGTCTTGTACATTGAACCGGGGTAAGAAATTTAAATGACTGCAGAAAAAGCTAAACATATCGAAAATATGGAAGAGCAGAACGCTGACTTTTCGGTTTCAATTTATTATTTTATGTAAACGTGACAAGGGAACTTACGGCAAATTCCTATGCTTACTGAACTAACATATTACATAAGCTCAGATGAATTAATTATAGCTATTGTGTCATTGAATTTGATAAAAAAATTGTACTACTCAAAGACCGTTTACGTAATGTTTTGTTCAAATTCGATGACGCAAAAAAGATAGTTAAATAAACTTGTTATATAGCCTTGCTAACACGTTCCACACGTTAGAAGTTGACTGGTTTATTTAGCTTTACTGCTGAGTACGAATTACGAGCAGAAATAGGAACAGATTAGAAATGCAGAACTAACGTACTTACTGTAACTGTAATTTTATTAGCAATCTCACTTGAACACCATCGTTCCTAAAAAAAATGTTCCATGATCAATCATGTGAATGGTGGGCAAATGATTCAAATGTCTCCGAATTTCGTAGTAAATCGACGTTACGCTATTCCATCGCTGATTTGTTCCTAACAATCACACACAAACACATGAAAACGGTCAGCAACTATCATTATCGGTATTTGCTGAAATCATATGATCACTTCTTTTCTGCTACACCGACTGCATCGTAGAAACATAAAAGCCATCCTTAGCGAATAAACTAATCCCTTTCCCAACCCCTCTCTTAGCGTAGAAAACTCCAATAACCGATCCCGTGTTGTTTTTTTTTCGACTATTGCGTTTCTATTTCAGCTTCATTTTCACAAACAAAAGAATAAAGGACACATTACGCGGATTGGCGGAGAAAGTAAAATTGTCCACAAGCGTCTCTATTGCAGTTTTGAGGATTTGGATGGTGTTGAGTAGTTGGTCTCCCTCCTGAGAATACATATCTTTACATACACTTTGTTCTTTGCCACCCTGCCGAGACCCGTGACCGCGAAATGATGAAAACTATCCCGATAAGAGCAGCGCCAGGTTTCTCGACAGCGGAGACACACATCGCACACGCAATTGCGTTTGGTGGCATTCTGAATGGCTGGGTGGATAATTGTTAGTTTGATTTGAATTGCGGACCGTTGTTTTGCTTTTTCGTTGATTTCTCGCCGGAAGCGCCAAGCGCACTGGTGGCCATCGTAACACGTCCCGAGCTGCCGCTATCAGTTACCGTCGTCTGAGTGCTTTCCGCACTGGATGACTGTGTCGTTGTCAGGGTCGTGACGGGAGTAGCTGTTACATCGGCAAATACCACAGCCAGTGGGTACCGTTTCTGGCACAGCTTCTTGAACGCAGCTAGTTGGTCTTCACAGGGGCCAAAGTAGCCGGACTTCAGCAACAGGAATAACTTTGTTGCTTTCTGTTAATTGTACCAAAACCAAAAAAAAGCAATCATTGGAAAACTCAATAAAACAGTTCGTATATTTTCTACTACGGTGTTACTCACCTCCAGAGGAACCTGCTTCAAATCAACACCCGTTAGTAGACCAAGCGCTTCATCTCGCCGCTTCTCGTCCAGTGTATACATTATTTTAGCCGCCTCATATACAGCTTCTAAATTGTCACGGTTAGACTGCAGATAGGCATCATTTAACGATGTAGCATTCTGCTGACCATGGAACAAATTTTCTCGCTCGCGATCGATCACTATACGGACGCTTGGATCAACGGCGTTGTCCGTGGCAGCGAGGCGTTGCTCAAGCACCCGTTGGAACCGAACAATGCAACCGTGAAGAATCGGATTGCTGGCATCGATTTTTCGAGCACGTTTCAAGGATTGCAACATCAACAAGAGCTTGTTACGGCGCAGATAAATTTCGAACGCCATCAGATGCGTCTCGATGTTGTCTTTGGCCAGCATCTGCAATGGCTTCAAAAACTCTATCGCCTTCTCCAGTGGATCATCTGGTCGAGCTAGTTTCTCCGGTACCAGTTCGTCCAGCTGAGGCGCCTCTGGATCGGCACCATCGTATAGTTGCTTCCTGATATGTTGCTCCTTTTTCTGATTTTCTTTCGATTGAGCGTTCTCCTGTTCGGCTTTCTTTTTTTGCGCTTTTCGCTGCTTGTTGCGTAGCTTCTTCAACTCTGGCGGTGGCAAATTTTCTGTGAATAAATTTAAAAAAAAAGACGCATTATTATCAAGATGATGCCGATTATTGTTACATTTTAGACGCCACTTACCAATATCTAGTTCTTCTACTGCTGATTCAGCGGCCAATGGTTTATCGAATAGTCGCAAATAAACCTAAAAATAAACAATTAATATATATTAGGACGGCAGATGATAAAGGTACACTGATTGTGTTAATGATTCCACTCTTATATTGCTCATTTCAGTGTATTATTGACCGAACTTAGTAACTCAATAACTAAGAAAGATTTATAGTGTAGAGTAATTAAATTAAATTTAAAGAGCAATAGTGTATAAATAAGGAATGGAATATGGTTATAACGTTACAAATAGCATGCCAAAAAGGTTTTTAAAGAATAGTAGAGAAATTATTCGTTTGTAAACACGTTTTTCAATTCACATTCCATCATAAAAGCCACAATAGAGTCCAGAAGCCAGAAAGTGAGTAAGTGATCGAACAGATCATTTCGAGCAACATCCACTGTTACATTTAGAACATTTACCTCAATCGCACACTTTGCCGCCTTGAAATAGAACGGATGTCTTCGCAAAACGTCCTCCAGTCGCAACAATCCCACGTATGACCGCAAGGTCATTTTGCGCATGCAGTACGTATGAAAATCGAACTGATCCTCGATTATCTCTGAAAAGTGTCGATCTACTTCGTGACACTTTTTCAACGCGTCGCCCCACTTTTCGAGCCGCTGGTAGCTTAGCGCGCACTCCGTCTGGAACCACATGCACTGCATTTCGTTAAGGTTCTCCATCGCGGATACACTTTCACGCGTAAACTTTGCGCAGATATCTTCCGCCTCCTCGATCTGATTGGCACGTAGCATATACTTAGCGCATTTCGAGTTAATGTACCGATCGGCTGTATCGAGACTCTGAGCCTCATCTAGCCACTTAACCGCTTCTAACACGTCGCCCGCGTGCTTGTAGATTCGGCCCTTGGTTACAAACAGCTCTATTAGCGTGGGCGTGTGTTCGATCGCAGCATTGATGAAATCAAGTGCCTTTTCCGACTCTCGCAGATAGTCGTAGTGCTGTGCGAGGTAGTACATCGTCCACAGGAGCGCTGACGCCGGTTCCTTGCGTAAGTCAGCATTGGCGGCGTCTTCGGCGGAAAAGAAGCCGCTACTTGTTAAATTTTGATAGTAGCATTCGACGAGCTTGCCAATCGTTTTCACCTTCTCTTTGTCACGGTACAACGAGCGAAGATTTACGAACAACGGCGGTACTCCTTTCCGTAGGTTTCGTCTTAAATGCTCGTCGGCCAACGCTCGGAACGTGTCGCCGTTAGCGATGTCAAGCGGTAACCGCCTAGCGCAGAACGATTGCGGATATTCGCTTTGCATCGCACGGTACGCCTGGATGAGGTCCGACGCATTAGAAAGCTTGCTGGCTTCCATGTACTTCAGATAATATTCCGTGTTGTCCGGATTCCGTTCGATTAGTTCCTTGAAGATGGGTACCGCTTCCTCGTGACGACCAAGCTTAAGGCACAGTGCGCCCATCGATTCCTGCACGGCCAACTTGTCTAGTATCTGCTGCTTGTAATTCTTCAGATGCTGCAGCGCTTGCTCGTAGTTGCCGGCCTCCTGAATTACATTGTTTTGGTACAGCAACAGCTCGCTATGCTTGTAATCGAACGTGTCCATGGTTTGCGACGAAAGGAACGTCTCCAGTATGTTCATGGCTGTCTCGTAATCTCCGAGTAGATGGTAACTCATTGCAAAGCCAATCCAGCTGGCATGCTGGGAGGGCCGAAGCTTGAAGAGCTGGTGCCGCGTTTCCCGGTAGCCCTCGAGATCGCGCATTTGAATTTGCAGCAGAGACAGATCGCGCAAGATCTGTATGTTGTCCTTCTCCCATTTGAGCGCGTTTCGGTAGCACTTGATAGCTTCGTCATACTTCTTGTCCGATCGTTGCAGCAATCCGTACACGTGCCAGCAGACGTGGGACTTCAGATCGTTGCGCAAACCCCGGCGCACATGGTCGTACGCCTCGTCTTTGCGCCCGAGGCAGTTTAACGTTAAACCTTTCATGGCGAGCGTTTCGCCATGTTCCGTGAACTTCGGGTTCGTAAGAATTTGCTTGGCCAATTTCAGTCCATTTTTGTATTGTTTCATTTCGTAACATTTCTAAACCGGAAGAAAAAAGGAAAGTAACTACATATTAGTAAAAATTGTCGACCGAATGCAACGCTGCACTTGAGCTGCATTTACTAATATCACGCGAAATCGGCAAAACACTGGGAGTTTTGGTGCTTTAAACCAGGAAAAAGACAGTTCGTTTCGACGAGGGTTTCAATTTCCCTGTAGACCCAGTACATTCGCGATTATTTTAATTCATATGTTCTTACTTAACTCTAGCTGACTTAGAATTCTCTTGACAGAAGACACTATTTTGAGGTTAGGAATAAAAAAACGGCACCTCGTACTGCTAGACTCAAAACAAACCTCAACCAAATGTGCAATTAATGGGAGTGAAATACTCAATGTATATATTATACACGGACAAGTCATTATCAAACATTTTTTACCGGTATGTAATGGGAAAAAGTACTCTACATGGGTAGTTTTGCCGCATGCAGATTCGATTTTTCACTCTCAACACTCGTCGTCTCTTTCTGTAGTACCGTCTACCCGTACGCACACTATGGTTCTGCCATCTCTCTCCCTCGCACTAGATTGTACTGTCCGAGCTCATCGGTTCCTTTAACTGGCCGCCCCACGTTGGGACGAACTTCAGGGCCAACGCTAAATAGTTCTTCACTTACCAGTATCTTACGGAACAGGGCACTTTCCTTCGGTGGCAAAGGATCACTGGAAGGCATTTTGCGGTGTGTGTTGTTTTCGTTCTGTCAGAGAAATCCAATCCTCAACTCAACGAACCCAACACTAAGAGTCCCACGGGAAGGCGAAGGCGCAGAACGAAGAACACGAAGAAGCAGCAGTTAATCTCGTCGGTCGCGCACGTTCACTGTAAGGGAGCATAAGCATAGGGGTGCTGTGAAAAGGCTACTACTGGCCAACGAAAAGCTGTTCGCTCTTCACCACGGACACCACGGAAAATGACTGCCCAATTAAGAACAAGGAATTTTTGCAATCGTTCTGACAGAAGCAGGCGACCCATCCAGTGTTGGGAAACTGCACTAATATTAACGTTTTCTCGCCACTCGTAACTAGAACGCTCCTAAAGCACTCATGCTCGCACGAGAACACTAGCTTAGAAGCAGTGAAAGATCGCACGCACCTGTATCATCCAACCGATCCGAAAATAACGTGAACCCACTAGATTCGCAGCGGTATCGCGGAAACAAATTCTCTTCGCAGCGTTCCTAGCTGTCACTTTGCGCTCACAATTGTCAGCATGCTCGTAGCAGGAGTGCAGTGGGTTGGATCATCGTAAATAGGGGTGTCTAACTTGTGCTATTTCTAATAATCGAACTCATCTACATACGGCAAGGCCGTTCTTAAATGAATAACAATGATCGAACTTTACATTTTAAATCTTACTTCATGAAGCAGGTAGCTTGAACTGCGTAAAATGTTGTAACTTTATCTAGATTTTTACATATTTCCCTGCATACGTATTGTAATTCACTTGTTATTGATTTATACGCACCATTATGAATTATTCCGATATTTGTTCATCTTTTAAAATTTAAATTAATCTAAATACATTACGCGTCCCTGAGCTTCGTGTCACTGAACACTAAATGTATTGAATTTGCTAAAAGAAAAGCTATAGTTTTTTATTGCATGTGATTCAAAAGTTTTGAAGAGCAAACTATCATTGCGATAATTCCTGTTGACATTACGTCATTTGCCAACCTTCTCAACTGATAGTAAAGCCACCAATGCGTATTAAAAGATAAACATTCCGCAAGAGTCTGATATAGTGTTTTTGATGTGTTCGTCTATTCGTTTACATTAAATAAAGTGAATGTACCAAACGTGCATGTAAGAAGTGCAACCTTTGAACTCTTTTGGCCGAGAGCGTTAGAACGAACCTGTCATGTCGTCGCCTCTGTCCGAAATTCAAAACCTGTATGAGCGATACGTAAAATGGGTATCGGGAAATCCGTCCTCTTTGGCGGACGTGGAGCTGACCGTAAAATGGCTCTCATACTTCGTAGCCGGTACGGATTTGTTATCTGTATATGTTATATTCATTGGTATTCTAAAGGACACCGTTAAAAACTATCTTACAGGGAAAATAAACAATTCGTCCGCCGTTTCCGAGCTGGTGTATTCTTTGTCGAACTTACTCGTATTTTTTAATGACCGCATCATCGAGAAAGCACACAAAAATGTAACGGAGGAAGGATCCGCTCTTGGACGACACCTGAAGATGCTGCTGACGACGCTGGAGTATTGTGAAGTATTTATCGAATTATCAGCCCACAAAATTTGGGGCACCAGAGGACGGTGGTTTTTTATCGCAGTTATACAGATCGTCAAGTAAGCAGACAAGAATAAAAAGTGTCTTTATGTTATTCACCATTGACCATTATTCTCACTATTTCAGATGTATAGGCAGACTTGCGCTAACACTGTACTGTAGAAATACTAAAATTGTGCACAATCCACCGATTCCCGTGCTTGATCGAAAAAATGTGCAAGCAGCCAATCCAAGCGAGAATACCTCCTTCCGTGACAATTTATCGGAGGACAGTTCCGGAATAGTCCTTAAACGGTCCGGGCGCGTTATGCGGAAGGTCAACTTTTCTCCTCCCTTAACGTCTAGAACGTGGAAACCGCCAACCATAGGGAATCGAACGAACCAACCGGTTGCATATGGTGGCAAATTTCTCGGTCCCGCCGAGATGCTCTACATAGTCAAACCGATCGTGCATCTTGCGAGCATGAGGCGTTTCGGTATTAAGAGCTGGACCAGTTACATTGTGGCGCTCGCACTTGACAGCGCGAGTCTCCAAATGTACTATAAGAAACGTGAGGTGCTGTCTAAGGAACAACGCGTGGAACTGTCTCGCAGGTGTGTGGCGATGTTGCTGTACCTACTTCGGTCACCATTTTACGATCGTTACACGAAAAACAAGATCGCCAGCGTGCTCAATGGTATCGGTAACAACGTGCCACTGACGGGCACCGTTACACGGTTCATACTTTCCTACATTCCGCACTGGCAGGAGACCTATTTTTACATGTGGTCGACGTAGAACAATTCACGGTTATCACTAGGGTACATTTTTCTTACGATAGATGCATATGGGTGTTGTTATTTTACTGGGGTTTACAGTGTGGGGCAGTTTTTCACTCAGCATATTGAATAAACGTTGACCATCAATTGATACATGTCTCAAGCATGTTTTTGTTTCGTTAAGAGACATGGCCTGGGAAAAACGCATCCTTTCTTACTTCTGCTCTCCTACATGCACACACATGTACGCCAAACAGTAGATGATTGAAATCAATTCAGTTCAATTTATGCTACTCAACGCAGGACCATTAAGAGATAACACTTCACGTTCGCATCAAGCATCGCACAAACAGTGAACACTACGGATGCATAACGCAGCAGGATTTCACAACAAACGAAAATCAGACCAGACGCCGGTGTCCTATCCATGCTCGAAGGCAATATGGGATCAGATTGCAGGAAGCAGCATAACGGAAAGAAAATTGAGCAATCGCAGCAAGTCCACGATTTCTTATGCACCATGAGCATCGCTTGATTGGATTAACTATGGCTAATAGCATAACTGTCTTGGCTTGTGAAGCGTAGAGAATAAAGTATATGCCCCTACAATGCAGATATTTTGCTCCTCAAAATAATGCAATACATGACGAATATTGTATTCCGTTTAGTAGAATGTATAACGTATTTGTATTTGAAAATCGGTTGCACCAAGTTTGACATAGTTTGTAGTAAAAGAAAGGAAAAACTCCTGCATCATTAGCTCGTACTAGCAAATGCAAATGGCGAGAAAAAAAAATAACTTATACATACTGTAAACATTGCACACGTCTGAGTTTTTGCTGAGCCGTAGAAATATGCATTTCCCACCTAGCTGCAGTTGCGATGTTGCAACTGTTATACCTGACCGATGCACTTTTCACAAGTGACACCGTGTGGGGGTTCCAAGTGTGTTTCACTTCCTCCTGCTCCGGAACGGTTTGAATGGTGGTGGTTTCATTGAAAAACTGCATATAAGTATAGGGCTAGTATTGTGCTTGCTTGCTTGCTTCTACCAAACATGACTCACTGTGTGATACAAAACGCACAAAATAAATGCACCCATTTCTGCGTGACCCAATTCGAACGTAAGCACTTTCCATTAGAACCCTGCGAATCGCAGACGACTTGAAGGAAGGCGAATAGGTACGCAACTCCTTCTGGTTTCTGTTCCCGCGTGGACAAAATTTCATCAAATGGCACAGTTTCAAGCCACAACCTTGGGTTTGTCGCACTGTAAATTATCTACGCACAACGCAAATAGGCCCAGCGTACGCTCTATATGGGCCAACAAAAATTGCTATTGACCGCAGAAACGGGCGATTAGTTCCAGTTGCGCCCGTACGGCTTTGTGCAAGCGAATCGTGAAATGCACCGCAATAGACACAAGCGTCACACCCCACTATCTTGAACGGGGCACCCTTTTACTTTCGGGGTGCGAATGGTAATTTAGTAACGGATCGATTTCGCTCAAATTTCGGAAGCACACGCCTTGTATAAATTGAATTTGACTCTGTTGCAGACCAGCGTGAAGGCCAGCCGTCTTGTTTGTAGGGAGGCATTCGCTGGTTTGGTAGCTCTGCTGGTTTAGGTGAATGTAATGCGATGAAGCTTGCCAAAATCTTAAATCTGGCTCCGTAGACAGGGATACAGTAAGTGGTATGATGCATTAATTTCAGAACATCTTAGGTTTGGTTTCTTTTGATATTATTCTAATGACTGACTATTCTTTTATCAAGCTTGCAGCATTACTATTAATGATACATCATTATGTTAGCTACTCGCTACATGGTTTGCCTTACAATTTGCTCAAACCTGATCATGTATACTGATCAATGGCTTTGCCCGACAGCGTTTAATAGATATTGTATCGTTTTGTTTAAACGTGAATGGTTAGTAAACTTCAATCAAATGGTTAAAATTCTTCGCTTCAAAAGCTTTGTTAAAAGGTCTGGTCTGTTCAAAGTTTAAATGGTATTAAACTAAAACATGGAGGAATTTAAAGTAGATCAACTATAGAATTCTGCGTCAAGTGTAGACGGCACAATAAACGATATGGGCAGAATAACCACCAAATATGTTTTGAATTGGCTAGAACTGCACTTCTGCAGCCTCATCGTTCAGATACAATGATGAAAAAACAAAACGAATGATACAAAATTATTATCATGCACTCGTCAATCGCACGGTAACCTCATTGATGCCGGCCTTGGAGAACCTTGAATCGGTGCTTTTCTCTTTGAAAAGCCGTCAGTAAACATCCCCACCCATGGCTCCTTTCTCCACGATGAGCGCCATAAAAACTCGTTCTTGTTGGATTTCTTGCAAAATTTTGAACCGTAATGCTCCAGAGCACTGGACCCAAACCTGACGCCTATATTGTACACGGTTTAACTTCATATTTACCTTCCCATTGCCAAATTCACCTTCGTTTTGCTGTGTACAGTTTTGTTTTGTTTTTCTTCTCTTGCTGAATCCAACAGGTTCCTGGTCTGGGGGGTGTTTTTTTTGTTACTAGCAGAATTTGAATTTCGTCCGAAAGTAAGTGAACGGCCGCTCCGCCGAAAATAAAAGCAACCTTGTAACTGTTAACCGCAACACGGACTCCAACAGGCTTGGTCGGTGAACCAGAGCTATGAAATAACTTTTTTGCGAAGGTAACAGATTTCATAAGGAATAGTAAGGGAGAGAAAAACAAATGAATACTTAGATAATATTTACTGATGATTGGAATTATGCTTCCCGGTAGCATTGGCACTCCCCCCCGTTGGTTCCTAAAAGCGCTACACATTTAGGATGGCCGTGCACTTGAAAAGTGTTAATGTGCTACAGGTTGGTTAGCTGAATAGACTCTAACCAAGCGAAGCACACCCGTATTTTGCCATTCGTTTTCCTATCCATGAAAAATCGACAAATATTAGCAACACTCCTCTGACGGCCACTGGAACGGCATGGGTGGCATTCGCGCGAAAAGAAATGACTGCGAAAGTTGCACACGCTCTGGGACAACCTGATTTCTGTGGCTTCCTATGACAACACACTGAGAAGAACGACGGTAGCTGTGGTAGCTCACCGAAAGCCAAACCAAAAACGGCAAACCCGGTCCTAACCATTTCTACTCAATTCAATGCCAATCGGTGGCCCCTTCGAAACTGGTCCAGCTGCTGCCAAAACACAGAATGTGGCTTGTGGAGCATATCGCGCACGGTTATTATGCTGGTTCATTTTGTTTTCCATTAAAGCAGGAGGTAGACTGTGGGTGGGTGTGCCTTTTTAAATTCGCACCCACCTCACAACGGCCGTTAGTTGCCTGTAATGAAAAAAACGGGCAAGAGCCGTGTGGTGTGTGCGGTTCGATTTTTATCGAATTTCATTTTTACTTAATCTCGCGTTGCGCAATGCAGACCGAAAGGGAGTTAGCCATCCAGCCCCCCACCAAGGGGACTGCCAGAGAAGTAGCCAGGACGCTAGAAGAGGTTTATCGGAATGGGCCCGCGGTTTGGCAGATTGATCTGTCAAAATATCAGCGCCTCCTACGATTGCAGCGGGACAGCATGCAGCAGTGAGAGTTCGTTCGCTCTCATGTGCTAGTTTGAATTTTGGTTACGGCCGCCGCCGCTGCATTACACTCACCATCAAGCAAAGTGTAGGGTAAACCGGCAAAAACAGCTGTTGAAAGCGCGCGCACTTTGCGTCAGGCACAACCTCTGCATGCAACCGTCTTTTGGGGTCCTATATAGGCGCGCTGAAGGCATTTTCATTTCGGTTCGTACGCCACCGCCGCGTCGAAGCAAAGCATACCATACAATGCCACTATGTCCTTCAACGATCGGCTGTCGCCATCGTCACTGCTGCCGCGGCCACCTTGGCTCGACGATCGGCCGACTCGTAGGTGATCTTCAGCGGCTACCCTTTCAGTCGGTCGAGTGCAACACGCCGAGCAACATCGCTCAGCCCTCGTCCAGCAGTAACAGGCAGTAGCACCAGGCAGTAGTAGTAGTAGCGTTAGTGCTGTTTTCCAAGTGGCCCGTACGTGCACGCAGTCTGCATTCGACGACGCCTCGAACCGCCGATTATTACGCGCGTCGAGGTGCATCTTCCGCACCTAACCAAGCGTTTGGGCTGCGCGCTGTTCAGTGCTGTTATCGGTGCTGTTGATACCACCGCGTGCTCGTACGCCCAGCACCCAACCCCCGTCCCCCCTCCCCACCCCACTTCTGCAACCCAACGGAGTTCTACGCGTGCAAAAGTGGCTCCACCGGTGGCCGGTAGTGTGCGTTGCGCTATGCTTCGCGACACAAACGCAATGAGTGCGTACGCGTGAAGAAGCTGCGCTAGACGAGGGCGCTGCGCGGCCGCCACAATTGATGCGTGAGTTGTGCAGTTGTGTTTCGATGTGTGAGTGTGGGGTAAACCCTCGACCGAGAACAACGGCGCGGTACGCGACCAGTTTCCCTTTCGCTGTAGCGCCAGAACACGTTCTGGCCATTGCGCCGAAGTGCCTCAGTGTTGATCGGTGCGCTGATCGGTGTCGATCTCTCGATCGCTTTGCTCCGTGCAGTGGTTTTGGTTTGGTAGTGCATTCTGCTACACGTTGAGCAAGGGAACGTGGGTTTCGGACAGCTGCATCGCGAAGGTATCGGTTGTAGCGCCCTTAAAAAAGTGGTATACCTGCCCATATTCGAATTGTGAGTGTTTGCGCACAACGAAACGCACCCCGCAACGCTCGTAGTGATAAGAGCCGTGGTTTGGTGCTGTGAACTTTCGTTGCTTCCTTGTGCGGTTGCAAGCTCCTGTTTAGCTTCTTTTTTTTATGATGCGAACCTGACTGCTTTTCAAAGCTACCTAGCCGTTTAATTGCTGCTGTAGTCCAGCAACGTTAAACGCCGATAAAAGGGCATGGTTCGTCATCTCGCGGGATATATGTTTGTACTTCAACAAGCCAATTACCATTTCAAAAGCGAACACCGGTGGAGTGGAGTAATTTGGCTTGTGTGGCGTAGATTTCAAACGTTCAGCTCGCGCTTATGCACGGTCATTACGTCATATTCATATCAGAAAGTACGATCGATTGGAAACGTGATTCGGGAAGCAGTTTGTTGTATGTATGATCCCAAATTGATCCCCCAAGAATTGCGCGCAAAATTCAGTTCATTTTTAACTAGGAAAAAAAAGAAGGAACATTGTGTCATCGTACACGTGCGCCGGTTGCAGATAAGGTTGATGCGTTTTTTGCTACGGAGTCTAATCGGTTGAAAAAAAACACCCGACACTTTGTACGTTGAAATCTGAGCGTATTTTAATCTCTTTTTGGTGTCCTTTGGTGTAGGTTAAAGGTGAAAATTGGTCATTAAAAAGAAAAACAGAACAGTGACACAATTTGAAGTTTTCAGTTTGAAGAGGTGTACGCACTTAACCCAGCGATGGTGTGATACGAAGTGAAGATTACTCCAGCCCTAGGTCACCGCGAGCAACGTTTGTGGCTAATTTTTGTTAGCGGTTTTAGTGAAACGACTGCAGTTGCGGGCACTTTTTATGGTTATGCTCATCGTGGCCTCCGCAAAAGGACCATCCAGCGGCAGCATTAATTTCGCAAACGGTTTAATTCGTGTTCGGTTCACAACCATCCGCTTCACCGCCGACAGTTGGTTAAAGGTAAGTGCTCCAAGGAGAAACACGCGCCGTGTCCTAGTGCGTTGCGCAGGTGACGGAAAGCTAAAAAACAACGTAAAAAAGAAAACCCGCAGGAAGTCGGGTTCCGGCAATGGTTGAGCGAAAAATGTCAATGTTCCAAAAAAACCGACCACCCTCAGACGAGTCGGTGAGTAGCCTTAGAAAACGGGTACCAACTAATCCGAGCGCCACTCGTAAACCTGCGCTAAAAATAAACTCAAACACCCCTCGGTTTAATGTTGGAACCTTGTAAAAATCCGCCGCAGAAGGCCAATGACCCATTTTGTCGGAGCTGGTGGTTCTTGTCACATTTTGGGGCTTGCGTGTAAGAACGAAGGCGCGATCTTTTCCGGGGTTGGGGAATCGAAATTTAACACCTAAGCGTGGCGAGGGTTTGTTTCAGCTTTTGTTGAACAAAAAACCACGCGGTTTGCATTACTAATCACACGATCCGTTAGCCGGACCGGATCGGACTCCGTACGGCTCTACCGGTAGACCGGAAAGAAATTCAAAGACTCGAAACGCACTTGAGCACGGTTGATAAGCGCTCGTTCATTTCTTGAGTGGAGCGCTAGTAAACATTCGCTCCCCATGCGTTCCAGGAACCGCGCGTGTCCTTGGCTCGGGTGTAGTTTGGATTGTTTGACGCACGCTTCGGCCAATCGATTATCAGCGAAGATTTTGAAATCATCGCTTTAGGAAATCGGTTCGACCACTTAGCTGCTCGAGTGTGATTTTTGAAATTAAACTCTCAGGCGCGATGCACCAACAACGGACGGATGGGATCATTATGGTTGTTTATTCAATTTGCGCCTTTTATCGTCGCAATTTCAGCGAGTGATTTGCGTTCTTACACCCCCAGCGAGTGTGTTTATAGCACCAAGAGCGCAAACAACAACAAAAAAAAGCACAATGCTAGACATCAGAAAACATTCCGTCTTACAAATGTCTTCTTCTCATCGACTTCTGCTTTGCGTGGTGTTTGAGGTTCGAAAAAAAAACGATTGAAAGAACGTGCGATCGATTTCGCCCATTAGATGGCATGATCTCGTGGAATGTTGGCCTTTGGTAGAACCTGTGAACCGGACCTACCATTCGCGGCGAAGAGCTATCCATTAGAAGGTCCCTCCAGCATCCAACAAGGTTGGAACATGTCTGCATTGAGATTGGTTTTGAAAGCAAAAAAAAGGCACAAAACAATCCCATACGTCG
Organism: Anopheles nili; assembly: GCF_943737925.1. Classification (NCBI taxonomy): domain Eukaryota; kingdom Metazoa; phylum Arthropoda; class Insecta; order Diptera; family Culicidae; genus Anopheles; species Anopheles nili. Next base: position 44,787,367 of record NC_071291.1, on the reverse strand, counting down.
ACCTGTTTCCCGTATCCGGTGAGCTCTGGTGCGATTACGTGGTGTAATTTGCGCCGATGCCGATGATTAGACCCAACCACCTTGTGTAAACATGCTGGTGTCTTAAGAACACGAGCTAGGGTAGCGGATTAATTTGAATTCGTTGCGATCGAATGGGCTATTGTGTGCTGCCCGGCAGAAGGTTCTTCCAAAAGGTTCTTATCTTCCCATCGGACCGCATCGCCGGTTTGTCAGGAACATCGTCGGTGATCTAATCACCGACGAGTTGTCAGTGCCGTGCATAAATGCACAGTCTTTTTTTTTGTGCGTTTTCTGCGATTTCTTAGCCATGGGAAGTCATGTACGTACGGTTGAGTACACCGACGTGGCCAGTGAAGTGGCCAGTTCTGCATCGCTCGACTGGCGAAGCGGTCCCGCTGAAGTGTGAGGCTTTACTACCGTACCAAGGGAGGGATCTTCACTCGCTGAAGTGCTGATCACATAACGCACCGTGCCACAAGGGGGTGCGTAAGCCGATAGTTCCTCCTTTGGCTGGGATATTACCGAATCGCCTGTACCGTGGTGCCCAAAAGAACACACGCAAGCATTCTGCTGGTCCAGGGTGGGGCGCTTTGTGGCGCTCGAGACCTTTTACAATCAATTACCACCGGTGCCAGTGGGTCGGTGACGGATTACGATGCCAGCTGGTAAGCTGATACGATGTTTGATGGGCGTTTGTTTGCTTCCTCGATGCAACCGTGCACTTTGGTGCATGTTTTTGTTGCGGGAAAGAAGGAGACGGACGCAACGTTTGTTTTGTGCGAACCTCGATAAGATTGAGCTAATTAAACTGAGTGAAATGTTTGCTAAACGTTCCGTCGTTGTCATTCCGCGAACATGATTACACACCGTAGGAATTTTCATCATTATGAATTTTGCAATGATTTTTTCCGGGTAAAATTGCCGCGAAATTTAAACACAGCAAATCAAGATTATTGTAAAACACACGTGTGAAACAGCAATAAACAGTTAAAGTTGTACTTCTTCAAGATTAATGATAAACAGAGCTCACTCTAAAACCAATTCGCAAGCAACATGTAATTTTGGAAAATAAAACACCTGTTTTTTTTACAACTCAATCACATCCAACATTCCTTCAATCCATTGCCATAAAAATCATCTCTAATTGCTGATTTATGAGCACCATCATAGCGTAGCATCTTTTTTCGAAGAACGCACCTTAGAATGAACCAACTATTTTGAGGCAGCTGGCCGATCCTGAAACCGGTCAATCTGGTTATGGCTTTTACTATTTTAGTATGCATGATTGCAAAACTCCACCGAGAATGGTGAAACAATATTCCGAACCTACACACCACAATCGGTGTGTGTGTGTGTGTGTGTTTGTACGAGTAGGCAAGCAACAAGATGCGCCTGAGATAAGGTTAAAGCGAACCCAAATGGTGGCTTCGAAGCGCTGGTGGAGTCATTCGGATTTTGGATCGGCATCTGCTCATCCTTCACCACCGGCATTAGCATATTGCAGCCGTGTGTAGCCCTGAAGCTGAGCAGATAAAACCATCCGATTGGGAGGAGGCTGCCACGGAAAGGCGACCCGATGGCCAACACCCGGTTGCGGTTGCGAAGCAAAACCCTTTTCAGAGCGTCGATCTTGAGGGACGGCGATAGGAAGAAACGCTAACAAGACGCGATGAACACCAAGGTGAGCTGCTTCTATCAAGCCATCGACTCTGGCCGGGAAGGTGAAGCATAACATTTGAATTCACCGATTCACGATCCGATCCGTGCCAGGTGCCGCGTGCAGGTGAAATGTGGCGTGAGCGTTGCGTTTTCGTCTCTCGAATTTAAGCTCATTAGCACGCGGGTCAATGTCAGCCGGTTAACACGCGTGTCTTTACCCAAGTAGTGATCGCTATCGTTATCATCGAGCAGATCGTCCAGTCGAGCAGGTGTTTAACGCACGAAAGCTTGCGTAACGGCAGACAACGGTGACATCGGTGAGGAAGATCGGTTCAAATCGATTGACCTCGCTTACCTTGACAGTGACATTTCCAGTCGCTGAGCACGAACACCGACCGGAAGCGATCGACCGTGTCCGTCATCCCTCGATCGTGAACGATAAACGAACTAATCCTGCCGAGGTTAAGTTGTCGCACGGTGCTTCACCATGCGCCGGTGCTGCTCGAGAGTGAGGATGGGATTAAAGCATGCAATTAGCTACCGTAAACCGCTGGAGCCATAAAACAATTGACCGGGCGGTGTCAATATCGACCGGCGCTGGGAACAATGGCGCATCAATGCCGCTGGGGTCAGTGTAGTGGCGATCGCATACCACCGCACACGGCCGTAAATGGCAGGTGTCCACAAAACGTGCCTATTGTGTGGCGAGTCGCGTTGACATTTGACAGCCTCCCTCCGGGTGATTGGAAGATCGCCTATAACCCTTTGCTGTGGGAGAATGCGCTCCACACACGTCAAACAATGGCTGGTCCCACATGGGGGGGAGAACAAAAAAAAAGAAACTCAAATTAATCGCCAATCGGGCCGCTTGGTCGCACAATGCCACGGGTGCCAACCGGGTTGGATGTGTGAATTTAACAATTTATGCTCAAAATCGTATGCCAATCCGTTTTCTAGGTCGCCGCGACAATGGCGGACACATTCGCGGTCACTGAGCGCCATTTCAGACCTTATGCACGTTGCTAGTGACGATTTAGTGAGCACAACGTCACTAATCGAAAATATTGCAAGGTGATTTGAAAGATGGTTTGTATGGAAATGGTTCAATAAAACTCAGCGCTTCAACCTTGCGACGAGACGCGATCGTATGACGAAGCTTTTTTTTTTCGTTCGTTCGGTTGACAGTCAACGGCATGAAGTAACGCGTCGTCACGGGGATGGATTGTACCTTTCGACGCCCTGGCAATGGCTGACGTGTGGATGATCGCAACATACCTGCCCGTGAATGGGATGTAATCGCGTTCAATCGATCAAAACTGCAGTGACTACCCTTGAACGCAGACGAAGCCAGTACATATTGTGTGTGTCCCCGGTCGAGTTGGTCGTTTGGGATGCGAAGACCTTCGGGCTTCAAAGGGGGTTGCAACTACGGTTCTCCATCTACGATCGCTCGACCGATGAATCTGCCGCCAAAAACCCACTCGAGGAAAATGCCACTGAAAATGGCGAGAGAATGTTAGACCAGCAAAAAAAATAAGGTTTCGAATTAAATTAGCAACGGTGTGTGAGCGTATGCGGAAGGACACATTTTGGATGGTTTTTGGGTGGGAATCTCCATCGTGAATTAATGTTTCATTAATGAGCGAATTAAGAGCTGAAGGGGAAAAATATACATCCACAAAAACGGATTGTTAATTATGATGAGGCACATTTATCAGAAAAGAAAAAACTGTACAATTCTGTATAAAATTTGCCGTTCTGATAGCTTTGGCTTTGAAATTTCCGGAATAAATCGACAATCGTACGCACTGACTGATCGTACAATAAACAGCGATCATCGAATCTGTAATTACTACCGATATCAAGAAGGGAGCGTTATCTTCGTAATCATTAGCCACGTTCATGGGCCACGTTTCCACTGCGCTAGCCTTGATCCAGCAATTTTCTCTTGCCCATGTGGGAAAACGTATCAATGGTGGAGGGCGTTCGTAATATCTAGAATATTGCAGGTTGCGCTATCACACGGTGGCCCTTGGTGGGGTGCGAAAAAGGGTGAAAATCCTTTCCCACCACGTGCGTTCGTCGGTCAATGAAAGCCCGGATGCACCCTGACGCCGGAGATAATGATGATCGCCAGGCCGAGGCCACGTTGTGAAGTTCAGGGAACTTTAGTTCCCTTGAACTGGCGACAGCCGTGATCTTGGTGGTTCGATCGGTCGGTGTGCGGTAAATGGACCGGGGAAACATAAGTGGGTGAACGGATATGGACGTACGTAGAAGCGAGTGGTTGAAGGCAGGCTCACAAGAGCGAATAGTACGACGTTACGGCAAAGAACAACCGGCAGTGAAACCGACAGCACCTCACACAGTACTTCTTCTGGTCTGGACGGTGGAGAAGAAGACACAAAAAAAAGGCAATCATTAAGTCATAACAACCTCCATCTGGGATCTCTCCACGGGAGGAAAAAAAACTGGCGAAGTTCACTAGCACTCTTACCGGATGTACTCTTACCTCTGGCGTAGATTGGACCCTCTAGACAGGGGTTCTTCTAGCTTTCCTTGAGCAGCATCTTCTCATGTTCCTTCATGCTTGTGCTTTTGTGAACTTTTGCTGCATACTCTTTGGCTCCCGTTTTATCTTTCTGCTCTCGAACGGGCATTCGCCTAGGGTCTGCCCATTAGGCAACAGTTTTGTGGGGCTTGTACTGACGCAGAACCTCTCCGGTCAGGTGTTGGCGACGTTCATAACACACAGTGCGGTGGATTGTGCTTTAGTGGGGTTTTTTGTGCACTTTTTTTGTGTTACCAACATTATTTTTATCACCTAATTAAAACCACATTAGCTGGCAGAATGTTTCTCGCGTCTAATGGCGAAGGTTTAGGAGACTGTGGTCTGTAACGCTTGTATGATCTATCGTTTGGAACGACGAAATGACTGCTTACGTCATTTTGGAAATAACTCAAACACGAGTGTGAAACAAAAAAAACCTCCTTCAACACATGTGGAGGGAAATATAGCTTTAGTCACGTAGCAAATGTAATGGCCCTCTCGACGTACATGATGCCTGCTTCATCCTCCCAATGATCGGTGTTGTCCTCGGTACAGCATCCCTGATTTCTCGATATCGATTGCATCTGCACCTTCAAAACTGCATCATAAATGCAGCGACGGTGAATGACGTGGGAACGGCATTGTTGCCCCGGTCGTGATGACCTCTGCCAAGTTCATCATTCGACATTGGGGGCGTAAAAACGGCAGCTTCCTCTGTTGTAAAAGCGAATTTAAAACAACAAAAAAACACCCCGCCAGGAAGTTCATTTTGTTGCATTTCATTTTGGGAGAAGACGAACACATGCTCTCTAAAGCGGCCTCAATAAAGTTAAAGGCTTTGCGGTGTGCCACGAGAGGCTCTGGAGGTAAATAAAACTAAAATAGAAACCCCCATTCATCGTCGTGGGGCAAACCCCCGGCCGGGTTTCGAATTCTAGCGAGATTGCCCGCCAATTGAGCCAATCAATGAGCATAAGGCTACCGCTGCCGATCACGCTCTATGGCCTAGAGCGACCATATCTAATTGGCAACTAACAGACGGCTTTTTTTCGGAATCACAGACCGACATTGTGTAGGTGAAAAGATCACGCTTGATTGATGTACAATCGTGTTGAATAAACTTTCATCTTTGATTCTTTCGAGCCGGGTCTGAGGCAAGCTTGGGTTCTATTTTGTAACGAGAATTGTGCTCACTTTCAGCGTGACCTATCAAAAGGGGGTTGCGATGATTTCTGGCATAGTTTACATTTAAATGTTACAAAAATGCATTATGTTTTTTGTTGCATTATATATTTTACAGTTTGTCGGTAATGTTGCAAGTTGAATTGTTCGCTAAAACTGATCAAATTGATCATGGTGATGATCGACTCATGATCAACACAGCGGTAACTGGCTCATAAAAAGCAATTGTTTAGATGATGTTTTCTGTTAAATTTCCTTCCAAATACGTGATACAGAAGCACTTACTTTCTATGACGAAATCAACCCGATAAAACCATAGTAAAATGTCATCATCCAGCCGGCCAACGTTTCGGCAAGGCTTCGGTGGCGTTGGGTTTGCATTTCTCAGCCCTTCCGAGATGAATGAAACACCTCAACGCGAACACGGACCCCCTAATGAATCGTCTGCCTCCTGCACCACACCACACCTCATCCAGCCGGAACAAATCGTTAAGTAATTGTTTCTGTAATCGAAGCCGCACTAATCGGATCGGGTTTGCCTCATGTTCTTTTTTTCCGCCTCGACGCAAACCCCACTGAGCCGCATCATGACACGTGTGTTGATACGACGTCTTCGCTGCTAATGAATGAATAACGTTGCAAACGATCGTGCCGCTTACGCAATATCGCAGACCTCAGACCTTCAGGGGTGGTTGGTTGGTACGGATTTGGCCCATGCGAAACCATGCCGATGATCTACAACGCTACTACTCCTTCGCGCTGACCCAATTGTATTCCCTTTCCTTGCACACAGAGATACGGGGTTCGTATCCCCTTGTGCGCCGATGAAAGTAAGTCTCGTCTCCTTCCTTTTTCGAACCAGCTTTCGATCGCCTTGCTGCTCACGTTATGCGATTGCGATTGCCGTGTCCCGTTGGCAGCTCCACGATCACGGTAGCCCATAAACAATGGCCACCGGACCAATGACGCAAAGCTAATCTGCGATTCCAGCCACGTGTGGTAGAGCGTGTGACAGTACCTTCCTTATTTTCGATGCTCGGAACCCATCACCCCATGGATAGGGACGAATTGAAGGTATCCGGAAGAGCTTATGCATCGCTAAGAAAAGAAAAAAAAAACAGCATTAACTCGTCATCAATCATTGCACGGTGGATGAGACCAGGCGAAAAGCCATTAGCCATCAAATAGCGGAAATTGTTCCGTTGTGTGGTCGCGTGGTCGCTTATGAATTGATTTTTCGCCTTCCTGACTGCCCAGAAGTGCCCGTTTTTCGGTGTCTACCGAGAGCACTTCCTACATCTGGCCGTGGTGTAATAGGAAACCGCCATCTTGCCCAACAAAGCCCACGAACTGTGCAACGTACCGTTGGAAATCGTTCAGACGTACCAAAGCCCTTGGGGAGACTTCCTTTATCGTTGACACTTAAGCCAGCATCAGATGACCGTTACCAGCAGCTCATGTGAAAAATCTGTGCAGTTTTCGCAGGGAACTCATTACTTCTTCCACCTGACAGTTGGTTCCATCGCACGGTTCCAGCATTGTCGATGATTCACTGCGCCCGTGACGGTAATGACACTTCTTTGGCAGATGGTGATGAACTCTCCTTTCAATTCGACCGCCAAGTGTGCCGATCCGTGCCGGAGGTCACCACAGATCACGATCGTTTTGTCCGGGTCTTCAATGGGCTCGAACCGTGCCGCAATGGTAATGATTTATGATGACCGGTGTTTCCTCCACGTTACCCCTCAATGGTGCCTCTTCACATTGACCGCGAAACAAAAACGACAAACGGTAACAGACCGTGGCCGGACATGACCGTGGCCTGAGAGACTGACAAATGCGTAAAGCGAGCCAAAAAGGGCACTTTACACCGATCGTGTGCAGAACGAGGAAGCTAAGGCGCAGAGATTAATCATTTTTGTTGGATTTCGGTAATGATCGACACTTCTTTTTCGCTTGTTTGAATTGAGAAGAACACATTTCGTGTGCTGCTTAGCTGGCTGAGAGTTCGCTTTCCGTACGGTTTGTACTGAATGCTGACGTGACTGTGGCGGTCATGAGATGGTTCTTACATAAGTAGATGGCGTGTACGTAGCACGAATCTAAGTCAAGGCCTTGCTCCTCACCTGCGTTGGGAAAGGTTGGATGCCACCAACGCTTTGTTCACACTGGTTGGGAGTTCGCGAGTGAGCTGAGAAACAAATAAGTTATCGTTTATTGGAGAGCGATAAATTTTGCTGTCAAAATAGCTAATTTACGTGCCATTTCAAACTCGCTTTTATGACGCACTGTTTGGGGTTTTTGTCAGTTAATGGCACCCGATGGGTTTTAATGAGCAAAGCACACTAGTGACAGGCTTGCCATCACCCACGAGAATTTGCCACAGTAGAGTCCTTCAGATTCTCCCACAGAGCGCCTATTGAAGACTTAATTGATTGTGTTTAAATCCGCTTATCGTTCTTAACGTTGAGCTCTTAAATTTCCATTCCCATTAAAGCTAGGTTTATCTTTAGATAAACAACAGGCAGTTCCATTTCATTCAAGTGTGTTTGATACAGTTTTTTAAGATTAACCATTGAGCAACAATTGCCTCTATGGTTCCGTTGGATTCGTACACATGCTATCGGGGTGTTGTTTGGTTTCTGCTACCTTATCTCTTCCCCGGTTATTCGTCCAACGCATCACATCGAGCGTCATCAGCGTTATTCATAGTCAACATAGTCATTATACAACGCGAAGTTTGAGAGCGTGCGTGCTTGCAAAGTAAAATTCGGCTTCTGCCAAGTGTGCGAAACATCACACACCGTGTGGTGTGAAATAATTTGTTAAACGGAAGCTGACGGACCAAATGGCCACAGAAGCCACGGGAAGTGTCATTGACTTGCGACCAACGCACACACAGTTCGCGTTTCAAGCCGGTTTGAATTTCGGGAGCCACCTGACACACCAACACTGCCACTCGAATGACTCGTCAATTTTCGTGCCCTCAGTCGAGCCCTCGATGAATGGCAAATAATTGAGCCTTTTTTTTTTGTTTCTCTCTCGCTCGCTCCGAGAGGAAGCGATCTTCTGCAAGCCGCTGGTTCGTTACGGACGCGGATCGTGGGTTCGTTCAATCATCAATCGATCAAAATCCACCAACCGTTGGGAAATGTCAGTCTCGGCAACGGTTGCCCTTGGCAACGGGTGGATTTTCGCGTTGGCAGCGGAATAGAACGCGCTCTGGTGGATGGTTACGGCGTTAAACGAAACCACCAGCTCCGACGGTTTCTTGTGCCGTTTTCCGAACCGTAGCGCAATACCTGAGTTGGGTGGGGTTTTTCTTTACAACATGGGCTTTCCTTTAGCGGTGCCTCTCGAAATTCTCGACCCCTAGCGTGGAATGGTGGTTTCGTAAGATTCATTCCGTCCGTTTAGTGAGGTGCCGCACCGTGGGCACACCGTGAAAGGAAAGAGAACACATGCACGCTACCGCGCGGCCCAAACATGGGCTCGTCCGCCATCATCGACCGAGGGACGAATCCATCTAAGGGGGAACACAGCTGGGAATCTTTACATCAAAGAGCTCAGCACGTGCGTTTGGCAGTAGTACGCACACCATCCGCTAGATGTCGCTAGCCACCTGGCAATGATCTTGAACTCGACCTCGTGCGGCGGTTACACAACGGTTCCCGGTTTGGGAAACCCGCCAACCCCGCAGCCCAAAATTTTGGTTGCTTTTGTAATTTCGCTCACCTTTCGCTTCTTCCTGTTTCCACCAGATTTTCTTGCGAAACTGTGACGCACATCGCACGTACACCGACGCAAGAATGCCGATAATGTAACGCGACACGTGTGGCGAGCAGTAACGATACCAACCCTAGGGACGGGACGCGATCACGGTGTGGGAAACGATCGACAACGTGGAGAGAAAGCCACCAACAGCCTAACGCCTACGCGACGCCATCTTGCCGTAGCTGCCACGTTGGAGGAGGCTGGACGAGTTATGACGAAAGCTAGAGCGCCCGAGCGCCATCATCACCACCATCATCAACATGCAGCATCAACGGCGGCATCAACACCGACAGCAACACCAAACGGACGATCGTTTGCGCCATCGATGGCAGGCTTTCTGCTCATCGCGATGGCGCTGGTATTGTGCGGTCTGCCCGACGAATGCACCGGCCAGCGGGAGTCACAGCTCCGGCTCGGTAAGGTAGTAAACGTGTTCCTGCGCTACGGCTATCTGTCGATATCGATGAAGGTCATCTCGTACAACGATAGCGAACGCTGGCTGTTCAAGGAGCCAACGAACAACGTCTTCAAGGTAGGATTTAATTAGCAGCAGGCCGCTTTTGCAATGAGCCACACTTTGCGTTGGTTCTTAGTGCACAACCAGCGTGTGAGAATCATGCCCGCCGGAAGCGCGTGTTACGTCACGCAAGCGATGAGGTAGACACGTTGTTGCACGTGGCCATCAGCATTGTGCAAACATTAGCCTTTACATCCACACTCACACACTGACGAGCTGTTTCCCTCCACTTGACAGGGTCTGGACCTGATGAGGACGGAAGAGTATGAGGTTAAGCCGGGCATTTTCAACGGGGACTTCCACATGGAGTTCTGCGACAATCGGCGCCAGCTGTTCCAGGCTTACTTCCGGGACTTTCAGATCGAACGGCTCGACAGCCCGTGGCGGGCATACACCGAAGGTTGGCACCCGGAAGTGGCCGCAAAGAAGCTCGGCATCCACGCGAAGTACCTCGAGCGGGACGACTACTGTTACGTGTTGGTCCGGGTGTCCCGTTTCCGGGACAGTTCCCGGTTCGCGAAACCGATCCCACCGAACCAGACGCTCGAACCGGAGGTGGCCCGCCGGGTGCAGGGTGTCGTCGTCGGTGATACGACGTCCGCCGTGCAGTTCATGAATCGGTACGGGACGCACTATATCAACGCGTACGTGACGGGCAACTCGCTCTATCAGGTGTTTGTGTTCAACAAGCGCAACTACTCGCACGTGAAGGAAAAGCTCAAGACACGCGGCGTCCTCGCGATATCGAAGGTGGACCTGTACGAGCACTTTGCGCCCTGGTACGTGGAGCACATGGGCAAGATACGCTGTGCCAGTGGAAATGCGACCGTTGAGGCGTGGGCCGCTCGAAAACTGCGGCACTCGTACTACGTCTTCACGTACAGCACGCTCCTGAAGCTGCACGGCGATGGTGCACTGTTGCGGATACTGAGCGAGTTGCTGCAAAACGAAGCCATCCTGCAGCTGGACCTGCGCTCGCTTAGTATCATCTTCAAGGAACCGGCGAAGCGCGCTTGGTTCGAGGAGATCCTTGACAACTACTTGAAGCTCTGGGAAGTTAACATGTAACTGCTACGTTTAGGCTAGCACCTATAGATAGACGAGATGATGGCGACGTTTTGCTGCAGTAGAATTCAAGGCATTTGCGTACACACACACACACACACCCTACCCCGAGTCGCGCACTCACTCCAGGTTCCAGTGACGCGTGCGAATCGTACGTACAACCGCGGGAAGGATACGATCCCGATGCGGTCACAATACGCAAAAGCCAGAATGCAGGACCAAACCGGGCGAACAGGTGCAAAAATGACGTGTTTCTCGCTAGGGACACACTTTAGACATTAAGTTAGAAGGTCTGTCGCGGGATCCGAAGTGTCATACACACACACACACACACACACACACACACACACACATACACTGAATTCTCCACTCCACTCCACTTCACGCTACTGTACTACTTCCACTTGCTGTGATAGATTTAGCTAATAGAGAGTGGGTTTAGCCAGAAGATTGGAGCCCGGAAGTACGTGTGCAGAATTAAAGAGAGAGAGAGAGAACGAGAGTGGCGTTCGTGTAGCATAGGCCATTATCAAGCGAAACTAGGCAAAACACGTTTGCCAGCGGATCTTCGTTTTTCACTTACTTGCAGAAGGTGGACAACCCGCGTCAGGTATAGCGACCTGACAATTAGCGCGCGTATTATGCACAAGGGAAGAAAGAGGACTTTTGTTGCCGCAAAATACAGGATCCTTGGCATTCGATGGTCGGTTTAAAATCAACTAGTGATAGTCATATTTAAGTGATCGGTAAATAAACAGAACAAGCTTTAAACAGTAACAGCTTTAGATTTGCTGCAGGTCCAACAACATCATTTTGCGTGCCTGCGTGGTGTTTGTTCGGATGTTTATGTTTTAACCGAAAATTTTATCGTTTCTTTGCCCTTCATCAACAAAGGCAAAATGTTTGTTGTTTCCAAATATTTATTCATCAACCATTCAGTTTGCTTTCTTTGTTTCACTTTTCCTCAACACAACCTATATGCAGGCGCTATTAAAAAAAAAACGAAACTACCAGAAAAAATATCGTGATGCGTTAGCTATGCCTTAACAATGAATGGAAAACGAAACAGATCGATTATTCCAATTTGTAAGAATGTGCGCCTCTCTCGGAGGAAAACATCCCATTTAACATCTAAAATTGTAGAAGATAAATAAAACATACAAGCTAAAGTCTGGTCCTAAAAGTTGAACATATCTGCTGTGAATTGCTATTAAGTACCATGCCGGCGGTTAAGTGTTCTGTAACGGTAAGTTCATGTCATTTTGCTGCGGGTTTCGATTCCACGGAAGCAAACGAAGAACAAGAACAGTTATCGTGTTCGCGTTCGGTTTCCAAGAAAGATCACATCATAAGCTCAACACGTGGAACGATGGGGGGAGAGAATAAGGGATTGTTTGTTTGTTTGTTTTTTGGCTAATACGACAGCAAATGGTACGCACGCTGCGTGATTCTCGATTCTCTACCACCTTACCACCTGCGGTATTTCGCAGGAGTATCCAATAAATATTCTCACTAGCTAAAAACGAAGAACGATCCAGCAGCAGTAGGGTGTCTAGATGACGGACGCAGTGGCCATAGTGGATGCTGCACTCTATTTACATTATTATATCCCCCACAGTTACGGTTGTACCGGTCGAGTCGACCCCATTGTCGCCGTTAGGATGCAGGCGAAAGCGACGCAGGGGATTTGTGGTCCGTTCCTGGCGATCCTTAAGCGCTCCCAAACCACTTCCGCCTCTGTCACCTCCGGCACGGCTTCCATCGTAACCGTGGTTCAGTAACAATCATTTCTTTGTAAAAGTGTTGCTCGATATCACGTTGCTGAGAAAGGAATGTGTCGCTGGTTTGGCACCGGGCGTACCACCACCGTGCCCGGCTACGTTCGGTGTGATGAAGGACAGCTCCGGTAGTAGCTGCATCGCCGGCTGCTGTCCCATCATCATCGGACCACCCCCAGGACCTGCCGATGCGTGGTGATGTTGAGGATTAGTTGGCACTTTGGGCACTCCGCTGAAGCCTGCACCACTGGCGAAGGCCGTGACGGGGATTTCCGAGCGGTTGTAGAAATGCTGCTGGCGAGGCGGCACGTATTGTGCCGAGGGCCGTTGGGCCGTCAATGGCAGCGCGGCCATCGGATTATAGTAAAGGCTGTTGCTGTTCCACGAGTTGAACTGCGGCGGTGGCATCTGGGGTTGATTGGACCACGTGGATGGGGCCTTTGTTCCGCTACTGCTGTATCCTCTTCCCGCAGAAGGTGCCCCTGGAAAGTTGAAATTGTTCTGACTAGACGAGAGGCGATTGTGATGTGATGTAAAGCCACCAGATGCACCCGACGTGGAGCTGCTGGAAATGAAATCTGTCCACTCTTCCTGCGTTCCCGAGACCGATTCTGGTGCTGCTTGCGTCGATCCTGCCGGTGGAATGCTAGCTTCATTTACCGCCACAGGTTTGGAAGATATGAAATCCGTCCATTCATCTTCTTCGACGGCGGGAGCCTTCGAGACGACCTGTACGCTTTGGTTGCTAGCTGCAATCGTTGTTGCAGGCGACGAACTCTGAGCGGCAGGTTTTGCAAATGCCGCCTCAAACCGAGCCATCTCATCGGGATCAATTCCTGGCTCGGGCCAGTTGATTAGTGCAGCCGGAGCGTTTTTACAGCTTGTCGGCGAATCTTTTTCCATCGGAGCGTTGGCTTGTTGTGGCAGCAATATTGCCGGGCTGAGTAACATCACCGGTGAGTTGGTGTTCGATCGGTTATTTTGAACATTCGAAACAGGCTTATTCACCGGTTGGACCACCGTTGCCGAAGGAATCGCTGCTTGAAAATCCGAAAAGTCATCATCCTCATTCGTGTCTACGCACTCGACGGTTCTTCCGTTGCTTGCGTGTCCGAGACCATCTTGCATGCGTTGCTCAAGCTCCTCCGTTGGCGAACGACCGATCACAGGCCTAATCGAACTGTGGGAATCTATGGCAACCGACGACGCAGGAGCAACCGAAGGATGATCGAACACTGACTGAAAATCGTTAAATTCTTCTAGATCCGGGTCTGATTTACTTGCGGCCGCACCTCTCGATTTTTCCAAGCTATACTCGACGTCGTGATATTCCCGCACAACAATATCACGATCAGTAATGTCACGCGAGACCGGAGTCACACCCCTACTAGGGGTAAAGATATGAGTCTCCGGAAGTTTTATCGTCCGCACCACCGGTACACTGTTGGGGGAGGAGGAAATTGACATAGATAGCTGCTGCTGTTGCTGCTGCGGGTGTTGCGTCTGCTGGTGTGAAGCGTAAGGATGTGACTGTGTCGGTCCTACTTGCTGCTGTTGATGCTCTGGAATCGTAGATGGGAGAACGGCAGCATCCGGAATAATACTACTGTTACCGGAGGCGAAATCTAAGGAACCGACGTCTTCATCTTCCAGCACGCGTGAGGGCACTGCAGAGGGTGTTACAATGGACGATCTTACTACTGCTATGTCATCTGCAGCAATCGGGCTTGGGTTTTCTGAGATTTGCGAATCCAAAACTTCGCCCTTTGGCCCATCCTCGGGCTGACCAACAGTGGCTTTTTGGAGCATTTCCTGGACACCTGGAGAGCAAGCATCAACAAAAAAACGAACAAGCGTATGAGAGATGAGTGTTTGAGACTCGATTATTTACAAAAATATAAATGACCATCAATATTGCATGTGGGTGAAAAGGTGCCTGTGATAGAACCGAACAACGTCCGTCCAAGTACGTGCTGATTCGGTTCACGTGGGAACCATTACCATCATGCAGAACTGATAGTGGAAAGCCAAACTCATGCTTCAAATTCATCATGCATTGGTAAAGCTGTAAAAAAATCAAAGCATTGTTTAGTGAAGCGCAACGATAGAAAGACTCCGAGGTAAATATATTGACCAAGCACGCAAACAAGAAACCGAAAACTGTAATTCGTTTACATTACAGGAAGCTGGTGGTTCACCCCAATTTTATGGCTAACGGAGCATGCAAGTTAGCAAATAAAGTGTCCTTTTCAAAAATAAAAGAAAAAAGTGATGCATTCAAAAAGCATGCCATGCGAGGTTAAAATTCCAATAAAAGAGCCAAACAAAGAAAACCACGACATCAACAACGTTGGCCGAACATGAGTGCGCAACTTACTAATATCCAAATAATCATCAAATGATTGTAGACGATCGGAAGGGATCGGTTTCGTGATCGATTGCACAGCGTTATCGGCATTAAAGCCAATCAGTTGCATACCGATCCCGTAAGGGCACGAAGCATCCAAGGGAAAGAATTCATCCAATGGTGAATCGATTAGCGGTGGTGTTGTTGCAGAGTTAGCAGCCGTTTTAACCAATGCCGATGGCAATATTGTGGTGGTGGATATTAAGAGATTACGATCGTCGTCATTTTCGTCGGAGAAGACCAACAACGCGGTGGAACAATCCATGGACCGTGCCGTAAGTGTACCGTCGGCCGTATTATCCGCCGAGCCCGTCGGTTTGAGACAATCAGGTTGCGTTTGCGGAGGATGCATTGCATTTGCGTTGTGCAACCGGATGCAAGTTTGCGTATTCATTGTTGTTGATAACAGAGATGACGAACTCAATAGTTTTGTAGTTGTTGTTGTTGTTGGTAGTGGTGGTGATGGTGGTGGTCGTGGTAATTGTGGTAAAGTTGGTGAAGGTGGTGAAGGTAGCAGTAAAGGTGTTGTTGATGTTATTACAGTTGTTGCCGTTGTTGTGGGCGAATGCAGTTGCACGGTATTAGCAACATTACGCGTGGACCGGAGTGCAGGGGAGTAGGAGGAGGAATCAACATTTATTTTATCTTTCAGACTTGCCATCACCTCTAGCTGTTCTAGGTCCAATAATAATGTGTGTGCATGTGATGCTAAGGGAAAGTAAGTAGGCGGTTTTGTTTGTCGGTAGTGGTATTGTTGGAATTCATTAGATGAGATCATGTTCGATTGATATATTTATTTATTTGCAAAGATACAGCGGTTTCAATAATGGCGTGAGATACGAAGGAATAAAGAAAGAAAAGAAAATAGAGAGCACTTGAAAAATTAACTCGCCAAGAGTAAATCAAACAGATGTAAGCATGGAAATGATAGGCGTTTGAGTATGTTATATTTCACATTGGAGCCATAAGGAAACGCGTAGGAATGATCTCTATGATTACAACCAACGACAATGGATAAATGTATATATATTTACAAACATAATACGTAAAATGAAATACACTGTACTATGTCAGGCTGTTCAACTTGAGAACACTTATAATTTAGGTATTTTTAGCATTATAAAAAAATCCAAAACATGAAATCTATTTTTTCATGTTACCATCAATAGTTATTCAAACGAGTCGATAACATCAGAACATAGTATTGTCATTGTAGACGTGTGTGTCGTCTACGGAGAGGGTTTAATGAAAACTCGACAGAATAATAACAGATTTCAACAACAAAAATTTAAAAAAATCTGAAAGAGAATCCACTAAACTAGCGTGTGATTCATTTTCAAACATCAATCCATAACCGACCATTTTCAAACTAATGCACGTGTTACGTTTTCCCACCATATTTGAACCAATAATAATTGTAACCAAATAGTAATGCGTCCATGACTGCGAATCATATTGTACTTTTAGAGAAAATAATAATCTACCAAACGAGGCGAAGCCATGATAGTAGGATTAACAGAAGAGTAAATTATGGTGAAACATAGCAGTGTTCTAAAACCAATCACAATTTGCCTTGCTGTGAAAACAAAAAGAGGTAAAAGAAACAAGTTGTCTGTGGGAAAGGGAGCGTTAGTGATGATAAAGATGAAACTAGCTTACCTTCCAGAGGATTCACCAACCCAGAACTGTTCCAATCGAACTGAGCCGCCGGGACCGACGAACCTGCTACAACGCTCGTCTGCAAAGCTTCAAGCCCAGAGGACGTTAAAGTAGCAGGTTTACCGATTGTTGCAAAATTCGTATTCTTTTCATTGACGTTGGCGCTCGCTTCTTTGGACGTCGGTACAGTCGGTTTAAGTGGTTCAAGCGGATCGAAACTAAGATTTGCCGCAAATCTGGGCATTGAGCTGTTCCATTTAGGCCCATGCATCTATAATCGAATGAGAGAATTATCATGAGTACAAAATAACTTTAAATGTATCTTTGATCACACAAAAACTTACAATATTCCGCGAATCAATACCAAGGGCAGTTACGAGCGTTTTGCTGCTAGAGGACTTGCTATATTGATAGGTCAGTGCGCAGGTATTGTCGAAATCCTGCAACTGGGAATGCAGCGTGTTGCTAGGAATGTTATCTCCATCCGTTCGTTGACCAGTATCGGTAGCCAATGGCTCGGATGCATTATAAGGAAACATCAGCTCCAGAAGATTTTGCACATTTTCCATAGAAAAGGAACATATCGGTGTGAACGTGTTGTTGACCGTTTCTGGTTGCTTGAAGTCACTAAATTCTCCAAAATCGTCATCTTCACTATCCCCATCAGCAGTTTCCGTAGAGGATAGCACATATTTTTTGCCATCATCCATGGCTATAGTGGATGCTTGAAGTGTCGGTTCCACATCAATCCTGTTGGCGGATAAGGACGGTTGTGACGAAATAGTTGCCGTTGGTTGTTCTGAGAAGGTTGCAAATTCCTGGAAATCGTCAAAATCATCTGCCGGGATCTGAGGTTCGGTTAGCTGCTTCACAGGAGTTTGCTCAATGGGCGCTAGGGCTTTCGATTCATCAATAGGTGTTTTAGCTTGGGCCGCTTCGTCCAACGCTACAGGGAATGATGCTTGGAAAGAATCAAACTTACTAAAATCGGCATCAAAGGTGGCAAAATCAGTACGGCTTTGTTGCGACACAAAGTTGCTATCTGCCGATGGAGTCGATTCAAGCTGAGCGAAATCGTCTAACTCAAAGGATACATCGTTTGCCGTTGGAATTTCTAAAACCACCGACGAACGCTCATTCGACGCAGTGGTAAAATCGGTAAAATCATTCTCCGTGTTATCATCGAATCTGCCACCTTCTTGTATCACAGGCGTAGTTCGTTCGGCTGCTGCTGCTGCCAGATGATCGACTTCCGTTTCCGGGACTCCGGAACCGGACATTGAGCTTGCGGGATTAGGCTGGACAGGTACATTATCATCCTCTTCTGACTTTGAAACGTCTGCGTCGAAATGCAGCGATGGCAAACTGATGCTATCCTCCGGAGGTGGTTCGGGTGGCTGTGATGGACAACCGAACGGTTGATAATCAATGTCCTCGTCTTCATCCTCTTCTCTCTCAGCGACTGTTTCGTCACCATCGCCTTCGGTGTACTCATTTGGTGGTAATATTAAAGACGGAGGGCTATCTGAGCCTAGCCTTGTGGGAAATACGCCTTTGGTTTCTGCTGAAGCCGGAATACTGGTGAGGTTCTCCGTTTCATTATCTATCACAGCTTCGGTAGTATTGGGTTCCACGGTCGTGCCCCTGGGCAGTACTGTAGTGAATTCCCCAAAATCATCATCAGGACACGTGGACTCGTTACAATCATCATTCGCAATCCCATCGTCTTCCGGTATGTCCGATCCGTATTCATCGTCGTCGTCAACCGTGTCAAAATCTATCGGTGGAGGCGTATGACAAACCAGTGGCGGAATCTGACTAGACATTGCTGCACACCAGGGGCTCCGGCGACCTTGAAACAATTATTGCTTTAATCTCGAAACATCGATATGAAACGCTTTTGCAATCGTGAACTTACCTCGTGCCAAGATCACAAATGGCTGGTTTCAGACGTAACGAGCTGATATTTGGGTTTCCTTGTTACAAGCTGCAAATTTTTCACTTTGTCCTCTCCCACTGCCAGCAAATCAATACGCTGCACAACTCACTGGCTAAGTAGTAGCACGAATCGGACGTAAATTGTAGGTTCTCACTCTAAAAGATTCACCATACTTCTTCCTTAGCGTAGCTCCACCAGCAAATACGATTTTTCTATCGTATGTTTTCGTCAGAAATGTAGTAAAAATATGTATAATTTTCAGACTGGTGGTAGAACAAGAAATTTTGGTTGCAATGCAAACCTTGACAGCTGTAATCTTGACGCTTTAGCAAACGCTTCAAGTGTAAAAACGCTTAAATTAAATTCTAAAATAAATAAAAAATAAAACGAATTCCTAATTTGTGACATACTTTTTCAAACAAACTTTACCTTACTGTATAGCTTACTATATCGAAATGCAAAATATGTTTAAGTGCTACGGCTGATAATTCGAGAATAGTATTATTTATTTACGAACAGCTGATCCAATTGGTCAAATATAGTTAATTATTTGCCTGTAACATACATAAAAGATAGTTGATTGCTTGTGATACTAAAAATTAAGATTGAAAGCAAGGAGTATTTAAGATAATAATTAATTTCATATTACACTTTTTAGCCCATTTGTGCGGAAGAATGTCAAATTGTGGTTCAATATTGTAGTGGAGAATCCAACCTCGCGAGCTGCTATCAAAGGAACCATGTCATATGAGATCTGTCAAGCAATTGAAAATATGAGTAGAAAAATAAAAACTTCGAAAACACACGAATGGTGGGTGCTGATCTAATCAATTTTATCAGTGTGTACTCTGTAAAACAAGCTTGAAATGAACGAAGTATAGCACGCTTGCGAAGAAGCTGCGGATTCTGGAGAAAAGATTTCTAATCCAATCTGCACAGGGAGTGCCCATGTGACTAGTGTAGCAGTTTTTTATGCGGATGTCCAAATTTGGCCTCTAATTGCTACAATTTTGCTCCACTTGCAAATTATATAACTACGAGAGTCATATTTCGGGAATCCTGTAAGGTTGTTGATTGGAAAAAATGGCAGCTACTTTAACGTCAACCGACGGTAGTGTGAATCAAAAACCATGCTAGTGATCGCCTGCAGCACAAAGGCTCCCGAGTTAAACTACACATACACACCTGTTGGAAACAACAACAGCTTTTGTTTTTAATAATACGTGCCTACGGTGGTTTGTTTTTGCGATCGCCATGGCGATTGTTCGAGCAGAAACGGCCGGTGTTCCACCCACGCTGACGTCAGTGTCCAATCCGCCAGCAGTTCCCATATTCTGCTGGCGGGAGTTTGCGTGCGGTTGGGGAGCTGCCTTTGTAAACATCACCGTAACTTACCCGATCTATAAGATGATCTTTCGGCAGATGTTGCACGGCGTGCAGTTAACGCAAGCCTTTGGGCAGTTGCGAAGCGAAGGCATGATGTATCTGTACCGTGGCATTTTTCCACCGCTGGCTCAAAAATCTATCTCCCTGTCGCTAATGTTCGGAGTGTACGATAGTACCAGAAGACCGCTAGTAGAGTACTGCCATGTGAATCCATATACCGCCAAAACCGTTGCCGGAATGGCTGCCGGAACCGTCGAAGCCGTTCTGATGCCATTTGAAAGAGTGCAGACGCTGCTAGCGGACGCCACGTATCACCAAAAGTATCGCAACACCCATCATGCGTTCAAGTGAGTTACAGGAACTTTTAGTAAATAATATGAATATGGTACTACTACTTATGCATCAACATTAGAATCATCATTCTGGAGAACGGCTTCAAAGAGTTGTATCGAGGACTGGTACCAATCTTGTGGCGCAATGGACCTTCCAATGCTATGTTCTTCGTGCTGAGGGAAGAAGCCAGTAGTCGATTGCCAAAACGGGTAAATATGAGCTATTAGAGAGCAGAGCAGCAAATGCTTGAATGGTGTATTCTTTCTTTTTTTTTTAGGATTCTATGATTTCTCAACGCACGCAGGAATTTGTTGCAGGTGCCTGCATCGGGGCGTTCATTAGTTCATTATTCTACCCGTTAAACGTGCTGAAAGTAACCATGCAGTGTCGGGTAGGAGGACCATATGATGGCATGTGGACAGCTATGCTAAAGGTGTACAACAATCGTGACCGAAAACTACGGAACGTGTACAAGGGCGTTAGCATGAACTGCACTCGAGCGTTTTTTAGCTGGGGCATCATGAATACAGCGTACGAGCAGCTTAAAAAGGTGTTCTATTGAGTGCGCTCGTTTGTCAAACGGCTACAATACTTGACAAAGGGCTGTGTTACATCGTCAGCGCGCACCAAACCTATCGAACGGTGTGATCTCAGACCACATCTCTACTCTCCATAACGCACCATGGAGTAAAATATTTAATCGCCCCTGATACCGTGTTCTATCCATTGCATTTAATGCTACTCCTCTCCGGATTCTTTGTACAGATTGCTGTAGCCGTTCTCGTTGTTGGGCAGTGGTGCTATTCAAGTATTCAATAATGTATTCGCGCGTTTTGTAAATATGGAATTGTAAATATTTGTTAGAAGCAGCAAGGTTAAATTCCGTGTCCCCGGTGTTGGATGCGAAAATTACGATGGCGCCATTTATTGTCTAGTTCTAGTGTAGTAATTTTCTGTAGCAAAATGTTGCTTTTAGCGCAAAGAATATCCCAAAGGAAATCCCGATAATATTGGGTTGAATCGTACAATAAAACGCTGTAGTGTACGAAAGGTGAATAGGCTACACGCATATATGTGTACAAAAGTTGGATTTCACTGTTCTGGTTTCAAAGTGGAAAATGGAAATAGGTGTGATCTAAATACAATTTGCACCGTTACGCACAGATCAAAATTAGTTGTGTTTGTTTCTGTATACTATATTTGCGCATTTTTACGATAAGCGGATTCACCAATGCATTGGCTCTTGCTAATTTTTGGGTATTGAAAATTGTACGTAGAACTAATACTCTTGTTGCATACATTTAGGCGCTTTATTGAAACGCAACAGGTATGGCTTGAAATCCATCCCCTTCGAATACCATGCAATTTTTAATGTGTATCCAGACACACATCATACAATAAAATCATACATTCATTCAAAAAAGCTTTATTGATACTGCTATTATACACTGAGTACACATTTGCATCGATGCGGTGCTGGAGTGGAAGCACTTATAAATAGAATCGTTGCTTTTTTTTCGCTGGTTCCTTAAAGTAGCACGAAATGGTGCAAGATGTCCCATCGAAGAACCATGTATGTGCTGCAACAAACCCGAAACACTCCCGGAAAAGGTGACCATCACGTCGATCAAGTCGTAAATATACATATATTTCACAGACCATATTGGCTACGTTTTACAGTAGGTACTGTTTGATGAAATTACCGGATTCCTTTGGGCAAACCAATCGGATGAAATCAAAGTCCATGCCGGACGGGGTCCGACGATGAAGGTACGTTTCCTCGAAGCCCAGTAATGGCGGCATCGAAGACGAATTGAATCGAACCGGTGACTACCTCGATGTAGGTCCATGCCAGCCACAGTCCGAACATGTACACTCCCACCTGGACGATCTTATCCATGATGTAAAGCCTGCAACAAGCAAACAATTAGTATTGTTGTATTCCCCACCAGTCAGCACTGAGCATAATGGATGCGAGAGGTTCAGCTCGTGAGCTTACTTGCGAAGGAGTTTGCGCGCTTTCGGCAACGTTTCCGGTTCTTCCTTCAGGATGTACTTGCGCGCACCGAGTATGAAATCATACAGATAGCTCTGGTAGTTGATTTCGGACACGTCGAAGTAAAACCGCTTCCGATCGTCACGCGAAAGCCGTCGATACAACGCTTTAGTGTTGTCACTCTGAAAAATCCACTCCTTGGTCGTGTAGTACTGCAGTATCGTCAAACCCGCCGATATCCGTTTCTGCACTTTCACTAGGCTGTGGGGACACCAAAGAAGAGTGCGACAAGAATGTTAGAACAAGTTCCCACACACGTCTACACCATTGCTCAGCTCAGCGATTGGCTAAACTGGCCACTTACAAAGGCTTTCGGCGCAACAGCATCAGCAAGAAGTCGATTAAATAGGCAGGCAAGTAGTGAAAGAAGATGACGCACAGCATGTGATAGAAGTAGCTCGACTTGATCGACCCATCTGGGTACCAAAGGGCGAAGCAGAAGGGATTCTCGTTCAGCACTTTCCGGCCTCCCTCCAGCACCTCACCCCAGCTGATCGGATTGTCTGCCGACGAGGTAAGATTGTAGTACATAACCTCATCCTTGCGCGAGTTGCGCGCGCGTTCCGAGCCGATCGCGATGATCGCGTTCATCGTAATGTCCACCGGCATAAAGTCTGCCAGGTACTCGCCGTTACAGTGCATGCTGCGGATAACACCCCGGCCGGCACCGATAAGCAACCCCGTAGGTCCGTTGGTACCTTCACCCCAACCGGCAAACGGTTCCCGCATGGTAGCCGTCACGATAGATGGTCGTGCGATCGCGATCGGTACCTTACCCCTGTATTGATACACCAGATCTTCGGTGAGTGCTTTCGTGTAAGCGTACGTATTTGGCAGATTGTTGAGCAGTCTGTCGGTCCAAAAAGTAAAGAGAGTTTGCAGAGGTCAGAAAGTGGCAGCCGATTTCCCCCGCGCCCAAACTCACCTTGGCGTGATGAGATCCAGAATGTCGTCGTCGAGCAGGCCAACCATCTTCGAAACGCCTTCCGGGTTCTGTGGCGCAGGATAGTACTTCTCCTCCAGCACGGCCTCATTACACTGGCAGTAGGCTGTGGACACGTGCACGAACGACACCAGCCGGCGCATTTGTTCCGCCAGCGCGAGAACTCGGATCGTCCCGTTCAGATTGATGTCCACCGCCTGGCGAATGTGTTGATCGAAGCGCACGTTGGCGGCACAATGGAACACCATGTCGACGTTTTCAATCAGCTCCCGGTGGTCTTCATCGCTCAAACCCAACCCTTCGCTGAGGATGTCACCGCGTATGAGCCGGATCTTCGCCAACCGATCGTTGTGGTTCTCGCGTACCTGATCGAACACCAGATTTTTGACGTACTCGTCTTTGCGCTGGGCCGGATCGAGGCCCTTTTTGGCGCGGATCAGCAGGTAGATGCGTTCGATGCCACCGCAGTCACGCAGCAGCTTCTCCACCATGATCTTGCCCATGAAACCGGTTGCGCCGGTGATGAAAATCGATCGTCCAGCGTACGCCTCGGCGATACCGCCCGGTTGTACGTCCGGGAGTGACGTCATTGTGTGCCCCTCATCCATGGCGGTTCCGTTCTGTCACTGGTCCCTGTCGGCACGATGTGGGACAGGCCAGTAAATGAATTGCGACACGTGAATCCCTCGATTCCGGCTAGCTCCTGTGGACGAATAATTAATTTGTGCAAACAGTGCTGATTATTTACTTGGCGATATTCACCGAATGGAATGTGTGCAAGCGGCATCTCTTTGCCAATTGTCGGGTTGATAATGTTCCGCGCTTGAGGTTAGTGAGAGGGAAATAACTGAAATTCTTCTATGATCATGTCCGCGTGTGTGCCGATCGGCTCATTACCGATAGATTATAGAATTCATAAATTATGTAAATGTTTGCGCGACAAATAATAAGAAAGGTACACCGTGTGGGGCATAAGAAGCTTTACTGCTGACTAGTTTAAATGCTATCATATTCCTAAGTAATTTAATTTTGAAAAAATGTGCAAGAATGGCATTAGCATAATGCTATAAAACAACCGTAAATTGAAAGCATCATTTCGGCTCAACAAAAAACGATAGATTATCAATCACTCCTCTGCACCTGGGGCTCATTATGTGTGGAAACTTATGCGACACGCGCCATTCATTTGCGTGCGTATTTGTCTCGCAATCGTCCTCGATGATCCGGCGTGTTTAAAACTGGTCAGCGGTTCGCTCTTGTCGACTTGCCAATGCTACAGATCCAGTGTGACCCATCGTTCGCTCATCGAATTTGCAAAACCATCGACTAACGGCTATCGATAAACTCTAACGCACTGCGTGCTGTATCCGTCGATCGTCCCTCGAAGTTAGGTGTCGCTCGAATGTGTACTGTTACGCCACCATCGCATGGTTGGGCCGAGCGATTGGTACGATATCAATTGAATGATGCGTCTTTGCTGAGCCTTTTGGCTTAGGTTTATTAGCACTTTCTGAAAAGCCCCACCGCGTAATGGAAGCGTCGGTTTACAGCTCTCGGGGCGAAAATCAGTACGCAGCTGGGCGTGTCGTGTGCCGTAAATGCGTTTAAAGCTAGTAAAACCAGAAACAAGCTTCAGTTAGCTTTTCTGCAAGCTTTACAAACCGAAGTGTAAAGTGCAGTGAAAATTGTCATCACGCTTATGCAATCGCTGCTTCTTCGCTGCTGCGAGATCGCCTACGGCAAACTGCTGTGGGTCATTCTCAACTTCATGCATGCATCGCGAAGATCGAGGTCAACTCCCACGTTCGTTTCGAAAATGGCTTATACCGTGCTAGTAGCGTGATAGCACTGTCAAATAAATCCCATCTCATGCACACGTTGCAAGCGCCAACAGAAACTTGTAAAATGCAGTGAATGTAGTGAAAAGAAAACAATAATCACTGGTAAAAAATATTTATAAACAGTACCGACGGTTAACTAGTGACCTTCTTGATCCGACCTACAATTATCGAGCTTTTTTTTTATTCATCATAAATTTTCCGAACAATTCAAGGCGCACCGGTACGGGTGTGAGTAAGCACCAGACGTCCATACGCTTTTGGCCCATGGCTACTAAACAACAACGTATATTTTCTCCCTCATTATCGTGCATCTCTTACGTAAGCTAGTATAGCACATCGAACGATATATTCCGCATGGGTTTCATAGAAACGAATAGTAATATATGCCGTTATTGTCCCTCGTCATGCAGCAAATTCTTACAGTCCTGCCGTGAAGTCTCCAAGGTTCAAGGATAACAGAAAAGAGCATCGATAATCGTGATCAGGATGATCGTGTAAAGGATCACGATAAATTAACGAATTCATCCAGTCGACCTTCGTTGGGGCTTCGATGCACAGCACTCCTTCATCTCGAGGTGGTTCACGAGAAAAGTCTGCACGAGTCTTTACGTGCGCAAGATCAAGTGTGACCATGAACAGAAGGTCTGTGTTACCGGTTTTCCATGTCTAGGGCCAGGACGAAGGTAATTGGATGGCTCGCAAATATTAACTTAAAATGGGATTTAGCACATACGCGAGATCATTGAGCGTTGTGGGAAATATTAGTTAATCATTATTTATAGCACTCTCATGAGAGCTGAATCGAACTGAATTCGACATTGGTGTCCTCCTTAAGAGGACGCCATCGGTTTCGGTGCCTATAAAGTGTAAATCTTCACACGGGTTTTTGACAGGCTGGCAATGAAACAGTTATCATGGACTTGAAATTATTAATAAAGGTCAATGGGGGATATTATAAAACACGACCAGTCACACACACACACATACACAAATGCAGTGGTCAAACGATCGAATTCGCATATGCTAATCGTGTGACGAACCCACCGAATGGTCGTTCACCTCGTGTGGGTATTTAATTCGAGAGACTGCAGCGTTGGTATAGCAAACGAACCTGTGCCTTATCAAGTCTCGAACAACGTCATTTAGGGGTACCCAAATGTGATGCCGCTAACAGCTGCACTGGGAATGGAACCGGCAAGGACGAACTATGACTTTTTTTGGCTATGCAGTGTACATAATAATGGCACGTAATTAAAGTATAGGAAGTTATAGTTCTGTCCGCAATGCCACATCAATAGTCGTCGGGCGTAGGCCGATCGGCATGGCCTAAGGTGTTCCAATGAAACGCCATTGGTAATGCAATAGTCATGTTTGAAGCGGAGAGTGATAGGAATAGTAAAACGTTAATCCGATATCCACCGCGATCGATATGTTTATTGAGAGTCAGCATGCGTCGCGTGGGATCCTGCGTGCCAGAATAAATCGACGCCGTTCGCATCGCGATGCATATGAAGACAAATATTTTTGTACTGCATATTTTAAAGCTTAACAGAACATGCTGAATGTTTGGTGGGTATTTAAAAAATTACATGAGAAGATACAAATAAGCGGACTTAAGATCATTGAAAATGTTATAAGTGTTCAAATAATAATAAATTAATAGGATAATAATTTTAGATGTATCAGGAGCATATAAAGCCTCAAATTTATTACATAGCAGGAGCATTATTTCTTTGAACCATATAAATACTCCTTGCCAACAATGTAAAGAAAACCGATATGACAACAATTCCGCTGGATACATAATAAATGAGTGTCGCAATCGAGAGGGCCCATGGGTAATCGTAACATATTCCCTACGGCTACATTTGCAGAATACAAATGCTTTTGACATCATCCCCATCATGTAACAAAAGTAAATTTTCAAAGTGAATTTTTAATTTCCACCATCCAATGAATATCATAATGAACGACAGAAAGATATATATATATATATATATATATATATATATATATATATATATATATATATATATATATATATATATATATATATATATATATATATATATATATATATATATATGTATCCTTATCAAATAGAGCAATACCAAATTCGGCTGTACAAGCCTTAAGAATTTAGCAACAATAGAGTCACTGTGAAGAGCATTGAAATTGAAAATTTGGCAAAGGGCAATACATTTACCATCGTCGAACAGGTGTCAGGGTTTAATTTCCATTCTTTGAAGATTATACTATTGAGTTTTTAATATGGCTTGTAGTTGTCGGTACTACAATTTACTAAGATTGAGAAGAACCACTCCAGCAATCAAAATCAATGATACAGAATTGTGAGAATAAAGAACACAAGTACCATCTGAATCCAGTTTTGAAGGTCCTTCCTTTGGCATAGGGTTTCAGTGACTTTTGAATACAGCAAGTGAAATGCGGAAGACCATGGAATTTAGCACCATCACTCGGTTTACCTTGAATACGTGTATTGACCATTTAATTGGCAAGCCGATTACGTTTACACGGAGAGGATCATGAAAGTTTTATGATTTGCAGAAAGAGATCGGATGTTAATATCCGTGTGTCCTTCGATAAAATTTAAGTGTACTTCCTGTACCCTAAATGTTTTTCCCGCTGCTGTCGTCCTGCGTATCACTGTCAATTGCATGACTCTTATACATCAACTTCTCCCTACATTACTTGTTTTAACCACGGCAAAGTCGTTCCTTTTCTTGCATGATGGGTTTCTCAAGCGAATGCAGTCCGTGATCGAAAGAGCACAGTCAAGCCAATTTGAGTAAGGACGACCGCAAATTCACTTAGGGACACGAGGGTCGACCGCTTGATCGATCTGCAAGCGATCTTCAAGATTTTTAAGGCCATCGGGATGTTTCACGCGCGTGTCCCGGAACGGTACCTTCCCAAGAAAGGAGCTTATAGCCAATCAGAAGTAGTGGTTTTAAAAAAAGGGGCTTTCATACCAATGGTAGGTAAGGATATTCATTATAAAAAATTAAGGGATATGTTTCAAACTTTGAACGTTAGCATTTTTTTGCGTCTAATTTTTTCACTCATTTATGTAGCGTGTTTTTCACTGGAAGAGAGCTTTACTTCAGCATCTTAATCAACGTTGAGCAGCGTTTTTATCGCTGCGCAAACAAAAATAGTTATATGGATTGCGTTACGTTCGCGTTGCAATGAAAACATCAAAACATGCATAACATAAATGTACCGAGAAGTTGTCTTTAAGTTCTATTCTTTCACTTCGCAGACAATTTCAAGTGTATATCACTGACTTCTGCAAACGTATACATGTCGTTCTTGGGAGACACCGTATTAATACAGTTTGAACTGCTGCCACAAGCCTCATGCGCCTCAAGTCAACTCACTTAGATAATTTTATACGTTTCGCTAATTTCAACCGTTTGCATATAGCCCTCAGCTATGCCTACCTTTTCCACTACAGTAACGCTACACGTGCACGCTCTACACGATCACTTGCCCGCGGTTGACAGACGCGTCGTATCGTCTTCTTAGTAAACACTGCAATTACAGATGCCACCCCACATTATTAGAGCCAGAACGGCGCAATTTTTCACGATCGACACTAGCACAAGGACTGTGTGGGATCACCGATCAACTGAACCGTTTGTGTCTGCCAATGGTCTACCGAGCTGATCGACCGTTCCGTGAGACTTTCCACATGCGACTGAGCAGCGCGAACCACGCCGCAGCTCAGATATAACTTCACGCACGAGCCAGAAAGCGTCACAGGGCGCTATCGTTGGACTGACACGACTGGCTGCATATGTTGCTGACGGCTGCAGCAAAGTAGGCGACTGTTTACAAATTACAAGAACACCCATATCCCGCCACTTCCCACCATTCCACGCCGCGCCCCGTCGAAGGGAAACCCATCGCAGGCATCCGCGTAGGCCATGATGCAAGCCGAGGTTTGGCTTTCCTTTTTCGCTCTGCAAAATTCGACCTACACCAACCAGTCCCGTAGTGCGCGATCATACCGCATTCTTCGGGACAGCGGGACCGCTACGTCAGAGCGGCTGGAAAGGTCAGGCCACGAAATGGCCGCTGCCTGTTGCACCGGTGCGGACGACATTCTGCCCGAGGGAGATAACGCTATTACGCGATGCGATGGCAGCGCTGCGCATCGTCATCATCGAGGGTAATCTCGGGGTCGATCGGTGTTATTCGTGCGCCGGTATCTTTCAAGGTCATCCTGGCGACCCAATTCTGATTCTGGTTTTGCCAGTTGTCCTGCTGCTGATGAACTTGAGGCGGCGAAATTTCGCCCCCGTGTTTGCGTGTTTCGTTCGCGGTGAAAACAGGCTGGAGGATCGATCGTCAACATCCTCCACCATGCGAACATGTGATTCATTCAAAGAAAACGTTCGTTGAAAAACGAAATATTCACTATGTAACTGCGTACAGGCGATCGTCGTTAGATGAACGAATATTATTGTCGACAAAATGTTAGTGAATGCGCGTGTGGTGTCACCTCAAAATAGGGGGAAGTATCGGGAACTCCCTACACCTTGTACCCCAAAAGTTAACGGAAATTGGATTCCTGTTTTGGGGTATTTTCCAGGTTTGCCTTATGATGGCTGTTTTTCAAGCAGGGAGGGCGGTTCCAACGTATCTAAATGTTTCTGGATTTTTCTTGATTTTTCTAGAAAATTGTTCCGGTGTAAACTGGAGGCATTCTTATTAAATAAGAAAAAAATTGAACGAAATATGTTATTACTATGTTTTTGATGAAACAAAGTTTGATTTCGAGTAGCGGAAACAACAATATAAGTAGATAATCTTTGCACATATTGGTGGATAATATTGATAGCTCAGTGAATTCATTTCACAGATTAGTTTTCTTAAATATGATGTAAATAGTAGACGATCATATTCGTCGATCACTGGCATAAGTAAGGAATAAATAACGAATAATAAAACGATATGTATTAGCTAATAATAACATATTATCATTTATTCACGAGTGTCAAGCGAAAAGATTTATAGGTGCTATAACTAACGAACTATTTTCAATCCCAAAATTGTTCCTTTTTGTGTTACTTGTTTTACTGTAAGTAATTGAACTGCTTCATGGGTGAAATTACAGTTCATTTTGGCGCGAAGACAGACGCCTCCGGTGGGTTGTCACCAACTAAAGTACATTAGACCTCAAATGAAGTACATTAGACGACGAATCCACTGTGAGCGCTACTTTCGTTATCAATCCACCGAAACAACTCATTCCTAATTGGACCGCCCCGAGGTACATTAGCGATTTTAAGAGCCGTTTACTGCGGCACGTTTTGTCTCCCACCCGAAGCAAAGATAGATGTCCTACTAACCTTTATGCAGCTAGGGCGTCCCTCCTGCGAGATGCCCGAGATGGTAAAACGCGGTACTTTGCGATACGTAGTAAATTCATTTTTATTACACCTACTAGCCGGCAAACCAAACAACGCTACCCTCTGGCTCACATATACCACGAAGCAGTTGGAATTCAATTACTCAAGAATCAAACCTCGGGCCACGTCGACGTTCGGGCAAGGGATGCTTGCACTGCCCACAATAAGTGCCCAGTGCGGATTCCTCTGGCGGCGTGACCCGGACTCCACGACGAATGAAGATTACATGCAATTCCCACCCATTACCGAGCGTCACTGGGCTCGATGCCTAGCGGCAATTAGGCAGGCCTCCGTGGCGCTTCTTCGGCGTGATCGTCGTTGAAAAATTGAATTGCATTCTCGATGTTAATCTGGGCATACCGAACGATGCCATGAAGTCGATGGAGCGGTGGCTAATCGGTCCGTGCCGTGCGAAATCTATGCACTTCAGTTCCGCACGATGCACGTTGCAATGGGCGTCAAAAAATCAGATAACCCGCCCGATGACGTTCCCCTCAGTTGCATGCACGCTAAATCTATCAATTAAAGGTCTGATCCTCGCCTGCAAAACCGCACACACACTCGAGAGAGCATGGGTTAGCCGCTGGACAAGGAGAAGCAAATTGGCTTCCGTTACGTTCCGGTTGCATCACTGACACTGGTTCGACGTTGCAAGTGATCGTTTCTGCAATCTGACATTACATGCATATTTACTCGGAGTATGCACACGGATGCAGGCAATTGTGTGATTCTGTCTACATTTCGTATTGTGATGCCGAATGTGTGCAATTTGGCATGTAAAAAAGGAAAAGCTCGTGAAGGGAATCGATCAGCACGCGTCCTTCGTTAACGTATCCGCTTTGCTTGAATCACTGTCGCATAAGCTGCCAACGTGGTGCATAATTAAAATTGCAAAATAACAAAACAAAAAACAAAAAAAAAGGGACTTTGTAAAAAAAAGTAAAAGGGACTTTGCAATGCGATACAGCCTATGTGGGTTTTCTTTTTCTCATTTGTTTAAATCGTACACACATGAGAATCATAGCCTCCTATGATGCAGGAACAGCAGGTGAGTTTCGCACTGCATCGCAATAAGAGACACTAACTCGCTTTTTGGACATTCAATATGCCAATAAAAGTTTCTAGTTTTTTAGTCAAAGGTCAGCTTATTGGTATGTAACCCAAGCACAGCTCTGTAAAACACGGGTAGACTAAAGTAGGCTGTTTTTAAACCTTCAGAACCTTTCTTATGTGATGCTTGACATACGTTTCTCTTTTCGATTTGCATTGAATTCTATCGATCATATTAGTACGATCATGTCAGTTTTACGGTTTGGTTTTATGAGTGTGCGATTTGTATGTAATTGGCTTTAACGTTTACTTTTATTTCTTACCCAGGCGGTGAATTATTGGAATAGAAAATCCAGCAGGTTATCCATCCAGACATACAATCACTTGCGACCCAAGGTCACGATGATACCGATCTAAGCGATCGGTACAGGGTGCCATTTGGTGCACACAGTAAATTATACAATTGCTTCCACCGTCCAGTGGGGGGAGTTTAAATTCACTTCGCATTGTTTAACCCTGTATTTATAAGCTCTACTAGTCATTTGATTTCTGTTGCATAAAATATGAGGATTTTATTACTCAAAAAAAAAACATATATTTTTATCTAGTACTTATATCTCCGAGTACTTTTCATACACTGTCCAATTGCTGCCGGAGCGGGAGTGCGGAGTTTCCGTAATGTTAGCTTCGTTTTCGTTTTATATGCACTATTTATAGTAACCTGCGTTACTCAGTAAGTAATTCGACTTCCGCCTCAGTGTCTCAGCAGTGACGGGACGTAGCCAGCCGAAAGTCAAGAGTGACCTTCGAGTCCCTACAAGAACTGGATCGATCCGCTGTAGACATCGTAGACACTGATGTTGAAGGAAGGGTCGTTGACGAAATAAGCACCTTCACATTAATGTACTTAATACACAAAAGGGTCAGAAAAGCAGTAAGTTTATTCAGGAAATCAACCAACCGCGCATCCTACGGAAAACATGATCGTATCACACTGAATCTACGTTCTATAACGTTGGTACCAATATTGCCCCTCCAATAAGTTATGATGCATCATTGGATCTAGGAGAAGTTTCGCCTATTATATATTTAAACGGTTGCTTTATTTCTATCTACTATGATACCACTACAACATACTTCCAGCTGGGACTTAAATTATCTTAAAGCCTTTTTTTAAAGTGGTCGAAGGACATCGTTTGCTGGTCCCACTTTTAACTTCATCCCGAATCACCTGACCAGGCAATGGAGGGTAGTTGATTACTTAGTAATTCGAGCATTATCAGCGCGTATACTTTATCCATTGTAATAAGCATGCGTCTGAATGAAGGGGGTCCTTCCGGTTTCAGCAACAGGACCAATTGAATATTCTTACGCACCCAACAGCTATGTCCTCACATCATATGTGTTATGTAGATGTATGTACTCAGCAGTAATTAGATCAATTTACGTTTCGTCTATGAGCTGCAAAGAAACACTGATACCTGGTACGTTTTAACTATGTTTGAAAAGGGAAACAACCATCCGAGCAGCATCGATGGTGATGGAGCATTCCTAGGTCTTTCCCGATCATCGCTTTCTAGTACTTGTGTTACGAATCGAAATCTCCAAGTAGAACGATGGACCTGCCGCAACAATAACCTCCAAAGTCGGGATTAAGTCATCAAATTTGAAATTGGAAAAAAGTTTATCGTGGCTGCAATCACACCCACAATCCCAGTCAATATGATTCATTCCACTGGGAATATTCGCACAGCAATGGTTGCTCCTAAATCCAAGTGTTCTTGGGAAATGCTTTGGTTATGGTTGGTTATCCTCGAGTTGGATGATCTCCTCCTCGATCCTAGTGCGCATGATCAAGTGATCGATCCTAGAAGTGTCGTATGATTTCTGTTGATCTAGCTGTTGCAGCAGACTGTGCAGATTGCAGAATGGATTTCGCTAACTTGCCGGTTGCGAAGAACCACCGGAAGTGTTTAGGTATATTTTCCTCCACACCAAAAGGTTTTACACCAACGTAACGATGCAAATTAACCTTCCATGTTGATTTGGATAGTTTCTAATCGTTACCCAATGCAACGATAAGTACGATCTATCACGCTGTTGCGATGCAATTGCTGCACACGATCCCCATATTGCACTGACCGGCGTAGCTGCCGACTCAACCATGCCGAAGTATTTCGCTTTGAATATTGCACCGACCAAGCCCGGAGTCGGGCATTTGGGTGCGACAATAAACATATCATTTCTCTAAATAATGCTTTATGGGTGGAGATCGTAAAAAAAGCCGCCAGTGCAGTCATTGCCTCACACGAATCTATTGCGTGGCCGTAGACGCGCCGGGAACCATTGCAAACAAACAGAACCGGCCACGAGCGAGGTGTTGCCAGTTACGCACGAGACACTTGGTGGTGAGAGAAGTCATTAGATGTGCCAGCCTGCCTGCCCTGGCTTCGCAGATCATTAATCAAGCCCACGTCGGTGGGTGCACTGTCGTTGCAGTTGTTGCAAATGCACTTGCAGTCGTTGCACTGGCCGCCTGGCTCGAATTAGGGGGTGCGAGCTGGCACTAAGAATGCACCACGACAGGGAAGGTCACAACGGTTTACTGGCATGCATTGGGTGTTCGTTTTCGCTGCAATTCAAATACGCCAATTCGCGAACGTCGCCACCACCGAACAATGCATTTGCAGCAAAATGCAACTGGTCGGGGCAATGTGAGCTGAATGATCGTACAGCCTGGGACATTAGGCATTAGATGCAGACTGCATGCTACCCGCAATGCAACGCGTTTCTCTCACAAGGTGCATAACGGCATGCCCGGCAATGAAATCGAGCTCTGTGGCCCGACAAATTGGGTGATTTGCGATGGATTGATTTTTCGGTGTTTGGTGGTTTACAGTCGCAGGAACGTGGCATTAGAGCGTGGAAAATGGCCTTGCTAGGTGCGGTCTAATGGACCCACGTTAAGCGCAAAATATGTGTCTTACATCACATGGCAAATTAAATTTGTTAAAAGAAGCATACAAAAAGCATCGTTCTGTTGGTAAATTTGTTTGATTTATTTGGCTAATTTACGTTCTGTTTATCGCGGTGTTTTCGTTGCCGTGTTTCGGATAGTCCGACGTCACTTATATCGGAGTACTTTGCAGAAGTTTGCTATTTGCGTATCTTCGGAACCTCAATTGACGACATGTTAATTGATCGGAAGCGTCTCATTCATAGGGAGTGCCCTTGCTTGGGGAGTGTTCTGTTTGATGTAAACCCCATTTTTCCCCTGGAATGCTAACTCAACGCTCAACATTTTAAACGTCCAAATACACAAAAATACACATGCCAGCACCGTGGGTTAGTTTTCATGGGATCTGCGATTTTTTTGGGACTGTTCCCTCGCAGCCAACACCGACACGTCGCTCGTTCACATGAAATTCCTTCATGTGCGCCGTAATTAGTTACGAGTGTAATGAGGTTTTTTTTTTGCTCCCTTCTCTCAACCGGGCAGATATGATGGAGGTTTGAACGTTAAATGCTGCAGTGAGGTGACCCACGGAACTCGTGAGGTGGTCAGATTGCACCCGTTCCGTTCGCCACCTGTCTCGTCACCTGTGGCTTTGACTTTGAGGGCTTTTGATGAGTGGCACTAGGGCACCGGTAAATGGGGGTGGAAAAAATACGATACGCGATCATAAAAATGTATTGGCAAAGAACGTCCCTGACCTACAGGGCCCATGCTAAATAGGCACGGTGTCGTAACACGTTCATGAGACGCTTTGCGGCTGCTCACGCTGCTGAAGCTGTGTGTACTTGTTCAACTTTTTTTCCCTCTATTGCCGAAAGTAAGCTCGTTTGTTCATTGTTTTTTGGCTAGCCATAATATTTGGCCAGCAACAAATATTTGTACGTGAAAAATTTTTAATATATACCTGTTTTCTCGCTAACAAATGCGAACAGGAATCCACGTAGCGTGATTTACTAGTGATAGAAAAAACGCTGTACCTTTAAGAATCTTCGTAGCTTAAAGAAACTTACATCAAATTGTGTTGTGACGATCAAAGCTGATTTATCAAAGCTTGTTGTGACGATCGTAACTTAAGATATAAAAAATATCTATAGTTTGAGAACGCGTATAGCCATCTTAGACATAACAAAACCTGCGAAAAACTCTTGGTCTTAGGAAGATGCTCTGAAATGTTTCGACTCCGAATGTGTTGAATAGCAATGGAAGAGTCAATACAGCACAATGGACAATGAAGGGATCTATGACCTGTGTGATACCATCACTGTTGTGCTGTGAATCAGACTCCCCAGACACCGGTGGGCTTGCCTTTCCATTAGAACGGCACGGGATGGATCAATCTATAAGCTTTTCTTGCTGGAGGTTACCCGAACCGGTAAGCGATCGTTTGTAACATCGGATATGTAAGTAAAACATCTGTTTAAGAACAATTCAAATAAAAGTTTTTGTACGCTGAAGGGAATAAATACGCTTGAGTTTCGACAACGACGATCATCATCGCGAAATGGATAAGTATCACACACTACCTGTTTCTTGTATTTGTTTAATCCATTTTTATATTTTTCATCACCGTACAATCATTTAAAAGGCTATTTGTACACATACACGTTAAGAGTCAATTTGCACGTAATTCGAATGGTTGGTTTAAAATGTTCCATTGTATTTTTCCGATTCAGGCCTGCACTATCACATATCATTCGCTACTGCAATGGAAAAAGGACCCGCTAACAAGCTTTAAACAAAGTTTCAATGATGATGATGACGATGATTGTTTGCTGGTGCTATTGCAGGGAGTTTGTTGGGCGTTCCATTTGGCGTACCATTAGCTAGTTGCTCGCTAGTTTCTGCGCCATCGTTCCCGGCGTTTGGTCCTAATTCCAGATTTTTCAATTGCTGATTCCACATTTCAGCGTACACTCCATCCCGTTCGAGCAGCAAATCGTGGCGTCCTCGTTCCACAATCGATCCTTCTTTCAGCACAATAATCTCGTCCGCGTGAATGATCGTCGACAGACGATGCGCGATAATGATCGTTGTTCGGTTGGCGCACACCTTTGCCAGAGCCGACTGGATGTTCCGTTCCGTTTGTGTATCCAGCGCGCTCGTCGCTTCATCTAGCAGCACAATCGATGGAGCTTTTAGGATGGTTCGCGCAATCGCCACTCGTTGTTTTTCGCCTCCACTCAATCGCAGTCCCCGCTCACCAACCTGCGTGTCGTACTTCTCCGGGAATGTGAGAATCCGATCGTGAATGTCGGCACTTCTCGCTGCCATAATAACATCTGCGTCTGGCGCACCCACCCGCCCATATTGGATGTTGTACTTGATCGTATTGTTGAACAGTACCGTATCTTGTGGCACTACACCGATCGCTTGCCGCAGAGAGGCTTGGCGGATGGTTTTGATGTTCTGTCCGTCTACCGATATCGAACCACTGTCGATATCATAGAACCGGAACAGAAGCCGCATTATCGTACTCTTACCCGCACCCGAAGGGCCAACAATGGCCACCGTTTTACCGGCGGGTACGGTGAAGCTAACATTGCGCAGCACGAACCGTTCGGCGTTGTAACCGAACGTAACATCGTTGAAATCTATTCCGCCACGGACGACCAGCAGCTCACTTGCTCCCGGGGCATCGAGTACTTCTTGATCTTCGCGCATCAGATCAAACATATTTTCCATGTCAACAAAATTTTTCTGAATTGCACTGTGAAAAAGAAAAGCAAAAAAAAGTGATGTCAGCGTTTTAGAACAACTTTTCCCATTTTTGCACCAATCTGATGCTACTTCTTGGAGCAAAAAATGAGCCCAAAAATATTGTTTGCTTACTTACCGGTAGAATGTACCGAACCAATTCAGAGGGACATAAAGCTGGATAATATAGCTGGCAAACAAAACGTAGTCTCCTACGGTTAAACCTTCCTCGTACACCACGAGATACGCGCACAGAAGTGAACCAGCCAGCAGCCCACCGCAAACGATGATATTTTGCATTGTGTTGAGAATATTCAACGTGATAATGGAACGCCATTCTTCGTCCTGCAATGTTAAAATGCAACATTTTATAGATGGTCACATGGTGATAAGAGCATGCACATACCTGAAACTTCAGAATCGCGTCCCGATAACAGTCAACCTCGTACTGCTCAGCGCCGTAGTACTTGACCGTTTCGAAGTTGAGTAGCGAATCGACACTGCGCGCCTTTTGCTGGTTATCGGCCAAGTTCATGCGGCGTTGGAATTTCGTGCGCCACTCCGTCACCAGAATCGTAGCAGCTGGAAACATAAAACAAATAAATATCGACGCACGCGTAATTGCACGCCCTCGGTCAAGCTGCTGCTACTGTTTTTTTATATCTCACCGATATATAATGTCATCGTTAGAAAAACGATGAATCCGAACCACCAATTAAAGGCCATGATGAAGAACACGACTGCAATCAAAATGTCCACGATCGTCGGTGTGATGGAGAAAAGAATGTAGTTTAGCAAATTGTTGATGCTGTCCGTGCCGCGATCCATAACGCGCAGGACTTCGCCCGTTTTGCGGTTCAAATGCCACCGCAGCGATAGACTGTGGAGATGGCGGAACAGCTCTAGTTCGATTTCTCGCGTC
Organism: Anopheles nili; assembly: GCF_943737925.1. Lineage (NCBI taxonomy): Eukaryota > Metazoa > Arthropoda > Insecta > Diptera > Culicidae > Anopheles > Anopheles nili. The sequence goes on along the minus strand of NC_071291.1, from coordinate 44,749,136 downwards.
GTGTACTGCTGAATGCGGATCCAAAGAAAGCTGCGCAAATTGTTGAGCAATCCCATCGATCCTGTGCCGCCTCCTTGGAGGAATTTGAACCCGACGTACATCAGGATCCAATCCCAGCGGAACACCACCGGTTTTTCGGTCAAACTGTCGACTATCTTCTTGTTGTAAATCGGCACGTACAGATTGATCACGCGTCCGGCGAGGAGTAGGACGAAGCAAAACAGGACTCGAAACTGCAGTAGCACATCCTTTTTCGGCCACAGAAATGGTAACAGAGTGCGCATTTTGGTCCAAGCATTACTGAATGTGGACCGATTTTCCTGCACCGGGAGCATCGTTTGGTACTCCTCGGAGAACCTGGCCGATGATATGCCGGGTGCTTTCAGCCCAATCACGAACAGTAGCATCGTGATCACGTACCGCGAGACAAACATGACGAATTCCACCTTATCTTGCAGCGTGTCTAGCCGGAACCATCCATGTTGGTAGTTAAGATTAATGAACGCAGCGTTTTGTACCACAAACACCATCGTCCAGAAAATGAGTAGTACCAAACCGTGGCCATGTGTGGGCACAGATGGCAACAGGTAATAGCGCTCTTTTACCAGCAGCACGATCGAGAACGGGTAAACGAACAAGGCCACCAAGACGGATAGTATCATGAAGCCGTACACGCGCGCTCCTTCAAAGAAGAATCCTTCCAGCACGAACCGTGTGACTGTGAGTAGTGGCATTACCACGAGCAGAAACAGTTGGAAGTTGTACAAGTTGGACTTTCTGATTCGCTGATGATCAGCATCCGTCGCATAGCGCAGGTACATGATGAGTTGCAGCGTGCCAAATACGAGCAGAAATCCTCCAATCATCCCCATGGAAACCGTATCCATGAAACATTGGGAAACGCCATGTTTGTCCCACACCACGTCCATGGACGTGCCATTTGGACAGTACTGGAGCATGTTGGGGCCGCTGATGCTGGTCGCACTTCAGGTAGATTTAAGCTAACGGTCGTTCAAACTGAAAAGAGATTTTTTGTACGAAGCTGCGTTAGGTTCGTCGAATACAACAGCACCACACAACCTGCCACGTGTTGAATCGGTACTAATGGTGCATTTTCGAAAATGATCAATTCTAGGTGTCGAAAGCCGCTTAGGCGAGGGGATTTGCATAATCACGTTGTACGATAACACAGCCATCAACCAGAGGGCTTATCACATTGAACGAAGTGTTGCAATCCAAAGACGTCTTGGAGGATTTGCAAGCATGGCAATGCTTCCCATATGGGTCATGACATATTTCGGAACGTTACGACAGATGGACTTGTTATCGTTGCATTCTATGATCTGCATAATCGCAGGCACTACGGTGCCATGGCGGTTGAGAATAAAGGTAATTGATGATTTAGCTTTACATCGTTGAACATTGCACGTCGTTTGAAGATTAAATATTTTCATATCAATTGCTGCCCTGCTACAGTTAGAAAAACGTCCATATTGATACACAGGAGTCCACTTCAACAACACAAAGTATCAGCAGCTTATCGGTCGTTCCATGTTGGAGATTAAAATTTCTAGTTTCATCACTTCGGCATTTATGATTCATTGGAGTGTTCATTTTGACGTAATAAAAGAAATTGAAGACTAAATTGCTGCTAGAAACAGTGATGAACAGTGCACGTATGAACCTTTTTTATTTAATTAGAAAAAGAAAGCATTTGGTAGGATCCATCACAAAGGATATTTCTAGATTTATTGATTGTAAAAAAATTAGAACCCAACTGCACACACTACTCGTTTGTCGCTTTGCAAAAGATCAGATCACAAATGTGATCTATATGCGTATCGCAATTCACATTAACATGCAGATAATATGCTTTCATGGCACAGAGGCATGATTTGATGGCACTGGTTTTGCGGGCGATAGCATCGGGGTGACTTTGGATAGTGTATACGCAGTAGTCACTTTCATTACATCACGATGACGGTGCAAGGCTTTCTCCGTCGGAATTTAATTAGGCAAAGCAGAACGAATGGTCGTATCGCGGGGAATCGGTGTGAAACAAACAATTAACGCATAGAAAATAGTGCCCATCGAGATTCTTTTCGTGGTGATTTTTTCTTTTCATCACCGGTCAAAATAGTTGCTCAAGTATGTTGTTTTTTTTCAAATGGATATTGATCACAATAACACTACACAATAAACACCGTACACTGGATACTCACTATTTCAACAAATTGCTTCCCCACTTGAGCTGGAATACGCTTGCATTATCCAACTCCACCTAGTTTAGTAATACTACAGTCATTGCTGGAAAATAATTCGCTTAATGAAACAGAACAAGAGCGAACCGCCGAACCACTACAATGCACCGAGGAAAGATAACAAAAAGGCAAACAATGACATTTCTGTTTAATTTACTCTGACAGCTGATCGCCATCGGTCAGGATGTACAACAGCTCAATCCAGTATGGATTAATATAGTAAAATAAGAAGTAATCCCATTCTTACCAGATCTTTTACTTTTTTGTACTAAACGAAAAGTGTGTGGGAATATAAACGACTATCATTAAAATTTAACTACTTGCAATGAAAGCGAAAGTTGTTTTTTTAATCGATAATTTGCAGGGCTGCTTAGAGCTCTTAGATTATGTTTGTTGACATTCTGTCAGTAATCCAAATACCGGTTCCAATAACAACATCGGTAATAAGGCGTCCGATCATTGCTAAAGTAAACACATTAAAATAATCTGATGTTTTATATCAACTGAGTCATAAATTCACCGATATTAACATCATATTAATATATACATCCTTTGTGAGTGATTCATTCGAAAGGGCAAATTGAAAGATGGACGAAGACCTAGAGTTTCGTGATATGGTTTTGAAAAAAATGGAAGAAAGCGGATCGTTACTCGGAGTGAAAGCAAGTGCATTGAGAATTGCTTATTTTCAACCAACCTAATTGTTTCTGATATTTTTAGGCCAACTTACGAGCATTGTTGTACGATATAATCGAGAACGAACACTCTGCTACAGGCGATGTAAACGATGAAAGTGATTTAAGCTCCAGCACGTTTGAAAAAGATTCCGAAAACCAGCTGGATGGGAAATCTCTTGCGTTCGAATTGATGCTGGACACGTTGAATTCCCTAAATCTTCAGTACACGAAAAAGATTCTGCTTGCCGAAACGGGTTATCGAAGTGCTAATTTAAGCCGCGAACAATTGATGCGGCAATTTGGCATTGATGTTCAACAACCCACGGCCTTCTCGTTTGATCAACCCGCGCTGATGACATTGATCAACAAAGTACGTGATGAAATCGGCGAAAACAGCTCCGAATTAGGAATTGTCTCCGGTAGCAAACAGCTGTCCGCAACGGCGACAGAAGATATACAGATTAGCGCCCAAAATGATGCAATAGATGGGTGAGATGTAATGTGAGATAGTCTAGAGCTGATTTATTAACTAATTATTGAATTCAAACGAAAAACCACTATTTTTAGATGTCTTTGAACAGAAGATATAAATGACTGGTTTCGATTGGTGAAACACATTAGGCTATTTCCCTGGACACGTTACGCTAGCATTCAATGATCTAGGTTATCCTTTGTATTGTTCTTGTTGCAAACGTTGCGTTAATGCCCTAGACACGACATTCCAAGAGTCCATAAACCTGTCCATGCACATGGCAATGCATTTCTGTAATCAACGGAATGAAGATGCCATAAACATGCGTCCCACGTCTCGTCTTTAGTGGTTATTGCTCCTTACCTGTTCCGAACCGTCGAGATCCTGTCCGGGTTTACCGACACATTTTCTGAAACATTTCTCCGTCATTTTCTGGAATGAATGCAGAGCTTATTTTCCACCTGGTTATGGTTAAATTTGACGAGCGCATTATACTCACGGTAACAAGCTCTTGGGCATTCGCTATCGCTATCTTTTGCTTGATTGTGCTCATCAACTCATCCTTCTGCGTCGACGAAAGGTTTTCTAAGGAAGTATCCATGACCTGCTGGGCGTATGGTATAAATTGGCAGTGCGTAAATTTAAATGCGATTGGGAAAAACTATCCCAAATTGATAAATATTGCAGAAACCCCACTCGTAAACTAGCAGGCCTGTTGTGTAATCGCAATTGCACGCCGGATTCAACTGTCAATCGTGGGACGCTTGCCGTACCGTCAAGCAACTGTCAACCCGACTATAGCTCCGTAGCGATGGAAAATCTTCCGGTGCAATGTACGGAATTGAAATTTTTTATTTGGATGTTTATTAAAGCAATGAGAGTTTGAAAGTTCATAAGGTAGGTATTTTGATAGTCCCTTTTAATTGTCTGGCAAATGGAAGTACATTTAAAACATTGTCTCACACATCATTGCATATATTTCCATGCATTTTTCTCGCTTTTTTACTCATGCATGCATATTCCCGCTTCGTATATAGAAATATTGCAGTCATCCGCGAAATCTGTCTCCAAAAGCAGAATGTAGAATATTTATTATGTTTCAAATTTTGCAGAATCGATTCGTACCACCACCCCAAGGAACGATGTCATTGTGTCATGTGTGCGGACCTTAACGTAAGGATATTCGTGGTGATAGCCTGAAAGCTCCAGGACGACGTCGTCGTGCGGGACGAGGATGAAAAAGTTCTCCAAAACGTGCTAAACAAATTTGTTAGCAATCATGAGCGGCCAAACGGTGGCTGCCGTGGTGTACAACGCGGGGCCCCAACCGACCGGTACCGCCGCGGGTGGCAATGCCGCCGCTAGCGCGAATTCAACCACCCACCCTTCGGCACTGTCCGAGGGTGAGAAGTTGTCTGCCCGCAAAGCTCGCAAGGAAGCGGAACGGCAGAAGAAACAAGCCAAAAAGTACGAGGAGCAGCTGAAGAAGATCCGCGGTCCCAAAAGCCAAAAGTTGCAGATTATTGACGAAAGCTTCCTGGAGAAGTACCGGCACGTGCAATCGTTACCTCCGGGGCCAACGCTAAAAACAAAGAAGCGCTCCAAAAAGGCACCCACCGATGTGGTGCAAATCAATTTGTCGGAATGCATCCGGGAGCAGCTGGCCGTCGGCGAACGCATGGAACCAAAGCCAATTGTTCCGATCGTGCCCCAGCAGCCGCTGTTGCTGTTGCACAAAGGCAAACAACGCGAAGTGCCAAAGGAGAAGAAACTCACACGACTGAAGAAGGACATCATCAAAAGCCGCTCGGAAAAAGCCACTTCCGGTGAACGTTGCCCGGAAGCGGTGGATCAGAAGGACACAGCGGCAGCATCTAAAAACGCCTCGAACGAAACGTTCGAGCCTTCAGTGCCAGAACACGCCAGGGGTAGCAAGCAATCGTACGATGGAGGCCAACAGCAGCATACCGAGGTCGATTCGCCGTTCCTTAAGGCGATTGAGCGATGTTGCATTAATCAGCCTCCCCCGAGCCGTGATTCAAGCGAGTATCATAATGGGTTCCCATCGCTAAGAGCTTCCGCCGCTGCGTCCAAACCAACGGTACTGCGGCACTCGCGAAATTTCAGACCGTAAGTATGCAGACCGACCGCATTACTTGTGGCATTAAGAATTTTTGCTTCTCATCCAGGTACTGCGATCATTTCATTTCGGACGAACTGCGTGAACTGGCGGAAGAGGTGGTGGTGAAGCTGTTCCAGTTTCAATCGAAAGCGTACGCCAAAAATCCCATCAAAGCGGTCGCCAACAAGCGGTTCGTGGTGGGTTTCAACGAGGTGCTGAAGCACCTGGAACTGCGCAAGGTGCGTCTGGTGCTGGTGGCGCCCGATCTCGAGCCAAACGACACCATCGACCAGATGGTGTGCAACGTGAAGACACTGTGCCGGCAGGGCCAGGTGCCATACCTGTTTGCGCTGAAACGCAGGAAAATTGGGTTCCATCTGCTGAAGAAGGCCCCAATCAGCTGCGTCGGGGTGCTGAGTTATGCCGGGTGTGACGAGACCGTCAAGCAGATGATGCAGATTGTCGAGCAGGAGCGCATAAACTACCACAATTTCATGGCCGATCGTGCTTGTTGAGAGCAGTCGCCCGCAGGTGGCCGGTAGCCGATGCATATTCATCGTTGCCGCCGGCACTTTACGGTTCATCGAAAGATGCACAAAAAGTATTCTAGTCATTCCCCAGAGGCTTACGTGTGTAGCGTAGAACTCTAGCGAAACACACAAATAACCGACGTTCCGATCCCGTATTACGAATACTCTCGTCTCCCCTTGCTATAAACATTTTTATCGTATCACCATTAATGTGAGTGTTAGCATCATCCGTGCAATGCGGGCAGAGGAATGGAAGAAAAGCAAACACACAAAGTAAGTCCATATTGTACGCGCGCAGTGTACAAACTTTCTACCATTACTTGAACATAATAAACGTGCTATATAAAACCCACGTGCGAATATGGTGCATGTTTTTTTTTATCGAACATCGAACACACAGCGGTGGTGAATCGTTTTGTCACTGTCCTCCCAATTCCCGGTGGCATTATTTGTTTATCAACGATGCGGTTAAAACAACACACGGAAGCGGGGACTAGCTTTCCGATTCAATTTGCTAATGATTGCATCGTCCATATTTAATGCACCTGTCGTCCCGGCCCTTGATTAATGGTTGATGAGCGCACCGGAGGGCACCCTTTAGCAAGGCGTACTGTAGGCTACACTTGGCTACAGTGTTTGGTTGGCTCTGAGCGATTCGTTAAAAGTCCGCAGATATGACCGTAAACGCGAACTACGGGCTGCTGCGTTCGTTGAACGTTTTGTTTTACATTTCGTCCATTTTCGGCGTCATACCGTACTCGTTGCGCGTGTTCGCCAAGCGCCACGTGTTGCAGGTGTCGATCATTGGTAACGTTTGGGTCGTATGCAGCTTGATCGTGTATACGGGGCTCTACCATGTTGCCACCACCAACTACGTGAACGAGGACTGGGGCACACAAAGTAAGTACCAGGCATCGGATCGATCGATCGATCGCGTTCACGCACCAACAATAAGTCACGTGCGTGTGTACGTTTGTATTTTTTCTCGCACTCCAGAAACGCTCACCAGCGCGATTGGCATCTTCATCATCTACATGGAACCGCTGATGATGGCGTCGGACATGGTGGCTGGCATGATCAACCAGAAGCGGCTTACAGTGTGTTTCGATCGTATCGCACGAGTTGACAGTCTCCTGTCCGGGGAAGGCATCCTGATCAACGATCTACGGCTTCGGCATACCTGCATCGCGCTGTTACTGCTTGTGCTGTTGTTCGAGGCGATCATCACGGGGTACAGCTTTGTGGTGTTTGAAGAACACCTGACGCTTTGGTCGATGATATGGTTCATAACGGCCATTCCGACGGCACTGAACTCGGTGTGTCGCACGTGGTACGTCATGCTTGTGGCCGCCGTTCGCCAACGTTTCAACGCAATGAACGCGCACATGAACGTCATAGCGAACGGTGTATTGCACTACAAGGATCGGTTCGTTGGAGACCAGGACACGGACATCACCGAGATCCCGCTCGATTACCTTGAGAAAGAGATTTTCACCGTGTACGCGCAACACAAGCAGAAGCTGGGTGTGGCGTCACCACCGAAAAAACCCACCACCAAAATTATCACAGTAAAGGCGTACCAGGAGAAGCAACCGATGGGTCAGAATGTGGGACCACAACCGGTCATTCCTCGGCGCAACAGCGCCATTCAGCCATGGGAAAACACGGAAGGTCTGGGACCTGCTCAGCAGTACCTTCCAAGTGATCTTCGGCAGCGGCCCAACATCGAGCACCGGATGGACAATAAGCTGATTCTGATCTGCCGCATGCACGATGAGCTGTGCGAGATTGGCAAGATCGTCAACCGTATGTTTAGCGTGCAGATGCTCGTTGCGATGGCGCATGGTTTCGTGGCGATAACGGCACAGTTCTACTTCCTCTACTGTGGGTTGACGAACCAGGAAGTTCCGGTACTGTTCCGCTCCGCCGAGGTATTCCTGCTTTCGTTGACGTACATCGGTTACACCGGGCTCAAGTGCGTTGTGCCGATATTTGTGTGCTGGAAAACGAGAACCGATTCGCAAAGGACCGGCATCGAAATGCACTACCTAGCGAATGCGGTAGACGAGTGCCATTGCTACGAGGTGGTGAACCACCTTTCGTTGAAGCTGTTGAATCATCATCTCAACTTTAGCGCGTGTGGCTTTTTCGATCTGGATATGACGACGCTGTATGCGGTACGTAGAGTGATCGGTGGAGAAGCCATGGTGCCATGAAGATGTTCTGATGACGGTTTCCGGTTTTTCCGCACAGATTACCGGCGCAATCACGAGCTACCTGATCATACTGATCCAGTTCAATCTGGCAGCGATACAGAAGTCTAGCAGCAACTCGACAACCACCGCCTCCAACGAAACCTCCACAGCCCTGGCGATTATTGAAGATGTCGTCAGTACTGCGATTTCGACGTACGTTTCCAATTGACTTGGAGAAAGGACAAAAAACTCCGGTGATTTGGGATTAGAGATTGGAATTAGTCACTTGTTAGACGCTATGGAACCCGAAAAACTGGGGCTGGAATTCATCTAGCTTCAGCATTTGAATTGATGTTTCTTCGGAATTAAGTACCCGTTACGGCAATCGCAAGCAGCATGTTGTCATAAGCACTTTTATTCTTCATAGTTTTTTGCAAATAGTACATCCATGTAAGTATGCTGTGTGTTGTATTGTTTTGTTTTGTAATAATAATATGCTTTGTATTTATTTGGTAGCACGTTTTTTTTGCGATTGTGTTCCTGTGAATGTGTGTTATTTTTTCTTCTATCATTGCTCTTCACGTGTTTCATTTACGTTCGTTTTTCTCTTCGTTTCGCAATCGTGGCTTTGGTGGCGTCCTCATTATGCAAACTAATGCATAAAAATGAAACAGGACTTTTCCTAACATATCTGTCATTGCCTCGCTTTGTGTGTTCTCTCTTGTCCTACGCAATCAAATTAACGCGATCCACTCGCCTGGTCGATTATCCGGTCTGCCTCGCACGAGCTTGTCCTTGCTTTGACTTTACTCATTTGACTCGGCACAAGCCCGATTTGTAGTATGTATATATATACGTGTTTATACGTTTGATTTGATCATTAATTGTATAATTTAGCTATAACATGCTATATGCAACGGTTTGCAATATCTGTTCGGTTTGTTAAAAAATCTCAAATATACTTCTACGTTCCGTTCCCGATACCGCTAAATCTGGTCTCACGTTCCGCTGCCCTAACTGCCCGCACGCAGCTAACAGTTCGCTAGTTCGTTTACTCCCATTTATGCTTCGTTATGTCCGACTCTAACTCGCCCGCAGATCCTCGGCAATGAAAGCAACATAAAGCATGAACACACTCTGAATATGCGAGCACAATAAGCTGATTTTTTTGTCTCTTCATAAGCGCGCTTGAAGCCTAGAATTAAGGTCACCTAGAAGGAGCCGTGAAAATGATATAGTATGCTAAGTTCCGCCAAGCTTGGAAAATTGCAAAATGAAGCTCGACTGTAATCGTTCAAATAAGAGCATGCGTTCAAATATGCGTTATCGTTATCGGCGCTACTGTCTGCATAAGATTATCTCCATTTTCCACAACGTATGCTGCTAATCGGTTGCTCCTCACCGCCTATACCAGAGTCGCCTATGCGGTTCGTCAAGAAAACGTTCAGTCCGTTATGTGCCAGCAGCAAATTCATCCCTGACTGCTTCCTATGCTAGGCTGTCTGCGTTAATGCTTGGTACACAAGATTTGGAATTTTTTGCTCCGTACAATTAAATATCAACTCAGCTAAGCATCTTTGGTGATCGTTTCTTCATTCGAAACGTGTATGACAGTCCGTCTAATTCAGACCATGCCCGTTTTACCGATCGCAATCGTATCTCGCGAGCCTTCGTCAAGCTTTCGTCCACCATATTTTTGCAGTTAGGGGGTTTACGTTTTTAAAAGACATTCTTATCGTTAATCTCCGTCTGCTGGTTTTGTTATGCTTATAAGTAGCTCTCCCATGCGTGTAGGATAGACGTTGAGAACGTTTGCTTACGGAAGAAAATACATGTAAGTTGAAGTAACGATCCCCGGCGCTTCTGCCGGATGCTCGTAAAGGTTAGAAGATTGGTAAAATTGTGGGAAAATTCTCTATCGCGATTGTACCGCCGGGTCTGTCACGACGCAGCCTTATACACGGTTGTCGAGCTATTAGTTTCACTCTCTACGGTCTCCGTCGAAGATCAACGCATGTTCGTCTCTTGATTTAGTCCTCCTTTTCGGTGGATTTCTGTAAGTGGGAAAAACATACAGTCATGCTTTAATCAGCCATACAGTCAGGTGTATTACGCCAACAACAACGCCAATACGTACACTTTGCATTCGTTCTTTAGCTGTTTCCTTCACGTCGTCGAACGCCATGTCTCCTGTGCAGATAAAAATGGATCGATGATGGAAATAGAACGATTAGTCGTCAATGCACAAGCTAACCGGCAACGGTTCATACAACATGCAACGGTCAGTAACGTAAATTAGCGCTCAAAGGTGTAGCACGAAATCTATACTCCGATGGACCGCACAGAACGAACAGAACAACAATCTACGAGTTAAAACCGTACACGATGTAATAATAGCAATAATAATAACAATAAAAATAGCGTATTGATGGGCTTGATGTGTAAAGGAAAATAATCAAATGATCATTCGCTTTCACGACTCCAGTCGAGCTCCATTTCCTCCTTCCGAGTTAAAGGTGATCTGGTACTACTACAGAAGGAAACAGAAAAGAGCAAACGTTTTGCTAGGGCCTGTTGGTATCTGGCGGGGCCCTGGGTGTATAAACTACTATTACGCGTTGCTATATTTGAAGCGAATGACTAAGAAGAACACAGTAATACAGAGCGTGAGCAAAACGTGAGAAGCTTCTTATGTTACGTGTACCAAATGAAACGGGCTGGTTGGGAAAATTCTGGCAAACGACATGCGTCGTTTCGTTAGCATGAGATCCGAAAACCAAAAGGAGCGACGTTCATTCGATACCCGTAGGGAGAGCGACGGCAACGTTGGAAAAATAGAATAAAACTAGTCCCCGCGCTCGGTCAGGTTTGGGTAGGTGAGAAATTTGGGCTGGGTTTTGTATTTTTTTTTGTTTTGGATTGGAAAAGAAAGCACGCTAACCTGGAAACATTTCTCTACTTAATAGTTCATTTCCCCCCATCTGCTGTTGCGCCAAGCGGAATGACGATGAAGACGCCGACGAACTCGACACCGTTGTCATCGTGGACGACGTGGCTTCCACGTGAGAAGTGCGGAATGTTTGCTGCTGTTGCTGGTGCTGTTGCTGCTGCGAGGACATCACATTGCTGGCCATAATATTGCCACCGCTGCCTGATCCCGAGTAGGCGCTCATGGAGGTTGTCGTCATGGAGCTTGCAAAGCTGGCACTAGCACCGTGACCTGTCATGGCCGACGAGGCAAAGCTGTCCCAGCCTTCTAGGGACTGCGGGCCGCCCACCGTGTCCACCATCGTGATGGAATCGCAACTGGTCACACTGGACGACATCTGCGAGTCGGTTTCGTTCTGATAGGTAGCGTTCGTTGCCGTCGAGCTCGTCTCCAAGCTCTCGGTGCTGGTCAGGAACGCGGCATCTGGACCCGTGAGCGAATCTGCAGATATGTCCTTCTGCATCGCACGTCCACCGGCATCCGGCATCGTGTGGACTGTCGTTGACGTCATCGATGTCATCGCCATGTGTGCCGTGTGTTGCTGATGGTATGCACTTGTTCCAACCTCTGCGGGCTGTCTCGTGGCACCTTGGGTGGATTTTGTGGGGCTACTGAATCCACTCTGATTGTCACTGCTACACGCGAGCGACTCCAGTGAGTCCCGTTTCACATCAGTTAGCGTGTGTCCTTGCGAAGCAGCTTGCGCCTGCTGCAGCAGCTGCTGTTGCAGCTGTTGCTGAGCCTCGATTGAATCGGTGCTGTCACTACGATACGGTTGCTGCTGAAGCTGGTGCTGCTGCTCGATCGAGTCCGACTGCGAAGATCTGGTGGTCGCGATGCCTCCTTTCGAAAATTCAATCGAATCGATGCTGCTGGTCATCACATCCGCGTTGTTCTTGCCGTGGATTTCCAGGCTATCGTTGCTGGAGTGAGCTGATGGTTCGGCGTCTCGAGTTGTCGCGGTTGGCTGTTGGGGAGCCTTTGCTCCATCCAGGCTGTCGCTGGACACGGTTAGCAGATGGGAGGTATCTTCCTCATCGTAAGCCTGGCGCACTTGGCTTTCGTGCGAAATCGTCGTAATCGTCGTAGTCGTCGTTCCCGTGGCGCCAGATAACGAGTCTCGGCTCACGTCCGACGTACTTTTCTTCTCCACAATCGTGGTGACCACTTGTGACGGTTTGCTAGCGCTGGTTCCTCCAACAACGGTAGTTGTGGCGGAAACCGACGTACTGCTGACAATGTGCGTACCTGACCCATTCGAGCCGGATGGCCGTTGGACCATGGTTGAACCACCGTTGGAGGGTGGGCTACGTTTGTTACCGTTGGATCCGTTGGACTTGTTTGACTCATCTGATCGCGACAGCAACTGGGCAGCTTCCTCTTTGGCTTTAATCTCGATCAGGTGTGCTTCCATGCACGCATTCTCGAGACCCTCGAACTCCTTCAGACTGGACAGGCTAATGTCGTCACCGTGCACGCCACGCTGCATGAACCGCCTCGTGAAGCTACCATTGCTTAGCGAGTCCTGCGATCCCTGCTGCATTTTGCGGTTTTCCAGTGAAATCACGTGCTCCAGATTTTCAAACTCTTGCAAACTGCTCATGGAAATGTCGTCGTGTTCACGGGACGCCATCCGCTTGGCTAACATCTCGTAGTCGGGTGTGCTCGAGAACGAATCCTTGATCGAACCGATTCGGCTGCTACCGACCTCGAAGTCCGTATCCTCTTCCTTAATATCCTCCAGCCGGTCCTCGTACGGATAGCGGAAGTTTTGCGTTTCGGCGAGTTGCATCTCCACCCAGCGTTTACTCTCCTCCAGCGGATAGCCATTGTTCAACAGGTCCATAGTAACGCCAGCACCCTCGACCTCCGACCCGCCCGTTGGAGGACTCTCTTCGAACTCGTACATCATGTCGTCGCGCAAATTCGCGGCATACAGCGATCCGGCGTTAGTGTGGGCTGGAGCCGACTTCACGAGCATTTTTTCCACGTCCTCGTCGTGCTTTTTCTCAACCTTCACTGGTTTGATGGCCATGCTTTTGCCCTCGGAGTCGAACTCGTGTGCCTCCCGGGCCACCTCCTCCACTATGACGAACTCGTCCGAAATGTCAGGCTGCTCCAGCATTTCGAATGAGTCAGATCCAGCCGAATCGTCCTTGTCGTCGGCATCGTAACCGTATTTGGTGGTAGTGTCGGCTAGTTTTGCCTTATACTTCTGATCGATCAGTTCCTGGTATTGCTCTTCCGTCAACTCGTATTCCTCCTGTTTGGCATATTGAATTCCCGTTTGCTGCTTCGTGGACGTACCTGAGCTCGACGCCTTAACGCTTACCTCTTGCTTACTGCTCGCAGTTACGTCTGAAGTCGATTCCATGTGACCTGGCTCGCGCGGCTGATCCTGTTCCTCTGACTGAGACTCAGTGACATCAGCCGTCACTTGAATGTCCGGAATATTGTGCGTCGATGATTCACGGTACTCCTGCAACCGTTGGCTTTTGCTCACCATGATCTGTCGAGCCTCGTCACTTTGCTCGATCTCTGCATGGACGTCTTCCACGATCGTTTCTATTACGGATTGCGAGGGTGAGAATGAGTTACGTCGATCTAGCTCCCCAAAGTCTTTCTCGAACACTTCGCCAGCTTTTTTGTCCTTCTTCTTCGGCTGCACGACGGGCGAACGGAACGATCGAGCGTACTCACTTTCGTAGCGATCGTAGTCGGAGTCGGATGACTCGTCGCGTGTTTCGTCTCGCTCCGAGCAGGACTGCTTCGATCCTTCCAGTGAAAGCGAATCATCCTGCGACTCAATCGAGTCCCTGTTTTCACCCATTTCCGCCATAAACTTGCCAGAAATGATCGAAGTGCTTTCGGTGCGCTTATGGCCACGCTTACGCACAGTCTCTTCGTTCTCGTCTCGTCCAACCGTGTCGGAGCCTACGGTCTCAATGATTTCTGTCGTGGCTTGTGTGTTCAGGAAGTTGATGTCTCCCTCGGTCAGCATAGTCGAAGTGAGCGTAACATCTCCAATGTAACCCGACGTCCCGGAAGTGGTAGGAGTCACGGCATCCAGGCCGATTTCCGCATGTGTCGGTACGGACGTAGCCGTCGTCTTTTCGGAGAGATTCTCCATGATGGTCTCCAGATTGGAGGCGCTGGACAGACTGATCGAAAGGATACTGCCATCTTCTAAGCTCGTGCCAAGCTTAACGTCATCAGCGAGTTCTGTTTTAACGTCTTCCAAGCTGGTTGCTTGCATCGCTTCCACCAGATCGCGGGCCGTGCCTATGCTAGAGCTTAACTGCTTCTCTTCTTGCATCTGCGCGAACTCATTGGAAGCATCTCCTACGAGGTCCTCGCGGAACTGGATGTTGCTCTCGTTTATAGAATCACTTTTTAGTTCAGCAAAATCCATCTCGTGTGAACGTTTCATCGCTATTGGCATGCTGCTTGCAGTCGACAGCAGTTCCTCCTCTTTGTCATCCATCAGCAACACCTTGTCGCGTAGGTCATCTTCCGAATCATCGTGGATGAGCGCCACATCAGATGAATCGAAGTCAACGTCCATCGTCGATGGAACAAGCGTTTCCGTTGCTTCCGACTCAATGCTGGCCAGATTGCCGGAGCTTTCTGAGTCAAAGCTTTTCATGCTATCGTGTGAACTCACCGGGTACGAATGCAAGGTGCTGACGGCACTATGGTACTCCGTCCCGATGGAAGTCGGAACGATGGAGTGATCTAATGCCGTCTCATACTCGGACGACGCGTACGGCAACGCTTGCTCGATGTCCGACGAAAGTGGCCGGCTACTGTCGGTGTGTTCGAAGCTCTGGTAATGACTTTCACCCGAGCTATCCACATCGGTTGCTGACCAGCGGCTGCCCATCGCATGAACAGTGTGGGGTCCTTGACGCAAACGAGTAGATGAATCTACCTGCGAGCTGTCGGACGATCCAGCAGTAGGGGCTTCATCAATTTTAATCGGTGGTCCCGCAGCGGTCATCTTTGGTTCCGAGTCGGAAAGATAGCTATCACCGACAATAGTGGTGGTGGTGATAACCGCGGAAGTTGCCGTCGAAACAGCTACTGACTGCTCCTCTTGGCTGGTTTCGTAAATCGGATCCTGCACATAGCGCGTCGAAGGCAGAATCTTGAACTCGAACTCTGAAGGGGACTGCTTGATCGGTGTGCCGTCTGTAACGGCCTCGATCAGCTCTTCCTGCACGGCGTCCAGCGATTCTTTCACCTCCTCAAGCGTCTTCGCGATGGTCAACTCATCGATCGTCATCTGAGAGTACTGGTCTAACGTCTGCTCGGCCGTTTCTACACCGCTTTGCTGTTGGGCCAATGATTCCGTCAATGGCTGGTCAGATGTAGCTACGGGAGAGTGCACAACGGGAGGCTTACTGGATGTTGATCTCATTCCAATGTCAATCTCCTTGAGTGAATCCAAGGTGAAGCCATCCTCGTGTCTGATCTGCTGCTGATACATTTCCAGTACGTCCCGCCGGGAATCATCGTCTGCTCCTTGGGAATCTTGCGAGAACGTGTAAGCATCGTTATCGAACGCAAAATCTGACCGTTTGTTGGCAGTTGAGCGCGTAATAATGTCGCTGCTACACTCGCCGATGAAGAATGTCGCACCGGTGGTCGAAATGTCCTCCTCGCTGGTCACCATTTCGCTCGAGTCTTTTTGAGCCACGTTCGACAGATCGTCGGACGTGATGGAGCCCTGCCGTAGCCTATCGGCATCAGATGGGTGCATCGTCAACGGTTCGGGGTACTGTTCGATCGAATCCGGATGCTCAAACGACTCCACCAGGCTCGATCGAGTGGCCGTGTCCGTGCGGGAGGATATGCTAGTACGTGGTTTCGGAATCGGTTGTCCATCACCGCTCGAAGAGTCACTAGGTTTATCCGTTGATGTGATCGATGTTGGCGGCTCATCGCCTTTGGAGTACGTTGTACTGGCGGAACCAGTGGAGACAGCCACAGCTGCATCGGAGCGCTTCGAATCGACATTGAAATCAGCAGCGGCGAGCAAAGCAGCTTCAGCAGTAGGGGCAATGTTAGCAGATGTGATGGTAGTATTGGCAGCGATTGTATAACTCGTGGCGCTTGCAGAAGCTTCAGCTAGCTCGTAAACAGTGGCGGCTTCTATTTGTTTAGTTTCGGTACGGGGTGTTGTCTTTGGAATGTTATTTTCTGTTTGTAGTTGCGAATCTGTTTCTGTTAATAAAAGAGGAAATAAAAGCGAGGTGAAAAAGCGTGTTAAGGTTTTCTCTCATTTGTTGATGGGGATTGGAGTATGTTTTAGTGTCACGCCGTCACGGAAGCGTTAATATATAACCGAAAACCTTTTCCCAGTTCGTTTGGGAGTGCGTTTGCCAGTCTCATCGCTCCATATCACACTGTCACACTGTGGGATAGCTAACGAAATTGTACCATACCGGAAATGGCCATTTGCACGGTAAAAGGTGTGAATTCTTTGATTCTGATTAGCTACAGTTTAGTGCGCGGCTATTGAAATTGGTAATGTCATTGCAATGGTAGCTTGCAGCATTTTGATAGCGAAATTTTGACCCAAAAACTAAAATGCGAAATCACGGTCCTGAAACATGGAATGGCTGTGAAGCTCCGGGAGCGGGTTATGTTTGGTCGGTAAATGAGTAATTGAAAGAGTTTTGTTTTGAAAGCAACACGTGTGTACTGCAAGTGCATCAGATGGAGAATCATTGCAACATGAAACGGCGAATTGACAGCGGTGGGTATGAGTATGTGCACTTGGTGGAAAATGCAGCACGCAGCGAGAATTAAACATGTGTGTTTCGAAAATGGAGCTCTAGTTACATCCGGCAGTCGTTATTCACTCGCGTTTCTTGGGGCAGATTAGAAAGCGTTGTGAGAAGAAAGAAATAGTACAGTGAATGATGTCGTGAAGAAAAACTCAACGATACAGACGAAAACTCAATAGAAAATCAGGTCCCGAATGAAACATCGCAAGCAAAGGTGACCGAACCGAAGCGAAAAGACTACGCAGATCCGATAGAGTGCGTCAGTGTGTCTCCCAATGATGGCATACGGGTAGTCTGTTCGCGAGGAAAGTCATCCGGCACGGTTGCCCATCGGATGGATCCGATCGACATAGCTTAATCTACCTTGCAGATCGTTATCGGGCGTGCTGGAACCGAAATCTCCAGTTGTCACGGACACGCTCTCATCCCAGCTAATTTTGGAATATTCGCTCTGCAGCAGGGACACTTCGTCTTTGATCTGCGAGATCGCCTCATCGTACTCCGGGTTTTTATCTAGCAACACTTCCGGCCCCAGGTCCGAGGAAAGGCGTGCAAACTTGCGGTCAATTTTCTGAGCCCTACGGTCTTTTTGACTGGCCTTTTGATCGGCATCAAGCACCCTCTGCTCATCCTGTTCGGGTTTCTTCTGCTCGTTATCACGGTCGTCGATAAAGGCGGCTACAGCTTTATTGTCAGCTTCTGCACGACTGGCAGCTTCAACGTGTACATCATCAACATCATCATCGCTATTAAAATCGTCATCCTCCTTTGCATAGGGCTGTTTTACGCTAATTTCGGCTGGTACCGTAGCAACCTGCCCATCGACTCCGACGGAGGATGCCGCTGTTGTGAAGCTTGTACCGAACAGTAACGCATCATACTCGGGATTGCTCATGTTATCATCGAACGATTTCCCGGACATTGATTCGATGGTCGGAGATTTCACCACAAAATCACCATCGGTAGACGACAGGATGTCGCTACGGATCGCGTACTGTTCGCTTTCGGACGGTGCCTGCAGATCACGATCGATCGTCATTGGACCCGGCTGCGAGCTGTTGACGATCGATACACTCTGCTCCAGCACATCATCGACAAGTCGGCCTGCCTCCGACTGTACCAGCACTAGATACTCATCGCCTGTAATGAGAGAAAGAGATCGGTATTGAAAGGGAAGCGGCAGCAGCATCAATCGTTACCTCCGGACACACCGGAGGCGGCCAAAAGCCTAAGCAGCCAGCCTCGTTGCGGCCGTTATGCCGCCGTTCGATTGGAAAGCCTTTGCAAATGGATGACACATGTCCCAAAATGTGTCATGGTAGAATAACGTGAGGGTGATGCGATGATGCATGAGAGGGAAATTTAAACATTTATGATAATGCGCCATGGGTGGGATGATGGATAACGATTTTTATGTACCATGAACCAATTGGGTTGATTTCGCATTTTAGTTTTTGTTTTGCTTATCAAATTTTGCATATCAAATTCTGTGAACAGTGGATTTATAAACGGATTAGCAGGATTGCCAACATTACACAAACATTTGATAAAAGCCCTGTATTTTTATTTCGTTTTAATTAGCATTTCGAGGGAACCTTCTGCTGCATTTGAATTATAATTGTAAAACTTGAATTTGCATTCGCTTGCCATTGTAAGAACAGAATCGCAATGGTACAACGCATTCGCAACGCAAACACCATCAGCAGACCAACGGAATCAACGCCGATCAACACACCGGATACCAGAATCAGATTTCAAACCTTTGCTTTGCCAACCAATTCACCGATAGGAGGAATCCTGCGGCATCTATTTTTTGTCGGTGTGTTGTGTGTGTGTGTGTGTGTGTAGCGCATAGCAGTGTTTTTTTTCCGGATGTCGTGGGCAGTGCGGCAGTGTGTACGATCCGAATGTGAGCCAGAATGGGGTGTAGGGTGTCTCTGAGAATGGTGGTGTTGTGTGGCAAGTGTGTGAAGTGATCGCATGTTGCTGCAGCAGCGGTAGAGCATTGCACAAACGCGCTTATCACGCGCCCGTGATCACGTGATTGTGATTAAACCTTCGCGGAAGGTATTCAGCCGAACGGGTGAAAAGTAAGAGCACAGCACGTTCTGAATCGTTGTGAATATGTGCCGCCAGATCACACCCATACTAACCTTCGAATCTGGCCGACGTCTGTATTGCATCGTCGTGTTCAGCGAACGTATCTGGAATGCACAGATTGGAGAGAAGAGAGCAACAAAAGCACAATGATCAAACACACCGCACTTGAACATGGACACTCCGCCTGGATCTGATACGCGCTTGATGGAATGGAAGGAATGCGAAACGGAACCAAAGGATCAGGAATCGGGAGCCGGGATTCACGCTCGGGGATGCACACGTACTGTGGGAACATTCAATGGTGGAGCTCAGTAGCATGTGGGAACACGTGTATGTTTGTGCGTGTGTGTCTAGATAGATGTTCCGATAGACCGGACAACAATCAAATGGGATTCAATACATACGGCATGGGAGAGAGAGAGAGAGAGAGAGAGAGAGAGTTGATGCACGTGGATGGTATATAGGGAGATAAACGTAAAATTAGACTACACTACATACGTTGCACGATACTATGCAGCAGAGTGCAGCGTACACAGTGTACCGTGCAAGCCGAACCTAATTGCAGCAACTCAATGCAAAGCATTTGTAGAAAGCATTTGTGTAACTAAAGGTCGAACAAACGAACCGAAAAAAAAAAACTAGAGTAAACGAAATAACGGCAACCATTTGCAAGCCGACGAGTTGGGCATTTAGCGTCAAGCATAACAGCGCGTTAAGCATAGCTCGCGCCGACTATCTATCACTAATAGCACCTGTGGGAAAAGCGTTAACAAATAGTAGCATCTTGCTCGCGGTAGCAGCCTGTTGCAACAAATAAGCGCGAAACAAGCGAAATCACGAACGAAAATATAAACCGACAACCGTGGTGTCCCTACCGTTCCCATTTTTGTTTTTGTTTCTCGAATTGGCAGACCTGCAGTAGCTGTAACGGGAAAAGGCGTACGAAATTATTCATCATGCGGAAGCGCCTCCACCGGTTCATCCTCCAAGAACTCCACGTCCGTGGGTATCTCCTGGCCGTCGCTCTGATGGGAACGTTTCACGTCGTCGTACAGCCGCCTGGGTGGAGCGACAATTGCGTCGTGAATTTCACAGCTTCCACTCTCGTCGAGCGCCCGTCGTAATTCGAAGGGCGTTGCCGTTTGGGCTCGTGAGATGCTTTCCTGCTCCGCTGCTGCCCCAAGATTTGCAGCGTCCTCCTCGTCCGTGGCATCTTGCATTTCCTCGCAATCCGTGTGGCAATTGGCAGCGTCCGGCGTGGGCGAGATCTTCCTGATGATCGGCATTGGTGGATGAGCATCGTCCAGACAGCCACCACCACCGAGCAACCCACCGAATCTCTCGCGTGATTTGATCGTACTGCGGAACCCATCTGGACACACCGTCGGTGAAGGAACGGCTCGCTCCGACACGTACTCATCCCCGGAGAGATACTCGATGTCGGTTTTGGCACATTCGGCATTCGAATTCGGGGGAACCTGAATCGTGGCACGACGCTGTTTCGACCGATCTGTCGGCAACGGAAAGCCAGCATCGTCGTCACTCAAATACAGATCCTCTACATCGGTCGTTGCTGGACCATTCTCCTGAGCACTGTTCGCACTGGTGTCTAGGAACGTCTTACCCTTGTACGACTGTGTGCTGTTTGCGGCACCTTTGGGTTTGCGACGACGACGCAGCTCATTTGTGCCGAACGTCACACCAGAGGTGTTCGTTTTGTTCGCACCACGCTCCAGGAAGATGTCCTCGGTGTCCGTTAGGGGATCGTGAGCCTGGTCCACCCAACTTTTCTTCGAAACTCCGCCGGGATTGTTTTCGCTCGCATACACACTGTCGTTGTCCATGTCAGGCAACGCGTCGATGGTGTATTTCGAGTCGTCGTACATCTTCTCATCATCGTTTACATCGAGATCCTCGAAGTCGGTCAGTGCTTGCTCAATGTCAGGCGTTTTCACCAGCAGACAGGACCGGCTGAGTGGCATCACGTTTGAGGTCTGCCCACCGGATCCATCACCTCGCAGGATAGCGATTTCACGGGTAGGTGACGGCAAAAACGAGTGCTCTTCGCCACCCGTCTCCAACCGATTGCCTTCCTCGTTTTCATCCTCGCTGGTATCGAAATCTTCCACATCCGTCAATCCACCGCCTCTTCCACCACGAGCAACCGCTCGAGGCATAAGCCGTTTGCTCTGCCGTGGCGCATCGTTATCACTGTCCGATGAGTCCAGATTTTCAACATCAGTTACCGCGTCTTCCGGGTTCGGTTGTCCCACGGACAACGAAGACGGCCGGGACGAACTGTGCTTTGCCCTGCTTGTCTGCTCGCTGCCATCACAATCATCCGTCACGAAGCAGATGTTGATTTCCGGAAATGTAACTGGCTGATCGTTCTCATGATCGCTAGCTTCCATTATGATTTCATCCGCCTCAAACACGGATGGGTCGACGCACGGTTGGGCACAAGCCGTTGATTCTTCATCGGACATCAGGATGTTTTCGCAATCGGAAGTGTTTCGATTCTCGGGGACTCCTTTGCGATGGGGCTTCGGGCGATGACGGACCACCTTGCACTCAGGCTCATCCGAGTCAGAACTGCTAGATTGCATCGGTTCTGCACGCGGCAAGTGCTTGTCCTGTCGCCTGCGGACGGCATTGTGGATGTCCATCATGCCATTATCGGCATCCACCTGCATGAGAATGTCGTCCGGACAGTCCGGTATCGCGTTCTCGTTTTCGGCTTCCTCACCAGACGTGGCACAGTCCTCGCAGTCCGTCAGAACCGCGCTCGTGTCAATACACACTTTGAGGCGACTTTGGCCACTATCTGCGGCCTTCGAGCAAGAACGGGTCAAAATTTTCGGTTTCGCACCAAGCTGGTCCGATTTTGTCGTCTCATCGACGTAACCTTGATCGAGGAAATCGTCCAACGATATCTCCACCTCACGGGCAGACTTTTTATCGCCCTCCTCTTCGTCGGACGTATCGCTGCAATCTTCCACATCTGTCAGTGCACCGCTCAACGGCGTCTGAAGCGCCTCCAGCAGAGATAGATTGCTGGACAGTGGCGGAATTGGTGTCGCAGGAGCAGATTTTTTATCACGGCTTCCAGCGTCCATGATGAGATCTTCTGTATCTGTGAGGGCATCTTCAATGCGCATTTTGTTGCCTGGGCTCGAGGTGCTCAGCTCTTCCTCATCGGAGCACTCCTTTGTGATTGATATCAGCGGAATGTCGGCCATGGTTCGAGTTTCGTTTTTTCTTCTTTTACCGATTAGCTCAGAATCAGATACGCTGATTGTCCAAAAAGCTCACACCCAAATGCACATCCACCAATGAAGATCGTTATCCTGCGGTGTGGTGCGGTTGAACAGTTGAAAATAAACAAAAAGACAAGTAAAATGGAACAAAGCGAACATAAGTAAACCAAAAGAGCTGAAACAAAGCACAATTTAAAAAAAAAACACAACATCCGCCAACGTAAGGTCTAACACAGATCGCAAAGGCATCATTGCAAGGCAAATAATACAGAGATTATAATAAGTTCAAGTAGTTGTAGATACTGCGGAAACTATCGGCATACACAAAGACGACTTTTGAATATGACGACCTTTTATCTGACTACTAGCGTATGAGATCATTTTCTCCAAATGCCTACACATCATGGTGGCAGGCGTATACATTGCTTGCTTCGTCACAGTGCACCAGATCATCTGATGGAACAGATTATTGTTTTATTTTTCGGTAACGAAAATAGATCACCCTCTAGCAGTCAGATAAGTGGCACATCGTAGCTAGTGTGAAGCTTTTAGACATTCGCCTGCTTTCGCCTGCTTCTTCTTATTACCCTGCCATCTCATTCAGCACAACGTTAGAGACATAATACTGCTATAGTTTTCTTACTTTGGTTTACGTGACCATCGGAACAGCTTTTTGAAAACGGGAAATTTTGACACATTGCGGAGCGTTCGAGAAAAGGAAACAGTACAGGAACGCACAATTTAGCGGCAAACGAACGAGCGAATGAGCGAGTGCGAAACGAAATCCGAAATACCAGCGCATGGAATGCAAATAAACCGTGGAACCAGAAACCAGAAACACAGGCAAACAACCGATCCCGACAGACTGACGCTATAATAGTATTATGTCACGTTTTGAAGGGAATGGAGTAAAATCGCACATGAATGCCACATTGATGGTGGCACCATGCCGCATCGCCAGGGTTGGTACAACGATAGCCGATAATTACGATTGCATAAATATTATACGTATATAAGAGATAGATAATATGGATATGGACGATTAAAGAGAATGCGTTTGGATTGTTGTTGTAGTTTGTTTTTTTTTTTGGTTTCATAAAGCAGAATTACCTGGAAACATAGAACTATCGTAATCAAATTTATACTTCATACGCGGTGGTGTCGATGCCCGGAAGTCTAGTATCGGCGAGATGCTACTCTCAAGCACGATCCCATCGAGCGACGCAGTTAAACGCCGGTCAGCAATTCCAGCCATTGGCGGCAGCTGATGCTGCTGCTGTAGCTGGCAGTGCTGCTGGTGATAGTAGTGCATGTCGCTGTCCTCCGACGTATCCGGTAGCTCTTGGCTGGATGCTGGTGGGTCGGTGCGACTCCAAATATCCGATTTGCGGTACCGGGGCTCGGCAGGTGAATGGGCTCGAGCACGCTTACCGGTGGTGCTGTGCTTGGGATGTCGCGCTGGATGATGAGGGTATGATGAGGGTTGTTGGTGGTTCTTTTTGTTCGTCAGTGTCGTCATAGTCGTCACGGCAGATGAGGAGCTCGTCTGCTTCGGCGAACCGGGACTGCCAGATTGTTTCAACTTTCCGGTAGCGTCACTTTCCTGCTCCGACGAGGAGGAAGGCAACGCGATTGAATCTGACAGACTCGAATCCGTGGTCTCTAAAAAGTTCATATCGACGTCATTGTATCGGTACTCGTTCACCCTACGATACAGCTCGTGTGATGTGGACGGTTGTTTGTAGATCACTTCTATGGACTTGGACGAATCGATTGTTCGCGTAAACACCTCACTGGTCAACACGTTTGTACTGTTCGAGGAACTTTTGTTTAATCTGCTGGGACTGGATGGAAGTGACGACGGTACTTCGGCGTGATCGAATGTAACTGCATCTTTGTACGAGTAGTGCATGGCAGACTTGCAGCGCAGGACATCATCAGTGGTTTGTTTCGAGATGTCCTTGCGGGTCGTGTTAGTAACCCTCGGGATCGATTTTGTGATCAGATGGACAGAGCAGTCCTTTTTTCCGACCGGTTTTTCCAGAGCGTCTCCCGTAGTTTGGTCTATTTTTTCATCACAGAATTTGTGCTTAGTGGCCACTGGTTTTCCCTTGGATTTCGTGATCTTGGCGCTGGGCGAAGGCGTAGTCTCGCGTTTGCCAGGTTGCACCTTTACCGGTATCAAACTCTTGTTGACACGGTCTTTGCTTGTCTTGACGGCAGCAGGCAATGAGGACTTTGTCACCAGATTCGCTTGTTCTTTATCGGCCTTTTTCACCATTGGTTGTTCTTTCGCTTCATGTTTCGTAGACGTTTTTCTTGTGATTGAACGAGAGGCTCGTTGCAGACTAGTTGTGCTGATCACCGACTCAGTAACCGATGCCGATGTGGTTGTCGTCGACGATCGGGCAACGATTGGTTTAGATTTTGCTTCTTTTGCCCCATCTTTTCGTGTTGCTGCACTAGATGTGCCATATTTCTTAGCTGCAGAAGCTTCATGCACAGACTGTTTCGTTGTGGTTGTATCTTTCGTCACTTTAGCTTTTCTTTCGAGTGAAGACGTGGCAGAAATAGTAGACATCTGCATACTAGGTCCTACGTGAGGAACGGTCGAACGGTAAGATGATTTTGAAGGCGAAGAATGTGTCGAATCTGATAGACTTAGTGGTTTGAGGACTTTCTGATCGCGAGACAATGTTGATTGCATATATCCGTGAGTGCGCGTCGAAGTTGTTGCAATACGGGAAGTAGTTGTGTTGGATTTGCTCATAGACACGGTAGTGTCGGAAGAACTGACGCGAACTTCAATGGTTTTGGTCGGTCGCTTTGCAAAATCAATGGGCGCTTGTTTATGTAAATTCACTTTGGTGACAGTAGTCTTAGATTTGAGACGGCGTTTGACCTGAGTAGACGCAAGCGATTCCACTGCTTTAGCTTCTGTTTCCAATTGTTCCAAGCCTGACAAAGATGTCGGTAAATTCGGTTTCACATTTGTACCGTGAATATCCATGACATCCATTTTACTTTGCGATTCCTGCAGTGTTTCCTTTTGTTGTAAGGCGCTTTCAAAATTTGTACTGTCTATAATCGAGTCAACATATGACACACTTTCCGTATATTCTGTTATATCACTCTGAGGAGATGCCGATCCATGTCGCTGCTCAACTGACATAAGTTTCGTAGATTTCATTTGTTTCGGCTCTGCCACATATTCCTGAGACTTGGTTCCCTTTTTCCTAGTAGTGTAAGTCGCAGTGTCATGACCGTCAGATTCAGTATCGTAAGGCAAATTGTATTTGGTAGCGGAATCATTTGAATAATCGGATGCGGCGTTATCAGTTAACGAGACGGATCGTTCATATTCGGTAGGAATATCTGGTTGTAGAGATCCACTTATGTAAGTGAACTTATCTACATCATGCGTTATTGATTCGATATTTTCGCTGGTAGTGGTGAACGACATGCAAGATCCAGGAGATAGTATTTCATGCTTTCTTTCATCGGGAATCAGTGTGCTACCCAACTTCAAGAAATTCACAGAAGAGTCTCCTACCATCAGTTCTAACGATGACGAGTCAACCCTGTCGCTGACATATGTAATTGACGAAGTCGTGAAATCCGTAAGTAACGGAGAGTCATCATCTAAAGTTGAAGGATCAACCGCAGATAATGAACTTTTTCTTGTATCAACCACGCCTAACTCTCCTTTTCTAGTTAAATCCCTACCATCAACATCAGACTTTTCAGACGATCCTGAACGATCAGAACAATCAAACTTATCAGGACTTACTTGAGCGACACAAGAAGATTTTTGTTCCAACGCAAGATCCAACGGAGCATGAGAGCAACTCATATCACCATTAAAGCCACAATTTTTTTCCAGGGCAAATGTATCATCACCTACTATCGAGCTTGACTGTATTAACTGTTCAAAAACGTCATTTGGCATGGTCTCAACCTTCTCGACTACGGTCTCAATAACTTTCGTCTCAACAACCTCGGTCACCTTCTCTTCAAAAATTTCCGAGACATGCTCCGATGGCTCGGGCTGATCGTCTTCTTCTGGTTTGTCATCTGGCATGGCCTCAACCTTTTCTACTACGGTCTCAATGACTTTCGCCTCAACAATCTCTGTCACCTTCTCTTCAACGATTTCCGAGACAGGCTCCGATGGCTCGGGCTGTTCGTCTTGTTCTGGTTTGTCATCTGGCTTGGCCTCAACCTTTTCTGCTACGGTCTCAATGACCTTCGCCTCAACAACCTCGGTCACCTTCTCTTCAACAATTTCCGAGACGGGCTCCGATGGCTCGGGCTGTTCGTCTTCTTCTGGTTTGTCATCTGGCTTGACCGCAACTTTTTCTACAACGGTCTCAATGACCTTTGCCTCAACAACCTCGGTCACCTTCTCTTCAACAATTTCCGAGACAGGCTCCGATGGCTCGGGCGTTTCTTCTTCTTCTGGTTTGTCATCTGGCTTGGCCTCAACCTTTTCTACTACGGTCTCAATGACCTTTGCTTCAACAACCTCGGTCACCTTCTCTTCAACAATTTCCGAGACAGGCTCCGATGGCTCGGGCTGTTCGCCTTCTTCTGGTATGTCATCTGGCTTGGCCTCAACCTTTTCTACTACGGTCTCAATGAACTTTGCTTCAACAACCTCGGTCACCTTCTCTTCAACAATTTCCGAAATAGGCTCCGATGGCTCGAGCTGTTCGTCTTGTTCTGGTTTGTCATCTGGCTTGGCATCAACCTTTTCTACTACGGTCTCAATAATCCTTGTCTCAAAAACCTCGGTCACCTTCTCTTCAACAATTTCCGAGACAGGCTCCGATGGCTCGGGCTGTTCGTCTTGTTCTGGTTTGTCATCTGGCTTGGCATCAACCTTTTCTACTACGGTCTCAATGACCTTCGCCTCAACAACCTCGGTCACCTTCTCTTCAACAATTTCCGAGACAGGCTCCGATGGCTCGGGCTGTTCGTCTTCTTCTGGTTTGTCATCTGGCTTGGCCTCAACCTTTTCTGCTACGGTCTCAATGACCTTTGCCTCAACAACCTCGGTCACCTTCTCTTCAACAATTTCCGAGACAGGCTCCGATGGCTCGGGCTGTTCGTCTTGTTCTGGTTTGTCATCTGGCTTGGCATCAACCTTTTCTACTACGGTCTCAATGACCTTCGCCTCAACAACCTCGGTCACCTTCTCTTCAACAATTTCCGAGACGGGCTCCGATGGCTCTAGCTGATCGTCTTGTTCTGGTTTGTCATCTGGCTTGGCATCAACCTTTTCGACTACGGTCTCAATGACCTTTGCCTCAACAACCTCGGTCACCTTCTCTTCAACAATTTCCGAGACAGGCTCCGATGGCTCGGGCTGTTCGTCTTCTTCTGGTATGTCATCTGGCTTGGCCTCAACCTTTTCTACTACGGTCTCGATGACTTTCGTCTCAACAACCTCGGGCACCTTCTCTTCAACAATTTCCGAGACGGGCTCCGATGGCTCGGGCTGTTCGTCTTCTTCTGGTTTGTCATCTGGCTTGGCCTCAACCTTTTCTACTACGGTTTCAATGACCTTTGCCTCAACAACCTCGGTCATCTTCTCTTCAACAATTTCCGAGACAGGCTCCGATGGCTCTAGCTGATCGTCTTGTTCTGGTTTGTCATCTGGCTTGGCATCAACCTTTTCTACTACGGTCTCAATGACCTTCGCCTCAACAACCTCGGTCACCTTCTCTTCAACAATTTCCGAGACAGGCTCCGATGGCTCGGGTTGATCGTCCTGTTCTGGTTTGTCATCTGGCTTGGCCTTAACCTTCTCGACTACGGTCTCAATGACCTTCGCCTCAACAACCTCGGTCACCTTCTCTTCAACAATTTCCGAGACGGGCTCCGATGGCTCGGGCTGTTCGTCTTGTTCTGGTTTGTCATCTGGCTTGGCCTTAACCTTCTCGACTACGGTCTCAATAATCTTTGTCTCAACAACCTCGGTCACCTTCTCTTCAACAATTTCCGAGACGGGCTCCGATGGCTCGGGCTGTTCGTCTTCTTCTGGTTTGTCATCTGGCTTGGCCTCAACCTTTTCTACTACGGTTTCAATGACCTTTGCCTCAACAACCTCGGTCATCTTCTCTTCAACAATTTCCGAGACAGGCTCCGATGGCTCGGGCTGTTCGTCTTGTTCTGGTTTGTCATCTGGCTTGGCCTC
This sequence comes from Anopheles nili, assembly GCF_943737925.1. NCBI lineage: Eukaryota > Metazoa > Arthropoda > Insecta > Diptera > Culicidae > Anopheles > Anopheles nili. The sequence continues at coordinate 44,720,542 of NC_071291.1, read as the reverse complement.
AACCTTTTCTGCTACGGTCTCAATAACCTTTGCCTCAACAACCTCGGTCACCTTCTCTTCAACAATTTTCGAGACAGGCTCCGATGGCTCGGGCTGTTCGTCTTGTTCTGGTTTGTCATCTGGCTTAACCGCAACTTTTTCTACAACGGTCTCAATGACCTTTGCCTCAACAACCTCGGTCACCTTCTCTTCTACAATTTCCGAGACAGGCTCCGATGGCTCGGGCTGTTCGTCTTGTTTTGGTTTGTCATCTGGCTTGGCCTCAACCTTCTCGACTACGGTCTCGATGACTTTCGTCTCAACAACCTCGGGCACCTTCTCTTCAACAATTTCCGAGACAGGCTCCGATGGCTCGGGCTGTTCGTCTTCTTCTGGTTTGTCATCTGGCTTGGCATCAACTTTTTCTACTACGGTCTCAATGACCTTCGCCTCAACAACCTCGGTCATCTTCTCTTCAACAATTTCCGAGACAGGCTCCGATGGCTCTAGCTGATCGTCTTGTTCTGGTTTGTCATCTGGCTTGGCATCAACCTTTTCGACTACGGTCTCAATGACCTTCGCTTCAACAACCTCGGTCACCTTCTCTTCAACAATTTCCGAGAGAGGCTCCGATGGCTCGGGCTGTTCGTCTTGTTCTGGTTTGGCTTCTGGCTTGGCCTCAACCATATCAACTACGGTCTCAATGACCTTTGCCTCAACAACCTCGGTCACCTTCTCTTCAACAATTTCCGAGACAGGCTCCGATGGCTCTAGCTGATCGTCTTGTTCTGGTTTGTCATCTGGCTTGGCATCAACCTTTTCGACTACGGTCTCAATGACCTTTGCCTCAACAACCTCGGTCACCTTCTCTTCAACAATTTCCGAGACAGGCTCCGATGGCTCGGGCTGTTCGTCTTGTTCTGGTTTGTCATCTGGCTTGGCCTCAACCTTTTCTGCTACGGTCTCAATGACCTTCGCCTCAACAACCTCGGTCACCTTCTCTTCAACAATTTCCGAGACAGGCTCCGATGGCTCGGGCTGTTCGTCTTGTTCTGGTTTGTCATCTGGCTTGGCCTCAACCTTTTCTGCTACGGTCTCAATAACCTTTGCCTCAACAACCTCGGTCACCTTCTCTTCAACAATTTTCGAGACAGGCTCCGATGGCTCGGGCTGTTCGTCTTGTTCTGGTTTGTCATCTGGCTTAACCGCAACTTTTTCTACAACGGTCTCAATGACCTTTGCCTCAACAACCTCGGTCACCTTCTCTTCTACAATTTCCGAGACAGGCTCCGATGGCTCGGGCTGTTCGTCTTGTTCTGGTTTGTCATCTGGCTTGGCCTCAACCTTCTCGACTACGGTCTCAATGACCTTCGCCTCAACAACCTCGGTCACCTTCTCTTCAACAATTTCCGAGACAGGATCCGATGGCTCGGGCTGTTCGTCTTGTTCTGGTTTGTCATCTGGCTTGGCATCAACCTTTTCTACTACGGTCTCAATGACCTTCGCCTCAACAACCTCGGTCACCTTCTCTTCAACAATTTCCGAGACAGGCTCCGATGGCTCGGGCTGTTCGTCTTCTTCTGGTTTGTCATCTGGCTTGGCCTCAACCTTTTCTGCTACGGTCTCAATGACCTTTGCCTCAACAACCTCGGTCACCTTCTCTTCAACAATTTCCGAGACAGGCTCCGATGGCTCGGGCTGTTTGTCTTGTTCTGGTTTGTCATCTGGCTTAACCGCAACCTTTTCTGCTACGGTCTCAATGACCTTTGCCTCAACAACCTCGGTCACCTTCTCTTCAACAATTTCCGAGACAGGCTCCGATGGCTCGGGCTGTTCGTCTTGTTCTGGTTTGTCATCTGGCTTGGCCTCAACCTTTTCTACTACGGTCTCAATGACCTTTGCCTCAACAACCTCGGTCACCTTCTCTTCAACAATTTCCGAGACAGGCTCCGATGGCTCGGGCTGTTCGTCTTCTTCTGGTTTGTCATCTGGCTTGGCCTCAACCTTTTCTGCTACGGTCTCAATGACCTTTGCCTCAACAACCTCGGTCACCTTCTCTTCAACAATTTCCGAGACAGGCTCCGATGGCTCGGGTTGTTCGTCTTCTTCTGGTTTGTCATCTGGCTTGGCATCAACCTTTTCTACTACGGTCTCAATGACCTTCGCCTCAACAACCTCGGTCACCTTCTCTTCAACAATTTCCGAGACAGGCTCCGATGGCTCGGGCTGTTCGTCTTCTTCTGGTTTGTCATCTGGCTTGGCCTCAACCTTTTCTGCTACGGTCTCAATGACCTTTGCCTCAACAACCTCGGTCACCTTCTCTTCAACAATTTCCGAGACAGGCTCCGATGGCTCGGGCTGTTCGTCTTGTTCTGGTTTGTCATCTGGCTTAACCGCAACTTTTTCTACAACGGTCTCAATGACCTTTGCCTCAACAACCTCGGTCACCTTCTCTTCTACAATTTCCGAGACAGGCTCCGATGGCTCGGGCTGTTCGTCTTCTTCTGGTTTGTCATCTGGCTTGGCCTCAACCTTTTCTGCTACGGTCTCAATGACCTTTGCCTCAACAACCTCGGTCACCTTCTCTTCAACAATTTCCGAGACAGGCTCCGATGGCTCGGGCTGTTCGTCTTGTTCTGGTTTGTCATCTGGCTTGGCATCAACCTTTTCTACTACGGTCTCAATGACCTTCGCCTCAACAACCTCGGTCACCTTCTCTTCAACAATTTCCGAGACAGGCTCCGATGGCTCGGGCTGTTCGTCTTCTTCTGGTTTGTCATCTGGCTTGGCCTCAACCTTTTCTGCTACGGTCTCAATGACCTTTGCCTCAACAACCTCGGTCACCTTCTCTTCAACAATTTCCGAGACAGGCTCCGATGGCTCGGGCTGTTCGTCTTGTTCTGGTTTGTCATCTGGCTTAACCGCAACTTTTTCTACAACGGTCTCAATGACCTTCGCCTCAACAACCTCGGTCACCTTCTCTTCAACAATTTCCGAGACAGGCTCCGATGGCTCGGGCTGTTCGTCTTGTTCTGGTTTGTCATCTGGCTTGGCCTCAACCTTTTCTGCTACGGTCTCAATGACCTTTGCCTCAACAACCTCGGTCACCTTCTCTTCAACAATTTCCGAGACAGGCTCCGATGGCTCGGGCTGTTCGTCTTGTTCTGGTTTGTCATCTGGCTTGGCATCAACCTTTTCTACTACGGTCTCAATGGCCTTCGCCTCAACAACTTCGGTCACCTTCTCTTCAACAATTTCCGAGACAGGCTCCGATGGCTCGGGCTGTTCGTCTTCTTCTGGTTTGTCATCTGGCTTGGCCTCAACCTTTTCTGCTACGGTCTCAATGACCTTTGCCTCAACAACCTCGGTCACCTTCTCTTCAACAATTTCCGAGACAGGCTCCGATGGCTCGGGCTGTTCGTCTTGTTCTGGTTTGTCATCTGGCTTAACCGCAACTTTTTCTACAACGGTCTCAATGACCTTTGCCTCAACAACCTCGGTCACCTTCTCTTCTACAATTTCCGAGACAGGCTCCGATGGCTCGGGCTGTTCGTCTTGTTCTGGTTTGTCATCTGGCTTGGCCTCAACCTTCTCGACTACGGTCTCAATGACCTTCGCCTCAACAACCTCGGTCACCTTCTCTTCAACAATTTCCGAGACAGGCTCCGATGGCTCTAGCTGATCGTCTTGTTCTGGTTTGTCATCTGGCTTGGCATCAACCTTTTCTGCTACGGTCTTAATGACCTTTGCCTCAACAACCTCGGTCACCTTCTCTTCAACAATTTCCGAGACAGGCTCCGATGCCTCGGGCTGTTCGTCTTGTTCTGGTTTGTCATCTGGCTTGGCATCAACCTTTTCTACTACGGTCTCAATGACCTTCGCCTCAACAACCTCGGTCACCTTCTCTTCAACAATTTCCGAGACAGGCTCCGATGGCTCGGGCTGTTCGTCTTGTTCTGGTTTGTCATCTGGCTTGACCGCAACTTTTTCTACAACGGTCTCAATGACCTTCGCCTCAACAACCTCGGTCACCTTCTCTTCAACAATTTCCGAGACAGGCTCCGATGGCTGGGGCTGTTCGTCTTCTTCTGGTTTGTCATCTGGCTTGGCATCAACCTTTTCTACTACGGTCTCAATGACCTTTGCCTCAACAACCTCGGTCACCTTCTCTTCAACAATTTCCGAGACAGGCTCCGATGGCTCGGGCTGTTCGTCTTGTTCTGGTTTGTCTTCTGGCTTGACCGCAACTTTTTCTACAACGGTCTCAATGACCTTTGCCTCAACAACCTCGGTCACCTTCTCTTCAACAATTTCCGAGACAGGCTCCGATGGCTCGGGCTGTTCGTCTTCTTCTGGTTTGTCATCTGACTTGGCCTCAACCTTTTCTACTACGGTCTCAATGACCTTTGCCTCAACAACCTCGGTCACCTTCTCTTCAACAATTTCCGAGACAGGCTCCGATGGCTCGGGCTGTTCGTCTTGTTCTGGTTTGTCATCTGGCTTGGCATCAACCTTTTCTACTACGGTCTCAATGACCTTCGCCTCAACAACCTCGGTCACCTTCTCTTCAACAATTTCCGAGACAGGCTCCGATGGCTCGGGCTGTTCGTCTTGTTCTGGTTTGTCTTCTGGCTTGACCGCAACTTTTTCTACAACGGTCTCAATGACCTTTGCCTCAACAACCTCGGTCACCTTCTCTTCAACAATTTCCGAGACAGGCTCCGATGGCTCGGGCTGTTCGTCTTCTTCTGGTTTGTCATCTGGCTTGGCCTCAACCTTCTCGACTACGGACTCAAAGACTTTCGCCTCAACAACCTCGGTCACCTTCTCTTCAACAATTTCCGAGACAGGCTCCGATGGCTCGGGTTGATCGTCTTGTTCTGGTTTGTCATCTGATTTGGCCTCAACCTTTTCGACTACGGTCTCGATGACTTTCGTCTCAACAACCTCGGGCACCTTCTCTTCAACAATTTCCGAGACAGGCTCCGATGGCTCGGGCTGTTCGTCTTGTTCTGGTTTGTCATCTGGCTTGGCCTCAACCTTCTCGACTACGGTCTCAATGACCTTTGCCTCAACAACCTCGGTCACCTTCTCTTCAACAATTTCCGAGATAGGCTCCGATGGCTCGGGCTGTTCGTCTTGTTCTGGTTTGTCATTTGATTTGGCCTCAACCTTTTCGACTACGGTCTCGATGACTTTCGTCTCAACAACCTCGGTCACCTTCTCTTCAACAATTTCCGAGACAGGCTCCGATGGCTCGGGCTGTTCGTCTTGTTCTGGTTTGTCATCTGGCTTGGCCTCAACCTTTTCTACTACGGTCTCAATGACCTTTGCCTCAACAACCTCGGTCACCTTCTCTTCAACAATTTCCGAGACAGGCTCCGATGGCTCGAGCTGTTCGTCTTCTTCTGCTTTGTCATCTGATTTGGCCTCAACCTTTTCGACTACGGTCTCGATGACTTTCGTCTCAACAACCTCGGGCACCTTCTCTTCAACAATTTCCGAGACAGGCTCCGATGGCTCGGGCTGTTCGTCTTGTTCTGGTTTGTCATCTGATTTGGCCTCAACCTTTTCGACTACGGTCTCGATGACTTTCGTCTCAACAACCTCGGGCACCTTCTCTTCAACAATTTCCGAGACAGGCTCCGATGGCTCGGGCTGTTCGTCTTGTTCTGGTTTGTCATCTGGCTTGGCATCAACCTTTTCTACTACGGTCTCAATGACCTTCGCCTCAACAACCTCGGTCACCTTCTCTTCAACAATTTCCGAGACAGGCTCCGATGGCTCGGGCTGTTCGTCTTCTTCTGGTTTGTCATCTGGCTTGGCCTCAACCTTTTCTGCTACGGTCTCAATGACCTTTGCCTCAACAACCTCGGTCACCTTCTCTTCAACAATTTCCGAGACAGGCTCCGATGGCTCGGGCTGTTCGTCTTGTTCTGGTTTGTCATCTGGCTTAACCGCAACTTTTTCTACAACGGTCTCAATGACCTTTGCCTCAACAACCTCGGTCACCTTCTCTTCTACAATTTCCGAGACAGGCTCCGATGGCTCGGGCTGTTCGTCTTCTTCTGGTTTGTCATCTGGCTTGGCCTCAACCTTTTCTGCTACGGTCTCAATGACCTTTGCCTCAACAACCTCGGTCACCTTCTCTTCAACAATTTCCGAGACGGGCTCCGATGGCTCGGGCTGTTCGTCTTGTTCTGGTTTGTCATCTGGCTTGGCCTTAACCTTCTCGACTACGGTCTCAATAATCTTTGTCTCAACAACCTCGGTCACCTTCTCTTCAACAATTTCCGAGACGGGCTCCGATGGCTCGGGCTGTTCGTCTTCTTCTGGTTTGTCATCTGGCTTGGCCTCAACCTTTTCTACTACGGTTTCAATGACCTTTGCCTCAACAACCTCGGTCATCTTCTCTTCAACAATTTCCGAGACAGGCTCCGATGGCTCGGGCTGTTCGTCTTGTTCTGGTTTGTCATCTGGCTTGGCCTCAACCTTTTCTGCTACGGTCTCAATAACCTTTGCCTCAACAACCTCGGTCACCTTCTCTTCAACAATTTTCGAGACAGGCTCCGATGGCTCGGGCTGTTCGTCTTGTTCTGGTTTGTCATCTGGCTTAACCGCAACTTTTTCTACAACGGTCTCAATGACCTTTGCCTCAACAACCTCGGTCACCTTCTCTTCTACAATTTCCGAGACAGGCTCCGATGGCTCGGGCTGTTCGTCTTGTTTTGGTTTGTCATCTGGCTTGGCCTCAACCTTCTCGACTACGGTCTCGATGACTTTCGTCTCAACAACCTCGGGCACCTTCTCTTCAACAATTTCCGAGACAGGCTCCGATGGCTCGGGCTGTTCGTCTTCTTCTGGTTTGTCATCTGGCTTGGCATCAACTTTTTCTACTACGGTCTCAATGACCTTCGCCTCAACAACCTCGGTCATCTTCTCTTCAACAATTTCCGAGACAGGCTCCGATGGCTCTAGCTGATCGTCTTGTTCTGGTTTGTCATCTGGCTTGGCATCAACCTTTTCGACTACGGTCTCAATGACCTTCGCTTCAACAACCTCGGTCACCTTCTCTTCAACAATTTCCGAGAGAGGCTCCGATGGCTCGGGCTGTTCGTCTTGTTCTGGTTTGGCTTCTGGCTTGGCCTCAACCATATCAACTACGGTCTCAATGACCTTTGCCTCAACAACCTCGGTCACCTTCTCTTCAACAATTTCCGAGACAGGCTCCGATGGCTCTAGCTGATCGTCTTGTTCTGGTTTGTCATCTGGCTTGGCATCAACCTTTTCGACTACGGTCTCAATGACCTTTGCCTCAACAACCTCGGTCACCTTCTCTTCAACAATTTCCGAGACAGGCTCCGATGGCTCGGGCTGTTCGTCTTGTTCTGGTTTGTCATCTGGCTTGGCCTCAACCTTTTCTGCTACGGTCTCAATGACCTTCGCCTCAACAACCTCGGTCACCTTCTCTTCAACAATTTCCGAGACAGGCTCCGATGGCTCGGGCTGTTCGTCTTGTTCTGGTTTGTCATCTGGCTTGGCCTCAACCTTTTCTGCTACGGTCTCAATAACCTTTGCCTCAACAACCTCGGTCACCTTCTCTTCAACAATTTTCGAGACAGGCTCCGATGGCTCGGGCTGTTCGTCTTGTTCTGGTTTGTCATCTGGCTTAACCGCAACTTTTTCTACAACGGTCTCAATGACCTTTGCCTCAACAACCTCGGTCACCTTCTCTTCTACAATTTCCGAGACAGGCTCCGATGGCTCGGGCTGTTCGTCTTGTTCTGGTTTGTCATCTGGCTTGGCCTCAACCTTCTCGACTACGGTCTCAATGACCTTCGCCTCAACAACCTCGGTCACCTTCTCTTCAACAATTTCCGAGACAGGATCCGATGGCTCGGGCTGTTCGTCTTGTTCTGGTTTGTCATCTGGCTTGGCATCAACCTTTTCTACTACGGTCTCAATGACCTTCGCCTCAACAACCTCGGTCACCTTCTCTTCAACAATTTCCGAGACAGGCTCCGATGGCTCGGGCTGTTCGTCTTCTTCTGGTTTGTCATCTGGCTTGGCCTCAACCTTTTCTGCTACGGTCTCAATGACCTTTGCCTCAACAACCTCGGTCACCTTCTCTTCAACAATTTCCGAGACAGGCTCCGATGGCTCGGGCTGTTTGTCTTGTTCTGGTTTGTCATCTGGCTTAACCGCAACCTTTTCTGCTACGGTCTCAATGACCTTTGCCTCAACAACCTCGGTCACCTTCTCTTCAACAATTTCCGAGACAGGCTCCGATGGCTCGGGCTGTTCGTCTTGTTCTGGTTTGTCATCTGGCTTGGCCTCAACCTTTTCTACTACGGTCTCAATGACCTTTGCCTCAACAACCTCGGTCACCTTCTCTTCAACAATTTCCGAGACAGGCTCCGATGGCTCGGGCTGTTCGTCTTCTTCTGGTTTGTCATCTGGCTTGGCCTCAACCTTTTCTGCTACGGTCTCAATGACCTTTGCCTCAACAACCTCGGTCACCTTCTCTTCAACAATTTCCGAGACAGGCTCCGATGGCTCGGGCTGTTCGTCTTGTTCTGGTTTGTCATCTGGCTTGGCATCAACCTTTTCTACTACGGTCTCAATGACCTTCGCCTCAACAACCTCGGTCACCTTCTCTTCAACAATTTCCGAGACAGGCTCCGATGGCTCGGGCTGTTCGTCTTCTTCTGGTTTGTCATCTGGCTTGGCCTCAACCTTTTCTGCTACGGTCTCAATGACCTTTGCCTCAACAACCTCGGTCACCTTCTCTTCAACAATTTCCGAGACAGGCTCCGATGGCTCGGGCTGTTCGTCTTGTTCTGGTTTGTCATCTGGCTTAACCGCAACTTTTTCTACAACGGTCTCAATGACCTTCGCCTCAACAACCTCGGTCACCTTCTCTTCAACAATTTCCGAGACAGGCTCCGATGGCTCGGGCTGTTCGTCTTGTTCTGGTTTGTCATCTGGCTTGGCCTCAACCTTTTCTGCTACGGTCTCAATGACCTTTGCCTCAACAACCTCGGTCACCTTCTCTTCAACAATTTCCGAGACAGGCTCCGATGGCTCGGGCTGTTCGTCTTGTTCTGGTTTGTCATCTGGCTTGGCATCAACCTTTTCTACTACGGTCTCAATGGCCTTCGCCTCAACAACTTCGGTCACCTTCTCTTCAACAATTTCCGAGACAGGCTCCGATGGCTCGGGCTGTTCGTCTTCTTCTGGTTTGTCATCTGGCTTGGCCTCAACCTTTTCTGCTACGGTCTCAATGACCTTTGCCTCAACAACCTCGGTCACCTTCTCTTCAACAATTTCCGAGACAGGCTCCGATGGCTCGGGTTGTTCGTCTTCTTCTGGTTTGTCATCTGGCTTGGCATCAACCTTTTCTACTACGGTCTCAATGACCTTCGCCTCAACAACCTCGGTCACCTTCTCTTCAACAATTTCCGAGACAGGCTCCGATGGCTCGGGCTGTTCGTCTTCTTCTGGTTTGTCATCTGGCTTGGCCTCAACCTTTTCTGCTACGGTCTCAATGACCTTTGCCTCAACAACCTCGGTCACCTTCTCTTCAACAATTTCCGAGACAGGCTCCGATGGCTCGGGCTGTTCGTCTTGTTCTGGTTTGTCATCTGGCTTAACCGCAACTTTTTCTACAACGGTCTCAATGACCTTTGCCTCAACAACCTCGGTCACCTTCTCTTCTACAATTTCCGAGACAGGCTCCGATGGCTCGGGCTGTTCGTCTTCTTCTGGTTTGTCATCTGGCTTGGCCTCAACCTTTTCTGCTACGGTCTCAATGACCTTTGCCTCAACAACCTCGGTCACCTTCTCTTCAACAATTTCCGAGACAGGCTCCGATGGCTCGGGCTGTTCGTCTTGTTCTGGTTTGTCATCTGGCTTGGCATCAACCTTTTCTACTACGGTCTCAATGACCTTCGCCTCAACAACCTCGGTCACCTTCTCTTCAACAATTTCCGAGACAGGCTCCGATGGCTCGGGCTGTTCGTCTTCTTCTGGTTTGTCATCTGGCTTGGCCTCAACCTTTTCTGCTACGGTCTCAATGACCTTTGCCTCAACAACCTCGGTCACCTTCTCTTCAACAATTTCCGAGACAGGCTCCGATGGCTCGGGCTGTTCGTCTTGTTCTGGTTTGTCATCTGGCTTAACCGCAACTTTTTCTACAACGGTCTCAATGACCTTCGCCTCAACAACCTCGGTCACCTTCTCTTCAACAATTTCCGAGACAGGCTCCGATGGCTCGGGCTGTTCGTCTTGTTCTGGTTTGTCATCTGGCTTGGCCTCAACCTTTTCTGCTACGGTCTCAATGACCTTTGCCTCAACAACCTCGGTCACCTTCTCTTCAACAATTTCCGAGACAGGCTCCGATGGCTCGGGCTGTTCGTCTTGTTCTGGTTTGTCATCTGGCTTGGCCTCAACCTTTTCTACTACGGTCTCAATGGCCTTCGCCTCAACAACTTCGGTCACCTTCTCTTCAACAATTTCCGAGACAGGCTCCGATGGCTCGGGCTGTTCGTCTTCTTCTGGTTTGTCATCTGGCTTGGCCTCAACCTTTTCTGCTACGGTCTCAATGACCTTTGCCTCAACAACCTCGGTCACCTTCTCTTCAACAATTTCCGAGACAGGCTCCGATGGCTCGGGCTGTTCGTCTTGTTCTGGTTTGTCATCTGGCTTAACCGCAACTTTTTCTACAACGGTCTCAATGACCTTTGCCTCAACAACCTCGGTCACCTTCTCTTCTACAATTTCCGAGACAGGCTCCGATGGCTCGGGCTGTTCGTCTTGTTCTGGTTTGTCATCTGGCTTGGCCTCAACCTTCTCGACTACGGTCTCAATGACCTTCGCCTCAACAACCTCGGTCACCTTCTCTTCAACAATTTCCGAGACAGGCTCCGATGGCTCTAGCTGATCGTCTTGTTCTGGTTTGTCATCTGGCTTGGCATCAACCTTTTCTGCTACGGTCTTAATGACCTTTGCCTCAACAACCTCGGTCACCTTCTCTTCAACAATTTCCGAGACAGGCTCCGATGGCTCGGGCTGTTCGTCTTGTTCTGGTTTGTCATCTGGCTTGGCCTCAACCTTTTCTGCTACGGTCTCAATGACCTTTGCCTCAACAACCTCGGTCACCTTCTCTTCAACAATTTCCGAGACAGGCTCCGATGCCTCGGGCTGTTCGTCTTGTTCTGGTTTGTCATCTGGCTTGGCATCAACCTTTTCTACTACGGTCTCAATGACCTTCGCCTCAACAACCTCGGTCACCTTCTCTTCAACAATTTCCGAGACAGGCTCCGATGGCTCGGGCTGTTCGTCTTGTTCTGGTTTGTCATCTGGCTTGACCGCAACTTTTTCTACAACGGTCTCAATGACCTTCGCCTCAACAACCTCGGTCACCTTCTCTTCAACAATTTCCGAGACAGGCTCCGATGGCTGGGGCTGTTCGTCTTCTTCTGGTTTGTCATCTGGCTTGGCATCAACCTTTTCTACTACGGTCTCAATGACCTTTGCCTCAACAACCTCGGTCACCTTCTCTTCAACAATTTCCGAGACAGGCTCCGATGGCTCGGGCTGTTCGTCTTGTTCTGGTTTGTCTTCTGGCTTGACCGCAACTTTTTCTACAACGGTCTCAATGACCTTTGCCTCAACAACCTCGGTCACCTTCTCTTCAACAATTTCCGAGACAGGCTCCGATGGCTCGGGCTGTTCGTCTTCTTCTGGTTTGTCATCTGACTTGGCCTCAACCTTTTCTACTACGGTCTCAATGACCTTTGCCTCAACAACCTCGGTCACCTTCTCTTCAACAATTTCCGAGACAGGCTCCGATGGCTCGGGCTGTTCGTCTTGTTCTGGTTTGTCATCTGGCTTGGCATCAACCTTTTCTACTACGGTCTCAATGACCTTCGCCTCAACAACCTCGGTCACCTTCTCTTCAACAATTTCCGAGACAGGCTCCGATGGCTCGGGCTGTTCGTCTTGTTCTGGTTTGTCTTCTGGCTTGACCGCAACTTTTTCTACAACGGTCTCAATGACCTTTGCCTCAACAACCTCGGTCACCTTCTCTTCAACAATTTCCGAGACAGGCTCCGATGGCTCGGGCTGTTCGTCTTCTTCTGGTTTGTCATCTGGCTTGGCCTCAACCTTCTCGACTACGGACTCAAAGACTTTCGCCTCAACAACCTCGGTCACCTTCTCTTCAACAATTTCCGAGACAGGCTCCGATGGCTCGGGTTGATCGTCTTGTTCTGGTTTGTCATCTGATTTGGCCTCAACCTTTTCGACTACGGTCTCGATGACTTTCGTCTCAACAACCTCGGGCACCTTCTCTTCAACAATTTCCGAGACAGGCTCCGATGGCTCGGGCTGTTCGTCTTGTTCTGGTTTGTCATCTGGCTTGGCCTCAACCTTCTCGACTACGGTCTCAATGACCTTTGCCTCAACAACCTCGGTCACCTTCTCTTCAACAATTTCCGAGATAGGCTCCGATGGCTCGGGCTGTTCGTCTTGTTCTGGTTTGTCATTTGATTTGGCCTCAACCTTTTCGACTACGGTCTCGATGACTTTCGTCTCAACAACCTCGGTCACCTTCTCTTCAACAATTTCCGAGACAGGCTCCGATGGCTCGGGCTGTTCGTCTTGTTCTGGTTTGTCATCTGGCTTGGCCTCAACCTTTTCTACTACGGTCTCAATGACCTTTGCCTCAACAACCTCGGTCACCTTCTCTTCAACAATTTCCGAGACAGGCTCCGATGGCTCGAGCTGTTCGTCTTCTTCTGCTTTGTCATCTGATTTGGCCTCAACCTTTTCGACTACGGTCTCGATGACTTTCGTCTCAACAACCTCGGGCACCTTCTCTTCAACAATTTCCGAGACAGGCTCCGATGGCTCGGGCTGTTCGTCTTGTTCTGGTTTGTCATCTGATTTGGCCTCAACCTTTTCGACTACGGTCTCGATGACTTTCGTCTCAACAACCTCGGGCACCTTCTCTTCAACAATTTCCGAGACAGGCTCCGATGGCTCGGGCTGTTCGTCTTGTTCTAGTTTGTCATCTGGCTTGGCATCAACCTTTTCTACTACGGTCTCAATGACCTTTGCCTCAACAACCTCGGTCACCTTCTCTTCAACAATTTCCGAGACAGGCTCCGATGGCTCGGGCTGTTCGTCTTGTTCTGGTTTGTCATCTGATTTGGCCTCAACCTTTTCGACTACGGTCTCGATGACTTTCGTCTCAACAACCTCGGTCACCTTCTCTTCAACAATTTCCGAGACAGGCTCCGATGGCTCGAGCTGTTCGTCTTGTTCTGGTTTGTCATCTGGCTTGACCTCATACATCTCGACTACGGACTCAAAGACTTTCGCCTCAACAACCTCGGTCACCTTCTCTTCAACAATTTCCGAGACAGGCTCCGATGGCTCGGGCTGTTCGTCTTGTTTTGGTTTGTCATCTGGCTTGGCCTCAACCTTCTCGACTACGGTCTCGATGACTTTCGTCTCAACAACCTCGGGCACCTTCTCTTCAACAATTTCCGAGACAGGCTCCGATGGCTCGGGCTGTTCGTCTTGTTCTGGTTTGTCATCTGGCTTGGCATCAACCTTTTCGACTACGGTCTCAATGACCTTTGCCTCAACAACCTCGGTCACCTTCTCTTCAACAATTTCCGAGACAGGCTCCGATGGCTCGGGCTGTTCGTCTTGTTCTGGTTTGTCATCTGATTTGGCCTCAACCTTTTCTACTACGGTCTCAATAATCTTTGTCTCAACAACCTCGGTCACCTTCTCTTCAACAATTTCCGAGACAGGCTCCGATGGCTCGGGCTGTTCGTCTTGTTCTGGTTTGTCATCTGGCTTGGCATCAACGTTTTCTACTACGGTCTCAAACACTTTAGCCTCAACAACCTCGGTCACATTCGCTTCAACAATTTCCGAGACAGGCTCCGATGGCTCGGGCTGTTCGTCTTGTTCTGGTTTGTCATCTGGCTTGGCCTCAACCTTTTCTACTACGGTCTCAATGACCTTTGCCTCAACAACCTCGGTCACCTTCTCTTGAACAATTTCCGAGACGGGATCCGATGGCTCGGGCTGTTCGTCTTGTTCTGGTTTGTCATCTGGCTTGGCCTCAACCTTTTCGACTACGGTCTCAATGACCTTCGCCTCAACAACGTCGGTCACCTTCTCTTCAACAATTTCCGAGACAGGCTCCGATGGCTCGGGCTGTTCGTCTTGTTCTGGTTTGTCATCTGGCTTGGCATCAACCTTTTCTACTACGGTCTCAATAACCTTTGCCTCAACAACCTCGGTCACCTTCTCTTCAACAATTTCCGAGACAGGCTCCGATGGCTCGGGCTGTTCGTCTTGTTCTGGTTTGTCATCTGGCTTGGCATCAACCTTTTCTACTACGGTCTCAAAGACTTTCGCCTCAACAACCTCGGTCACCTTCTCTTCAACAATTTCCGAGACAGGCTCCGATGGCTCTGGCTGTTCGTCTTGTTTTGGTTTGTCATCTGATTTGGCCTCAACCTTTTCTACTACGGTCTCAATGACCTTTGCCTCAACAACCTCGGTCACCTTCTCTTCAACAATTTCCGAGACAGGCTCCGATGGCTCGGGCTGTTCGTCTTGTTCTGGTTTGTCATCTGGCTTGGCCTCAACCTTTTCGACTACGGTCTCAATGACATTCGCTTCAACAACCTCGGTCACCTTCTCTTCATCAATTACCAAGATAGGCTCCGATGGCTCGGACTGTTCGTCTTGTTCTGGTTTGTCATCTGGCTTGGCCTCAACCTTTTCTACTACGGTCGTAATGATCTTTGTCTCATCAACCTCGGTCACCTTCACTTCAACAATTTCCGAGACAGGCTCCGATGGCTCGGGCTGTTCGTCTTGTTCTGGTTTGTCATCTGGCTTGGCATCAACCTTTTCTACTACGGTCTCAATGACCTTTGCCTCAACAACCTCGGTCACCTTCTCTTCAACAATTTCCGAGACAGGCTCCGATGGCTCGGGCTGTTCGTCTTGTTCTGGTTTGTCATCTGGCTTGGCCTCAACCTTTTCTACTACGGTCTCAATGACCTTTGCCTCAACAACCTCGGTCACCTTCTCTTGAACAATTTCCGAGACGGGATCCGATGGCTCGGGCTGTTCGTCTTGTTCTGGTTTGTCATCTGGCTTGGCCTCAACCTTTTCGACTACGGTCTCAATGACCTTCGCCTCAACAACGTCGGTCACCTTCTCTTCAACAATTTCCGAGACAGGCTCCGATGGCTCGGGCTGTTCGTCTTGTTCTGGTTTGTCATCTGGCTTGGCATCAACCTTTTCTACTACGGTCTCAATAACCTTTGCCTCAACAACCTCGGTCACCTTCTCTTCAACAATTTCCGAGACAGGCTCCGATGGCTCGGGCTGTTCGTCTTGTTCTGGTTTGTCATCTGGCTTGGCATCAACCTTTTCTACTACGGTCTCAAACACTTTCGCCTCAACAACCTCGGTCACCTTCTCTTCAACAATTTCCGAGACAGGCTCCGATGGCTCGGGCTGTTCGTCTTGTTCTGGTTTGTCATCTGATTTGGCCTCAACCTTTTCGACTACGGTCTCGATGACTTTCGTCTCAACAACCTCGGTCACCTTCTCTTCAACAATTTCCGAGACAGGCTCCGATGGCTCGAGCTGTTCGTCTTGTTCTGGTTTGTCATCTGGCTTGACCTCATACATCTCGACTACGGACTCAAAGACTTTCGCCTCAACAACCTCGGTCACCTTCTCTTCAACAATTTCCGAGACAGGCTCCGATGGCTCGGGCTGTTCGTCTTGTTTTGGTTTGTCATCTGGCTTGGCCTCAACCTTCTCGACTACGGTCTCAATAATCTTTGTCTCAACAACCTCGGTCACCTTCTCTTCAACAATTTCCGAGACGGGCTCTGATGGCTCGAGCTGATCGTCTTGTTCTGGTTTGCCATCTGGCTTGGCATCAACCTTTTCTGCTACGGTCTCAATGACCTTCGCCTCAACAACCTCGGTCACCTTCTCTTCAACAATTTCCGAGACAGGCTCCGATGGCTCGGGCTGTTCGTCTTCTTCTGGTTTGTCATCTGGCTTGGCCTCAACCTTCTCGACTACGGTCTCAATGACCTTTGCCTCAACAACCTCGGTCACCTTCTCTTCAACAATTTCCGAGACAGGCTCCGATGGCTCGGGCTGTTCGTCTTGTTCTGGTTTGTCATCTGGCTTGGCCTCAACCTTCTCGACTACGGTCTCAATGACCTTTGCCTCAACAACCTCGGTCACCTTCTCTTCAACAATTTCCGAGACAGGCTCCGATGGCTCGGGCTGTTCGTCTTGTTCTGGTTTGTCATCTGGCTTGGCCTCAACCTTCTCGACTACGGTCTCAATGACCTTTGCCTCAACAACCTCGGTCACCTTCTCTTCAACAATTTCCGAGATGGGCTCTGATGGCTCTAGCTGATCGTCTTGTTCTGGTTTGTCATCTGGCTTGGCCTCAAACTTCTCGACTACGGTCTCAATGACCTTTGCCTCAACAACCTCGGTCACCTTCTCTTCAACAATTTCCGAGACAGGCTCCGATGGCGCGGGCTGTTCTTCTTGTTCTGGTTTGTCATCTGGCTTGGCCTCAACCTTCTCGACTACGGTCTCAATAATCTTTGTCTCAACAACCTCGGTCACCTTCTCTTCAACAATTTCCGAGACGGGCTCTGATGGCTCGAGCTGATCGTCTTGTTCTGGTTTGCCATCTGGCTTGGCATCAACCTTTTCTGCTACGGTCTCAATGACCTTTGCCTCAACAACCTCGGTCACCTTCTCTTCAACAATTTCCGAGACAGGCTCCGATGGCTCGGGCTGTTCGTCTTGTTCTGGTTTGTCATCTGTCTTGGCCTCAACCTTCTCGACTACGGTCTCAATGACCTTCGCCTCAACAACCTCGGTCACCTTCTCTTCAACAATTTCCGAGACAGGCTCCGATGGCTCGGGCTGTTCGTCTTCTTCTGGTTTGTCATCTGGCTTGGCCTCAACCTTCTCGACTACGGTCTCAATGACCTTCGCCTCAACAACCTCGGTCACCTTCTCTTCAACAATTTCCGAGACAGGCTCCGATGGCTCGGGCTGTTCGTCTTGTTCTGGTTTGTCATCTGGCTTGGCCTTAACCTTTTCTACTACGGTCTCAATGACCTTTGCCTCAACAACCTCGGTCACCTTCTCTTCAACAATTTCCGAGACAGGCTCCGATGGCTCGGGCTGTTCGTCTTGTTCTGGTTTGTCATCTGGCTTGGCCTTAACCTTTTCTACTACGGTCTCAATGACCTTTGCCTCAACAACCTCGGTCACCTTCTCTTCAACAATTTCCGAGACAGGCTCCGATGGCTCGGGCTGTTCGTCTTGTTCTGGTTTGTCATCTGGCTTGGCATCAACCTTCTCGACTACGGTCTCAATGACCTTTGCCTCAACAACCTCGGTCACCTTCTCTTCAACAATTTCCGAAACAGGCTCCGATGGCTCGGGCTGTTCGTCTTGTTCTGGTTTGTCATCTGGCTTAGCCTCAACCTTTTCGACTACGGTCTCAATGACCTTCGCCTCAACAACCTCGGTCACCTTCTCTTCAACAATTTCCGAGATGGGCTCCGATGGCTCGGGCTGTTCGTCTTGTTCTGGTTTGTCATCTGGCTTGGCCTCAACCTTTTCTACTACGGTCTCAATGACTTTCGTCTCAACAACCTCGGGCACCTTCTCTTCAACAATTTCCGAGACAGGCTCCGATGGCTCGGGCTGTTCGTCTTGTTCTAGTTTGTCATCTAGCTTGGCCTCAACCTTTTCTACTACGGTCTCAATGACCTTCGCCTCAACAACCTCGGTCACCTTCTCTTCAACAATTTCCGAGACAGGCTCCGATGGCTCGGGCTGTTCGTCTTGTTCTGGTTTGTCATCTGGCTTGGCATCAACCTTTTCTACTACGGTCTCAATGACCTTTGCCTCAACAACCTCGGTCACCTTCTCTTCAACAATTTCCGAGACAGGCTCCGATGGCTCGGGCTGTTCGTCTTGTTCTGGTTTGTCATCTGGCTTGGCATCAACCTTTTCTGCTACGGTCTCAATGACCTTTGCCTCAACAACCTCGGTCACCTTCTCTTCAACAATTTCCGAGACAGGCTCCGATGGCTCGGGCTGTTCGTCTTGTTCTGGTTTGTCATCTGGCATAGCCTCAACCTTTTCGACTACGGTCTCAATGACCTTCGCCTCAACAACCTCGGTCACCTTCTCTTCAACAATTTCCGAGACAGGCTCCGATGGCTCGGGCTGTTCGTCTTGTTCTGGTTTGTCATCTGGCTTGGCCTCAACCTTTTCTACTACGGTCTCAATGACCTTTGCCTCAACAACCTCGGTCACCTTCTCTTCAACAATTTCCGAGATGGGCTCCGATGGCTCGGGCTGTTCGTCTTGTTCTGGTTTGTCATCTGGCTTGGCCTCAACCTTTTCTACTACGGTCTCAATGACCTTCGCCTCAACAACCTCGGTCACCTTCTCTTCAACAATTTCCGAGACAGGCTCCGATGGCTCGGGCTGTTCGTCTTGTTCTGGTTTGTCATCTGGCTTGGCATCAACCTTTTCTGCTACGGTCTCAATGACCTTTGCCTCAACAACCTCGGTCACCTTCTCTTCAACAATTTCCGAGACAGGCTCCGATGGCTCGGGCTGTTCGCCTTGTTCTGTTTTGTCATCTGGCTTGGCCTCAACCATCTCGACGACGGTCTCAATGACTTTCGTCTCAACAACCTCGGGCACCTTCTCTTCAACAATTTCCGAGACAGGCTCCGATGGCTCGGGCTGTTCGTCTTGTTCTAGTTCGTCATCTAGCTTGGCCTCAACCTTTTCTACTACGGTCTCAATGACCTTCGCCTCAACAACCTCGGTCACCTTCTCTTCAACAATTTCCGAGACAGGCTCCGATGGCTCTAGCTGATCGTCTTGTTCTGGTTTGTCATCTGGCTTGGCATCAACCTTTTCTACTACGGTCTCAATGACCTTCGCCTCAACAACCTCGGTCACCTTCTCTTCAACAATTTCCGAGACAGGCTCCGATGGCTCGGGCTGTTCGTCTTGTTCTGGTTTGTCATCTGGCTTGGCCTCAACCTTCTCGACTACGGTCTCAATGACCTTTGCCTCAACAACCTCGGTCACCTTGTCTTCAACAATTTCCGAGACGGGCTCCGATGGCTCGAGCTGTTCGTCTTGTTCTGGTTTGTCATCTGGCTTGGCCTCAACCTTCTCGACTACGGTCTCAATGACCTTTGCCTCAACAACCTCGGTCACCTTCTCTTCAACAATTTCCGAGACAGGCTCCGATGGCTCGGGCTGTTCGTCTTCTTCTGGTTTGTCATCTAGCTTGGCCTCAACCTTTTCTACTACGGTCTCAATGACCTTTGCCTCAACAACCTCGGTCACCTTCTCTTCAACAATTTCCGAGACGGGTTCCGATGGCTCGGGCTGTTCGTCTTGTTCTGGTTTGTCATCTGGCTTGGCCTCAACCTTCTCGACTACGGTCTCAATGACCTTTGCCTCAACAACCTCGGTCACCTTCTCTTCAACAATTTCCGAGACAGGCTCCGATGGCTCGGGTTGATCGTCTTGTTCTGGTTTGTCATCTGATTTGGCCTCAACCTTCTCGACTACGGTCTCAATGACCTTTGCCTCAACAACCTCGGTCACCTTCTCTTCAACAATTTCCGAGATAGGCTCCGATGGCTCGGGCTGTTCGTCTTGTTCTGGTTTGTCATCTGGCTTGGCCTTAACCTTCTCGACTACGGTCTCAATGACCTTTGCCTCAACAACCTCGGTCACCTTCTCTTCAACAATTTCCGAGACAGGCTCCGATGGCTCGGGCTGTTCGTCTTGTTCTGGTTTGTCTTCTGGCTTGGCCTCAACCATATCAACTACGGTCTCAATGACCTTTGCCTCAACAACCTCGGTCACCTTCTCTTCAACAATTTCCGAGACAGGCTCCGATGGCTCGGGCTGTTCGTCTTGTTCTGGTTTGTCTTCTGGCTTGGCCTCAACCTTTTCTACTACGGTCTCAATGACCTTTGCCTCAACAACCTCGGTCACCTTCTCTTCAACAATTTCCGAGACGGGCTCCGATGGCTCGGGCTGTTCGTCTTGTTCTGGTTTGTCATCTGACTTGGCCTCAACCTTTTCTACTACGGTCTCAATGACCTTTGCCTCAACAACCTCGGTCACCTTCTCTTCAACAATTTCCGAGACAGGCTCCGATGGCTCGAGCTGTTCGTCTTGTTCTGGTTTGTCACCTAGCTTGGCCTCAACCTTTTCGACTACGGTCTCAATGACCTTTGCTTCAACAACCTCGGTCACCTTCTCTTCAACAATTTCCGAGACAGGCTCCGATGGCTCGGGCTGTTCGTCTTGCTCTGGTTTGTCTTCTGGCTTGGCCTCAACCTTTTCTACTACGGTCTCAATGACCTTTGCCTCAACAACCTCGGTCACCTTCTCTTCAACAATTCCCGAGACGGAATTCGATGGCTCGGGCTGTTCGTCTTGTTCTGGTTTGTCATCTGGCTTGGCCTCAACCATATCGACTACGGTCTCAATGACCTTTGCTTCAACAACCTCGGTCACCTTCTCTTCAACAATTTCCCAGACAGGCTCCGATGGCTCGGGCTGTTCGTCTTGTTCTGGTTTGTCATCTGACTTGGCCTTAACCTTCTCGACTACGGTCTCAATGACCTTCGCTTCAACAACCTCGGTCACCTTCTCTTCAACAATTTCCGAGACAGGCTCCGATGGCTCGGGCTGTTCGTCTGGTTCTGGTTTGTCTTCTGGCTTGGCCTCGACCATATCAACTACGGTCTCAATGACCTTTGCCTCAACAACCTCGGTCACCTTCTCTTCAACAATTTCCGAGACGGAATCCGATGGCTCGGGCTGTTCGTCTTGTTCTGGTTTGTCATCTGGCTTGGCCTCAACCTTTTCTACTACGGTCTCAATGATCTTTGCCTCAACAACCTCGGTCACCTTCTCTTCAACAATTTCCGAGACGGAATCCGATGGCTCGGGCTGTTCGTCTTGTTCTGGTTTGTCTTCTGGCTTGGCCTCAACCTTTTCTACTACGGTCTCAATGACCTTTGCCTCAACAACCTCGGTCACCTTCTCTTCAACAATTTCCGAGACAGGCTCCGATGGCTCAGGCTGTTCGTCTTGTTCTGGTTTGTCATCTGACTTGGCCTCAACCTTTTCTACTACGGTCTCAATGACCTTTGCCTCAACAACCTCGGTCACCTTCTCTTCAACAATTTCCGAGACAGGCTCCGATGGCTCGAGCTGTTCGTCTTGTTCTGGTTTGTCACCTAGCTTGGCCTCAACCTTTTCGACTACGGTCTCAATGACCTTCGCTTCAACAACCTCGGTCACCTTCTCTTCAACAATTTCCGAGACAGGCTCCGATGGCTCGGGCTGTTCGTCTGGTTCTGGTTTGTCTTCTGGCTTGGCCTCGACCATATCAACTACGGTCTCAATGACCTTTGCCTCAACAACCTCGGTCACCTTCTCTTCAACAATTCCCGAGACGGAATCCGATGGCTCGGGCTGTTCGTCTTGTTCTGGTTTGTCATCTGGCTTGGCCTCAACCATATCGACTACGGTCTCAATGACCTTTGCTTGAAAAACCTCGGTCACCTTCTCTTCAACAATTTCCGAGACAGGCTCCGATGGCTCGGGCTGTTCGTCTTGTTCTGGTTTGTCTTCTGGCTTGGCCTCAACCTTTTCTACTACGGTCTCAATGACCTTTGCCTCAACAACCTCGGTCACCTTCTCTTCAACAATTTCCGAGACGGAATCCGATGGCTCGGGCTGTTCGTCTTGTTCTGGTTTGTCATCTGGCTTGGCCTCAACCTTTTCTACTACGGTCTCAATGATCTTTGCCTCAACAACCTCGGTCACCTTCTCTTCAACAATTTCCCAGACAGGCTCCGATGGCTCGGGCTGTTCGTCTTGTTCTGGTTTGTCATCTGACTTGGCCTTAACCTTCTCGACTACGGTCTCAATGACCTTCGCTTCAACAACCTCGGTCACCTTCTCTTCAACAATTTCCGAGACAGGCTCCGATGGCTCGGGCTGTTCGTCTGGTTCTGGTTTGTCTTCTGGCTTGGCCTCGACCATATCAACTACGGTCTCAATGACCTTTGCCTCAACAACCTCGGTCACCTTCTCTTCAACAATTCCCGAGACGGAATCCGATGGCTCGGGCTGTTCGTCTTGTTCTGGTTTGTCATCTGGCTTGGCCTCAACCATATCGACTACGGTCTCAATGACCTTTGCTTGAAAAACCTCGGTCACCTTCTCTTCAACAATTTCCGAGACAGGCTCCGATGGCTCGGGCTGTTCGTCTTGTTCTGGTTTGTCTTCTGGCTTGGCCTCGACCATATCAACTACGGTCTCAATGACCTTTGCCTCAACAACCTCGGTCACCTTCTCTTCAACAATTTCCGAGACGGGCTCCGATGGCTCGGGCTGTTCGTCTTGTTCTGGTTTGTCATCTGACTTGGCCTCAACCTTTTCTACTACGGTCTCAATGACCTTTGCCTCAACAACCTCGGTCACCTTCTCTTCAACAATTTCCGAGACAGGCTCCGATGGCTCGAGCTGTTCGTCTTGTTCTGGTTTGTCACCTAGCTTGGCCTCAACCTTTTCGACTACGGTCTCAATGACCTTTGCTTCAACAACCTCGGTCACCTTCTCTTCAACAATTTCCGAGACAGGCTCCGATGGCTCGGGCTGTTCGTCTTGCTCTGGTTTGTCTTCTGGCTTGGCCTCAACCTTTTCTACTACGGTCTCAATGACCTTTGCCTCAACAACCTCGGTCACCTTCTCTTCAACAATTCCCGAGACGGAATTCGATGGCTCGGGCTGTTCGTCTTGTTCTGGTTTGTCATCTGGCTTGGCCTCAACCATATCGACTACGGTCTCAATGACCTTTGCTTCAACAACCTCGGTCACCTTCTCTTCAACAATTTCCCAGACAGGCTCCGATGGCTCGGGCTGTTCGTCTTGTTCTGGTTTGTCATCTGACTTGGCCTTAACCTTCTCGACTACGGTCTCAATGACCTTCGCTTCAACAACCTCGGTCACCTTCTCTTCAACAATTTCCGAGACAGGCTCCGATGGCTCGGGCTGTTCGTCTGGTTCTGGTTTGTCTTCTGGCTTGGCCTCGACCATATCAACTACGGTCTCAATGACCTTTGCCTCAACAACCTCGGTCACCTTCTCTTCAACAATTTCCGAGACGGAATCCGATGGCTCGGGCTGTTCGTCTTGTTCTGGTTTGTCATCTGGCTTGGCCTCAACCTTTTCTACTACGGTCTCAATGATCTTTGCCTCAACAACCTCGGTCACCTTCTCTTCAACAATTTCCGAGACAGGCTCCGATGGCTCGGGCTGTTCGTCTTGTTCTGGTTTGTCTTCTGGCTTGGCCTCAACCTTTTCTACTACGGTCTCAATGACCTTTGCCTCAACAACCTCGGTCACCTTCTCTTCAACAATTTCCGAGACAGGCTCCGATGGCTCAGGCTGTTCGTCTTGTTCTGGTTTGTCATCTGACTTGGCCTCAACCTTTTCTACTACGGTCTCAATGACCTTCGCCTCAACAACCTCGGTCACCTTCTCTTCAACAATTTCCGAGACAGGCTCCGATGGCTCGGGCTGTTCGTCTTGTTCTGGTTTGTCATCTGGCTTGGCCTCAACCTTCTCGACTACGGTCTCAATGACCTTTGCCTCAACAACCCCGGTCACCTTCTCTTCAACAATTTCCGAGACAGGCTCCGATTGCCCGGACTGTTCGTCTTGTTCTGGTTTGTCATCTGGTTTGGCCTCAACCTTTTCTACTACGGTCTCAATGACCTTTGCCTCAACAACCTCGGTCACCTTCTCTTCAACAATTTCCGAGACGGAATCCGATGGCTCGGGCTGTTCGTCTTGTTCTGGTTTGTCATCTGGCTTGGCATCAACCATATCGACTACGGTCTCAATGACCTTCGCCTCAACAACCTCGGTCACCTTCTCTTCAACAATTTCCGAGACAGGCTCCGATGGCTCAGGCTGTTCGTCTTGTTCTGGTTTGTCATCTGACTTGGCCTCAACCTTTTCTACTACGGTCTCAATGACCTTCGCCTCAACAACCTCGGTCACCTTCTCTTCAACAATTTCCGAGACAGGCTCCGATGGCTCGGGCTGTTCGTCTTGTTCTGGTTTGTCATCTGACTTGGCCTCAACCTTTTCTACTACGGTCTCAATGACCTTTGCCTCAACAACCTCGGTCACCTTCTCTTCAACAATTTCCGAGACGGAATCCGATGGCTCGGGCTGTTCGTCTTGTTCTGGTTTGTCATCTGGCTTGGCATCAACCTTTTCGACTACGGTCTCAATGACCTTCGCCTCAACAACCTCGGTCACCTTCTCTTCAACAATTACCGAGATAGGCTCCGATGGCTCGGACTGTTCGTCTTGTTCTGGTTTGTCATCTGGCTTGGCATCAACCTTCTCGACTACGGTCTCAATGACCTTTGCCTCAACAACCTCGGTCACCTTCTCTTCAACAATTTCCGAGACAGGCTCCGATGGCTCGGGCTGTTCGTCTTGTTCTGGTTTGTCATCTGGCTTGGCCTTAACCTTTTCTACTACGGTCTCAATGACCTTTGCCTCAACAACCTCGGTCACCTTCTCTTCAACAATTTCCGAGACGGGCTCCGATGGCTCGGGCTGTTCGTCTTGTTCTGGTTTGTCATCTGGCTTGGCCTCAACCTTTTCTACTACGGTCTCAATGACCTTTGCCTCAACAACCTCGGTCACCTTCTCTTCAACAATTTCCGAGACAGGCTCCGATGGCTCGGGCTGTTCGTCTTGTACTGGTTTGTCATCTGGCTTGGCCTTAACCTTCTCGACTACGGTCTCAATGACCTTCGCTTCAACAACCTCGGTCACCTTCTCTTCAACAATTTCCGAGACAGGCTCCGATGGCTCGGGCTGTTCGTCTTGTTCTGGTTTGTCACCTAGCTTGGCCTCAACCTTTTCGACTACGGTCTCAATGACCTTTGCTTCAACAACCTCGGTCACCTTCTCTTCAACAATTTCCGAGACAGGCTCCGATGGCTCGGACTGTTCGTCTTGTTCTGGTTTGTCTTCTGGCTTGGCCTCAACCTTTTCTACTACGGTCTCAATGACCTTTGCCTCAACAACCTCGGTCACCTTCTCTTCAACAATTTCCGAGACGGAATCCGATGGCTCGGGCTGTTCGTCTTGTTCTGGTTTGTCATCTGGCTTGGCCTCAACCATATCGACTACGGTCTCAATGACCTTTGCCTCAACAACCTCGGTCACCTTCTCTTCAACAATTTCCGAGACAGGCTCCGATGGCTCGGGTTGATCGTCTTGTTCTGGTTTGTCATCTGGCTTGGCCTTAACCTTCTCGACTACGGTCTCAATGACCTTCGCCCCAACAACCTCGGTCACCTTCTCTTCAACAATTTCCGAGACAGACTCCGATGGCTCGGGCTGTTCGTCTTGTTCTGGTTTGTCATCTGGCTTGGCCTTAACCTTCTCGACTACGGTCTCAATGACCTTCGCCTCAACAACCTCGGTCACCTTCTCTTCAACAATTTCCGAGACAGGCTCCGATGGCTCGGGCTGTTCGTCTTGTTCTGGTTTGTCATCTGACTTGGCCTCAACCTTTTCTACTACGGTCTCAATGACCTTTGCCTCAACAACCTCGGTCACCTTCTCTTCAACAATTTCCGAGACGGGCTCCGATGGCTCGGGCTGTTCGTCTTGTTCTGGTTTGTCATCTGGCTTAACCGCAACTTTTTCTACAACGGTCTCAATGACCTTTGCCTCAACAACCTCGGTCACCTTCTCTTCAACAATTTCCGAGACGGAATCCGATGGCTCGGGCTGTTCGTCTTGTTCTGGTTTGTCATCTGGCTTGGCCTCAACCATATCGACTACGGTCTCAATGACCTTTGCCTCAACAACCTCGGTCACCTTCTCTTCAACAATTTCCGAGACAGGCTCCGATGGCTCGGGTTGATCGTCTTGTTCTGGTTTGTCATCTGGCTTGGCCTTAACCTTCTCGACTACGGTCTCAATGACCTTCGCCCCAACAACCTCGGTCACCTTCTCTTCAACAATTTCCGAGACAGACTCCGATGGCTCGGGCTGTTCGTCTTGTTCTGGTTTGTCATCTGGCTTGGCCTTAACCTTCTCGACTACGGTCTCAATGACCTTCGCCTCAACAACCTCGGTCACCTTCTCTTCAACAATTTCCGAGACAGGCTCCGATGGCTCGGGCTGTTCGTCTTGTTCTGGTTTGTCATCTGACTTGGCCTCAACCTTTTCTACTACGGTCTCAATGACCTTTGCCTCAACAACCTCGGTCACCTTCTCTTCAACAATTTCCGAGACAGGCTCCGATTGCCCGGACTGTTCGTCTTGTTCTTGTTTGTCATCTGGCTTGGCCTCAACCTTTTCTGCTACGGTCTCAATGACCTTTGCCTCAACAACCTCGGTCACCTTCTCTTCAACAATTTCCGAGACAGGCTCCGATGGCGCGGGCTGTTCGTCTTGTTCTGGTTTGTCATCTGGCTTGGCCTTAACCTTCTCGACTACGGTCTCAATGACCTTCGCTTCAACAACCTCGGTCACCTTCTCTTCAACAATTTCCGAGACAGGCTCCGATGGCTCGGGCTGTTCGTCTTGTTCTGGTTTGTCACCTGGCTTGGCCTCAACCTTGTCTACTACGGTCTCAATGACCTTTGCCTCAACAACCTCGGTCACCTTCTCTTCAACAATTTCCGAGACGGGCTCCGATGGCTCGGGCTGTTCGTCTTGTTCTGGTTTGTCATCTGGCTTGGCCTCAACCTTTTCGACTACGGTCTCAATGACCTTTGCCTCAACAACCTCGGTCACCTTCTCTTCAACAATTTCCGAGACAGGCTCCGATTGCCCGGACTGTTCGTCTTGTTCTTGTTTGTCATCTGGCTTGGCCTCAACCTTTTCTGCTACGGTCTCAATGACCTTCGCCTCAACAACCTCGGTCACCTTCTCTTCAACAATTTCCGAGACAGGCTCCGATGGCTCGGGCTGTTCGTCTTGTTCTGGTTTGTCATCTGACTTGGCCTCAACCTTCTCGACTACGGTCTCAATGACCTTTGCCTCAACAACCTCGGTCACCTTCTCTTCAACAATTTCCGAGACAGGCTCCGATGGCGCGGGCTGTTCGTCTTGTTCTGGTTTGTCATCTGGCTTGGCCTTAACCTTCTCGACTACGGTCTCAATGACCTTCGCCTCAACAACCTCGGTCACCTTCTCTTCAACAATTTCCGAGACAGGCTCCGATGGCTCGGGCTGTTCGTCTTGTTCTGGTTTGTCATCTGGCTTGGCCTTAACCTTCTCGACTACGGTCTCAATGACCTTCGCTTCAACATCCTCGGTCACCTTCTCTTCAACAATTTCCGAGACAGGCTCCGATGGCGCGGGCTGTTCGTCTTGTTCTGGTTTGTCATCTGGCTTGGCCTCAACCTTCTCGACTACGGTCTCAATGACCTTCGCCTCAACAACCTCGGTCACCTTCTCTTCAACAATTTCCGAGACAGGCTCCGATGGCTCGGGCTGTTCGTCTTGTTCTGGTTTGTCTTCTGGCTTGGCCTCAACCATATCAACTACGGTCTCAATGACCTTTGCTTCAACAACCTCGGTCACCTTCTCTTCAACAATTTCCGAGACGGAATCCGATGGCTCGGGCTGTTCGTCTTGTTCTGGTTTGTGATCTGGCTTGGCCTCAACCATATCGACTACGGTCTCAATGACCTTTGCCTCAACAACCTCGGTCACCTTCTCTTCAACAATTTCCGAGACAGGCTCCGATGGCTTGGGCTGTTCGTCTTGTTCTGGTTTGTCATCTGGCTTGGCCTCAACCATATCAACTACGGTCTCAATGACCTTTGCCTCAACAACCTCGGTCACCTTCTCTTCAACAATTTCCGAGACAGGCTCCGATGGCTCGGGCTGTTCGTCTTGTTCTGGTTTGTCATCTGACTTGGCCTTAACCTTTTCTACTACGGTCTCAATGACCTTTGCCTCAACAACCTCGGTCACCTTCTCTTCAACAATTTCCGAGACAGGCTCCGATGGCTCGGGTTGATCGTCTGGTTCTGGTTTGTTATCTGGCTTGGCCTCAACCTTTTCCACTACGGTCTCAATGACCTTTGCCTCAACAACCTCGGTCACCTTCTCTTCAACAATTTCCGAGACAGGCTCCGATTGCCCGGACTGTTCGTCTTGTTCTGGTTTGTCATCTGGCTTGGCCTCAACCTTTTCTGCTACGGTCTCAATGACCTTTGCCTCAACAACCTCGGTCACCTTCTCTTCAACAATTTCCGAGACAGGCTCCGATGGCGCGGGCTGTTCGTCTTGTTCTGGTTTGTCATCTGGCTTGGCCTTAACCTTCTCGACTACGGTCTCAATGACCTTTGCCTCAACAACCTCGGTCACCTTCTCTTCAACAATTTCCGAGACAGGCTCCGATGGCTCGGGCTGTTCGTCTTGTTCTGGTTTGTCATCTGGCTTGGCCTTAACCTTCTCGACTACGGTCTCAATGACCTTCGCTTCAACAACCTCGGTCACCTTCTCTTCAACAATTTCCGAGACAGGCTCCGATGGCGCGGGCTGTTCGTCTTGTTCTGGTTTGTCATCTGGCTTGGCCTTAACCTTCTCGACTACGGTCTCAATGACCTTCGCCCCAACAACCTCGGTCACCTTCTCTTCAACAATTTCCGAGACAGGCTCCGATGGCTCGGGCTGTTCGTCTTGTTCTGGTTTGTCATCTGACTTGGCCTTAACCTTCTCGACTACGGTCTCAATGACCTTTGCCTCAACAACCTCGGTTACCTTCTCTTCAACAATTTCCAAGACAGGCTCCGATGGCTCGGGCTGTTCGTCTTGTTCTGGTTTGTCATCCGACTTGGCCTTAACCTTCTCGACTACGGTCTCAATGACCTTCGCTTCAACAACCTCGGTCACCTTCTCTTCAACAATTTCCGAGACAGGCTCCGATGGCTCGGGCTGTTCGTCTTGTTCTGGTTTGTCATCTGGCTTGGCCTCAACCTTTTCTACTACGGTCTCAATGACCTTTGCCTCAACAACCTCGGTCACCTTCTCTTCAACAATTTCCGAGACGGAATCCGATGGCTCGGGCTGTTCGTCTTGTTCTGGTTTGTCTTCTGGCTTGGCCTCAACCATATCAACTACGGGCTCAATGACCTTTGCCTCAACAACTTCGGTCACCTTTTCTTCAACAATTTCCGAGACGGAATCCGATGGCTCGGGCTGTTCGTCTTGTTCTGGTTTGTCATCTGGCTTGGCCTCAACCATATCGACTACGGTCTCAATGACCTTTGCTTCAACAACCTCGGTCACCTTCTCTTCAACAATTTCCGAGACAGGCTCCGATGGCTCGGGTTGATCGTCTTGTTCTGGTTTGTCATCTGGCTTGGCCTTAACCTTCTCGACTACGGTCTCAATGACCTTTGCCTCAACAACCTCGGTCACCTTCTCTTCAACAATTTCCGAGACAGGCTCCGATGGCTCGGACTGTTCGTCTTGTTCTGGTTTGTCATCTGGCTTGGCCTCAACCTTTTCTACTACGGTCTCAATGACCTTTGCCTCAACAACCTCGGTCACCTTCTCTTCAACAATTTCCGAGACAGACTCCGATGGCTCGGGCTGTTCGTCTTGTTCTGGTTTGTCATCTGGCTTGGCCTTAACCTTCTCGACTACGGTCTCAATGACCTTCGCTTCAACAACCTCGGTCACCTTCTCTTCAACAATTTCCGAGAGAGGCTCCGATGGCTCGGGCTGTTCGTCTTGTTCTGGTTTGGCTTCTGGCTTGGCCTCAACCATATCAACTACGGTCTCAATGACCTTTGCCTCAACAACCTCGGTCACCTTCTCTTCAACAATTTCCGAGACAGGCTCCGATGGCTCGGGTTGATCGTCTGGTTCTGGTTTGTTATCTGGCTTGGCCTCAACCTTTTCCACTACGGTCTCAATGACCTTTGCCTCAACAACCTCGGTCACCTTCTCTTCAACAATTTCCGAGACAGGCTCCGATTGCCCGGACTGTTCGTCTTGTTCTTGTTTGTCATCTGGCTTGGCCTCAACCTTTTCTGCTACGGTCTCAATGACCTTTGCCTCAACAACCTCGGTCACCTTCTCTTCAACAATTTCCGAGACAGGCTTCGATGGCTCGGGTTGATCGTCTTGTTCTGGTTTGTCATCTGGCTTGGCCTCAACCTTTTCTACTACGGTCTCAATGACCTTTGCCTCAACAACCTCGGTCACCTTCTCTTCAACAATTTCCGAAATAGGCTCCGTTGGCTCGGGCTGTTCGTCTTGTTCTGGTTTGTCATCTGGTTTGGCCTCAACCTTTTCTACTACGGTCGCAATGATCTTTGTCTCATCAACCTCGGTCACCTTCTCTTCAACAATTTCCGAGACGGGCTCCGATGGCTCGGACTGTTCGTCTTGTTCTGGTTTGTCATCTGGCTTGGCCTCAACCTTTTCTACTACGGTCTCAATGACCTTTGCCTCAACAACCTCGGTCACCTTCTCTTCAACAATTTCCGAGACAGGCTCCGATGGCGCGGGCTGTTCGTCTTGTTCTGGTTTGTCATCTGACTTGGCCTTAGCCTTCTCGACTACGGTCTCAATGACCTTCGCTTCAACAACCTCGGTCACCTTCTCTTCAACAATTTCCGAGACAGGCTCCGATGGCTCGGGCTGTTCGTCTTGTTCTGGTTTGTCACCTAGCTTGGCCTCAAACTTTTCGACTACGGTCTCAATGACCTTTGCCTCAACAACCTCGGTCACCTTCTCTTCAACAATTTCCGAGACAGGCTCCGATGGCTCGGACTGTTCGTCTTGTTCTGGTTTGTCATCTGGCTTGGCCTCAACCTTTTCTACTACGGTCTCAATGACCTTTGCGTCAACAACCTCGGTCACCTTCTCTTCAACAATTTCCGAGATAGGCTCCGATGGCTCGGGCTGTTCGTCTTGTTCTGGTTTGTCATCTGGCTTGGCCTTAACCTTCTCGACTTCGGTCTCAATGACCTTCGCTTCAACAACCTCGGTCACCTTCTCTTCAACAATTTCCGAGAGAGGCTCCGATGGCTCGGGCTGTTCGTCTTGTTCTGGTTTGGCTTCTGGCTTGGCCTCAACCATATCGACTACGGTCTCAATGACCTTTGCTTCAACAACCTCGGTCACCTTCTCTTCAACAATTTCCGAGACAGGCTCCGATGGCTCGGACTGTTCGTCTTGTTCTGGTTTGTCATCTGGCTTGGCCTCAACCTTTTCGACTACGGTCTCAATGACCTTCGCCTCAACAACCTCGGTCACCTTCTCTTCAACAATTACCGAGATAGGCTCCGATGGCTCGGACTTTTCGTCTTGTTCTGGTTTGTCATCTGGCTTGGCATCAACCTTCTCGACTACGGTCTCAATGACCTTTGCCTCAACAACCTCGGTCACCTTCTCTTCAACAATTTCCGAGACAGGCTCCGATGGCTCGGGCTGTTCGTCTTGTTCTGGTTTGTCATCTGGCTTGGCCTCAACCTTTTCTACTACGGTCTCAATGACCTTTGCCTCAACAACCTCGGTCACCTTCTCTTCAACAATTTCCGAAATAGGCTCCGTTGGCTCGGGTTGTTCGTCTTGTTCTGGTTTGTCATCTGGCTTGGCCTCAACCTTTTCGACTACGGTCTCAATGACCTTCGCCTCAACAACCTCGGTCACCTTCTCTTCAACAATTTCCGAGATAGGCTCCGATGGCTCGGGCTGTTCGTCTTGTTCTGGTTTGTCATCTGGCTTGGCCTTAACCTTCTCGACTACGGTCTCAATGACCTTCGCTTCAACAACCTCGGTCACCTTCTCTTCAACAATTTCCGAGAGAGGCTCCGATGGCTCGGGCTGTTCGTCTTGTTCTGGTTTGGCTTCTGGCTTGGCCTCAACCATATCGACTACGGTCTCAATGACCTTTGCTTCAACAACCTCGGTCACCTTCTCTTCAACAATTTCCGAGACAGGCTCCGATGGCTCGGACTGTTCGTCTTGTTCTGGTTTGTCATCTGGCTTGGCCTCAACCTTTTCGACTACGGTCTCAATGACCTTCGCCTCAACAACCTCGGTCACCTTCTCTTCAACAATTACCGAGATAGGCTCCGATGGCTCGGACTTTTCGTCTTGTTCTGGTTTGTCATCTGGCTTGGCATCAACCTTCTCGACTACGGTCTCAATGACCTTTGCCTCAACAACCTCGGTCACCTTCTCTTCAACAATTTCCGAGACAGGCTCCGATGGCTCGGGCTGTTCGTCTTGTTCTGGTTTGTCATCTGGCTTGGCCTCAACCTTTTCTACTACGGTCTCAATGACCTTTGCCTCAACAACCTCGGTCACCTTCTCTTCAACAATTTCCGAAATAGGCTCCGTTGGCTCGGGTTGTTCGTCTTGTTCTGGTTTGTCATCTGGCTTGGCCTCAACCTTTTCGACTACGGTCTCAATGACCTTCGCCTCAACAACCTCGGTCACCTTCTCTTCAACAATTACCGAGATAGGCTCCGATGGCTCGGGCTGTTCGTCTTGTTCTGGTTTGTCATCTGGCTTGGCCTCAACCTTCTCGACTACGGTCTCAATGACCTTTGCCTCAACAACCTCGGTCACCTTCTCTTCAACAATTTCCGAGACAGGCTCCGATGGCTCGGGCTGTTCGTCTTGTTCTGGTTTGTCATCTGGCTTGGCCTCAACCTTTTCGACTACGGTCTCAATGATCTTTGCCTCAACAACCTCGGTCACCTTCTCTTCAACAATTTCCGAGACAGGCTCCGATTGCCCGGACTGTTCGTCTTGTTCTGGTTTGTCTTCTAGCTTGGCCTCAACCTTTTCGACTACGGTCTCAATGACCTTTGCCTCAACAACCTCGGTCACCTTCTCTTCATCAATTACCAAGATAGGCTCCGATGGCTCGGACTGTTCGTCTTGTTCTGGTTTGTCATCTGGCTTGGCATCAACCTTTTCTACTACGGTCTCAATGACCTTCACCTCAACAACCTCGGTCACTTTCTCTTCAACAATTTCCGAGACAGGCTCCGATGGCTCGGGCTGTTCGTCTTGTTCTGGTTTGTCATCTGGCTTGGCCTCAACCTTCTCGACTACGGTCTCAATGACCTTTGCCTCAACAACCTCGGTCACCTTCTCTTCAACAATTTCCGAGACGGGTTCCGATGGCTCGAGCTGTTCTTCTTGTTCTGGTTTGTCATCTGGCTTGGCCTCAACCTTTTCGACTACGGTCTCAATGACCTTTGCCTCAACAACCTCGGTCACCTTCTCTTCAACAATTTCCGTGACAGGCTCCGATGGCTCGGGCTGTTCGTCTTGTTCTGGTTTGTCATCTGGCTTGGCATCAACCTTTTCTACTACGGTCTCAATGACCTTCACCTCAACAACCTCGGTCACTTTCTCTTCAACAATTTCCGAGACAGGCTCCGATGGCTCGGGCTGTTCGTCTTGTTCTGGTTTGTCATCTGGCTTGGCCTCAACCTTTTCGACTACGGTCTCAATGACCTTCGCTTCAACAACCTCGGTCACCTTCTCTTCAACAATTTCCGAGACGGGTTCCGATGGCTCGAGCTGTTCGTCTTGTTCTGGTTTGTCATCTGGCTTGGCCTCAACCTTTTCGACTACGGTCTCAATGACCTTTGCCTCAACAACCTCGGTCACCTTCTCTTCAACAATTTCCGTGACAGGCTCCGATGGCTCGGGCTGTTCGTCTTGTTCTGGTTTGTCATCTGGCTTGGCCTCAAACTTTTCGACTACGGTCTCAATGACCTTTGCCTCAACAACCTCGGTCACCTTCTCTTCAACAATTTCCGAGACAGGCTCCGATGGCTCGGACTGTTCGTCTTGTTCTGGTTTGTCATCTGGCTTGGCCTCAACCTTTTCTACTACGGTCTCAATGACCTTCGCTTCAACAACCTCGGTCACCTTCTCTTCAACAATTTCCGAGACGGGCTCCGATGGCTCGAGCTGTTCGTCTTGTTCTGGTTTGTCATCTGGCTTGGCCTCAACCTTCTCGACTACGGTCTCAATGACCTTCGCCTCAACAACCTCGGTCACCTTCTCTTCAACAATTTCCGAGATAGGCTCCGATGGCTCGGGCTGTTCGTCTTGTTCTGGTTTGTCATCTGGCTTGGCCTCAACCTTCTCGACTACGGTCTCAATGACCTTCGCCTCAACAACCTCGGTCACCTTCTCTTCAACAATTTCCGAGACGGGCTCCGATGGCTCGGGCTGTTCGTCTTGTTCTGGTTTGCCATCTGGCTTGGCCTCAACCTTCTCGACTACGGTCTCAATGACCTTCGCCTCAACAACCTCGGTCACCTTCTCTTCAACAATTTCCGAGAGAGGCTCCGATGGCTCGGGCTGTTCGTCTTGTTCTGGTTTGTCATCTGGCTTGGCCTCAACCTTTTCGACTACGGTCTCAATGACCTTTGCCTCAACAACCTCGGTCACCTTCTCTTCAACAATTTCCGAGACAGGCTCCGATGGCTCGGGCTGTTCGTCTTGTTCTGGTTTGTCATCTGGTTTGGCCTCAACCTTTTCTACTACGGTCTCAATGATCTTTGTCTCATCAACCTCGGTCACCTTCTCTTCAACAATTTCCGAGACAGGCTCCGATGGCTCGGGTTGTTTGTCTTGTTCTGGTTTGTCATCTGGCTTGGCCTCAACCTTTTCTACTACGGTCTCAATGACCTTTGCCTCAACAACCTCGGTCACCTTCTCTTCATCAATTACCAAGATAGGCTCCGATGGCTCGGACTGTTCGTCTTGTTCTGGTTTGTCATCTGGCTTGGCATCAACCTTTTCTACTACGGTCTCAATGACCTTCACCTCAACAACCTCGGTCACTTTCTCTTCAACAATTTCCGAGACAGGCTCCGATGGCTCGGGCTGTTCGTCTTGTTCTGGTTTGTCATCTGGCTTGGCCTCAACCTTTTCGACTACGGTCTCAATGACCTTCGCTTCAACAACCTCGGTCACCTTCTCTTCAACAATTTCCGAGACGGGTTCCGATGGCTCGAGCTGTTCTTCTTGTTCTGGTTTGTCATCTGGCTTGGCCTCAACCTTTTCGACTACGGTCTCAATGACCTTCGCTTCAACAACCTCGGTCACCTTCTCTTCAACAATTTCCGAGACAGGCTCCGATGGCTCGAGCTGTTCGTCTTGTTCTGGTTTGTCATCTGGCTTGGCCTCAACCTTCTCGACTACGGTCTCAATGACCTTCGCCTCAACAACCTCGGTCACCTTCTCTTCAACAATTTCCGAGATAGGCTCCGATGGCTCGGGCTGTTCGTCTTGTTCTGGTTTGTCATCTGGCTTGGCCTCAACCTTCTCGACTACGGTCTCAATGACCTTCGCCTCAACAACCTCGGTCACCTTCTCTTCAACAATTTCCGAGACGGGCTCCGATGGCTCGGGCTGTTCGTCTTGTTCTGGTTTGCCATCTGGCTTGGCCTCAACCTTCTCGACTACGGTCTCAATGACCTTCGCCTCAACAACCTCGGTCACCTTCTCTTCAACAATTTCCGAGAGAGGCTCCGATGGCTCGGGCTGTTCGTCTTGTTCTGGTTTGTCATCTGGCTTGGCCTCAACCTTTTCGACTACGGTCTCAATGACCTTTGCCTCAACAACCTCGGTCACCTTCTCTTCAACAATTTCCGTGACAGGCTCCGATGGCTCGGGCTGTTCGTCTTGTTCTGGTTTGTCATCTGGCTTGGCCTCAAACTTTTCGACTACGGTCTCAATGACCTTTGCCTCAACAACCTCGGTCACCTTCTCTTCAACAATTTCCGAGACAGGTTCCGATGGCTCGGACTGTTCGTCTTGTTCTGGTTTGTCATCTGGCTTGGCCTCAACCTTTTCTACTACGGTCTCAATGACCTTTGCCTCAACAACCTCGGTCACCTTCTCTTCAACAATTTCCGAGACGGGCTCCGATGGCTCGGGCTGTTCGTCTTGTTCTGGTTTGTCATCTGGCTTGGCCTCAACCTTCTCGACTACGGTCTCTATGACCTTCGCCTCAACAACCTCGGTCACCTTCTCTTCAACAATTTCCGAGACGGAATCCGATGGCTCGGGCTGTTCGTCTTCTTCTGGTTTGTCATCTGGCTTGGCCTCAACCTTTTCGACTACGGTCTCAATGACCTTCGCCTCAACAACCTCGGTCACTTTCACTTCAACAATTTTCGAGACAGGCTTCGATGGCTCGAGCGGTTCGTCTTGTACTGATTTGTCATCTGGCTTGGCCTCAACCTTTTCTACTACGGTCTCAATGACCTTTGCCTCAACAACCTCGGTCACCTTCTCTTCAACAATTTCCGAGACGGGCTCCGATGGCTCGGGCTGTTCGTCTTCTTCTGGTTTGTCATCTGGCTTGGCCTCAACCTTCTCGACTACGGTCTCAATGACCTTCGCCTCAACAACCTCGGTCACCTTCTCTTCAACAATTTCCGAGAGAGGCTCCGATGGCTCGGGCTGTTCGTCTTGTTCTGGTTTGTCATCTGGCTTGGCCTCAACCTTTTCGACTACGGTCTCAATGACCTTTGCCTCAACAACCTCGGTCACCTTCTCTTCAACAATTTCCGTGACAGGCTCCGATGGCTCGGGCTGTTCGTCTTGTTCTGGTTTGTCATCTGGCTTGGCCTCAAACTTTTCGACTACGGTCTCAATGACCTTTGCCTCAACAACCTCGGTCACCTTCTCTTCAACAATTTCCGAGACAGGTTCCGATGGCTCGGACTGTTCGTCTTGTTCTGGTTTGTCATCTGGCTTGGCCTCAACCTTTTCTACTACGGTCTCAATGACCTTTGCCTCAACAACCTCGGTCACCTTCTCTTCAACAATTTCCGAGACGGGCTCCGATAGCTCGGGCTGTTCGTCTTGTTCTGGTTTGTCATCTGGCTTGGCCTCAACCTTTTCGACTACGGTCTCAATGACCTTCGCTTCAACAACCTCGGTCACCTTCTCTTCAACAATTTCCGAGACGGGCTCCGATGGCTCGAGCTGTTCGTCTTGTTCTGGTTTGTCATCTGGCTTGGCCTCAACCTTTTCGACTACGGTCTCAATGATCTTTGTCTCAACAACCTCGGTCACCTTCTCTTCAACAATTTCCGAGACAGGCTCCGATGGCTCGAGCTGTTCGTCTTGTTCTGGTTTGTCATCTGGCTTGGCCTCAACCTTTTCGACTACGGTCTCAATGACCTTCGCTTCAACAACCTCGGTCACCTTCTCTTCAACAATTTCCGAGACGGGCTCCGATGGCTCGAGCTGTTCGTCTTGTTCTGGTTTGTCATCTGGCTTGGCCTCAACCTTCTCGACTACGGTCTCAATGACCTTCGCCTCAACAACCTCGGTCACCTTCTCTTCAACAATTTCCGAGATAGGCTCCGATGGCTCGGGCTGTTCGTCTTGTTCTGGTTTGTCATCTGGCTTGGCCTCAACCTTCTCGACTACGGTCTCAATGACCTTCGCCTCAACAACCTCGGTCACCTTCTCTTCAACAATTTCCGAGACGGGCTCCGATGGCTCGGGCTGTTCGTCTTGTTCTGGTTTGCCATCTGGCTTGGCCTCAACCTTCTCGACTACGGTCTCAATGACCTTCGCCTCAACAACCTCGGTCACCTTCTCTTCAACAATTTCCGAGAGAGGCTCCGATGGCTCGGGCTGTTCGTCTTGTTCTGGTTTGTCATCTGGCTTGGCCTCAACCTTTTCGACTACGGTCTCAATGACCTTTGCCTCAACAACCTCGGTCACCTTCTCTTCAACAATTTCCGAGACAGGCTCCGATGGCTCGGGCTGTTCGTCTTGTTCTGGTTTGTCATCTGGCTTGGCCTCAACCTTTTCGACTACGGTCTCAATGATCTTTGCCTCAACAACCTCGGTCACCTTCTCTTCAACAATTTCCGAGACAGGCTCCGATTGCCCGGACTGTTCGTCTTGTTCTGGTTTGTCTTCTAGCTTGGCCTCAACCTTTTCGACTACGGTCTCAATGACCTTTGCCTCAACAACCTCGGTCACTTTCTCTTCATCAATTACCGAGATAGGCTCCGATGGCTCGGACTGTTCGTCTTGTTCTGGTTTGTCATCTGGCTTGGCCTCAACCTTCTCGACTACGGTCTCTATGACCTTCGCCTCAACAACCTCGGTCACCTTCTCTTCAACAATTTCCGAGACGGAATCCGATGGCTCGGGCTGTTCGTCTTCTTCTGGTTTGTCATCTGGCTTGGCCTCAACCTTTTCGACTACGGTCTCAATGACCTTCGCCTCAACAACCTCGGTCACTTTCACTTCAACAATTTTCGAGACAGGCTTCGATGGCTCGAGCGGTTCGTCTTGTACTGATTTGTCATCTGGCTTGGCCTCAACCTTTTCTACTACGGTCTCAATGACCTTTGCCTCAACAACCTCGGTCACCTTCTCTTCAACAATTTCCGAGACGGGCTCCGATGGCTCGGGCTGTTCGTCTTGTTTTGGTTTGTCATCTGGCTTGGCCTCAACCTTTTCGACTACGGTCTCAATGACCTTTGCCTCAACAACCTCGGTCACCTTCTCTTCAACAATTTCCGAGACAGACTCCGATGGCTCGGGCTGTTCGTCTTGTTCTGGTTTGTCATCTGGCTTGGCCTCAACCTTTTCGACTACGGTCTCAATGACCTTTGCCTCAACAACCTCGGTCACTTTCTCTTCATCAATTACCGAGATAGGCTCCGATGGCTCGGACTGTTCGTCTTGTTCTGGTTTGTCATCTGGCTTGGCCTCAACCTTCTCGACTACAGTCTCTATGACCTTCGCCTCAACAACCTCGGTCACCTTCTCTTCAACAATTTCCGAGACGGAATCCGATGGCTCGGGCTGTTCGTCTTCTTCTGGTTTGTCATCTGGCTTGGCCTCAACCTTTTCGACTACGGTCTCAATGATCTTTGTCTCAACAACCTCGGTCACCTTCTCTTCAACAATTTCCGAGACAGGCTCCGATGGCTCGAGCTGTTCGTCTTGTTCTGGTTTGTCATCTGGCTTGGCCTCAACCATATCGACTACGGTCTCAATGACCTTCGCCTCAACAACCTCGGTCACTTTCTCTTCAACAATTTCGGAGACAGGCTCCGATGGCTCGGGCTGTTCGTCTTGTTCTGGTTTGTCATCTGGCTTGGCCTCAACCTTCTCGACTACGGTCTCAATGATCTTTGTCTCAACAACCTCGGTCACCTTCTCTTCAACAATTTCCGAGACAGGCTCCGATGGCTCGGGCTGTTCGTCTTGTTCTGGTTTGTCATCTGGCTTGGCCTTAACCTTCTCGACTACGGTCTCAATGACCTTCGCCTTAACAACCTCGGTCACCTTCTCTTCAACAATTTCCGAGACAGGCTCCGATGGCTCGGGCTGTTCGTCTTGTTCTGGTTTGTCATCTGGTTTGGCCTCAACCTTTTCGACTACGGTCTCAACGACCTTTGCCTCAACAACCTCGGTCACCTTCTCTTCAACAATTTCCGAGACGGGCTCCGATGGCTCGGGCTGTTCGTCTTGTACTGGTTTGTCATCTGGCTTGGCCTCAACCTTTTCGACTACGGTCTCAATGACCTTTGCTCCAACAACCTCGGTCACCTTCTCTTCAACAATTTCCGAGACAGGCTCCGATGGCTCGGGCTGTTCGTCTTGTTCTGGTTTATCATCTGGTTTGGCCTCAAACTTTTCGACTACGGTCTCAACGACCTTTGCCTCAACAACCTCGGTCACTTTCTCTTCAACAATTTTCGAGACAGGCTTCGATGGCTCGAGCTGTTCGTCTTGTACTGATTTGTCATCTGGCTTGGCATCAACCTTTTCTACTACGGTCTCAATGACCTTTGCCTCAACAACCTCGGTCACCTTCTCTTCAACAATTTCCGAGACAGGCTCCGATGGCTCGGGCTGTTCGTCTTCTTCTGGTTTGTCATCTGGCTTGGCCTCAACCTTCTCGACTACGGTCTCTATGACCTTCGCCTCAACAACCTCGGTCACCTTCTCTTCAACAATTTCCGAGACAGGCTCCGATGGCTCGGGCTGTTCGTCTTGTTCTGGTTTGTCATCTGGCTTGGCCTTAACCTTCTCGACTACGGTCTCAATGACCTTCGCCTTAACAACCTCGGTCACCTTCTCTTCAACAATTTCCGAGACAGGCTCCGATGGCTCGGGCTGTTCGACTTGTTCTGGTTTGTCTTCTGGCTTGGCCTCAACCATATCAACTACGGTCTCAATGACCTTTGCCTCAACAACCTCGGTCACCTTCTCTTCAACAATTTCCGAGACAGGCTCCGATGGCTCGGGCTGTTCGTCTCGTTCTGGTTTGTCATCTGGCTTGGCCTCAACCTTTTCGACTACGGTCTCTATGACCTTCGCCTCAACAACCTCGGTCACCTTCTCTTCAACAATTTCCGAGACAGGCTCCGATGGCTCGGGCTGTTCGTCTTGTTCTGGTTTGTCATCTGGTTTGGCCTCAACCTTTTCGACTACGGTCTCAACGACCTTTGCCTCAACAATCTCGGTCACCTTCTCTTCAACAATTTCCGAGACGGGCTCCGATGGCTCGGGCTGTTCGTCTTGTACTGGTTTGTCATCTGGCTTGGCCTCAACCTTTTCGACTACGGTCTCAATGACCTTTGCTTCAACAACCTCGGTCACCTTCTCTTCAACAATTTCCGAGACAGGCTCCGATGGCTCGGGCTGTTCGTCTTGTTCTGGTTTGTCATCTGGTTTGGCCTCAACCTTTTCTACTACGGTCTCAATGACCTTTGCCTCAACAACCTCGGTCACCTTCTCTTCAACAATTTCCGAGACGGGCTCCGATGGCTCGGGCTGTTCGTCTTGTTCTGGTTTGTCATCTGGTTTGGCCTCAACCTTTTCGACTACGGTCTCAACGACCTTTGCCTCAACAACCTCGGTCACTTTCTCTTCAACAATTTTTGAGACAGGCTTCGATGGCTCGAGCTGTTCGTCTTGTACTGATTTGTCATCTGGCTTGGCCTCAACCTTTTCTACTACGGTCTCAATGACCTTTGCCTCAACAACCTCGGTCACCTTCTCTTCAACAATTTCCGAGACAGGCTCCGATGGCTCGGGCTGATCGTCTCGTTCTGGTTTGTCATCTGGCTTGGCCTCAACTATCTCTACTACGGTCTCAATGACCTTCGCTTCAACAACCTCGGTCACTTTCTCTTCAACAATTTCCGAGTCAGGCTCCGATGGCTCGGGCTGTTCGTCTTGTTCTGGTTTATCATCTGGTTTGGCCTCAACCTTTTCGACTACGGTCTCAACGACCTTTGCCTCAACAACCTCGGTCACTTTCTCTTCAACAATTTTCGAGACAGGCTTCGATGGCTCGGGCTGTTCGTCTTGTACTGATTTGTCATCTGGCTTGGCATCAACCTTTTCTACTACGGTCTCAATGACCTTTGCCTCAACAACCTCGGTCACCTTCTCTTCAACAATTTCCGAGACAGGCTCCGATGGCTCGGGCTGTTCGTCTTGTTCTGGTTTGTCATCTGGCTTGGCCTCAACCTTCTCGACTACGGTATCTATGACCTTCGCCTCAACAACCTCGGTCACCTTCTCTTCAACAATTTCCGAGACAGGCTCCGATGGCTCGGGCTGTTCGTCTTGTTCTGGTTTGTCATCTGGCTTGGCCTCAACTATCTCTACTACGGTCTCAATGACCTTCGCCTCAACAACCTCGGTCACTTTCTCTTCAACAATTTCCGAGACAGGCTCCGATGGCTCGGGCTGATCGTCTTGTTCTGGTTTGTCATCTGGCTTGGCCTCAACCTTCTCGACTACGGTCTTAATGACCTTCGCTTCAACAACCTCGGTCACCTTCTCTTCAACAATTTCCGAGACAGGCTCCGATGGCTCGGGCTGTTCGTCTTGTTCTGGTTTATCATCTGGTTTGGCCTCGACCTTTTCGACTACGGTCTCAACGACCTTTGCCTCAACAACCTCGGTCACTTTCTCTTCAACAATTTCCGAGAGAGGCTCCGATGGCTCGGGCTGATCGTCTTGTTCTGGTTTGTCATCTGGCTTGGCCTCAACCTTCTCGACTACGGTCTTAATGACCTTCGCTTCAACAACCTCGGTCACCTTCTCTTCAACAATTTCCGAGACAGGCTCCGATGGCTCGGGCTGTTCGTCTTGTTCTGGTTTGTCATCTGGCTTGGCCTTAACCTTCTCGACTACGGTCTCAATGACCTTCGCCTCAACAACCTCGGTCACTTTCTCTTCAACAATTTCCGAGACAGGCTCCGATGGCTCGGGCTGTTCGTCTTGTTCTGGTTTATCATCTGGTTTGGCCTCAACCTTTTCGACTACGGTCTCAATGACCTTTGCCTCAACAACCTCGGTCACTTTCTCTTCAACAATTTCCGAGAGAGGCTCCGATGGCTCGGGCTGATCGTCTTGTTCTGGTTTGTCATCTGGCTTGGCCTCAACCTTCTCGACTACGGTCTTAATGACCTTCGCTTCAACAACCTCGGTCACCTTCTCTTCAACAATTTCCGAGACAGGCTCCGATGGCTCGGGCTGTTCGTCTTGTTCTGGTTTGTCCTCTGGCTTGGCCTCAACCTTTTCGACTACGGTCTTAATGACCTTCGCCTCAACAACCTCAAACACCTTCTCTTCAACAATTTCCGAGACGGAATCCGATGGCTCTAGCTGTTCGTCTTGTTCTGGTTTGTCCTCTGGCTTGGCCTCAACCTTTTCGACTACGGTCTTAATGACCTTCGCCTCAACAACCTCGAACACCTTCTCTTCAACAATTTCCGAGACAGGCTCCGATGGCTCGGGTTGATCGTCTTGTTCTGGTTTGTCATCTGGCTTGGCCTCAACCTTCTCGACTACGGTCTCAATGACCTTCGCTTCAACAACCTCGGTCACCTTCTCTTCAACAATTTCCGAGACAGGCTCCGAT
The DNA here is from genome assembly GCF_943737925.1 of Anopheles nili. Taxonomy (NCBI): domain Eukaryota; kingdom Metazoa; phylum Arthropoda; class Insecta; order Diptera; family Culicidae; genus Anopheles; species Anopheles nili. The sequence continues at coordinate 44,677,425 of NC_071291.1, read as the reverse complement.
AGCTCGGGTTGTTTTTCTTGTTCTGGTTTGTCATCTGGCTTGGCCTCAACCTTTTCTACTACGGTCTCAATGACCTTCGTCTCAACAACCTCAGTCAAGTTTTCTCCAACTAATTCTCTTTGTGTTTTTTCACATACTTGCTTTGTGGTCATGTTTCGTTGCACTATTTTGTTACTTAATTTGCTATTTTCCTCTCTTTGCTCTTTGTCTGTAAGCCCTGTAAGTTTCTCTTTTTCGGGTGTCTCACTCTTCGCAGCGTCAAGAAGTTTTAATTTGCTTGTGTCAATTTTAGAAATTTCTCTAATAAATTCACTTCGTTCAGATCGTTCACGTTGAGATGTTTTTAGTTCTTCGTTTGTTTCAGAAGATAGAATATATGGTTGGGAGGCTTTAAACTTAGACCTATGATCTTTCTTGATGATTTCAACTGAGTCTGGCACAGCTTCAAATTTAGCTTTTAGCTCTTTAATATTTTTCACTTTATATTCAGCTTCACTAACACTGCTCCAATGGTCAACGTGATCGATAGATTTGTGGTCAATTTGTTGTTCATCGGATACCGGTTCATTTTTTTTTATTTCAATGGCTTCAACTCCGGCAGTTTTCTTTTCTATAGATCCAAACATGTTCATCGAAGCTGACTCCGATGTAGAAGGTTTAAAGTTTCCGTGAGAAAGCATTTTTCGTTTCGGACTGCACCGTATGCTTTCTTCAGACGAGGCTTGTTTTAATTCAAACATTTTAATGAGATCGTTTGCATGTCGCGGTTCGATTTCTTCAGATAAGGCGACATCTTCTACAAGGTCTTGAATGTACTTTCGCCCTACCAATTTTTCACTAACTGGTTCGTCTACTTTCTGTCTATTTAATGCAGTAGCTCTAGCTTGCTCCAGCTGTTTTGCAGTACTCTCACGTACGCCAAGGGCCTGAACCCCTTGAACTAATATGGAAATTTTTTGTTGATCCTCTGTGCAATGTTCTTGCTGCAATTCAGTTTTCGTTACTGTTTGTGGTATAATTTGTGTTTCAATATCTGCTACATTTACTTCCACATTAGTCTCATTTGGTTTGGTTTGAATAGATTTTCGTGAGCTAACTTCAGTTTGATCATTGACAGTTTTTCGATCGACTCGTTTGACGGCAATACGTTTTTCAAGCTGTTTTATTACTTCATGGATCGGTGGAATCGATTCTGACATAACGTTCGATTCAATCGGCTCTTCTTCTTCGCCGAAGATCTTGCGTAGTTCAGTAATTTTTTCAGAAGCTTTTTGTCGTTTAGGTGATGCTTGTCTTTCAACCTTTAACTGATATTCTTCAAATTCCACTTTTTTCTTTGGCGAGCTCTGAACACTGTGTGCTTTTTGATTTTGCTCTAATATTTTTATCTTCGCTTTAACATCACCGGATCCTCTACGACCTGTCAACAGTTCCTCGTCGGTGAGTTTGCTGACATCTCGTTTAAGAATGGACGTAATGGGAACATCCAGAGGACTATTCGATGCATCTTTGGTTTCTACACGATCAGTTAGTGTTGCTGCTTCAGAAGTATCTAGCGCAGCAGATATTGACTGGTCTTCGAAGTCCATCGGACTCGTACCAGTATGGGCAAATTGTACATCATCTTCGGCAATTTGAAAATCTGCTATTATATCTGCTTCATCCGGCAGAATAGGACTAAGGCCAGCATCAGTTAATTCTAGCTCTTCGATTTCAACATCCACAGCCGTATCTGTGATGATACTTACTTTTTTATTCTTTTCCTCTGCAGATGACGATACAACGCCTGGAGAAGTCACGGTTTCGGTAAATCCCCTTGTTAAGGATATTCCCGTGTCAGTCACATGTTGTGACACACTTGTTTCAGTGATAGGTGACCCACTGCTAGAGTCAAAGCTTCCAAACAGATACACACTTTTTTTCTTTGAGAACGATACTGCCTCCTCTCGTTTGCGTTCGGTTTGCTCCGAGTCCAGATCATCGACCAGCTTAAACTGTTTGTAGCGTTTACCGGTGCTCATCTCCTTCAACTCACCGGTGCTTGAGCTCGCCTCAGTGGTCTTTTCACGGCCATCTTTTGATGTATGAGTAGTGGTCAAACTTATCGTTGACTGCGAACTAATCGATATCTCCACATCCTTGTGACCGTACACCGTTAGGCGACTTTCAGTAATCGCAGATGTGTCACAAGTTTTGATCTCTTTGCGTCCAATCACGAGCTTAATCGCAGGTGATTCTCCACGACTAAATCGAGCACTATGAACGCTGTCAGGCGATTCAATAACCTCGTTAATAGGAGAAGTACCCCGATTTGAATGACTTTCTGGCTTGACCCCCTTTTCAAAGGAAGTCGTCTTTCGAGCTTTCGCTGCCGTAGTAGTCGAGCTCGTAGTCGTTGTCGTCGTCGTAGTCTTAGTAGAGGTTGTGTCCACGTCTAAGTCAAGGTTAAAATGTTTGCGCGAAGATCGCAGTGCGTTTGCAGGCGCTACAGTGGTCCAACCCTCATCACCTGCACCTCCAGTATCCGGAAGCACAACCTTCCTCGCCTCACTTATATCGGTCGATAGCGGACTGAGCGTATCCAGATCCTCGAGTGATGCCAGGGCCACCACAGCGGCCACCGTAGGGTCGCGGATCGGTGTAGACGTTCTGGCCATACCATGCCGTTGACCAACTGGACCAGCTGCATCCGGTGTATCCAACCAGTGGTACTCTCGGAATGCTTCGAAATCAGTCGTAGACATGTCATCGGGCACGGAAGAATTTGCATCCTCTGATGTGCATTTGTGTTTTGGTTTTGAGAAGGAAGATCACGAATTGTTTTTACATCATCGACAGGTTAACCCATTATTGATCAAGATAGTGAGAGTTTTCAATTTTATAACACCCGATACGATATGCGATTCATCGAAAAATCCACCACAGGTGATAACATTGATTGCAGCGTGTAATTAATCATAACAATTCAATGAGGATCAGAGGAAAAACGATGTTTCGACATTATGAAAAACAGCGACGCTGGTGAACAATGTATGAGCTGAGCGAAGATTAAGTAATAAGATAATAGAGAAACAAAAGATAACAGAAGTCATCGTTCATATCAGTGGACCTATAATGCCATGAAAAGCATCGACCAAATGGATGTATGTTTCTCTTAGATGAAATTTTCATTGCAAGTATACATGTTTACTGTGTCTTGTTCAGATAAGAGCATAACGATATGAGGGTTTGCTTGTTTATGTCGAGGAATGTGTTTAAACAAAATTCGTGTATCCAAGTCTGTATATACATTCACAATGTCTCATATAAAACAATCATATAAATTTTGCGCGGATTTCTTGATTAGGATATCCAGCCTGCATGAAAATATTTGAATTTTGATATAAATCATACTGGAATGAATTTATCTATACAGGCAAAGCATGGTACGTTGCACATTGGCATGGGTTTGAAATAATAAAATGCTTAAGAAAATTTTGATTTCACATCATATATCGTATAGGCATTGAACAACTCCTCGTTTTTTTTTCCAAACCCAGCGCATTGTGCTCAGAAGTGCTTCGATAGTAATAGGATGTCAAGCGTCGCAAAAATCAAGTAAAAAGTGCATTACTTAATAACATAAAGAAAACAAAAATAACCGAGAACAACAATAACGATAACATCAATATTTTTTTAATATTGTGTGCACCTCATAGACTTACGGGCAAAACAAACTTTATCAAGATGCAATTGCATTTTTGCTACAAAACCTCTTCAAAGCTTTTTGAGTATGCTAAATAATTAACACACATGATGTAGCGAGAATGATTTCAAACGCAACAATTATAATCACCTAATATCTTGAATTGCTAACCTAAGCTATTCTTGCCAGAAATAAGAGTACAAGAAAATAATACCTATGCTGAGGCATTTATAAAATGTACTATTCATGTATATTAACGTTACTGTTACTACTACGTCGTTAATATTACCATCAGACTACTATATTACCAACTCTATAATGCACATAATCTGGCTGCACAAATATTTAAGATTTATTTTTATTCATCCTGCATCCTTTATACATTTTTCCTACCATATGATTCACTTAGAAAAGAACACCCACTTGAAGAACACTACGAAACAGCATTTTTCTAATAAAAATAAATCGATATGTTTCTCATGTTTGTCACATAAACTATGCGTATCACGTTTGCAATGCTCGTATAATGCACGAAATTGCCAACCTGTAAGGTGTCTATGGACAACTGCTGATTGTAATAAAAAGTATATTTGCCTTGCATGAGCCGTTATAGTGTTCATTAATTAGTCTTACCGTATGAGTGTGTGCTTCCTATTCTTGAATACGCTCACGATTTAAGCACTGTTTCCGTTAAAAGTACGTTGTAGTTTTTTAACAACTATATTGATACAGATATCAATCACAACCAATCAATTCAAGAAATGATGATTGAAAAATGTTCACAAACTATTGAAATATTTTCGTAAAAATTTTGCACTATTGCTTTCACAGATATAAAGCTTGTTGCGAAATATAAAAACGTTCACTAAATTTCGTTCAGCTCCTTTCCGGTCGAAGGCACAAACGCAACTAACTACGTTCATATCATCCAACACTCAGAGAAACTATTCTACACCCCCGCTTGCTGTGTCCTCACATACTATCGACCACCCAATGACATTTCAGGCCTCGATGCGACTTTGCGTGAATACTTCCGCATGTTAGCTTTCATAAGAGGATTAGACAGTCAAAGTTAGTGTTCTGTGCCTACATATAACCGCACCAGTTCGTATGATAGCCCTTAGAGAAAATGTAGACTATGGGAAGCCCTATACTTTACGTGAAAGGTTGTGCAATCAATTGTCGAAGGACACCTTCGTAGAGTCTAAAATCGATTCTGCATAGTAAGAAATTAGAACAGTGTGGCACAACAACGAAAACGCCATCCTTACTCGTTGATTATAACGTGCAGGCTAACCTATTCGTGATGAAATCATAAAGTGTGGTTTTATTAAAAAGCTAAGATTAGAACATTCGTAGCAATAGGTTTCAAATCGATCGTAATGAATTACCTCAAAATTATCTAAACTAAACACATTTCTGATTGTTCTCTGTATGGCAAATATCTATATTGTTTTTCACAGCATTATTCCAGCCAGACTACGTATGATTAAAAAAAACTGTTCGACAAAATCATAGAACTTTCTACGAAATGATGTACAGTACAATAAAGTTCTAGGTTTCTATATGCTTGAAACCTAGTATGTAAAAAAAAATTTCAGCTTTACAAATTACTGTTTTCTCTTTAATGCTCCTCGTGATTTATGCTTTTTTAAGTTCATGTGTGATTAGAAATTAATTCATTCCATTAGACTTCAATAAATTCATCATAACATTTTTCAGTTGATTGATCTGACTTCTTATCTCAATTCAATGCCAATATACCATTATGCAATCTGGAAACAGCTGCCCATATAAGCATAAGAAAGTAGCTTGCTGACAAAGATACATAAAATACGGCTCGTAGAAACTGAGGTACAATGTTTATGCTACTTCTAGAACACAAGGTGTCGATGTCAGTATAGGTCTGTGTAAGTGTATTTTCAATATGTATGCTGGTGTGTTGAAGAACAACCGCGCTTTAAGGATATATGCTGGGGGGTTCCCATGAAGTGCACGATCGATGCATGTGGTTCGTGGAGGAAAAAGAGCTTTGGCTGCCATAATAGAAATGCCTCATGCCGTTACGCGTAGTATGAAGGATGCAAACATAAATCTATGAATAACTACACCCAAGTTTGGAGAAAGTGTTACACCCATGAAGCCTGTCTGCTTGTACAGATAAACTTGCCTCGAATAAGTGCTGGGTTTATCTCAGCAGTACTACTGATCGATTCGAATTGATGATGAGCTGAAGAAGCCATACGATGCGGAAAATCACCACCGAAAAGGATTAATAATCATAAGCAGTTGTATCAAAAACTCAAACGGCAACGAACTGGACACAGCACCGATTATGCACTTTTCAAATAAATGCTAAGGCAGGAGAGGTTCCGGCAAGAAATGCTAATTACTATTTCTGTCATTTATCAAATCTTACAAGCAATGGTTCCTTGAGAATTAAGGTGAGTTTTGAACTGCAACTAAGAAGTCCGTTGCTGCAAGATAACGCACTGCAGCAAATGAATGAATGAAGATGGGTGACTGGTGAAGTGAAGCTTCGATGAAGATGGCTGACGGAGGTCTAAGCCTAGGTTATTACCAGTAAGTGTGAAATAGATAATTACATCTAACGCGAATGCACTTAGGAATCGAAGTGTGACTACGATATGAGAAGAGCTTTTGATTTGTTTTTTTTGGCATTTGCGAACACATAAGGGTAAAGATGAACTAAACCAACTGATATTACTTTAAGTTGGAGAAGATGCCTAGATCTTATACAGATATGCATGTAATAATTACAAATAACCAAATGCTAACAAAGGAATAAGTTCATAGTTTCATGATTACTGATATATTTTACTACATTCACAAAAACCAACCGAAACAAGAATCAATCTATGTATCCTAATGAAACACTTTTTAATCGGAAAAAGAATCAAATAAAGTCTAACAATACTTTACTGAAAAAAATTATTTAAATTATTTTCTATCAACACATATGTAAAATTAACGGTGCCAATGTCAGTAAACTTTGAACAGTGAGTAATATAATTTGAACCGATTACTTACAAACAAGTACGAAACAAACGATTTCAGGTGTAAATGTACAAAAAACAGTAAAACGTTGAGTGAGCAAATTATAGTTTAATTATGATGATGAGGTGAAGAGTTTCCCACCGAGTTTTCGTAACAATAGGGATAAAAAATTAGCAGCCGATTGTAAAAAATACAAACGAAAAGTACACATGTACAGATACAAGAATTCATTGAGGTATTTAAAAAGAGAATAAAAAAACCCAAACCGAAACTTATGCATTTCAAGCGTTTGACGATACTTGAAATTTAGAAACAATATATCAAAAGCAAAAACAAATGTAACTCATTAGAAAACAAATCACAAAAGCAGTGTTCGCAAGAGGAAGGGAGAAAAACACAATTTGGTTACGCCATTCAAAATAGTACGTTTCAATCACTCACAGAGAGAAGTGATGCATAAAAGGGGATCATACAATTCAGCATTAGATTACGTATACTATGTAGCTTGATCAATGATGCTCTGGCATCCGTGATAAGGTGCATTCTCGCAATGTTAGAAAATAAGTGTAGCTTTGTGTGATGTAGTGAATAAATTCGTTTTGCGCAAGTTCCGCAAATGGATAAAAGATGCGTGTCCAAACTGCGGACAGAGGTAATGCTTATTGTACTGATAGTGCAACCATCACCTACCTTTCCATTTCTCGGAGTCATGTTCATCGTCGTCCATCGTGTCGTTGGCATCGTAGCCCGATCCTCTCGTTCCCGAAACGTACTCCTGGATTGGATATGGAGACTGGTCGAAATTTTCTGCAAATTTAAGTGTTTTCATGTTGTTTAAAGCTCTGGTGAAGTAAAAAACAAATACGCTACTAACCTTCTTCCGAATGGCTCAGGTCCAGTGTTCCCACAGTCCGCTCGGTCGATTGTAACTGCTGCACTTTATCATGCGCTTCATCGATAATTTCATCGATGAAGTCATCTGGTGTGACCGCTCGATGATCCTCTGTTATAATTTCACTTAAATCGCGCTCATTGCCATAGGCAGTAGCGGATATTATTTCATCATCATCCTCACGGTCCGTTAGCCCACTAGTAGGCTGATCTAACTGATTTCCATCCGTATCAGCTCGGCTAAGCGGGTGGTCCTGTTCTTGGTAGGTTTTCTGCACTATCACCGTCTCGCATGAATCACTGGAAAATTGCTCCGAAACTTTACGATCCTTAAGAATTGGAATTTTGGACAAAACAGAACCATCGGGCTCAGGAGATTTAATCGACGTTGCTTCCGATTTCGACACCACCTTTGTTGTGCCGAACCGTGGAATTTTCGAAATCGTCGACTCTACCTGGTCTGCAAGATTTTCTACCACCTGTTCCGCAAGGGATTGTAATTCAACTCCCTTACCAGATGGGGCCTGTCTTGAGACATCGTCAGACTTCACTTGTTGATCAGCATACTTTGATTGTTCTGATTGTGGTGCATACTGCGATGTAGGAAACTGTTCAGTGGCCTCTGGTGAGCTTTTCTTCGACGGAACTGGTATCTTGGATGTGATTTCTTGCGAAACAGTCCTGGCAATTGTTTCCACAACCGTAGGCTTGTCAATAGCCTGTTCTGACTGTTTTTCCTCGACGCGGCGTATTTCCTCTTCTTTTTGGACAATCTTTTCACTGACGATGTCTTCGCCAAGGCTCACACCAGTTTCGACAGATGAAACACTTTTGCCACTTAGCTCTGCAACAGTACCCGTTATGTCCTGGTTGATTACCTCCGTTTGTACCCCAGCGAAACTTTCGACTGTATAAGCAGTGGAAGACGAAACCAATGGCTCACCGTCCGGTCCGGTCGCATGTACGGTTTCCTTCATGGTGAGGGCGGCCATTTTGTCGGAGCTTTCCTTCACCTCCCGATGCATATCGTGTATCTCGACGATGGGCTCGTGGTCTCGCGATTCCCGTACAATCGATTCCACCTTTCGATCCTCGAAGTTGCTACTTTCGGCGCTGCGTGCGACAAACTCTTCACGAACAATCGGTTCTTTGTCCATTCCGGAGGAAATTGCATCCGATTCCAGGACTTTGTCGAACACTTTTGTCTCGGTTGTCGAGGACATTTTGGTGATCTTTTCTTCCATCTTACTGACCGTTTCTGATTTGAAATGGTGTGAGATGCTTTCTTCCCTCTTTGAAGACTCCGAAAGTGATGAATGTTCTGATTCACCTTCCTTCCATTTCGACGAAATTCCGGAATCAGCCACTAAGGTTTCTTCTAAGTCGCTTCCTTTGCCGAGAGCGTATGAAACACCGTGGGATTTAATCTCCTCAATGCTTGTCGTTTGCTGTTGGGATGTTACCTTTGACAATTCGTCTACAATGCGCGTGTGACTGCTGAACGATTCCTTCTGCAGTAGCGACTCGTGCTTGGTGGCCTCCGAAATTCGCTCCGAGTCGGAGTGCTTTGCTTCAGTAGCTTGCTGGTGTTCCACTCGATGCTCTTCACTCCACGAGTCACGTCCGCTCGTGGTATCCACCGACGATTGTTTGCTGTCAACGAGCATTTCAGTCCTGGATTGGCTCTCAAATGACGAGATACGATGTTTTACGTCCTTTATTGATTCCTCTACTACGCCAGACTGAAACTCCTCCGGTTCTTTTGTAAGACTGGTGCGTTTTGCTGGTACTGGTACACGCTCTTTCGGTACTGGTGGTGTACTCTCTTCTACGACACTACTGCCCAACGCAAGCTCCTCTGCCAGCGATTCTCGTTTCGAAGAAACACTAGTGTCTACCTTCTTCTTTATCTCCTCTACGACTCTTGGCGAGGATGTTACTGTCGCCACGGTGATGTCCGCGGTCGTGTGGTCTAGTACGTCGGACTTGTGCTCAAACTCTTCCACGTTTTTCAACGTTGTCTTAAACTTATCCTGCAGCTCCTGATCAAAGTCATCCTTCCGTACTCCGGGTCCATCCTTGACGACGGTGGTTTTCAGTTTCACCACAGTATCGGGCATGGAGGCAGATTTGTAGGAATTGTCAATGGGTTTTTGCATCAAAATTTCCTCCTCATGCTTAGCGCGGGTGTCATCGATCACGCTTTGCCGCTTGATCGTGATGATTTCTTCTACTATCTCCTTCTTTTGTGTGGAGGCCGGTATCGATCGATCAGCCGAAAGCCGTTTTTCGATCTGTTTCCTACGTTCGGCTACCGTTTTCTTCACCATTTCCTCCTCAGATTCCTCCGATTCTTCGACGGTTTTCTCCTCTACCGAATATTTGGTTGATTCCTTTTGGGAGAGGCGATCTGGAAGATTGAATGAAGCAGTCATGCATTAAAAGCCCGTAAAATCTCGAAAAACCCCCCTACTTACCATCTTTTTGTGCCATCTTTGCTATAGAATCCGTCTCGGAGAGTATGTCGACAGCATCAACACTGCGTTTACCTATCGAAAAGGAGGTCTTATTGCGCATGGTAACGGTGGTCGTGGTGGCCGTAGAAGTCGCACTGCGTATGCACCGCTCGACGATATCGTCCCGATGAATCGTACGCAGTCCGTTCTCGAGGATATTGAAGTCATTGTTTGGTTTGGATTGGAATTGCTTCAGCATGGCCTGTGCCTGCTGTGCCGTGCTGGTCGGTATCTGGGCCATGATGTTCTCTACGTCCGTGTCGCTGACACCGATTTCCGGCGCCAGTTTGATCCAATCCTCCCCTAGCAGATTGGAGATATCGACTATACGCAGCTCACCGAGATAGTTCTGATCGTCCACGAGCTGCCGCGGTGGGATGACCGCACGCGAACGACCCACGCGCAGCAGGATCTCGTGTGAGTCCGTGATCGTGGTCGTCTGCTCCGGAATGATCGTTTCCGGTAGAACGATGTTCAGTATGCAGATCGGTTGCTGTGGTGGTTCGCCTTTGGCAATCTTTGGCTCACGCATGAACAGTGTCCGACCGACGATGTCCGCATGCTGGTCTTTCACGCGCACCGCAAACGGCAGCCGGTTCTCTCGGAACGCCTTGAACGGAAGGGCCAACTGTTCTCCGGACTTCGTCACAGGCACCAGATTGCCGGCGAGCTCAATGTATTGCGGTTTTTCCTCCAGCACCTCCACGTCTCGGCTTTTGGCCACCTCCGTGAAGTGCTCCTGATGCTCGAGCGTTTTGTCCTCACGATCGTCTGTCATGCAGAAGACCCGGAGACGCGCCTCCAGCGGATCGGTACGCTTGGCGAACACGACAAACTTAGCCATAAACGGTACGTGTATGGCTTCTCTGTAGTGGTCACATTTAATAACGACACAAGAACATAACGTGTAGTTCGCAAGGAAAACCATTCTACCGGAAAGGATACTCACTTGTACAGCTCGGTTGCCATTTTCGTTGCATCGGCTATGTTGCGGCAGTCCATCAGCCAGAACCGCGCCGAAACGGTCGTCGTGAATGACACGCAATCGTTCACGAACGTGAGTGGCGTTGATCCTGTCACATCCTCCCACTGAGCCCGTGTCGTACCACCTAGTTTGTATGATGTATACGTGTACGTATTTGGACGATCAGCACATTGCGATTGTTTGTACGGTGCGTATGTCAGGTACGGGATCGTTCGAAAGCAACGATTTCATTCATGTTACAACGGGAATGTGTGTAAAATTTTGGTGCATGTCATAATCAGTGTGCAAAGGGTATCCATGTAAACATTGTGCGTTTGTTTACCAACAAACAAAAAAGGTGTGTATGCATATGTGTGTATGTGGGAAAGTTTCGTCGTGTTTGTACGTGTACAGATGCAAGAGTAATGAGTAGAAAATGAAGAGAAAAGCGGAACAAAGTACCGAACAATTAGCACACATTTCTGCTCACAAAACATTGCAGCAAACGTAAGCTGTAGCAATCGAAACGAAAGAATAGGCGAATACGGATGTCGATAGTTGTTCGTTCGCGCCGTGCTAGGATCGCTTTTTGATCATATCCAAAAGGCGAAACAGCGCATCGATCTATCCGAGATCGCTACTGGTTTGCACAAAGCAATAAAAAACTTAGTAAAAATTGAGGAACAAAAAACGGGAGCAAAACACAACGTTTGCATGCGTGGGAACGTGTAGGGATAAGGTTTTCCTGTTTTTGGATGACTTATCCCATCGTTTCCTACCGAACGCACCACTGCGTTGCATTTACACTAACCATAAGCAAGTAAAATGAAATTATGATACCTTACATTTCGAAACACTCGAACGCAACAAGCAATGTAGCTAACTGAAGACATTTACTTCGATATTTTCGATCAAAAAAGGTACGCAAAAATCAGCTCGTATGAAGAAAAGAGAAATAATTACAATAAGGATGGCATTTTCAAACCAGACCTATCACAAGAACACTTGCAAATGAAAACCAGAGCCATAAGGAATCATGAAAACAACACGAAGATGGTACTATGAAATGATGAAATCGTCGAATTGGTGTCATGACGGTATACGAGAAAATCATACATGTTCTGTCGAATTAAAGGTAAGCATGTGCAGATGTATAAAAGAGTGTGTTTTAAGAAATAAATTCGCTGGGAAAAAGCCTTAACATATTTATATGAACTGAAATCTGGATAATTACGAAACAGAAATGTATATGTTTTTTTTTTCTCCCGATGCTGTATGAAATGCGTATTGGGTAAGATAACTGTTCGAAACCTTTACTATCCACCTTTTTTGCCTCGTTCTAGAAACTCATAAGATAACATGAGGTTTATCAAACTCGTCAAAAACATACTCAACTGTGCACAGCTACACAACTTTCGCTAAAATCGATAATGGATAGACGACAAATGGACAACAAGTTCTACACGTTTCACTAGTATATCTGTTGGCGTGAGGTGTGATGTGCGAGCGCAAAGTGCTCAGAAGAAAGAAAGAAATATGTTGCGGGTTTGGTTTTCGCTTTTTCAAATGAAATAAAATAGGAGACGAATTGAGCAACACGCAAGCACGCAACGCAATAATCGTCCCTTGTTATCAAGGCTTTTGTATTTTTTTTCTTCTCCCAAGACTCGCAGATGCTGTGAGTTTGTGAATAACAATACGCAGATGTTCTAGAGTCGAAGACGAGAGATGCAGTACAGCAAAGTTAGCAGCAAATGTTTCAATCTCTCGGCGGGGGATGGCTCATGTTGCGAAGAAAGATACATATCCCAATTAGTCCAAAAAAAGTGATGACGAATGATCGTATGAGACTACAGAATAAACGATGAGCTTTCAACCGATATAGGGGTGTCTTTACAAGAGTGTAAGTGTGCTTGGTGGAACGAAGTAAACGATCTCTAAAGTAATGGTGTTCAGCGATCAGAATTTTAAACCTCATGCTCAGTTCATGGGACAGCTGTTGTCGAAAACAGACGTTATCGTCAAAGCAACACACGCAACACACGTTTTTTTTACTGGCTTTTAGCAACGGTTTCAGAAAAGTTCTCCTGTGGGCAACTAACACGTTCGTTACTTATGGTTTCATTCGCGTATAGATCGAGCAGCATTTGTCGTACTCAGTTGTCTATACGCTTGATCCGTTTGATCTAATGCGTTGATACAAAATAAAAACGAAGGAAAAGGAAGAAACATAGTCAAACGTCTGCAAATAATCAAACCTGAACTTATCCATTTTATTTTTTGTTTTGCAAATGGTGAGTTGGAACAACCAAAAACAAACCAGAATCACTAAATAATCGAAAATACTTAAAACGTGTGCCCATTTAACACGTTCGGGCAAGCAAAACGTTTGCTAAAGTATAGTACATAAGAGAACGTATATGTATTTGAAATTATCGTAACACAACCGAAACGGTCAGGACGGTGGGTAAGTGATATCTAGGATATGCTAGGGAGATGCTATTGAAATTGCAAATAAATCCAATAGTCGGGTGATAACAACGTGTATCGCATGAAATTTTCCTCGTCGATGGCGGTGATATCGAAAGAAAAGGTAAAGCTCTCATTACCGACAGATTCGCAACTGTATAGGATACATAAATCTGCCAAACAAGTTTTACACAGGCACAAAAATCATTTGATTCGTTTGGAAGAAGAAAAACAAAACATATGATAACAGAAAACAATAGAACAACAGTAGCAGAGCAGAAAAGTGGACATTTCGTTTTGACAGCAAATTGCCGTTTGTTTAGTATGGTCGGGTTAGTCGTTTTTTTTCGAAAGCAATACAGAATTCAACACATGTGGCACATTCTAAACTCGAACCACGTGAGCAAAGGTAGTTTCAGCGACAGCTTGAATATCGATCGGTGCATTAGTAGTATCAGTGAGAGTAGGAACTACACGCTCAAAATTTGGTGCTCAGTTATGTGTTTTTGAAAAGAGGTTAGCTAGAAAAAGGAAGAGGGTTCCAAAACGAGTAAAACTCAATTGTGTATCCCGGCGGAAGCCAAACTAAACGCTTTAAATGTGTCGATTTCAACGTGTGCTCATCGAACGAGCCGAAGATTGCGTACGCGTGACAATCTGAATGCTACGGAAACATAACAAAACGCTCTAGCTTCCTGGCGGTATGGTTCAAGATTCATCCACAATTCGGTATTCTCTGGTGCAATTGTTCTAACATAACGACGCGACGAATGCAGCAAGCAAAGGATTAATGTGAAAAAAACATATTTGAAAAACACATTTCTGAGAGGCACTGTCGTTAGGTAAACCGTGTAAACACAACACCACTGCAGCAACAAACACAGGAAAGTCGAAAGAAAACTTAAACTAGATAATGTCGAACAATGTAACGGAGGAGAACGAAACATAACGCAAAAAATCCAGTAGACAAAATGGGCGCTAACAGCTCCAAAAAAAACAAACGAAACGAATACAAAACGAAAAACACATACGTAGTTTAAACCAGCGCAAGTATCAGCAAATAGCTACGGACAAAAAAGGGTTCGCACTTTCAAACTGCACTATAAGAGCATAACTTCAACTACCGGTTTGGCTGGCAATTGAATCTTCACCTGGCACTTTGTAAACGTCCAAAAACAAAAAAATAACTTCAGCGAGGAAAGTACGAACAACTCAAGGAACGGGGTCAGACCAACGAAAAGTCATACCAAACGGACTGAACAGAACCAATTGGAGTTGATATTTGAATTTGAAACGAGACGAAAAGGTGGAAACAAAAAGGTAGAACCGCTTGCAGTTCGCGCGCGAGAATGTGAATTACAATGCCGGAAAGATCCGGCGATAATAGCATAGAGAAGGTGAGAAAGATAGAGGCAAATGGCAAAAGGAGAAATATAGATAGACAAAGGCCGAAATGAGCCAAAAAATATATTATATCCGATTTGAAAGAGACAGAAAATGGATTTTAAACTCTTGCTGCTTTTTGTTACTCATTCATGTTTGGCATTGCTTTTCGTTTTGCTTTTAACAAAAACTGCGATGTTTCCGGGAGAGGTTTTTTTTGGTTTCGTTTAAAAATAACTGTTTTTGATTGTTTTGTTGGTTTGTTTGTTTGTTTTTTTTTGTTAGTTACCTTTCAGAGATCTTTTCCGAAACACACCTTCATGGTAGGGCGCAATATGGGAATGCGTGCAGTAACAGGCATATTGTCGAGGCATTAGTACGAAATCGGAACAACAGTATGTGGAAAAATGTTATGTATATTTAGGCTTTGATCTGGTTTAGGTCAAGTTTCGAGTGTGCATTCACTTCAACCCATATGGATGATGATCTGGATGATGATGCTTGAATGTCTGTTTGCATGAGGGACATGTGTTGCAGCAATGCTCAAAATTATCTCTACCGGGCTAAACAATTGTCACTAATAATTGCGATTCTACCCGGACGCCCTAACGATACAGTACGCATTTATGTTGACGTCTCACGAGACACGTGCCGTCGAACAAATCGCTTCAAGGACTAACACAATAAACGGGCTGGTTGAACAGTGGATGGGTTACAATGAGTGAAGTAAATCAAATGAACTGCAGATTGGTGGTAGAACCAAATCGAACAAAAACCAAATTAGGAGTAACATTTATTTGCAAAGTGTAAATATTCAGGGAAGCCAATCATAGAAATCAAAATGAATACCAATTTACGAATGATGCATTTGTATGTAGAGAAAAACGCCAACGTTGAAGCATGGTACACAAACAATAAACACGAAATGGAATCTATTAAAAAAATTGGTTCGTATTTTGATCAAAACGGGTGGAAATAATAGCAGTCAACACAACGATTAGTAACGGTACGGACAATGATCTAGCGAGACAAACAAAGGAAGGAAATCAGACAAACAAAATGGCAATACCACTCGCAATACACGACGATAAAACGAAATATGCTACAATATATGCTGAAGGAACTGTTATGTCGATGTGATAGCGGCGCGAAAGAGACTTTTTGGCTGCGCATTTGAGCAGCTTTTGGCTGCGATTACAACATACGTAATTATACCGTTTGCTTTCTAAACGATTTTTGTTGCTTTTTAATGGAACGATTACATGGTTTGGTACGCGTAATATTATGAACTCCAGCTAAATTTACAAAACATAACATTCTTTTGTAAAAAAAAGTGTCTGTACATTTACGTAAGATGCGATCATTCCTGACTGCAAAAACTGCATAGTTAAATTGTTATCACGTCTTATTATTCGCTGGCAACATACGGTGGTGGTATTCCGATGTCTGTACAAATATCCTATTTACCCCCTAGGTTTGGTTCATGAAACTTTAAACAGCACTTTGGGCTGATAAGTGCATCTAAGGATAAAATCATGAAAGTACCACAGGTCTCACGACGTTTTGTTTCTTATTTAAAAATAACACAACATATATTTAGAAGAAAACAAATTCGATTGAACGAGATATTAGTAAGAGGTACGAAATTGGAAGGCAAAGAAAAGAGAGTAGTAAGTGAACAGACAGCCATTCGTATGTTTCGCTCTTGGGAGTTCGTTGTTGGCGGTGTTGATTTGAAGTGTGAGGAGGGTTAACGCATTTGCGAGGTAGAGTAAATGTTCGGCTGGTATTAACAATACATTGATGGTACCTTGAGTGTACAAGTCAAACATGAAAACGGATGAACACTACGGGTATGACAGTTGTAGTAACAATTGTAGTAATAGTAAAGTAGTTCACAATAGAACAATGGATGAGCACACGCAGTGTGAGGAGAGGAGAGAGAAAAAAAAAACACAAAACGTTGCATACATACCGGTGATGGAACACAACAAACGCAAGGTAGGGGCACTGCCAGAGTACTGATTGATCATGCCCTGACTGTGGGCCCTCGGTGCTGGCATACTCAGCGTGATAGCTTTGTGGAATTTGCGACGTCTCGGTTCCACGGTAACAACTGGCGAGACTGCAACGCCACGACCTAACAATTTTGCCGTTAAATCGGGATCTATTGGCTGAGCCTGCCGGTGGTAGAATGGGAGTTTGTGGTTAAATTGTGATGACCTGTGACGTATAGCGAGCTTATACTGTCGCGTGAAGTGGACTCTGGAATTATGGGAGGTAGAGTAGCGCCCACGACACGGTGAATGCCGCATTTGGCAGTTGACTTTAGCGGGTTAATATCTCAGCTATCAGTGCTAGATTTACGAACGAATAAATGCTACACTACTCTATAAACGAGTGAACGATACCAGCTGAAAATAAACGTTAATGCGTTATCACACCACCTGCTCTACATTCGGTCTCCTTACCACTACCTCTTAACCCACAGTCCACTTCACTCACAGTAAAAATTATAATAATGACTACTTTTTATCCGGCAGCCACCAAATCCGACGGAAACGTTCTCTGAATAGTGTACAAGCTTGTCAAGTAAGTGTGGGTGTGTATGTGTGTGTGTGTGTTTTTTTTTTGCTTTTCATGGATACACTCGCTGGGCAAAACATACTTTTAAAAATTATACTTTTACTTTCAATTATACGAAGCACAGTCAAACAATAGAAGCAAGGCGCTGTTTTACACAATTACATCTCAAGACTGGATTGTTGTAAAGCCTATCTCTTCATCACGGGGAAAACCCAGTAAAAGCCACGTGAACTCACCTCACATCTAAAAATAAATCTGTACAAAATCATGTCATACATCGAACAAGCAAATGCAAAATAAAAATCGTTTTCTTTTCGTCGACTAATGATACCAAAAACAAAAAAAAATCGACATTCAAAATTAATCTAAAGTGTGCTGAACGCAGTGGAAATTTAGCATCTAGCTTTGGCAATTGAAATGGCAGCCGCATTTTGCACTTTCGCATTCGATACAACAGCATCATTCAAAGCGTACGAATCTATCTCTCGATCACGCTATGATCAGGTTCATCTCAGTACAGATATTCTCCACGCCACTGTTACAAAACGATGGGTCGTCTCTGTCGCTTCATAAATACTACTCTGAATCATACGATAATCATACAACACGGAACAGAAAAAGCTTTCCAATTTAATTTTCCACGTTTTTTTTTCAGCCTCTCTGGTTAGACTTCTTCTCACTGATACTGTTGAAGCATACGGTTCGTGCACGGAACTGAGCATGGTAGGATGCCCAATAAATTTAGTACATTTCTTGTGTGGATAATTTTGCGATTTTGCGAACTAACAGAGCACCTCAGTGCGATTCCACTATGAAGGATTGGAAAAAGTTAAAATTACTTCATGCCGTACTAGGTTTGATTGTTTTTCGTTTTCTTTCATATTACTGCTACTCGCTAGGTGATTTAGCCAATTTACGCCCATTTCTTGTTGTTTCAATTGCCTACCTCTACTTAGCCAATGTTACCAAAGCACATCTTACAAAGGTTGATAGGCAGCATACAACAAATCCGACAACTAAATAAAAAAATCAATCTAAACTGAAGTTAGGTTTCGTAAGCCACTCGGGTACTTTTGCAGCCCTGCCTCTACAGTTTGAGCTTTGAAATTTCATTCTTGAGTGTATCGTAATAATTGAGATCCTGAGAATTTCCGATCGATTGGTGACACCGCAAAACACATAACACAAGCAAGAAATGAAACAATTTAGTTGCAATGCAGCAGCGCTTGGATTTGATTTTTCATCACATGAACTAAATTTATTGGGCACTCAAATCGTGTTTTGTCAATATTGTTCGGTACGAGCTAGCGCACGCTAAAACCTTAGATTCATAATATTAATTGCCTCCAGATGCTTCAAATCGAATCGTTATCTGATTGTGTATCGTAGTTAATAGTAGTGTTTTTAATTACATCGCCTCGCACTTAGACTCACGATCTGCACGATCCATCGCTCTAAACTGGTGGCTCTCTCCAAAGCACCTCACAACATATTGCACCAACGTGTTTGATTATATAACTGTGAGACAACAAACCGCTGAAGACTATTTTCGGCGGATGTTTCTCGGTTTATGCATAAACATGGAACTTCTAAGCGTCTAATATCGTAGGTTTTCTTTTCTATTTCGTTGATGTTAAATTGAAAATCGCTTTACTACTTGCGGACAGGATTGGTTTGAAAACGAATATACTGGCTGTTGGAAAATACTGATTTATAATGAAAGCTCCTGCCATCTGTCATAGCTTGCTCTTGGGGTATGCATTACATTGAAGTTTAATGTCAGGCGCCTCCTGTCCCATACAACGCACTCTTGGATTACATGATGATAACCTCATTAAGCAAACCGAAATATATGTGTATTTGATTTTAAATTTTTTGTTTAATCAAACTTTACGCTCCTTCTAAGCGTGTAGGAATAGGTAAATAAAGTTTTAAGTTAAATTTGGCAACAAATTTAAGCAAAACTTTCAGTATTAATCGTTTTCGCATATTGTGATTTATAGTTAATTCATGTTCATTACAAAACGAACGGAAAACTATAATAATTTCTGCACATGGAGAAGGTGTATTGTTTTGGATTGTTTCCATAATTTGATATCATCAGTTGCCATGGAATCTTCCAAGATAAACTACTAACCTGCCTTTCCGTACGAAAGCGTTCGTTGCACTATGCTTCGAAATATCTATGCACTGAGTTTTGAATTGTTTATGAGCATTTATCAATGAGATAAATTTGGGTTATGTTGCCTCGTAATACATGTAGACGGAGTAAATGGAATGCATCTTGATATTAAGTTGATTCTGTCGTTTCTGTCAATGTAAATGCAATTGTTCGAAGTACTGATTTTTGATCGCTTCGATCGCAACACATTGTCTAGCTTCACGATATGGCCTCGAGTGCAATAATGTTGCTGCATGTTGCATTTTGCTCCTTAGTTCAACTGCTTTGTATTCAGTAGTTCAGTTTGCAAAATATTTGCGAAATGCCATAAAAAGGTCGTAATGTAGTAAAAAGCGTAACCGAAAAGTTTAAACTAGGAGTACTTCACGTAAAAAAGCAAAACCAAAGGCGATCCTTACACGTTTATCGACACGCCGGACGGTTGGGTGTATTTTCCGGTTGGGTGTAAGAATAATGCAAAACTACCAACATAAAAAGGCGTTTTTGTTTTCACTTAAAAGCAACTACAATATAATTGTCCTTAAATCCTTTGAAAGTTGCATGCAATTCGGTAGTTTTCTCTCATCAGAAAACCTTGACTAGAGATGGTTAAAGCATAGTTGAGCACGGGGAGAAAGTTAATTCATACGTTAATCTTGTTTTCTTTTTTTGTCCTGTTGAGTCGCGTTTGTCGCGCCATCCACTCGTATGTCGTATGGTACTAGCACGTAAGCTTTAGCATTTTGTTTGACCAGCATCAGCTGCCTCAGACGAGCAACGGAGCAGTTGGTTCGTATGTGTCTTTTTACCAAATCAAAGAGAAACGTTTCTTCTTCGGCACGTGGTTGACGCTAATCTTGCGCAACTTTTCGGGGGCTACACCCTTGCGCGGTTTGAACAGATTTACCTGAAGCCCGACTTTGATCTTCTTGGTTAAAGCACCCTGCGGGAAGACGGCCTGCACCTGCGGTACGACGGTGCTAGACACCATACCACCCTCCGGTCCGATGGCGTGCACTTCCTGGCGAATGCGCGAAATCACCGCAAAGTACTGCGGGAAATCGTACGTCACGAAACGGCAGATACGGCCACCTCCCAGTTCATCCAGCTGTGCCAGCTCTGCAAAAAACAACCATCAACCATTACCCAACGCCATAAGCCATAAGATCGCACATCCCTAAAACGCTCGTATGACGCATGATCGCGTGGCATATTACCTTCTGGCTCGAAGCACTCGTTCAGCACATCGTGGATTATCTCATCCGACATGTCGATGTTGTGCTCACGCCAAGTTTCCCCATTGTCCGATCGCAGGATGACGATCTCGCGCTCTTTACCGCGCAACGAGGCAAAGTGCGGAACTTCCATGATGACGGGACCAAGGAACTTAGCTCCAACCGGACCCAGCTCCAGGACACGGCTCGCTAGGGCCTCTCCTTCCATTAGAGGCGGCGGATGCATAGTGCGCTGGGGCTTCACGTAACGGCACGTTATGCGTGTTGGTTGTGCGGCGGATCGCGCCGGGACGATGATACGCACACCACTGTGTCGGCAGCCTCGCATGGCTCCTCCACGAGCATCCACCAAGAAGGACACTAAGAAGCTGTCGAAATGACACGCAAAATATTAATGCTCAACCTATCAATGGCCAGAATGCCTATATACAATGAATTTAAGTTAACCTAACGACGGTTTTATTAAACACTCGCGAACGAGATACGTGCACGTAAAGGCAGCATGCAACACTTACTTCTTCCAGTGCAGCTTTCTGTGTGAATGTAAGTCAAAAAGACACATTTGTTAAATCCATCCACCACGAGAGTTAGTGTTAGTGGCAAGCAGGAAGGAAAAAAGCACATTTTTGCGATTTTGCGATTAGTACCCAAATGCCCGCCTCTTTTGTCTGGCGTTTCGTTTTCACTTACCCAACGTGCGAGTGACGCTCGATGTTAATGTTGTCCGTAAAATCGGCCGCCGAAATGCCAGACTGCACCATGGATGCGTGCTGAGGGCTTATCGAATCTTCCAGCGCCGTTGGTGGAAATTGGTGCGAATCGGTACTCTGAACCATCTTGTTCGAGTCCATCCGCTCGTCACGGGTCACATCGATCGGCAGCGAATCATCGCCGAGTGATTTCATCTCATCAACCGTCAAGTAGCGGTACGGTTGATCCGACAGCACAGTGTCTTCACCTACGACAAAGAACAAAGCGAACAGCAGCTAAGAGCATGAGCAGAAGTTCCTTTTTAGATATCCGGTGTGTCGGAGCTATACCTCCTTCTTCTTCCGAATCAGACATAAATGTTTCGTGCATCGCCTCCGGTGCAACCACGCGGTACTTCTCCTCTGACGGTGGCTGATCCGGTGTAGCTACGGCGTCCGTGACCGATTTCAGTGAATCGAGCACACTAATGTATCCCAGCTTTTGTGCAATCTTCAGTGACGTTTGTCCGTTCTGTGTGCAAAAGAAACAAAAAACCAGCGAGAACATAATTATTAAGCGCGCTGGCACAACGGAAAAGCCGCAACCTTTCACTTACATTTGTAATAGCATTAGGATCAGCTTTATTTTCCAGCAAAATGTTAACAATGTGGCAGTGTCCTTGCTGCGAAGCTTGATGCAGCGGCGTATATCCAATACCAGTGGAAGCGTTGACATTAACATTCTGCTCGATAAGATAGCGTACCATGTTCGCTTGGCCAAAGTGTGAAGCGACGTGCAGCGGCGTATAACCCGCCTTGGTTGCCGCCTGCGTATTGGCTCCATGCTTTACCAGTACTTGTGCGACGCTAACGCGATCCTCCTGCGCGCACAAGTGCATCGGCGTTAACCCATTGCGCGCCTGATGATCCGGATCACCCTTATGCTCCAACAGCAGACCGGACATATCGGTATGACCCTCCTGAGCGCTCAGATGCAACGGCGTAAATCCGGCCTTGCTTTCCGCGTTTGCTTGCGCTTCGTATTTGAGCAGCGTGTTGGCGATGTCGATCTGATTTTTGCGTGCCGCAATGTGTAGCGGTGTGTGCCCGTTCTTAGCCGTAGCATGAGGGCTAGCTCCCTTCTCCAGCAGCAACATGGCGACGTTTTGATGATCGTAGTGGCTTGCCACGTGCAGTGGAGTGACGCCATTTTTACCCTGCGCATCCACCGGTGCGTTCTTCTCCAGCAGTAGCTCGGCCACCTTCATGTGGCCGTACTTGGCCGTCAAGTGCAACGGAGTGAAGCCCTTCTTGGTCGTTGCATCGATCTGGGCACCGTTGTCCAACAGGACGCCAGCAACCTACAACGGAAAGGACGAATCGTTAGCGAATGCTCGTTAGTCGTTGCAAGAGCGTAGAGATAGCCCATTTCAGACAAATCGCACCCACTTCCCACTTGACTGATACATGTTCAGCATTAATCGTGGGCGTCCTGAGCGTTTGGGTGGATGGTGCAACTAGTTTAACAGTAATTGCAAACAGAGAAACGTTAGGCATACCAAATCGAACGCAAACAAGCGGTTATTCAAACAAACAAACGGTTATTAACGGATGTAATGTCGTAACAAACGATCAACCTTAACCAGCTAACGATAGTAAAACTCAAACACAAACAGAAATAAAACAGAAAAAAAAACTAAAATAAAATAAAAACTATAACAACACGATATCACTACACTCGCTATACCTGCCTGGTGCTGGTAGGATGCTTCTGCAAATAAAACGAACCTGTGACTGAACTGAACGGTCCTGTCTCACAAACAAATCAACTTCCTGGCGAAGGAACACTTTCCTTCATTGTGCACACTAGAGATACGCTTCCCTCGGTGGGACAGCCTGAACACAAGAGCGACATTAAATCCAAACCAAATGAACGGGGAAACAATAAAGAACATGTAACAACAGTCGGCTTTTCACCGTTGGTGCAGTTCCCACAAACCAACTGCAGACCAAACGCGGGGGCAAACAATAACTTCAAACTACAGCTTTATTACACATTTTTCGAATGGCGTTCAAATAATAATAAAATAATAACAACAGAGCCTTAAACTAAAGAAAACTTAAACCTGTCAAGTGTGCAACAAAAGGCGCATAAGTCGATCTATCGTTTATCGTTTTATCCCTCGCTTTTAGCGGTCGTTGTGCGGTTCTGTTTCGGTCGATATGTTATAGGTAACAACGCGTTTCGGTGGTTAGACCCCATTCCTTGCGCACAATGGCACGATATGTCCGTCAAAGCGTACCTACTCGCTCTGCTTCCTTTAACCAACCGCGTTAAGGTGCGTATGCCTGACTACATGCTATGCTACTGTTCAACCCCACCCATCGCAACGTTCTTAGTACACTAGGCCGTAACCGGGTGCTATCCTGCCTAAATGAAGTACTCCTGATGCCGTATCCAGAACAACTGCATCAGGTAGACTGTGTCTATGTGGTCCATAAGTTTTTTAGCAACGAGATTCTTTACCTCATCCTGTCCCTCCTTGGCGGCGATGTGCAGGGCCGTATACATGTCCTTCGTGACGGCGTCCACCTGGGCGCCGTGCTGTAGCAGCAGCATGACGATGTCCACATTACCCAAGCGCGATGCAATGTGTAGTGGCGTTTGCTGCTCGCGAGCACGCGCATCTACTTGAGCTCCGTTGCGTAGCAAAATGCGTATGATATCGGTCTGAAAGAGGGCATAGAAATGGCACCCGAAACAGTCACAATGGCAGATCAGTTTTGGGGTTATCCATAATCGTGTCATGCTGCTGTAAGAGCCTGAAAAAAAAGGAATTTTCCGAACGTCTCACACTCACCTGATTAGCTCTAGCCGCAAGGTGCAGTGGTGTTTCACCTCGCACAGTCGGAACGTCGGGACTGGCATCGTGCTGCAGCAGATAGATGACGATGTTCATGCATCCCATGAACGATGCCACATGCAGCGGCGTCAGTCCACTCTCGGTCGTGGCGCTAATGCTCGCGCCGTGCTTCAGCAGCAGTTCCACCACCTTAATGCGGTTCTTCTTGCAGGCAATGTGCAGTGGCGTGAACCCGTTTAGGGCACGTGCGTTTGCATCGGCATTGCGGTCGAGCAGGAGCTTCGCAACTCGCACATGCCCACAGTGTGCCGCGACGTGTAAAGCCGTTAGATAGTCGACGGTGACCTCATCGACCGGCGCGCGATGGTACAGCAGAATTCGAGCGGCGTCCACGTGTTCACCCTGGGCGGCCATGTGCAATGGCGCTAGTCCGTTTTTAGTTTTCGAGCTAATGGGGGCGCCACGTTCGAGTAGCATATCGACCACCTGCTCATGACCCGATCGGGCCGCACAGTGCAGCGGTGTGAGGCCATCGCGCGTTTTGCTCTCAATGTTGGCGCCCTTCTCGAGCAGCAAAGCCACCATATTGGTTTTGCCCCACTTTGCGGCCACGTGCAGTGGGCTGATGTTGTGCTTAGCGGCGTAGTTCACGTCGGCACCCTTCTGGATGAGCAGATTGGCCATTGCCTCGTTGCCGTAGTGCGACGCGATGTGCAGAGGTGTAAAGCCCGATTTGGACGTTACGTCTGGATTATGATCGTTCTGTGTGCGAAGAAAATGACATTAACCTTTACAGCTTTGAACCGCAGGGCCGTCGTGGTCTCGAGCACATGGTCTCAACAGCCTACTAGATCGGTCGAGTGAAGGGAAGCTGACAACTCACCTCTAGCAGCAGTGTTGCTGCCTTCACATCATCCTTCTTAGCAGCAATGTGCAACGCGGGCAAGCGCACCTTCCCGCGGGTATCACTTTCCAGCAACACGGCCACCACCTTATCGTGTCCCTGCTGCATCGCGACGGCCAACGGCGTGAAGCCATCCTCGGTGGCCAAGCTCTGGTTGGCTCCGTTCGACAGCAACAACCGCACGACCGAATCGTGGTTCTCCTGGGCCGCCATGTACAGCGGCGTGAAGCCATTCTGAGACTGCACATTCACGGACGCGCTATGCTTGATGAGCAACTTCACCACATCTTCCTGGCCGGCCAACGAAGCGATGTGTAGGGCCGTGTTGCCCTTCTTAGTTGCGGCATCAACTGTGGCACCGCGAGCTAACAGCTCCGTCACCACGGCAACGTGCCCATCCTTCGACGCTAGATGCAATGCGTTCAAGCCATTCTGTTCGCGTGCCGTCGACGAAAGCAAAGATGTCAAAAAAAAAATCGAACGTTAAATACCTAGCGCCTAAAAATATCACTTCAAACCCAACTCGGTCACTCCGCGAAATGAAACGAAAACTAACTTTCGATTCTAGCCGTCACGGCTGTCTGCGACCGCGGCAGCGTTCACTTTGTTCACGATACAACAATACCTGCGCATAAACTGGCAGGTTGTTGATTCTAGCTGATACCGAGTCTCGCGTCCCGTCAAACGTCAAACATCCTTTACGCGCAGCACCATTGCCAAGCCGATGACTTTCACTTTCACGGAAAATTCAACATTGAACCATAACCTAACACACGCGTAAAATGCCGCTTTTTGCCGACGCTGGCCATATCTCTTGGGCCCAGTATTTACCAGTCCGAGTCGCGTCCGCTTCGGGCTCGTGCCGTCGAGAACCGGGACGCAGTATACGCAGGACCAAATCCGACGAACAGTGCCGTCCTGCGCAATGGATCGTTCTTCGAAAACGGAAGCTACAGCGAGCTGTCAAATTCCCCTCACTTCAACCGCGACGGCTAGAAAATGGATCCTGCGCACACGATATGGAAACTCATTGCAAAAAAAAAAAGGAAACACTATCCTTCGTGTCAGCAGCGACATCTTGCGTTACTTTTACGCAACTGCATTAATGATTCTCCTTGAACCATACTGCTTAAAAGAACTTGTTTTTTTTTACGGTTTACTCTAACTGCTAGTTTTCACTTTTTGTGGATGAAGACAACTTGCACGATTTTTTACCGAGTTAACGTTACATTCAATCGACTTTTTCAAAAAAACCCCTAAGAAAAAAATGATGCAAACTACTTACCGCATTGGAAGTGTTAATATCAATGTTATTTTTAAGGTGTTCCAACACTTTCTCCAAGTTGCCTGCTCTTGCAGCACGCAGGAACGACGTGTTTCCATCGGACTGTAACGAATCGAAACAAAAACTCGACATGTTAACCTACTCGAGATTTGTGTTTTTAGCATGCAATGGAATGATTTTGTTTGCAACAGCTGATTATATTATTCAAAACTCCACAGCACAGAATTTTCCGGCTTTTTTTACAAACTCTCTTTGAGCTAATATAGCTCACACTCTACATTTACCATGTTATTCACGATTTAATGATAAATCCGCAACTATAACAGTTTAACAATTTCACAAGAAGCAGAGTTCATAATTTATCTACGCAAGATCGGAGTCGTTTTGTGGATGCTATCCTTAGGACAATGTTGCTAATAATCCGTGCAGATACTGCAACCACACACACATCAAACAGCGCACTGAATTTTCACACCAAAGCCCAAATGCTTCACAGCTCCCAAAGATATCCTCGACGTATTCATCAATCTCCGAAGGCTTCCAACTCCCGAATGCCTTGCTGGCACGTCCGAGATCTGCCGTCGAGCTGACTGAGCCTCGGTCGTGCCAACTCGGTCAGAATGCCTTTCGGTGGCCTGGGAGGTAGTGCGAATCGATCCAATGCCTATGTCATAATGCAGTATGCCTCAAGCTTTTCGTGCCGGAATGTACCAACGTACCGACGTAGCTTTCGCCTACAGAAATGCCTTCGTTTTTTTTATTTCAAGCTCGACGAGCCTGAGACGTTGGATTCAAAGCACTACTAAAAAATAAACCAAACGAAATCTCGCTCGACCCAAAATAACTGCGCTGCGCTGAAAAAAAAGCCTGACGATGGCTTCGTTTGCTGGTTCAGAGGAGCTGCCCCATTACCCAATCCCTAGTGCCGTTTTGTCAACGTCATGGAATCCGGCCATTACAGAGGCCTTTTTTCATTGACAACGCGGTACACCATTACAGCATTTCACCTCGCGGCATATGCTGCACATGCTGTTATCAACACTTGGCTGCGGGCTGCCGCAGCCAGGCTGTCTGGCGATGGTTCTTGCTTCACATTTGACATTTACTCGACAGAATCAAATACCGACTTCCTACGGAGGTCCATTTGTGAATAATGCCCCCCCATGTGGGCGGCAAACTTATGCTGGCAGTGAACATCGTCCATCGGCCCGATGCCAAAGGTCACGAATTTTGTTGGGTCAGCTTGGCGCTTCCATCACTTTATTGCGGCACATAAAAACACGCCTAAGTAGCTCCTAACTAAGCAGGTGCTGTGGCTCGCATACTACGAAGCTGAATCAAAAACGAGTTGGCAAGGATCACCGAGGATAATGCTTCTCGCGCGGCCTTCTTCGTTAGATAGCCCCCCATCTGCTTTTTGCAAACGCAAACAAAAAATAACGCGCCGCACACATTGATAAATGAACCGAATTACGTGTGCGCTGTTTTGTGATACTCTTTCTTTTTTTTTTTTTGGCGTGACAGTTTGAAGTTAGTTTGCGTGCCATAAAGCTTGGAAGGCGTCCAAAAACTTCTCCAAACCCGGGACGAGATGGCTTTTTTTGTTGTTGCAATCAATGAATTCGATCAAGCTCAGGCACGTTTCTTTGCAACGACAAACAGGATGCCGTGGCGTGGCAGTTTTGCAATTAATAAAGCCAATGCATTCGTTGGACGATTGCCAAACGCGCCATGGCTCATGGAACGGGATGAAATAATGTATTCACTACTAAAACACCGAGCTAGACTATTTACTCGAACGAGCCATACCCAGTACATAGTTTTATGTAAGGCTGCATGTTACATAAGAGCATGCTGATAACATTAGTTCCCACCTAATCCGAAAGCTCTGCGAGTTGTTGATTGTTGAGCAAATGAGAACTTTACAGCCTATTTGCTGCACGTATACATATATGGGCGTAGCTCACTCAAGCCTCCATTTTGCTCGCGTTAGCAGCCGCACCCAAATAATATGAGCTTTCGAAAGTAGAGAAACCCAAACAATACATTCCATCCGATACCGCTTCCAACACAAGGCCCAGTTCAAGGCTTCACCCGCAGCCGACGGTGGCAAAGGTTAGACGCTGATGATTATTGCGTGAGTGTCAAATTACCATATCGCTGGAAGGCAATTTCCTCCACACACCGTGATTGATGATCCACGGCGGTGACCAGCTGCTGGTTTGGGGAAAAAACGATAAAGGGGGTTTTCTTTTTTTGTCATTCCTACCTTCAGCTAAGGCTTCAATTCGCGACTTTCCATGGCGGTCAAATGCCACCCTCTCGTCCTGGACCGTTATTTATACATGTATAATCGATACACGGCACCTGCTAGCAGACGGTTCACTCGTGGTGAACGATTTTCCGAGAATTCTCTGAACAAATATTTCTTGGAAGATTTTTTCTTCCACATTTTTTTTTTCTTTTTGCATTTGCTCTTCCAAGTGGACTGCCATTTTGGAGTCCGTACCCCGAAGAAACGGAAATCCCGCAGACGAAAGCACACGCGCCGGGCCTTGCAGTATCCTGGCCACGGAGGTTGTGTGCG
The DNA here is from genome assembly GCF_943737925.1 of Anopheles nili. Lineage (NCBI taxonomy): Eukaryota > Metazoa > Arthropoda > Insecta > Diptera > Culicidae > Anopheles > Anopheles nili. The sequence continues at coordinate 44,648,188 of NC_071291.1, read as the reverse complement.
TGCGAGTTCCGGTCAGACCCCCGTCGTATGTCAGCAGCGTCGCCCGAAATCCTGCGCGCGTGTTTGTGTGCTGGCGCGTTAAAAAGGACGACAGAAACGGGACGGTTTGGCTGAGAGAAAATAAAAAAAAAACGCTACTATCATGGTTCTGCGTTCGTTTCTATTTTTCTTGCACCTTCCAGAGTGCAGAGTTTTTACTGCTTGACCCCCACACAGCGCAACATTTCCGTGGAAAAGCAACCGATACTGGCAATGGACTCGGAAATGGTGGAGCCCTACACGGCCAGGACACGCCAGTCGTCACCACCGACAGCTAAAAGGCAACGTCTAGTGGCAGCTAACCTAACCTTCTCGAAAACCGTCTCGCAGAATCGCTCACCACGCCGCCTGCACCGAACGAGATTTACTTTTATGATCCTTTTTCCTTCCCCGGGGGGGTGGGAAAAGGAAAAAAAATGCGCCATCTCGTTCCGGCGCGTGATGCCGTCGGCGTATCCTGCAGGCTTTGCGTCTCGCTTGCGTTCTCGAGCGCGCGTGTGTGTATGGTGCAGACACAACCACCACCAACAGCCGAGCGTGCCGACGACCATGACAGAATATCGATCGCTCTGCGGCATCGAGGGCACACGCCTGAGAGAAAATTTTCATCTGCTGTTGAAACCAAAACGGCTCATCGTAACTACTTCCGCTATTTGACCTGTGAGGTTGGAATTGCAGGCAGCCAGGTTTGCAGCGGGAAAGCACACTAATTTCTAACCAAACCCATCCACGGGACGAGAAATTCGCCCCCACGCCCTCGGGGTGGAAAATTAGTGCGGAAAACTGTCATGTCGGTACCATGTAACCCAATGTCTAAAAAGGGACTGCAAAGAGCCAAACGGCGGAAGGAAACCTGAGAAAAAAGGCCCCGTCACACTTACCTGTGTTCCATTTTCGGTGACCATTGCAAAACCCAGGTCCCTTGTGTCGATCGATTAAGCTAGCAAACCGGTAGCAAACCTCTGCCGTGGGGCGTTGCAACGTTCCTGCATAAACGCGTGTGCACGATGAATGCAGCCCGTTGGAAGCAGCACGAATGCAGCTAGCGGGTTGTGTGGGTGTGGGAGTTTCTTTTTGTTGTTGGCTTTATCTATTTGTGAGGTTGGGCCTATCGTTTTTTTTTTTTTTTGCTATTCCTTTCAACCACGAGCTGCCGCAGGAAGTCCACACTTCTAAAGCACGGCGAGCACTCACGGTAAGCCCGTACTTGGTGTCGTTGTTGAACTTGCCACCACTAAGCAGACCCACCGTACGAATGATTGCATAATACGTAAAGCTCGCCCTGAATGTGGAGCAAAATGTGGATGGCACTGTCCTACATCCGGTGGTCTGTCGGCCAGTGGGGATTTTTTTTCTATTTTTTTTTATTCGCTTTTGCTCACGCAGGTGTCAATAGATAGTACTGTAGTTCACGTTTCGCGTAACGCGTTTGTTTCACACTAGACCTATTTTAACTACGGCTACTGCACGGAAACATAAGAGGAAACGGGGTGTTAACGCAAAAGCGCATGGGGGAACCACGGAGGACCACGAACAAAATGGCCGCAAAATTTGCTCAACCACTCAGCGGCTCTGTTGAGCGCTTCAGTTCGCTGGCTGGTGGAAACTGCAAGCAGGGTGTGAGGTTTGTACGTTCTTTTTTTCTTTTTGAAGCGATATCCGCAATCAAAAGAACGCCTGAACAGGGAAGTGAAATTGCGGCCAAGGTGGTTGGAAGAAAATTGAAGGAAAGTTTTGGCCGCAAACGGTGCGAGTGAATTTCAAACCGCTTCACTATCAAAAATCCCTTATCCCTTATATTTGCAGTCGGAGCAGGCTAACTGTGGGCTATTGGGAGAAAATAGAGAGAGACAGAGAGAGAGAGACAAGGCGACAAAGAAGCTAGCGCTGTTACACTCTAACTGCTTCTGCTTCACACTAGGATCACTGGCCTGCTAGGATTCACAATAGGTCGCGTTTTTCTGTACCGACGGTTGCTCTTGGACTGAATGAAAATCCTTCCGAACCGCACAGGATATAGCGGGATTTCTCCACCTTCCACGAACAGGTACAGGCATCGAGCGCGCCTGCGCCTCCGAATTCCCGTCGTGGGCTCGAGTCATGTTCGAAAAAATAAAATATACACCCGAATCAACCCAAGAACACCGGAGCTCCCGGCTCCCTGGAGGCGAACTTCCCCGCGTAATGTTCGAATCGACGTGTTGCGGCGATTTTGCCGGCTTTCTGCACTTGACAGAACGTAAACAGCCAGGTTTGGCGCCGTCACGACCACCAGCGGAGCGAGAGTAACTAACCAATACACCGTAAGCCCGGTCGCCTTCCAAAAGAAGCGTATCCTTTTTCCGCGACACGTGCTACGCGCGCATTCTACACGGCTGTCTGTGTTGTAGGGGTGCGTTTTGAAATGCACTCTACACACCCTCCCGGTTTTCCGTTTTGTTTTGCTCCGTTTTCCCCCCCTGTTTTGCAGGAAGCGCCCGGGTCTGGTCTGCGGACGGTTCCGCAGAACCAAGGGCGTAAGAAAACCACGCTAATGCTGCGAGGGGTTGCAGTGCGCCAAAGTGACATCATCGCGCGAGTAAGCAGGTTTGGGGTGGCCGTACGGCAGTCTGCGCAACTTGCGATCTCAAAACCCCTTGTGTTCACAAAACTCCACTGTACGTTTGTTCGGTATAAAATGGCACACACGCTGTTGGTTTTATTTAGGGGACGTAGGTGCTTATCCGATGCACGCTAATTGACGATTCATTTATTCGTTAACTCATGTTTGCTGGGTCCGAGCTAGCGACACGGCAGTTCTAGGCAGGGAAAAAAATGTCCTCTGTGAAATATGCATTATGTCGGTGTACGTGCAGGAAGAAGCAATATTAGTTTTCCTTTCTTCCATTATATATTCCCCTTTCCTCAATACTTTTGAATTGCTTGTCATTAACAAAAATCAGCACACTAGTATGGTACTCTATTTCAAATATATGAAATCATTCTAAAACGATAAGTATATTTACGTAATGACCATAATTTCCAAACGATCCTAGAAGATAATGTAACAAACTTCTTTCCTAAACTGTATTTATTAGTGGACAGTTCACCGTGAATAATTTACTATTTTCCCATTTTTCACAATTTTCATGCTAGTTTTTATGCGTAGATTGTTATTTACTTTCATATCTCATGATATTATGTATCTGCAGTACTGCCTTTAATTAGTGTATTTCAATTTCCTATCCTAATGCAGAAGAAATGCAGCTGCTGCTGATGAAATCAAGGTAACCTTGACCTCTATCAAAACTTTCTTTCTGCGGAAAACGGCAGCCTACTAGGATATGCTTGTGAGGCAGAGCTGGCTTCACTGATGAGCGGTCGTCTCAGCAGCCATCCCGAGAGGCGCCCGTTAGAGTTGGCATCATTATTTATGTTTGCGAATGGTTGCTGCGGGAATATTTGCGAGTGATAATAGGGTGCCAAATTATTTTCAAGCCAATTTCGATATGGCCGTTACTATACATATATACATCCGCTGAATCTTGTTTTTTTGGTGGTGTAATTTTATTTCTTCATACGAAACGTATAAAAAGTAACGTATAAAATGTTTCAAAAAATCACCAAATGATTTATTGCGATAAATCATCTCGAATTAAACCGCTTCTTGTTGATTCAAGAAAAAAATCAACAACTCGCTTCCAACACATGATTGTCGATAGTGTTGCAGCATTTGTTGTCTATGTGATGCTCTAATTTAGTTCCAATGCAAAACATCGCGTCCAAACCTACTCATCACCTTCGACTGACGCACAAGTGCATTTTTAGCATTTTATGCTGCCCCGCACGCACTAGGCCACTAGAACGCGTTCTAGCGCAACTCTACCTTTCACACTGTCGAGGGCCTACCCTTCAACGCTTCCAAGAGCCATCCTCGAGCTGTATACCGCCCAACACGAGCACATACAAGTCAAGCGCAACATAAATAGCTACTCGGGTTGAGCAGGCGAAAAAAAATAGTACGCCACTCTGGCAAGTTTCCTCTCATCATAACCCACATGTGGAACAAGGTGGAACAACATTTTCAAGGAGAAAGCAAGCAAGACAGAGAGAGAGAGAGAGAGAGCGAGAGAAACGAAAACCCACCCCACCGTGTATGAGGGTTTTCTCGGTGGGGCTACAACAGGCATGTTTCTGTATGTTGCCACGGGCACCCAAAACTCGCTCGTCTCAAGGCGACATTATCAAGCAGAAATGAACCATAAAAATAACACTCAACTTACGCCCAGGCTTTGCAGTGATGGAAATCGCTTCTTCAGTGTCAGCATGGTTTATTTCGGTGATTCCGTCGTCCTTTTTGGCGTTGATCCTTGCCCTTGGGGAGGTGTACCACTGTTCAGCCTTAACCGCCGGTACCGTTTGTTTGGTTGGTGTACGTTTCTTTTTCCGTTTTTTTTTTAAATCACTTTTCCACTTTTCACACTGCGGCTTTACTCAGTTATTGAATGCTCGTTTCGAAAAGGTCGCTTCACTATCGCATCGGCGTTAGACGAACGAAATTGCACAAGTAAGATAATATGTTGTTCACTAACCATCCGTAATAAAACGACGCTGAACTGCACAGTTCCTTCCAGAGAATGACGAAGGGCGAACGATCGCTAATAGTCCATATACAACGTTCATCGGTTCAGACCAAACGCAAGATCAAGATCGATCGTGCGGCTGTTGGAAAATTCACCCGCAAACTGCCCGACCGGGTTGAATGTTCCGAGCGTGACCAAGCCAGGGATTGCGGTTCAGTGCTTGTTGTCGTACGGAAGTTGTGCTGGTAGACGGCACTAGCAAAAACAGCAACAACAACAACGCCAAAATACGCAATCGTACGTGAGAGTGATGCGATGAAGTGAAGAGGAACGTGCTTGTGTGGATCTAATAAAAAACACTAGCCGCCGAAATCGGCCGGACGCCAGGAGCAGACGAGTACCAGTTCAGCAATTCGCTCTCGTCAGCCAATTTAGGGGCACAGCATTTTCATCATACCTCCGTTGACGTACGTTTGCCAGCGTTTTTCAAACTCAAATATACCCGTTCTCTGATGAGCGCCACCGTTGAGACGAGGAAATAATCGCTAGGACAAGCACGGGGCGGAAAATGCGTCTAAATATAACTTACACTTGCTCCGTGGAAAGGAAAAAGTGATCGTCAAGCGAGAGAAAAAGGGCGAATCGGAAAGAGAAAGAGAGCCACAGGGATAATTAGGCGATAGAGAGGACACGGGTTGGAAGCGTTTTAAATTATTGAAACATTGAAAATTGATCAAAAACTGGATGGTAAACAGGAAACATCATAAATAACCTCAACGAATTGGTGTACTCTTTCGATCGCGTTTGCAGTCTGTAGGCTGTGACGCTAGTTTCTTCCGTTCTTCCTGCGAGAATCGCACCAGACGATCATCGACGTCATAGCTTCGCGCGATGTTGTGTCTGCAAGTGATCATACTGGAGCAATAGTTTGAAAAAGAACGAATCTGGGTCTTTGCATAGTGCAAAACCAATTACCTTATTTCGCATTAACTTTAAACTCGAAATTCGACTTGAATGTAAATATCAATTCAAATAGCGTTCTTTTTCCGCGTAAATCAGGATTTTCAATGCCTCAAAATATGTGACAGGAAGTTGTAGAACAACGTTGAATTTTAAACTAATTCAAACCCAAACGTAACAACATTTCGCGAGCTAGTTTTGAGGCTTAAAATAAGTGTAGTATGATGATCAATTGAATGGGAAAATACGATAGTTTATTTAACAAGAATTATCCTTAAATTCCCGGTCAAACAAAATTGTTGTAAGAAAAACTGCATTGTTCAATCATGTTTAAAATGTTTTTTGGTTTGTTTAATTGGATTTTTCCTGATAAAGGTATCAGGAAAAATCAGTTGCATTTATGCACGTTTTGTTAGTAGTCATAACAGCAGCACATTGGCTATAATTTCAAACTGCAGAAATTGTCATGATTCTGCTTGCTTCTCACTATAGAATGAGACTACTCGTAAGATTCCGTTCCTTCTTTGCAAAACAAAATCCTCCATGCTGGAACACCCGGAAACAAAGTCGCTAAACTTCTCCACTAGATTCGCCCTTCTTCTTGGCGTCTATCAGCCGGCCCTCAACGTCGCCATTGTGTTCGTAATAACCCCGGGTTCCGGATGGTTTGACTGAGGAAACGAAACACGACAAAAAAACCCCTTCTGAACGAACATAAAGCGATCCTGGCGCCGCTGGATGTAATTACATTTCGCTCGTTTCCTGTCACAGCATCAACGCGCATAAATATCAATCCTGCTACGCGTTGCCCTAAAAGCCACGAGCAATACGCCGGTAAAAGCACTTAGTAACCGAAGATAAGGCTAAGACAGGGCACGGCGAGTGTCAGTAGTTTGTTTTTCCCATTCGTTTTTTCGTCTTTTGTCCCGTGTTTTTTTTTCTCATCCTCCTCCTTCTCTTTCTCCTGCAATCCTTAACGATGATGAGGGCAAATTTTTACTGCACCTCGGGTTTACTACTTCTCTGTCCATCCCAGCGAATGATTTCAGAGGACCACTGGCGCTGCACGAGTCACACGGACACGTGGGGTGAATTTTCCGCCCCTAAAATGTACGGCATCATCACGCCGCTCGTCCGAGGTCAACGATCACTAAACAGTTTAACCCGTTCTCGGCCAAACGGACGAAACCATTTCAGTATTAGCCCTTTCGCATCGTTCCCTTTTTCTTGGCTTGGCCTTTTCCGCTTTCAACTCCGAAACACGCTATCCTGGCAGGCACCGGAGGCGATCTTTTCACTGCGGCCTTTTCTACAGATCCTGGCCGAAGACCAGCAGAAACATCCTACGCTCGAGACGAAGCGAATATAAAAGAAACACACGACCACAAACACGGGCAAATGTTTAATCTCGCTCAGTGTTACGGACCGAGTGAGGTCATGCCTCGGTGGTGGAGGTGGCTTCACAGCTTCATCATTTCACCCGTCTGTGCCCGATCTCAGGACGATGTTCGTTTTTACATGCGCTTTCTCGTGGCACTGCCGGGCGTGACGGGTGAGGGAATTTTCACCGCCATATTATTAATATTTGAACGATGGGATGGTGTCTCGCCACCGAAATAATATCATGAAACACTCGAGTGCACTCGTTTGCGTTTTAGAAGCACTTTAAGTCACACATTAAGATCATGTAAATCTACACTACCGCCACGGAGTGGAAAATTTTTTCTAACGCACGGACGATATGACGAAGTGCTAGTTCCGAATTAAAACCACTATTAGCGCAAGCTGTTTCAACATTCTACACATTCAGATTTTTGAAAACCCCGGCACCAAAAAAAAAGGAAACAAATTAACTCCCACCAGCTATTAGCGGAGTCGATTATGGAAGCTGGCGATTCCGTTGCATTCGTAAACACTACGTGAATTATATTCCGTGTCCCTGTTGCGACATCAAAACGGCACTCTTTTCACAACCCAGCCCGAAGTGTCGCGAAACGTCCCTATGAAGCAAATGTTTGGTTTAGCAAAGGGTTTTTCATTAAACGCATCCCACAGACGAACCGCTCGTGGCCCGCGCCAGACGTGATGACGAAACGAGGGAAAGCTATTCACTACTATTCACACGCCATTCCGCGGTGACCGAGTCCGGTCGGTGTTATTCGGCAGGGCGTCTCCTCAACGTCAGCGTGGTGACATTCGTTCCCGAAATCAAATGTTGCGCTATTTTTGGCACCGAGCAGATGAAAACCGACCCACCCGCAAGCAGCCAACTGTTCGAGCGGCCGGTATAAACGCGAACCGCCGCTTGGGCATCCTTCCCCCGGGGATGGTGACTCGGTCGTGGCACACGATTCGCGCACTTGTTTGTTTATGATCACGGATAGCCGATGCAAACATGTGGCTGGTTCAATCGCAATAACAAAAAAAAGCTTAATGGCCGCGTATGAGAGGGCAGCACGGAAACTGACTCCTTCTCGTTGATGCTCTGTTTCACAAGGCGCAATAATCTCCAGTGATCAGCCACCAGGTCTTTCCATTCCATCTGCGATGTGCCTTAGAGCCATTTGATCTGTATGCATTTTTTTTGAGTGTACCCGATGCGAATAAAGCGGTAAAAGCGACCTCCAGCTACGATGGAGCCTCTTCTACGTCATTTTCTTTCCTTTTCGGCTTCTTTCTTCCATGATGGCTTTTGAAAACCCGACCGACATATCGTTATTCACAGTTTTACGACACGGTTCGATGGGTTTCCGTGCTTGAATGGTTGACATACTCAATCAAAAGTGCACTCGTGCGAGGATCGATAGAGGATCGATAGCAATCGGATATGTGCATCGTGAAGGGAGGCATACAGTTCGGATTCATTGTTTTCCACGACTTTGCCCCCTTCGACAAGGCTTCTCTGTATTCATAAAAGTGCAATAAATATCCATGATCAAACTCTGATTTGAAACTGTTATATAACTTCGACAAAGAAAACGAAAAGTGATAATATTGAATCTTTGCTTTGAAAACGATCCAAGCAACCCAGAAGAGCCTGTATAAGGCCTAAAATGGGATGAAAATACCCATGAGTTGCATAAATCGGACTGACTGACGTTATTTTGATGAATAAAATTCCTCCATTCCGCAGAATAGCTATGTAAAAGTATAATGTAATATAATATAAACTAATGGAATTATTTATTCGTTTTTACTAACTTCTATTATTCTCACATTATTAGTGCTGACAGGAAACACCTTCTTTAGTTTAGTTATAGATACTTTTATATCAAATACTTTCTGCCATTTTCCAGCAAAAGTATGGCATTAAATATCGTTATAGGATTGGCAAGCTAAAACATAAGCAATGTTGTTAAAAAACAAATACTGCATTGTCATTTAATATTCACTCTTGAATGCTCATAAAATGATCATCGATAATTCGTTTTGATTGGTTGGATTGTAAATGTTTATTAGATAAATTTGCATTAAGTAGTTAATTAATTGCCATACATCATACATAATGCATTGAGTGGCTATAAAGGCAGCATAATTTTAACACTCATCTCTTCCTTAACATCCTGTTCCGATTGTGGTGAGCTATTCCGCCCTACATATGACCGCAAATATGACGCACAGCACAACACAACAGCCATTCGCGTTTATTCGCAAGTTTGCAGGCGTCTTACGTAATATTTGCCCTTTTACCATGCTACATGATGCTAGCACGTGCCACTCCCGGTTCTACATTTGCCCAAGATGAATTACCGACGCCCATCACGGTACCCTGCCCAGCCTTGAGTAGAACATCCGGTTCCGCAAGGCTCAAACCGCGCCAGTAGTAGGCGAAACCGCCCGTCAGCCTTTATCTACTCTAGCCACTCCTACATCAAAAGGCCGGAAACGATAAACGACCACTGCAGCGGGCGACCACTGCATCAGCGCAACCGTACCAACGGTGGCAGCAGTACTTCCTTTTGCCATTCAACCATCCTGCCAGGGCATATAAATTGTGTCACACTGCACCGCTGCACTTCCGTTGCCCTCGGGAGCAAGCGGGTGGGCCCACTAGGTCACTAGGTAAGGTGTTCTTTCTCTTCCCGCAACGAAAGGAAATGTGGTGCAGTGATACGGATGGTATGCGGTAACCTAATCCTCTGTCATCAACGGAAACGAACAGGCGGCAACGAACCCGATCAGCCATAACGTGATTGGATCAGTTTTCCAGATCGAACCGGTCACGGTGCCAGATGCCAACAAATAATGGAAACTGTCGTTATTCATGCAGCGACTCCCACGAAAAAGATTCCACCGCCGGAATGGCAACAATAAGAATCACTTAAAGGAATGATTGCCAAGACGATAGTTGCACAACTATTTGGCTGTGCCGTTTCCTGACCACCGTGGTTCCTTTTTTCTTACATCCGTGCATCCGGGATATGAAAACGTCCCACACGAAAACACACACACATGAAGAGTAGGCGTTGACAATTTGACATTGGAATATATTGCTTCGGTTCGACTTGTTTTTTTTATTTTGGCGGGAAATAGCTGCACGGCGATAAGGCGTTGGTGTACTTTCGCGTTGCTCTATTTCTCCAGCATAATCGTTTGACTTATGTCTTATAACTTTTTTTTTATTCTCGTACCTAGTTTTGGTAATACGTTGACACCGTTTCCGCTTTTCTCCAAAGTTTGATAAACAATTCGTCTTGGCAACGAACCAAAAATGACAATCGACGGAACAGCGCACGTAACGTTTGAACATAATTTGAGTTTTGCAACATAGTCGAGCTTTGTGGCGTGAAAGGTTTTCCCAACCATTTCGCCAATGGCTGGGCTCAACACGCTAAAATGTGCTGAAGCAAGAAAGAGTCAGAGAAAACAAGAGAAAGAGAGGGAGAAAGTGGATTTTTCACGCTGCTACTAGAACTGCTGTTTCTTTTTCTGGGTGTCTTGTTCCGCTGGTTTTTGGCCACCGTTCTGATCTGTTGGCCGATTTCGCTTGTTTATAATCTTGTTACGAATTCCAACGGCATTTCGGTCAGGCACGTGATTGAGCGTGTTTTGGTTTATTTGGGCAGGCCTTGCCCATACCCAATAAGCGTTAAGGCGATACCAGCTTGAAAAGCGAACACGTTTACTATCGATGATTAACGAATGCTTATTTTGTTCTCAGAAGAGTAGAAAATTATACATATAGCGTTAAACTGTTCAGCATTAACCTTAGTGTACACAGCAAACGGCTACATTTGCCTTTTTTTTTGCTATAAAATCCTCACCAATACCTCGTTTAAATAGAAAATAGAAACATTTGTCTGGCACTCCGTCCACTATGCCTAATCCTTTGCCACCTCACCTAACACTACTCTGGCTTTCAGGCATTAACAAGATTCCAAACGGGCCCCAAACAGCACGCGACGTATCAATTTACCCCCGGAATCCGTTGCATTCGCTCATTACTTCTAACGCAGGGCTAACAAATACTCGCCTTTTGCTATGTACGAGACGCACGCAACCGCGTAATATTCCCTCGAAAAGCCTATCAACTATCGAGCGCTTTAAGGTTTAAGGGTTGCCACGAGCGTGATCAAAATAGAGCACGCGTGATCCAGCTTATTTCCGCTCGGGCTCAGCAGAATTGTTGCTGTAATTTACTGCACACGGTGGGCCGAATGCCAAACTTTCATGATTTCCCCACGGTAATCGAGTCAGGCACGCCAGGCAGGCCACAACCCTTTGCCCCGTAGGTGCTGCTGGTGCAAGATCAGCTCAACGTGACGCGGTTGGTTCTGCTCCTACTCGACGCGATTTGCATACGGCTATAAATTTTCAACTTTTTAATGCTTTTTTTACGGCCATTTTATCGCCACTGGCCAATTTCTGGTTATGTGCTCGTGCACTGTGACCCGATATACCCGGATCGGCTGGAAAGGTTACATTGAAACAATTAACGAGATCTGCCTGGTGGGGCTTATTATTGTTCTAAACATTAGGTCTAAACCATAGCTCCAATCATCAGTTCTACACAAGTCTCTTTTCATCGCAATGATGCGGTATCACCCAGGAATTTCTTCTCCTAGCAAGTCGTGAAAATTTCAACAACTTCTTGCAACAATTTAATTAATTTAACGTCCATTTAATTTAGTTATGCTAACTAAGCGGATAAAAAGAAGTTTTCAAACCGTTTTATTTTCAAACGTTGCAAATTTGAAGAATGCCCCACTAGGCATTTAAAAGTTGCACCAATAAACATGTATCATCAATCAACGTGGTGCATATTCACCGTTTACCAGATCCCAGATTTACTTTCGAACCAAAGCGTGTACTTTGAAAAGCCACGGGGCGTCCAAGCACATCAAACGAGGGGCGAGATTGAACCGACTTTCAACATCAATTTTTAGATAAACAACACAGCCTGCTGCCCATCTGCCGTGTGCAAAGTGTTGAAAAGCGAGCATAAACATCGTTTGCATTCGGACAGCAACTCAATCACGCGCATCGCTCATAAATAGTTAACATTTCATCGCATTTTACCGTGGACAGATTGATGGGCCCTCTTTGCGATGACTAATCACGGTGTAACACCCCGCGTAATGGTGCTGCCTCGTAATGGTTCCCACGTGACGCGATCGAAAATTGATTACATTTTAATTTTAGATTACACCCGCTCAGCATCAAGTAGGTATACTTACTCCCGAGTGATGATGGCCATGGCTATGTCCGTGATGCTGCTGCTGCTGCTGCTGATGGTGATGCTGATAATGCAACGGTGCATGCTGATAGTATCCTTCCACGTGCTGATAATGCGGGTGCGGTTGATGATGCTGATGATGCTCGTCCGCTTTGGGAGACAATGGCAGGTGCATCGGTGCCTTATGGTGTCCCGACGAACTCTTGCTGTTCGATATCTCCCGGCTGGCGCTGTGAACCAGCGTATGGTGCCCGTGAACATGACCGTGGGCATGCCCATGGTGATGAGTGGGTGGAGATGGCATGTTGTGGCCGCTGTGGGGAAGATGCGACGAATGGGGCACTCCTACCTGATGCCCATGGTGATGCGGTACGTGACCTTGCGAGGCCTCTATCAGCGTCGGCTGGATGTGTGTCACAAATTGGGCCATTTTCTTGCCCTCGTTTGGTGAACTTTTTTCTTTTTTTTTTTGGTTAGGGTAACTTGTTGGCTAAAAAACAACGGCTGGTCGTTTATCTACTGTAACCTCGGCTAGCTGCGCGTTTAACAAGTGTAACAGTGGGAGTGTACTACTGACTCCCGCGATACGATTCACTCACGATATATTATAGAATAAATATATATATATGTATTAATCATTCGCCTTTCACCGCTGCCTCGACGGTAGCTTATTTATTACTTAATGCTGTCACACTACAGAGGATTACGGATTTATCCCAACAATCCTGCCACGGTTTTATTAAACTTTCATGCATGCAAACAAGCTTTCACTCACTCAGCACCAAACACCACTTATTTGGAGGGGTGATGTCTGAAAAGAAAAAAAATACAATAGAATTTATGAATTGAGTGTTACACCACAGAAGATACATGTTAGTTTGGGAGATCCCTCAACAATGCTGCGTGCTAGAGGTTTAATAGCAGCACGATCAAACGAACAACGATCAACTTTGCAGCTCTATTTTACTGCGGAAATTTGCTTCTTAGCACACCCGGTTCAATTGTTTCATACCAAACGGAACGTATGCGTCATTCGTCAGCACTTTCCGCATCCACAAAGAGCAATTCGCCAGTAAACAGGAGGTTACTAAAACCATATGCAATGTCGCCGTTAGTGCCACATAAAATTAAGCCGCTTACTATATCATGATATCGTAGCTGCAAGTACGGTTCACCCCGGGGGAGAAACAAGCACACACACGCGCACACACATACACGCTCTCTCTCTCTCTCTCACACACACACACACACACACACAAAACACGTCGCGACATGGTGCTGGCGCCAAAAGGCTGCTGCCCTCAAAAATGCATGCAACCGTGCAACCATCGGCGTCCATCCAGCACTCCGGATCCTGCGCCGAACGAATCTTTGCGGGCCACAGCACACCCATTTTTCTCCTCTACATGACCTCTACGCAACCGCCATCGCACGCCTCGCGTTACTTTCTGGCACCGCTTCGCATCGTCCTGCTCCAGCTTCCGGTGTGAGGCCTTCCGGAATATGTCCTTCTTCTCGCCCGCTAGGACACGGTTCACACGCTGAGTAACGGCCTCGGTTCACTCGCCGTGGCATTCGTTTCCCTAGCAGCCACGGAAACGTAACGCACGCTCGGGATGCGCATCGAAGCAGGCTGCGAAAACATCCGCGCGAATGTCACGTGACAGCGGGAATAGTGCGTAAATGTCACCGCCAGCCAGCGGCACGTAACAACAATGGCGGACCGCAGGGATAATAAAACTTAATTTGACTCATAATCATGCGCCCGCCATCGTGCCACCCTGCCACCCTGCCACACCCAAAACGAGGGTGGTGCGCTTGGGCGGTCCGTAATTGGAAGGATGCACCCACACTCCGGTGGCCCCATTTAACCGACACCAAATTGCCTAAGGTATGCGTGATGAGGGATCGTTTGCAAATTACTTCACTCCCGACGGTGCCGAAAGCGGACCTACCTGCCACAGTACGGAAGGGGCGGAATGGTCGACTGCCGCCGGCGAGGGGTGATTTTTATCCACTCCTGCCACGGAACGGAACCGTTTGACCCACCTTCCGTAGTCCTGGCGTAGCGTGGTACAGTTTATTGCATTATCTTACACAGCACGCAGCCGCACAGTGGGAGGAAAATGTGCAACAAACTTCAAACCAACAAAACCACCCATTGTTTCGTTAGCTTGCGGGTGGAAGAAAAAAAAACCTCCCGTTCTTTCGCCAACGAAGACAGCTTTGTTGTATGCGAGGCTTACGGTAGCTTGGGACGGATTAAAAATGTTACAACGCCACCGCACCAAACATGCAGGTGAGGTGCAGTGAAAAGTAATTTTAAAACGATATATATACTCCCGTAAAAAGATTACTCAATCACATCCTTTTCGTATGTTTCCACACGCTTTTTACATGATGGATGGGACCTGGAGCGAAAAATAATATCCTCATCCCATACATGGGCGTCTAAAAATGAGTGATGTTATTTTGGGAAAGCGCCTATAATCCCTCCCACGCATTGCTATATTATCAGGCTCACCGAGGACGGGAATTGCCGCCAGTTCGCATTTTCTCTACCATCAACATGAAGAGCGTATTCCGGGTTTCGGGGCGCATTTAAAACGCTTAGTCAAATGAACTTTTAATGAACCATGCAGTGAAGCTGCTGTGTCGGCGAATACAATACGATCGAAGCCTTCAACAGCCACAGGACACAGGCGTCCGGATTCGATGCAAGGTTGCGAGTACACCCGATTACGTAAACCCGACAACCCGGCCACATCCGGTGTGGCAGCGGACAAATTGAACCCTCGGTGCTCCATCGTCCCACCAGTGGTTTATCGGCATCTGGTTCACGTTAGCCGAACGACGCCAATCGACACAAGGCAGCACAGGGACGACAATCTGGCGAATTGATCGAATTTCAATGAATCCTGCATAAAGCGTGGAAAGGCCCGACGGGCAGCTGGTTGGTTTGGAGCATTAGACAAACGAACGAACACTGGCGAGTTTTACCGGCCATCGGCAGATGAGATAAGTTGCGGATGTGATGATCTAAATATAACCGGTCCCGTCGTCCAGCCAGGCGATAACGTTTATGGTCGCTTTAATTAAAGAGCCCGAGTAAGCAGACGAGCACAAGGCAGATAAAGTCCTTTTTTTTCTATCTCCCTCTCTCTAAAACAGCTGCTTTTTCGTTGGCAACGGTGGTGATCGGGAGAAGAGAAAGGAAATTAATTTCCACCAGCAAATTATTTAATTTGCCCCGAAGCCGCTGCAATCTAATATTCATATCCCATACCTGACCTTATCTGACCACTGACGTAATTCTCAACGTAGAATGCCCGGGGTACATGCTCGCTAACTTTTATTTTAACACCTCGTGGGTTTTGGTTCCTCGTTTGAATGATTGATTTATGAATTATTTTTTGTACATAGACTCAAGGATAAGGGTTTTAAGGTTTTTTTAACAATACTTTTCGCCCCAGTTTTTTAAACAATACTTTTCGGCTGTGAAAGAACTTATTTTGCCTCAAAACAACATTACTTAGTCTTCCTAGAGAATAAAGTAATAAGTACATAAGGATTTAATCGACTGTAAAAATAGTAGTACGCTCTAGTTCGATTCCAATCCAAGTTCGATCCCTCAACCACACAATGTAACAGTCGAAGGATTTGATAAAAAATTTCTTGTAGCTATACGTTCCGCTACCTCCTATTGAAAAACGTCTACAAATAATAGTATTTTTTACTTTCTTTTGCCCGTTGAAATAAGGAAAATGCAAACAATTTAAGATCATCTTAATTAATCCATCTTGATTATCCATTTTTCTTCCATAAATTTGTTCCAATATTTCGTGCTTTGCGGTACAGACTATCATCAAGACTTCCTTCCTTTTTCACGTAACGCTGACGTGCACATACGTCCTAAAACGCATTCTATTAACCGTTGTTTATGACTTCACTCAAAGTTTTCGCTCAAGCGACCGCAAATGTAAACGATCAACCGAACGAACTGCCTCCATCGCAAGAATAGTTTCATCTTTGCACGTTTCATGCCAGTTCATCGTTTCGCACGCTAGTCTAATGTCTTTTTTGCTTCGTTGACCTTTTTCATCACCCCTGCCCCAGTGTCTGTGTGCAGAAGAGTCATGGATTATAACACTGTTTACTTTTGTTTGATACACTACGCCAGCATCTCAACATAACAGCACATCCACCCGAAAAGCTAGACGATGCCATCAAACGGCTTCAAAACTCATCTCCGTCGTGAATCTTCCCGCGAAACCCGCCGAGAACTTGTTTTAGCGCGGACGACAAACCATGTGCGGTGTTATCCGCTGCCGGTAACAAGCAAAAATGGAACAAAAAAAAACATGCTCAAAACAGAAACGAGAAATCCCTATCACACCTTCGCATTATTGTTTCACTCATCGTTGGGAGCTACCGAACCGTGCGGATTAGAACCGCTCCTCGGGTAAGTTCAGCCCGCCGGGTCGAAGGTCAAAACCGGTACAAAATTCGCATATTATCAGCCAAAGGAAAAGAAGAAAAAGAAGGAGAAGAAGAGAAAAATAAAGCCAACTCCGTGCAGTGGCAACAACGTCTGAGGTATGCAAAAGTGTATCGAGCCCGTTCGAGCGATGGTCGAGAATGATGCGGCGTGAAAACAGGTTTCACTCCGCAGCAAGCAGTCCGGTCAGAACCGGGAATTCCGCTGGGAATGGGATCGTCAAAACCACCCGTCAGTAGCCGGAACGCGTCCGATCGTTTAACAGGTTTTTGGCCAGCGTGTGTTTGGAGCATCCAAAAGGGGCGCCCTGTGGCAGAACAACAACCGCACCGGAATGAGGAACAACGTTGTGCGGCGAATTTTTGTGTCGTGTGCGCTGCTGCTGCTGCCGCTGCTGCTGTGCGCCAACATGGCCTACACCCAGTGTACGTGTGTGAGCAAGCAATCCAAAGCAAAGGGGTGCCATTTTCACCACAATCCATCACTGTTTTGTACGCATTCCACAGATCTTTCCAGCTGCCAAACGCCCGACGGAACCGGTGGAACTTGCGTGTTGGTACGCGAGTGCCCGTTTGCGCGAGCCGTGCTCAAGAAGCAGGACCATTCGAGCAACGACATTCGCTATCTGGAAGCGATTCGGTGTGGTATGCTCGAAACTAAGGCGCTGGTATGCTGCAACGAACCGAACGTCACGCAAACGGTTGAACCGGTTGACGCGGAAACCATCGCCGAGTTGGTTGAGAATCGGTTCAGCACACGGGAGGAAAAGCGCGAGCTTCTGCCGACGGTGTGTGGGCGGGATGACGGGTACCGGGGACCGTTGGTTGGTGAGCGAGCGATGCTTTTCCATCATCCGTGGAATGTCCTGATTCAGCATCGAACCAAAGGTGAGGGATGTCCGGATGCCCATCCCACGATGGGGCGCATTTGGAAGGAAGTCGCTTATTACCGCTAATCTAGTACTCATTGCGACGAAAACCGATTCGGTGCGATGGCGTGACAGATAGTCAATTTTGAACGTGCTGAACAAAAAACAATACAATATTTTCCCCAACAAATGTGGTATGAAGTGATAAAAGTGTTCTCGAAGGTGCTCACAAAATTACTGCTCAAAGTTCACAATACTCGTTGATGAAGAAAAACTCCGTGCTTTTCCTTGTCTGTAGCATGCATTTTGTGTTAAACTGACAAGCTTAAAGTGTGTTTGTCATGGGGTTTTAACGATTGTTACATTTTGCTGAGGAAAAGAAGCTCGAAATCGCACTGTTATGTAAACGTTTAAATGGCTGTTAACGCTTACCGATGATGTATAAATTGTTTTTCTAACAGACGGTGAGGATCGCTTTCATTGCGGAGGAGCGCTTATCAGTGATCGCTACGTGTTGACTGCAGCTCGGTGCATCATGGACGTGAAAAAAACCTGGACAATGTTGGTTCCCCTTTTGCGACATCTCATTATCTCTTGTCCCCATAGCTTAAAGGTGTTTTATTTTCTCTCATCCAGCGTGTCCGTTCGTGTTGGCGAATACGATCTACAGACGGATCCAGACTGTACATCAGACGATGAAGAAGCAGTCAACTGCACCAGCCCGACGCAAGAATTCCCCATCGAAAAGGTCATAATTCCCGAAAACTATACCGGCACCGGATCGCCAACCGTGAAGCAAGATATCGCGCTCGTGCGATTGGCAGGAAAGGTGAAAATGACCGACTCGGTCGCACCAATTTGTCTACCGCTTGAGGAAGCATTTCGGCAGGAGCTGAACCTCGAGGGTGGTAACTTTCTCGAGACGGGTTGGGGAAAAACATCCGACGGTAGGTTCGCTGTATGTGAGGAACTTTCCACGAATGTTCTGAAAGTAACCTTGCCGTGTCCTTTTTCGCAGCCACCGGAAGCGACTTCAAGTGGAACTACGCGTTATCGGGAGTTTCCCGGGACGTTTGCCGGAGCAAGTACCCCCACGCCAACATCGACGAGGGTCACATTTGTGCCACACCCCAGCGCGATCAGGACACGTGCCATGGAGACTCCGGGGGACCGCTGATGTACCAACACGCTGGAGGCGCCTGGTATCTGATCGGAGTTGGCAGCTTCCGCAAGCAGTGCGCCATCGTTGGGGAACCCGCGGTCTACACGAACGTGGGAGTGTTTGGTGATTGGATTGTGGACAACCTAGAACCGTAACAAACATCTTTCGGAGGTTCGAGAAAATGGCGTCATTTTTCCAGGGGGCTATTGAGCTTTGGTGGAAAATAAACGAATTAACTGTACAAACAAATGCCAGGTGCTGGGGGTGAATTTATCCAATCCGTTACTGATAGGCTTTAATTACAGGCTCTCTGCAGCAAGCTAAATGTAACATACCACAATTTTAACATCGCAT
Source organism: Anopheles nili (assembly GCF_943737925.1). NCBI lineage: Eukaryota > Metazoa > Arthropoda > Insecta > Diptera > Culicidae > Anopheles > Anopheles nili. The sequence continues at coordinate 44,629,069 of NC_071291.1, read as the reverse complement.
TGCGTTTTACAGGCTTTCCAAATTCGAAGAAACACCTCACGGTGGTGTGTACACTTTGGGGCAATTAACCCGGGCCCTATCTAATGCTTCCGGTACATTAACTACACAGAGCCGAGCGCTAGAAACCTTCACGAAACACGCTACAACAAATTCCACCCAAACTCAACCCACCCACACACAAGCACTTAGTAAATAGCTAACTACTTTGTTGTGTGGCTGGAATTCGAATTCAATTTACGGCCCTCGCACCAATCGATCACACCACACCAAAACTACACCTGCTCCAGTCGACTGATCACCCACCTGACCTGCAAAACACACGCCCTAGGTGCTCGATTTTTGAACAAGATTAATTCAATAACCGGAATGGATCCCTTTTTGCACGGAATTCCCGCAGTTTGTTTACCGTTGGTGCAACTGTGCGATCGGCGCTTGCCATCGTAAACATGTAATTTATTTCCCACCCACTTACCAGTACGCGCCAGCACGCCAACCACTGCCACAATAAACGTTCACTGTGTACGCTGGGTACGTGCTTAATTTATTTATTTTCGCGAGATTTTCTATTCCTGCACCAATTGCCACGGGTGTAGTGCTAAACAAATTTAATGCAACGACACGTTAACTGCTATTGAAACACGGAAAAACCCCCCGAGAGAGCGAACGAAGCGCCGGAGTTGGGCTGTAGGTCTGCTACAGCAAATGAAAACACAGAACCAAGCCGCCAATGGAGAGATGTATATTGCATTTTTAAGCCACCTCTTCATCACGTTGCGGTAGGATCATCCGGATCAGTTCCAAGTGTCGCGTGAACCTGATCGCGCCAAACGAATCCGCTTCGAACCGTCCGAAATTCAAGGCAAAAAATGAGCCGCCATCCGTGGATGGACAATGATCATGTCGGACACACTCACGCAAGAACCGATGGGGGGGCCCCGGTGGCGTCATATTCAGACCGACGAATTAATTAAGAAGCTTTTCCAAACGTCCCTCTCACACGACCGTGCGGTGGAGAAGCGTGGCATAGAATAGCATTTTTCTGTTCACCAAACTACCCAGACTCGTTAGATGGGGATGGCGTCCGTCCCGAACGGTCTCCAGCACGGACGAGAAAATTAATGTTGAAAGATGAGCGAAGTGAAGGCAGATATGAAATTAAATCTCACCCCAACCGCTGCCACACGTTCGAAGGGTGGCAAACAAAACTGGCACATCCAACGGGCAGAGCGAGGGATTCGTGCAGACGTAGGCGAAAAGGGGCGAAGAAACGCATCGCCTTGTCTGGTGGGGGAGGTGATGAAATAAATAATAAAAAAAAAACAAACAGGGAATTATACGTTTCGAAGAGAGAGAGGAATAAAAAAAAGCATCGTTCTGCCTTGCGGTTTTGCAAAGTAGCGTGGAGCTATAAAAATGGTACGTAAAACATTTTCAAAAGAAGCGCTTTTTGGCCCATTTTCTGTCTATTATGTGGGCGGTTGGTAGGATAGATAAAAAAGATACAACACTGCGTATTTTTTCGGGCCACCACCGGCTAGCAGCTAGGTATTTGGCCAACTTTGAACCGATCTTATTTATTCGGTCCTGTGTGGTATTGCTCTTGTATAGAAAAAATAAATAAACCTTCCCACAACCAAACGAGTGTTGGTCGCAAAGTATGCACAAAATCGCCTCGAGGCTTGTAATGAACCCCGCGACCACCACAGAAAATGGCCAACCCTTTAGGCACACGTATTTTTTGGGGGTGGATTCTACGAGAAAAACTTTTCGCATCCAAATATTTAGACAACCACAGTTGGCGAAAAATGAAAGGGCGTCGTCATTGCAGCATCGCGGAAGGCGTGTTGCTTGGACCAATTTTGGTTTTTCTTTAACCCCAACGGCAACGTTTAACTGGCGCTTTCACGAAGCGTTAAGTTATGGGTGGGGGTGTGTTATCACGGTTCCACAGCGGGAGAAAAAGCTCATCAATCGATGCGATTATCAGAAGCTCCTGCGGGTGAGAAAAAGGGCACGCAAACAACTCCTCACGACGCCACACTACGCTTAAGATACCACGCACAACCGGAAGTGTGGAACCACTTCCTTCCAGACCTACACTTATAAGAAATATGTGTTCAAACTGTCGCTTTCACCGTACAAAACGCACACACGTTTTTCCGCGGGTTCGGAGAAAACACGCGCGCCTCACGCGATCACTCACGGTCCGAGTATGGAGACGGAATGACGACGACTGTGACGACTTCGGTCTGCTGAACCACCAGACGAGGCGCTAGTTCCAAGCGTGGAAAACCTTTCTCTTTACACTTTTTTCCCCCATCCCTAGCTACCCTCTCTACCCATACTCCGTAACGGTGAAGTCAATCGCACCCGCTCTCACCCACGCACCCAGTACGCGTTATTTCCTTTCTCGCTGTGGCGCAGGGCGCGAGCGTAGGGCACGGTGAATTTCCACCTAGACGCGTACTGTCGACCTAGGATTATACACTTCGGCTTCCGTTCGGATGCGACGTCGCATGCGATACAAACACCCCAGAGCCGTGGGTGGGTGAGTGGGTGTCGTAGCGTATCCGGGAAGCACAAACGCTTTCCCAACCATCGTGACTGGGCCATGCGAGATAGGGCGGGTATAACAGAAACAACAAAAAAATCACACGTCTCGGTGGCGCCTTAGTAAAGGGCTTTGCTCAAGGAAAACCCCCTAAAAAGGAGGCCATCGTTGCGAAAATGTAGCGTGAGAGCGAGAGAGAGAGGGAGTACGAGCGAGAGAAAAAGAGGCAAGATGAAAGCGAGAAGGATTTTAACCGACGAAAGAGATCGAAGAGTGCTGTCTACTAAAGAAAGAAAGAACGAGAGAGAGAGAGAGATAAAGAGCGCACGAGAGAGCGAGAGAGAGAGCAAAAAGGAAAGTTACTCTACATTGTTTGGTTTTTTTTTTGGCGGACGAGATTCGATGGCATCCCGATGTTCGGTTACGTTGCACCGGGATAGCTCCAACACGAAACACGTTCCTTGCAATGCAACAACAACCGCCTGCACCACCCATGCTGGGTGGGGTTGGTTTGTTTTGCTTAATATTTGCTTCTCCTTCACCCCAAACACACGCCATAACAGAACGACGCCAAGGCGACACAATGGAGGCGCAGCAAAACGCAAACGAAACCGAAAATATTCAAACATTTGCAGCACGGATCGGTTCGCGTTTTGTTGTGCGCTCCGGCAAAAATTGGATTTGTTTGGATATGGGAATGATGTTAGTGGGAGCGTTTCCTTTTTTGTTGTATTTTGTTGTATTGTTGTATCCACCATGCGCCACTGGAATTCTTGATTTTGCCAATAGGATGGGTGAACCATATGAGAAAAACGGCAGCGTGCCTTCGACACGTGACTCGTTTGCTCCGTGGTTCCTTCGACATTCCACGAGCGGTAAAAGCATACGGATCTGGAAAGTTGCCGACTTTTTTTAGGTGTGATTTCGTGATTCGAAATTAAAACATGCTAGAAACCCCTTTTCGGCACCGATGGAGACGCCTGGTACTTGACGATAATACTGCCCATAGCAAGGTCTAGTGGTTCTCAAGGTGTTTTTTGCCATCAATCCAGCATTTCTGCGACAAAATCTCACATTTTTACACTTGGGAAAGTGAGATATTTTTTTCATATCACTTCTCTAAACTCCCACAAACGCCTTGCAATGTTTCAACCATAACGCTTATTCAACCATCACATGACTCTGAGATAAATCACGAGTGGTTTTCCACCCTCGTCTGGCTTCCAAGCTCACCCAAGAACCACCCTCAAAAGGCTGACAGTCGCGCAACATAAAACACTTCGGGTCGCGATGTAAACTGCCAGAGTAGATCCAGGTCCATCGTGGAACCGAATCGTGGAACAACCCGATTTGTGCTGTTCGCCGACAGTCGGGTCGTTGGAAAGCTCGGAAGGACGTCGCGACCACGACGACAAAATAGCCAGTCCACGGGTTCGGTTCCATCTGGCCCATTGCATCCCATGAACATTTTGCAAGTCACTCGATGCAGGAGACGAATGCAGCGCAGAATGCACCGGGAGCAGTTGCACACACACCCCCGATGCTGGCCCCGAATCGAACGACGAAAGATCCGCAGCACCAATTTCGATTGCCATTCTCGGGGGCGCACCGGAAATCCGTCGAATATATTTCGAGGAATTAATTGCGTTTGCAGTACGCATTCCCGATTTCATTTTGTTCGAAAGTACACCTCAAACGATCCCACCGAAGAAATGATCGAATCGAAACCACCCACAGGACAATGGTGGCATCGTAGTAGCCGTTGGCGTGCCTTGACGGAACCTGAAGGTCGTTTGGAGGTTACGCGCCATTTTTGGGAGTTTTTTTCCTTCCCCTCTCAAAAAACCACGTCGCTCCACAGAAGTGTTTTGTTGCCTGCGTAGAAATTACCCATCACATTCAGCCCAGAGGGAGTTCGTTTTTTTCTACTTGCTTCTTTTTTATATTGAGCGCTAGCAGTGGAGCTCTGAAACAAAAACTTCCCCACTCACAAACAGCGTGCTTGTGAAGGACGAAGATCTTTATCAGATTCGTGGTTCGCCAGCACGTGAGCGTAAGTAAGGAATTCATTTCACAATCATCACGTTTGCGAGAACATATTCGACACGCGGCTCGTCGGTGTTAAGACTAGCCGGGCTAGAAATAACGGTTTTGCATGGCGCTGTGATATGATTCCACCGTGCGAATGAGCCAAATGTACCAATAAACGCTCTCCCCCAGCCATTCCTGCTTAATAGCGTTGGCTGAGGTGTTATTAAATTTCGAAAGTTAATTACTTTTTTCCAACTCAAACCCGATTTCCACACCTGGAGCGAGTTGGGATCTGTTTTCACTCTTGCTCTTCACATTCTTATCTCGTTTCATCAGTCTGCCGGTCTGAGAAGGAATATTCTGGTTCTGGTTACAAGAGAAAGAAGCAAAAAGGCGAATAGCTTCACAAGCCACGAACAATTGCCGGGAGGCGATGCTTCGCTATCAAAACCAACATCGTCGAACCGAAGCAATCTTTACCGTTCAACAACATCTTGTGGCAAAAAGGGAAAAAAATGATCGTCCGTACCCGCCTGTGTCCTGGTGCGCCCGAAGACCTAGCCCAAGGTTGAAATCGTTTCAATAAATTTGCATACGCTTGTGCGGGTTATGGCACGCTGTGGAGAATCATACCGCCACCGAGGAGCCTACTATGTTCCTCTCCAGTGCTTCTTTAAACTGCCAGTGGTGGCGGGGATTGTGCTATGCGATTGTTTTGCATAAATGGCTCAATTTGCTTTGCCGTTGCTTGCCGTGGTTGTAAGCGCACAATTAGCAACCGATTGGCAAACCCGGACGGAGAAAAAACGCGTGTAGCCACGAGTGTTCTGGGGAAACGATTCGCGCTCGTTTTTGCCCACTCTCGAGACATTTAACGTTTGCGATGGTTTGTAATTGAATGGTGGTGACGCAACGGCTAACTCTCAAAGAAATCTCAATTACTGCAACATAGCAGGCGGGAGACAGCGAGACAGAAGAGTGCACATGCACCAGCGGTGAAAATGGCAACAAAAATCAAACCACTCTTGAGGTGGCGCTCCTACGTCTGATAGAAGACTCGTGGGAGATGCAGTAACGAGGAGGAAAAAAACGGAAAAAAGGCAAAAGAATCCCATCACCACAAAACGCAGGCGACAAAGGGCAAAAATGACAAAAAGAAGACGCACGAGCCATTTCGCCGTTTCCTGGGTTACGAGTCACCAAATCAGAACCTACTGGGTTGCTGAGTGAAAAGAATACCCCACGTGCCACTCGGAAAAGCTCGCTCGATCCGGTTGCAATTTTTGTCGTTTTTTTTTCTTGCGCCTCCCTCACAACCATCATTTTGCGGTGTTATTACTCTGCCCACGTTTAGTCAAGGCGAACGGTGTGACTGTGTGTATGTGTGGGTGCATTTACAATCCCTTCACTAAATACTGCTTGCGTTCGTACACAGCGCCCTCATCCTGCAGGGCTTTCTTTTGAACGGGCAATGGGTGGTTTTCCATGTGCTGTTTGTCTTTCCGATTGCAATTCCGCATTGAGCTGTAAACGGCGCTTTCACATCACTCGGATGCAGTTTGTGCCATTGCCATTGGGGTGTGATGCATCCCACTTGGAGTGTGGGGAATGGTTTTGTAGTCGCACTTCGTGTACTTATAGAAAACAATTATGGTTTGTGAAAATTGAATCGAAACGCTTTTGACAAAGCCGACATTGCTGACAGCAAAAGAGTGGTTTCCATTACAGTATCAAATTTGCGACGAAACCGCAGTTTGTTCATTCATCCTACGCACGTGGGAATATTTTCGTTAAATTTCTTTCAATTTGTATGGGATACAAATTGTATGTCTTTTTAACTTTTCACATACAACAGCTCACAAGAGCTTGCAGGAAGCTTACATAAAAAATGATTTTTTTCACCAGGTATTTTGATTAAAATATGACCTAATTCTGTAAATATACAGTTTTAAAAATCCCAACTAGATAAAACTATTTTCATAAATAAAATAATTAATTTATTAAATAAACCTATTTCTTAACTCTTTCGAATCATTCTTCTAAAGAAAAATGTAACCGACTAATTTCAAACGTGTATTTATTTTTGTAATAATCAATGTTTTAATACGTACATTATTTTGTCACTTAAAGAAAACCCAGTAGTTCAGTAAACTTCTTGCTTGTTGTTTCTCTATTGAAAACATGCGTCACGCGGACTAGGACTCTGTCTGTATCTGGCTTCATGCTCTGCTCACTTTCTTTCAGCGTTACCGCCATTGATTGAAAGCGGTAAGATAAGAGAGATTGGAAATTATTCGTCTCTGCTTTGGTACAGTTTCCAGCTACTTAAAACGCTCTTTTCTTTTTTTTTTCGATGTTAGTGACATGTCTGCTATCGGTTGAATATTGTTGGCTGCACAATTATACAGTGGAAGTAATCGTTAAAAATCTTTTCAAAATACAGAGTGAATCATTTCTAAATAAAAATAATAGTGGCAGCATAAATTATAAAATACAAGAAAGCCATAAGTGGACTACCGTAGTTTTACGGTGCTTTTCTTTCACGCTATAAGATTTTTTAAAGAAACTGCTTAATGCTGGAGTAGACGAATGAGCAGATGATAAAAGTTTTTTTTTTATATTCGAATGAACATTTTTGGACTTGAGTAAGAATGTACGACCTAAATCAATTGTTGAAGAATTTTTATTTGTTAACTGGCAGGTATGGCAATTATAACTATGGAAGCGACAAAGGATTCACTAAAATGTACTCATTAACCACGACCTTTTCGAGTGTAATTCTCGCCACCACCAATTAGGGGTGATACATTCGGTACAAGCACACATTAATCACCTGCATGTAGCGATCCCACAAACACCGGATGTCTTGATTATCTCTAGGAACCTCCAAGTCCAGCACGCACTGCGTCATGCACTGTATGAACAGCTGCACTTGATCCCGCGTCCAGCCATTCTGCTTCCACGGTTCGATCAACCGTTCCGTCATTTCGACGAATAAAAGTCGCAACTCGCGCGTACGATGCAGATTGCAGGCAAGCATGATGATGGACCGATAGTAGGAGCGGAAATTGTTTTCCACCTCCTGGTACGCTCGCTCGAGCAAGGTAGGCTTCAACCGCAACGACACGAGGCTGGAAGAACCACAAAAATGTTGTAATAGAACACCATTCGCACCCTTGGCCAAAAAATAGACCAGAGCGCTACTTACTGCTTGATTTCCTTTTCCTTATCCAACAGGTAGCGTATCTCGCGCAAGTCCAACAAGAACTCCTTATCCATCTCAGTGTCCAGGTAGTCCGCTCCGGAATGTTGGTACGTATATGTCCAGAAGGTCATCAGTGCCTGGGCAGAAAACAAAACGTGAAGCACCACCCGAAAGCTTATAATAACCAACCCAACCGCTAACCTGTGCACAATCGTAAAAATCCTTAAAGTTCAGATACTGCAGCTTCCTCTTGGTCGTTTCGAAGCGAAGACAAGCGATAAACACCACGGCGGCGTACTTTTGCGCGAGTTCCTCCGGCAGTATGAACTGCTGGCGAATGTTGTGGGCCAGGTTGCCCTGTGTTTCTTCCACGGCTTTGAATATTCGCTTCACGTTGTCGAACTGGCGCCGGCACGATTTCAAACGCACGCCCGTTTTTTCTGCCACCTCGTCTAGATCTTTGCGATTGCGCGAGTTCAACTTCTTGCCGAACAGCTCCCTCGCTACCGTATCGTCCAGCGAGTAATATCGCTCGATCAGCAGCGATCTGTCTTGTGGGCAAATCTGGAACGTCGGCTGCTCGGCCAGCTTGGGAGGGGCGTGTAGAAATTTTTCCAGCATTGCGTACGTCCGGTAGTGGTCTTGCACATCCGATGCGATCAACTCCGCTGGAACGTCGGCAAAAATGCCACCTTTCTGCTTCAGTAATGCGACCGCTTCCACGACTGGAAAGAAACACATATTTATCATCGCCCTGCGTATGGAGACCCTGTCGTTCGATTCACTTACATGTGTACCCTTCTACCCATAGCTGGTATATTTCCGGATCGATTATCGTGTAATTGCTAATAAAAACGTCTACATTTACATCGGAAAACATCGTTTCGAGACGGAGCTAACGTTTTGCTTTCTCGTATTGCACTATTTCCCGTATTGCAACTACCCGATATTTTGGCGAGTTTTTGTTCGTCTGCGTGGTTGTCTCACACAGCTCGACTAGAATGTGAAATTACTTCCTGCAGCTTTCCTAACAACTTCGTGCGATTCAACACGAACGTACGGATGTATTAACTATTAGGAAATCAAGAAACTGCGGAAGGAGTGTTGTAAACAGTTTTGTAAACAATTCCCATCCTTGTTTTGAAAATATTTTGCTTTTTTGACATTTGAGCTCACGTATTCATTTGGCTGTTTTCCCAACGCACAATTCAAAGCGCGGTCGTTGAGAGAAATATCAAACTCTTCAAAATTGTAAGATTTACTCAAAAGTTACAGATTTTATTACGATTGAAAATCAACAGAATGGGAATCAATACATAAATACATCAACTTATCGAATATAGAGTGTATTCGTGTTAAATAACTTGATGAAAGAATAAGTGAGAATGTCTAGCTTCTCACTTCTCACTCACAATCTCTCACATTCTCTCATGCGACGCTAGCGACATCTACGTGTGAGCTAAGTTTGAATTCGTCGATTTAAATTTACACATGCTCACTGCTATGTCTTCGAGTTAGCTGTAAAACCGAAACAGTTAAAGTTACAAAAATTTGGCATGTAAGACAATATCTGCATGGGTATATTGTACAAATTCAGAAATAATAAATAGGTCGTAGCTATCACTAAAACTGCAATTAAGTGAATTTAAGCAATTTAAAATCAATCATTTCTTTATTTATTGTCCCACTCAAGGAACGATAAAACCTTGAACATTATTTGGACATTATAAATACCATGTATAAGAATATAGTGAGATAAACTACAGTTCATAATGTAAGACAAATAGAAAGATAAAAGGTATTGATATGAGTATCTATTTTATTTCATTATTATCTATTTTAAGTTTTTTCGAATATACAATCACACTGAAAGATCATCTTGCGTTACTAAATTGGTTAAAAAAAATCTTCCTGGATCTTTCTTCTAACAATCGTTCTGACATGTAATCGCTAACTAGTTCTTGTAACAGTAACCCTCTATATGTCCCTTGCCATGTGATAGATACACACATGCCATTTAAAAAAATCTTCAACACCCTGCTTGAAACCTTTCCGATAATATAATTGCCCAGCAGGTGTCAAATTCTTTCGTTTAATTCAAACAACTAATTATCAGAACCGTAATCGGAACAATGATGTAAACCAATCAATTTCATCGGAACAATGATAAAAACAAATCAATTGCCTGTCTGAAAGCTCCTACTCAATGTAGCAAGCTTTCAGGATAAAAAAAATCCTCCATGCCCTTGAAAGCAATATAGAAGAAGTACTTTCTCATGATAGCGCTTCTATCTTGTGCCGCTGTACGCGACTATAGTTAAAGGCTCGCTAGAACGCGATCACGATTATTCCTGCGTGATACTCCTGCAATCAGTGAGCGATAGCGTTGCTCTCAGTCTCAGTCGCGCGGTGACCATGCCAGAGTGAACACGTACTTGATCAGACGATCGAACATTCGACTGATCCCATTTCCAATTCGTGATTCGTGGATACCTCGTGCTCGTCATTTTTTCGCGTGTTACAGTTTGATACCGTGATAGTGTGAACCTGCACTATATTGCTCCTACAACCCGTAAACGGGTACAGAGAGTAAGGTGCTTTTAGAGTGCGTTGTCGAATAATGCTCCAGTTCTAACAGGGAGTTGTGCGGTTCTAAGATCAATTGAGTGCATGATGTGCAGCGGAAGCTGTGAGCCGTAGTGAGAAAAAAAACACATACATCAAGAAAACGTCCGTGCACGTTCGCTTCCGGTAGGAAATACGCATCGTGATGAAATTTACCATGCAAAAAGGCGCCTTTATTCTGGCGATCCTGCTGGTTCGCGGTGCAGTTGGCGCTGGCAAAACAGCACACGAGCTTGATAACGATGAACTGTGGGATCGCTTGGTGAAAGGAAACATACACGAATTCAAAACAAACGTCGCCAGTGATGGTACGCGAACATCATACGTCGATGGATCCGCCGAGGCAACCCCGAGAAACCCCAGCGATCGATCCCTTCCGGACGTCGGCGATGATGGCGGACTGATCAGTGCTATCAGCTACAGCGACCACAGCGACACCGAAGAACCCATTGATGGTGATAACGCGATGCTACCAGATGATGAGCTGCTTGTGCTCAATGAAAACACACCGACAAAGGTCGCCTTCTCGGCGGAACCGGCTGCCAGCCGGGAAGCTACTGATGACGAGGCATCCCCGGGTGCGATCGATCCAGACCTCGTCAATGACGGTGACGTAATGGATGGTAGTGGGCAGGATTCGCTTCCGCAGGGTGATGACCCGCTGCTGTTCGATAGGGAGCTCGTGAGCGTTTTGCGAAAGCGTCCCGAGTCGCGCGAAATGTTGGACCTGCTAGAGGCCATGGTGGGTCAAAAACCGTCGACGAACGAAACCAACGCAAACACGCCCGAATCCATCAGGGAGCGGTTACGTAGCCTGCTCACGCATGCGAAGGAAAAGCGACAACATTACCAAACGCTTCCCGGTATTCCCGAGTTGGATGAGCTGGAGATGAATCCAACGGAAGTTGAACCACAAGCCAGACCAGCCTCGTTGCTTGCCGATGGACGTGGAGTTGCAGCTCGCATGTCGAACGTACTGCTGCCGGATCTAAACCACACGCTAGCCACACACCGAGAGTCATTGTTGCCACCGAAAGCGGGCCAACGAAGCCTAGTAATCGTGTTCGATGCGACGGGATCGATGTTGGACGATCTGCAGCAGCTGCGAGATGCGGCTCGACTCATCATCGCAGAGATTACCCAGCGGGACAGCAATCCGATCTTCAACTACGTGTTCGTACCATTCCGGGATCCTCACGTTGGGCCACGGTTGGTGACACGCAACAAAACCGAACTACTGGACGCACTGGACAAGCTGCAGATCGTTGGTGGTGGAGATTGTCCCGAGGCAGCACTGGAGGCGATCGCGAGTGCCATCGAGGTAGCCATGCCGAACTCGTTCGTGTACGTGTTCACTGATGCCACCGCGAAGGACTTCCAGCTCGATCAGCGCGTGATGCAACTGGTGCAGAGAAAGCAAACCCCGATCACGTTTCTGCTGACGGGGTTTTGTGATGGGAAGTCATCGCCGGGGTACAAGGTGATGAACAACATTGCCGCCGCAAGCAACGGTCAGGTGTACGATCTGCGGAAGGATCAGATCGAAGAGGTGATGTTGGCGATCCGGGCGATGTTGAACATCAATCACGTGCCGTTAAAAGCGATCGATGCTCCGCAGGGTAAAGAGCACGAGATCGATCTGAACGTGGACAGCACGCTGAAGGAGTTCAGCGTGAGTGTGGCGGGTGTAAAGCCTACGATCGAGATCCTGGATCCGCAGCAGGAACCGTACGGTGGAATGCGTGACGTGCTGAACCTGGAGAACATACGCGTGGTGAATGTGGCCGATCCATCGCCCGGGAAGTGGAACATTAAGGCCACCGCAAACTCGTCCCACTCGGTGTTGCTTTCCGGGCTCAGTGAGGTGCAGTTTAAGTTTGGGTTTTCACTGCTGGAACCACGTGATACCGTGTCCTTGTCGCACCAACCGGTGTTGAACAGGGCGAACTACATCGCGATCGAACCAACCGATCCGTATCTCATCGAGGATCTCCATTCCGTCACGATCACATCTCACAATGTGGGCGTTCCAGCCGTTGATGAGGCGGTGTTTAATTTTACGCTACCGCTAGTGCGGGTTCTCGAGACCGGAGAGCTCTACCGTACCGATCCGTTTAGTGCACCTCGCCAGCAGTTCAAGATGACCGTTAACGGGAGGAACTCGCAGGGTGAACCAATCCAGCGGTTGCTTTCGACAGCCATCCAAGCAATCGCACAAACACCTCCAATCGTTACCGTTGGTTACTCGCAAGTACTCGAGCTGTTTGAGGGTGATTCGTTTCCGCTGGAATGCCGCATAGAATCGCCTTTCCCGGTGAAAGTAGACTGGCGTCACGATGGCACCGAAATCGCTCACAGGACGTTCGAGTAAGTGTTGCAAAATGGCCAGTAGAACACACGGGTACGGTTATCTAACTCTCATGATCTTCTCGCGATGATGGTCACTTCTGCGCCTCGTTTTAGCCAATCCAACGTTATGCCGTATTTGCTGATAAACGTGTCCACTGCCGACGCAGGGAAGTATACTTGCCATGCCAAAAACCACATCGGTGGTGATGAGAGAACGGTTCTTGTTCGAGGTGAGTGATGACGCGTGACAGATGTGACAGACAGTAAACACTTCATTCCCATCCACAGTAACGTCGTTGCGTAAGCCTACAATAAGTCTATCGCCTAAGTACACGGTGGCCGTCGAACATCACCATTCGGTGAAGCTTGAATGCGTGCTGGAGCAAGCCGATCCAACGACGGTAATCCATTGGACGCACAACGAGCAGGTTCTACCAGATGCGACCGGTAAGGTGTATCTAGCCTGGACACAGGTTGACAAACGTCATACAGGCAACTACACTTGCTTTGCGGACATCAACGGACAACGGATCACCAGCGATCGGAGCACTGTGGTAGTCGAATATGGCCCCAAAGTTCTTACCTCGCACGTCACACTGCTGGCAGAATACGGTAGTGAGGTCGAGATGGAATGTCAAATCGACGCCTTGCCCGTTCCGGACTACCAGTGGTTCTATCAGCGGCTGGACGAAACGAACCTCCCGGAGGTGTTCCAAACCGCCGACAGGACGATGCGCTTTGTCATGACCCCAGAACGGGCTGGTTTGTACAAATGCGAGGCGAAAAATGGTATCGGATCCGGCAAGCAGACGGTTGTCTTGGAAGGTGCCGCAAATGGTGAGAGTTTTGCCGGTTTTGTGGCCTGTCCACAGTCAGTGACTCAACGATGTTTCTTTCCAACGGTGTTCTAGATGCTCCGGCTATAATCAAACCCTCGGATAGTATCATTTATGCCGCACCGGGAGCATCGATCACGCTTAACTGCTCTTGCGAGCTTTGCCAACCGCTCACCGAGTTTATCTGGACCACTGAACGCGGAACGTTCGAGAGCAGCCCGGAAAAAGCGATAAGCAACATGAGGGTTGCGCTCGACAACGATCAGTCCCGCAATGCCGTGCGATATCTGCTCACGATCGACGACTTTCAACCCCACAATACGGCCCATTATACGTGCATCTTTTCCAATCAACACGGTCTCGACGCAATGATACTGGAGCTACGTATGATGGCCGTACCGGAAGTGGACGCCATGCTGCTCGACGGTGAAACTATACCGTCGGGTGCTAAAGTTCCCCGAATGCCCGGTCAGGCAAAATCCCTCAATTGTGACGTCGTGGGACTTCCCGATCCCACGGTTCTGTGGCTGCTGAATGGTGAACCGATCGTTACCAACGAACTGCTGCAGCTTGAAAATGACAACAAAACTGTTATCTTTCGGGAGCCGTTTGAAGCGTCAGTTCAGGGAAACTACGAGTGTGTGGCAAGTAATCCGTTTGGAACGGTTTCTTCCACTCTGGAGCTTTTGGTAGGTGCTGCACCCGAAGCGGCGACTGTGGCTCGAAAGTTAAGCGCCAAAACCGGTGAAAACATCGTTATGGAGTGCATGATAAGCGGTACACCGGAGCCCACCATACGCTGGGAGCCGGAGAAAGCGTTCGCAGATCCTTCCCTGAAGCGGCAGGTCCTGCAAGTGTCGTACGAAAAGGCCGCACTGTACCGATGCACGGGTGAGAACGAATATGGTAAGGCGGAGCAAACGATCATGCTGGAGACGTACGGAGCACCGGATGTGAAGGGTGCTTTGAATCTTGCACTTCAATTCAGCACAGGACAAGATGTACTGCTGGAGTGCTATGGTTGGGGCATACCTGAGGTAACTGACCAAAAAAACAGATAATTTCAACGTCGTTAATGCATTCAATTCCAATTTTATTATATTTTTCAGCCAACGATACGCTGGACATACAACGGCGCACCGGTAGAGCTTGGTCCCGATGTGAAATTGATGGATCAAGGACTGCGAATTTTCAACATATCATTCGACCGAAACGGTGTTTACGGTTGCGTGGTGGAAAACGAGTATGGAATAGTGCAAAAAATTCACTTCGTGACCGTACGAGGTAAGGTTTTGTGGTGATCCCAATCATCGATCAATCATTTCGTAGGCATGGAACTAAAGTACGGCGTCCTTGGCATCGATAGCAGAAGCTTTTCCAGTGGCACGCCAACAAAACGGCCAATTTCTCCACTCGACTTTAGAGTACGCTCGGGCCATCCTTCTGGCGGTTGCCATTCCGGTCGTTGTTGGCGGCAACAGTTATGCTGCAACGTTTTCATCGTCTCTTCGAATCGTTCCTTCGATACGCGTTCGGCTTTGATTCGCTCACGGAACCAAAGATCTTGCTGATAGAACGTCGGAAGTTTCATGATTTCTGACGACTACTGTCGGTGGTTCCACGGGTGGTTTTACGTCTTCATGCGTTGCGTACTAAATGATTGCTAAGATTGCGCTTTACCAATCGTCTTGTGATGCATATGACACACATCAAAGGTTACTTCGATGAACGCGCTTTTCATAATCCTTTTGATACATGCTCATTTGCCACCCCCACGAGTCACTCTTTCTAGCAAATTTTCTAATGTTCTGTAAATCTCCCGTTTCCTTGTTCAGATGCACCTAAAATAACATCGGCGTTAGACCCACACATAACCTTGCTGCCGAATGACACGGTTCGCTTCGAATGCACAGGCACCGGAAGTCCGCCTCCAACCGCTTCTTGGGTGCTCAATGGGACCGTGATCTTACACGAACGCTTCCTGTACCTGTCGTACAACAACGCATCCACGGGAACGTACAGTTGTTTGCTCGAAAGCATCGAAGGAACGGATCGTCAAAACATGTTCGTAAACGTGCTGCGCCCACCACAGAGGGTATCCGGACTAAATGGCACCGACGCCCTCACGCCACTGAAGCTGCGTGCCAACGATCCGCTAGTTTTGGAGTGTCCGTTTGAAAACTTCCATAGCCTACTATGGCAGCTGGACGAACGCAATCTTGAAGAGTACTTCGATCTCACCGACGTTAAGCTGAAGGAGAACCTGCTCATCATCGATCGGCTTCGATCGCGCCACCAAGGCACGTACACCTGCGTGGTCAAGAACCGAGCTGGCAGTGACCGGCAATCGTTTGTGGTCGGTGTCCTGACGCCTCCTGTCATTGAGCGCACTTACCCGGAAGAGTTGAGTGATGAATTTGGTATCCTTGCTGAGGATAGGAACACCGAGTGGTTACCGGACAAACCGGTCCAAAGTGCGGTGGAAGTGAATCTGCTCTCCGGTGAAACCTTACAGCTACTCTGCCAAGCCAGTGGTTCACCAAAACCGAGCATCCACTGGAACCGTGGCAATGATCTGGACCGCGTGGTCTCTCAAACCGCCAACCTAACCATTGCCAACGTGGCGCTTCACCATAGCGATCTGTACACGTGCGTAGCCGAGAACGAGCTTGGCCGATCGACACAAATATATCGGCTGGACGTTATGACTTCGCCCCAGTTCTACGATGATCCGGTACAATCCATCGTGGTTTATGTTGGGGATAATGTGGAACTGGACTGTGAGATGCAAGCCAATCCACCTGCTTCCTACCAGTGGCTGAAAGAGGAGTACGTATCGCTGCTTGCTAGCCGAGCCCTTCAACCGTCACTAATTGAGGTCCAACAATTATACTTTCCTTGCAGTGTTTCCCTTGAGGAATTTGGCACCATGCTTGAGTTTGTGAACATACAACCGCATGATTCCGGACTGTACCATTGCGAGGCGGAAAACGTCTTTGGTCACAACAAGAAATCCTTCAAGGTGTTGGTATACCGTGAGTATGGCTTGCAAGGTTGCTTCAAACGGCGGTTTCTGGTGGGTGTTTAATAAATTCCACTTTCCACAGAACCTGCCGAAATAACGATATTTTCCTCGAACCAAACCCTGCTCGCGGGAAACAATGTCGAGCTGGATTGTGAAGCGATCGGCAATCCCATGCCGGTACTCAGCATTATTCACCGTGGTGAGGTGTTAGCTTCCACTGCAGAGCTCGACACCTCCACGATGATCATCGATCGACAGTACCGCGTCAAGATCAACCTGTTCAAGAGCCTGCAAGCGTACAGCTTCCTAGCGACGCGTGTCTCACCGTATGAGGTTCGGTTTTCCTTGCGCCAACCGCAAGCAACCCGGTTGGATAAAGGGAAATATCTATGTACCGCTCAGAATGCAATCGGGTTCGATGAGCGGATGGTGAAGCTGGACGTCTTGGTGGCACCGTATGTGCAAACGGAAAAACTCAAAGCGCTAGAGCAAACGGTCCGTTTGCTCGAAGGGTTACCACTGTTCCTGTTTTGTCCCATCGACGGCAGCCCAAAGCCAACCATCGGGTGGTTCCGGAATGGTAACCGATTGAAGCACTCGACAAGCACACTGTTCCTGCCATCGGTGCAGCTACGCGATGCCGGTTCGTACATATGCTTCGGTGAAAATCCCGTGGGCAAGGTGGAGCTTTCGTTCGATCTTGAAGTGCTGGTACCTCCGTCGATCATATCTAGCGCGCTGTACGGTGAACCTAACCTCTCTCTCGACCAACCCGACCAGGAGGAGATACAACTGCTCATGGGTGAAAATGTGACACTCGATTGCTCCAGCCTGGGCCATCCCGTACCGGAGGTTTACTGGGTGAAAGTCGACTACCTGGACGAACGGCAGAATCAGCTGCTTTCGTCTCGGGAACCATTGATCGAGCTGCACGGTATTAACGGCACAGTGACGTACTCCTGCTTCGTCAACAATACGGCCGGATCGGCTCAGAAACTGTTCCACTTGGTCGTCCAAGCTGCCCCATCATGGAAAACTGGCCCCGTGTATGATTACGAGCAGCGAGTATCGCTTCACCACAGCCTCGATTTGACCTGCGAAACCAACGGCTCTCCGGAGGCATCCGTCAAGTGGATGAAGGATGGCCAGCAGTTGAGCAAGCTCGATGGTGCTTATTTTTTCGGTGTAAATGGGCAAACCTTGCGCTTGCTAGCCGCTAAGCTCACGGACGCAGGAAACTACCAGTGTGTGGCAAGCAACATGCTCGGTCAGGTGAGCCGAGAGTTCCACGTAACAATAGATGGTAAGTAATGCCAGGATAATGGAACGTTACGCTAGCTTCTTGATCGCGCATTGCTCTCGTTCCACAGTTCCCGTGAGTTGGTCTCCGTGGGGTAGCTGGTCGGAGTGTAGCTCAACCTGTGGCAAGGGCACCCAGTTCCGATCGCGCATTTGTCTGCTCTTGAATGGATCTCCGGCACATGGCGATCGATTCAACTGCGTCGGAGAGAACGTAGAGATGAAGTCCTGCGAGCTGCTGCCATGTCCCGTGAACGGAGGCTGGAGTGACTGGACGAGCTGGAGCAACTGTTCGCTCGAGTGCGTGTCCGAGTACAGTGGCGAACGATCGATTCGCCATAGGAGTCGCACTTGTGACTCACCACCTCCATCGCTCGGTGGAAAACCGTGCATTGGCGAAGAGTATGAAGAGCAACCGTGTCACGTGAAGTACTGTCCCATTGACGGTGGTTGGACGGCATGGTCAAGCTGGACGACGTGTAGCGAACCGTGCGGGTTTGGACGTAGCATCCGTCTGAGAAGCTGCTCAAATCCCGTACCACGCCACGCCGGAAGGACATGCGATGGGGCGGAAAGTGAGGCACGCACGTGCAAGCTGCAGGAGTGTCACGTGGATGGTGGGTGGTCTGAGTGGACACCATGGACGCGATGCAGTAAATCCTGCGGCACAGGCATTAAAACCCGCAAGCGCTTCTGCAACAATCCGGAACCGAAATCGGGCGGCAAAGCTTGTGTCGGACAAAACATCGAGCACACCCAGTGTGCGGTGAAGCGCTGCCGAAACGATGCCCTTCTGAGAACGATGGAGAGGAAAAAGATCCTAACACCACTCGTGACGTACGATTCGAACCCACCGCGATCGATGAAACCACCCACGGCATCGTCCGTGAACGATTTCGACAGCGAGGACTACGACGAAAGGGACACGGAACGTGATCGCGATCCGACCCGCAACTATCAGTACGCCGAAACCCAACCCGTGGAGTACGTGGACGTTCCGCCGAGCTACCTTGACGTGACTATCACACTAACGAACATGGTGCACCTATCGAACGATACGACGGACTTCAACTTCCACTATGGCAATTCGTCCGTGTTCTCGCATGATGGCCACAGGAGCTGTCCGGAAGGATTTGCTTTCAACGCGTCCATCGGTGGGTGCTCGGATAAGGACGAATGCGCCGAAGGTGCATGCTCCGGATGGGAGCAAACATGCACCAACACCGTCGGGAGCTTCGAGTGTGCCTGTACCCCGGGTTATCACCAAGTCATCCAGCAGACGGAAGATTACGATGGTTTCACGTCGGAGGACATGCAGTGCGTAGACGTCAACGAGTGCCGGGAGAAGTTGGATGAATGTTCACACTTTTGCGAGAACACCGTCGGGAGTTACCGGTGTTTTTGTCCCGAGCGCTATCAACTGTCCAGAGACGGCAAGACATGCACTATCAAGCGCAAGCGTAACGAACCGATGCGCAAGATGCCACGCTGTCCGGTAGGCTTCCAATGGGAGGATGGCTACTGTCAGGATGTCGACGAGTGCGCCCTGCAGAAGGACGAATGCGGTGAGAGTCTTTCCTGCATCAACACCCGCGGAGGGTACATGTGCGTGTACACCGATTGTCCCCCCGAGTACGATCAGGACATCGAGGCGGAATCTTGCGTACTGAACTGCACACATGGACGAACGCTTTGTCCGGATGGTGCACTTCGCCAGCAGACGATCTCGCACATGATCGTGACGTTGGATCACCTTCAACTGCAACAGCCCCTCGCGGTGGTGTCTATTCCGGCCGCCCAACGGTCGGATGAGTTTGACACAATGTTTGAATTTCGCGATCGTCGCCAAACACAGCTATTCTCGCTAAAAGCGATACGCAAAACATCCGGCGCGGTGCGATTGTACACGAAAAGAAAACTGCAACGTGGAAAGCTGTACAAGTTGAGCCTGATCGCTAAGTCCACTCGTCCTGCACAGCGGATCGTCGAATACGTTCACGAATTCATCGTTCACGTGTATTGGACGGATTAGTGTACGATTAGTGCTACTCAACATAGCATAGCTCATTGTAGGGTAACTTAAGCAGCTAACCATTAAGTCCATATCCATATTCAACTCTCACATAGGTGCAATGGTAGTGCTAGGTGGAATTTTAGTATACGAAAAGCTGCCAAAAAATATAACCAACGTCTGTAGAAAGAGACGCATTACAGTGTTTTTATTGTAGAATATGCCCCCGATATATTTATGCATCTGTTTCAATGCCAAGAAATTACCTTAGAAGGCCTCAACGTTGGAGTAGCCGGATTATGCTTAAGCATATTTTACCGTCGTTAGCACCCGCTACATCGACGACGTGCTGTGGATTCGCACGTGAAGGTCCAGAAGTGCCTTCTTCTTGATCTACTAGTAGAAAACGACGTGAAGTATCTGAGATCTCAACGTGACAGTGAATATTTGATATCACATGAATGGTTATATCCAAGAGAAAAGGCATGACGTATTGCATAAAACGACGGAAAGAACCGAACAGCAGTAAAGATGGAAGAGAGCCCTGCAAGAAAGAACTACATTATCCATGCAAACACGGGATTTCCCCGCAATGTTGGGAAAATCAATTCTCTGCAGACTAAAACCCCTCAAAGGCAAAAGTCAGGACCATGACCTTAACAATGAGACACAAAGCTTCAAAAACCCCTTCCGCTGAACCGACCTCAAAAGTAGCACGAAATTGAGAAACCTTCGATACGATAAGATATCTACATTTTGCAGTAGCATTTCGATGACATATTCATGCTTTTATTTTCAATGGAGAAAAATAAATCCTTCAACATTACTTTCAATCGTATAAAGTTTATTTCACGCTCCATCCGTCAGATTGCAATAAAACTGAAGAAAAATCTACAAAATTAAGTCTCACAATTTCGGAAACCTTTCTCAGATCTCCACAAGCTGTTACTACCCTTGCTTTATAGTACAAAATATAAATAGGTATATTGTACCTGCTTGGAGAATAGATAGTTTACAACGAAGGTTTTGTCAGAACCAGTTCTTCACGTCAGCCGTTCAATGTCTAGTAAATTGCAGGACATTTGTTTGTTTGTTTAGCAGCAATAACACACACACGGTTACTTTAGTCGTTCCTGACCGGTCTTCCGGTTAACTGGTTTTATTCTACTATAGGCTTTTTTCCATCGTTTCGTCTTCTTTGGTTCATGACGGACTCTATCCTTATTGGACAAAAGGGATTCCGTTACAATGCCAACCAGACGACTGCAGTGTGTCATCGATTCTCTCCGAAAAGTACATCACGTTTTGCGGAGAAGAACTGCGTGGAAGCACTTTTACGAGAGTTTCTAACGTAATTCCAGTCGATAGAAAGGCAGAACCGGGATTATATTACGATTACAACGCTGATGTTAGACGCTAAATAGTTGCTTTAAATATTGTTTATATAAAACTGTCTGCCTATTTACAGGAACGATAGCCGCTTTCCGGGAGGCAGATATAAATGGCTAAATTGTTAGCGTATCATATGTTTTACCTTTACGTTTGTTGATAATGTTTACCACTTACGTCCGTAGAAATTCTTCCTGTACAGGCCTTATAAGATTTAGGGTATGGGAAAGAAGGCAGGTCAATGAGTAGCAAGATTATAATATCTTGTTCATATTATATGTTTCACTAAAAGCGTATCAGAGTTACGATTACGGAAACGCG
The DNA here is from genome assembly GCF_943737925.1 of Anopheles nili. Taxonomy (NCBI): domain Eukaryota; kingdom Metazoa; phylum Arthropoda; class Insecta; order Diptera; family Culicidae; genus Anopheles; species Anopheles nili. Next base: position 44,607,427 of record NC_071291.1, on the reverse strand, counting down.
CACCCACCCGATTTGCCTAAGCTATCTTTTGCTATTTTCCGGCACAACATACGCGCAAACTTTATTATCTCCTCCAAAGGATCTGCTTAATCTTGCCTAGATTTGTCACAAGTGATACGTTTGAACGCACACTCTCCGCTCCGCTGTTTTAGCATATAACATACCGTTTGATTTCTGTAAGCGTAATTAAAATATTGTTTGTTTATTTGTTCTCTTTTTAGTATCTCTATCAAATTTCCTAGCCACCAAAAAAGTAAACGAATAGTCTCATGATTGACAAACACAATAAAAACTGTTACTGGGACCGTCTGTAACACTATTTTGAGTCATAGCTACCTATAGACCTAGAGGAACAACTGTAATCGAATAAAAACATAAAAGAATTAAAGTTAACTCTGACCACGTGGTCGGCGACTAGTTCGACCTGGTGATTAACCTGATAGTATAACGGCCTGAGAATGGAACACTACACGGAGACACTTATTACTTTAAATCAAGCTCTTCGCTCGTATCATCGGGACTATCGTTGCGGCTTTCATGCTCCGAGGGCTCATTTTCGGATTTATTGACTGGAGTTTCATCCAAAGAAGATTTTTTCTCTGGTGTCCCATTGGTAGTACTAGCAGTTACCGAATCCTTGCCATTTTCTTCGCAACCACTTGAGACCGACGCAGGTGTTTGCACTTTTTCCGAATGTTCACTCTCGCTTCCCGACGAATCGTCCTCTAAACGACCATTTGCATCGTTGTCGGTCTTGTCTGCTGGTGCAGTAACTGGTGCCATCGAAACGACATCATTGTCCTGTGACCTGTTCGAATGGCTACGCTTTTTGCGATGTGCCAGTCGCTTTGCGACCGCTTCCTTGCATCGATTGATCAGTTCCTCGTACGGCTGGCCATGCAAAAAGCACACAATGATCACTGTCATGTTGTCACCGCCTATACCCCCCATCTGGCAGTCCGGTGCGAGACAGTGAACCATAATATTTTCGCATATCTGCTGCGGGTAGATGCCTTGAGCGATTTCCGCCTGCACGAAATCAAGCACTGCCTGGCTGGAAAGTACATCCCATATACCATCACAGGCAATGACGAGAAAATCCCAGTCTTCCGTTATTTCGCGCTCCTCTATGTCCGGAAACGCCGTCACCATTTGCTCCTCGGGCAGTTTGTGTTTGTTGCGCTTCAGCCCAAAATCTCCAAGCGCGCGCGAAAGCGCCAAATACCCGTTCACACGGTTGTACTCCACGTAGCCACCGGCGCTGCAAATGCGCTCCTTTTCCGTTTCGTTTGTCGGTTTGTGATCGAACGACAGAACATCCAGTCGACCGTCAACGCAGGCGATCGCTCGCGAATCTCCTGCATTCGCACAGTATAGCCGGTTGTCCTTGATTAGCACCGCCACAGCGGTTGATCCGGACATTTGCTCACGCAGGGCTTCGTTGTTTAGCATGGCCTCGTCCAGATCTAGAAATCCTTGCTGAAGCGCATGCTTTACGTCTCTGCCGTATTCCGGCCTGCGTGTGATGTACTTGTGAAGATGCTTCCCAGCGTACTCGGCAACCTTCGCACCTCCGTGCCCATCGTATACGGCGAAAAACGACGTCCCGGGATCGTCCGGTAGCGAGAGTATGTGTGTGTGCGAGTCTTCCATGTGCATTCGCCAGCCCTGCATACAACTGGAGCCGACTTTGTAGAAATCATTTTGACAAAAGGCTGATTCTTTGGAGGTTTCCGGTTCCGACAACGACTGACCCATTGTATCTTATGCGTCGATGTAGATTCACCAATGTTAATGTCCTCAATATTTCTGGAATCCGGATGTAATCACAAAATTAGTACCCCGTTATTACTTGTCCATAAATAATCGAAATCGGAATATATATAGGAAAACTACTATGCACAACTGTAACGAAGCAAGTCAAATAAAACAGTATGAACATCGCGAACAAATCTTACAAACCATTCCATTCATGGCACAAAATGATCATAAACAATCTAATCGACAAAACCCAAACAACGACTGTTTGCTCCGGAGTGCAATCGATGTCAAGGCGTCTAGCTTTAGCCGTTAAACATCGGTGATTATAGCAGGCATTTGCTGCCGTAAGTAGCAGGCATACACGGCGCACACTTTGATCGAAAACCAGTCGCCGGTGCATCACAAGCCATGATCACTTGGCTAGAAACTAAAAATACTCACCACTACTGCACGCCGGTCGATTTACGAATGGGTAATCCACGAGGTGCAAAATGTAGTGTGAAATTTGTCCGACAAAGGCTAGATGGACGATGGCCTGTCACCGACGAACGGTTCCTCTATTTCCATAAGTAAAGCACAATCTTGTCCGTTCGTAGTTGTTCAATTACAAACACGTGATCCGACACATTCGATTATGTTCGCTGACAGGATCGGCCGAAATTGATAAAACTGATGATGATCACCTATGATGGCTACGCTCGCACAGTGAAATAAGGATCGAAGGTGGTGTATATTCGCCGCTGCTCCGTTGATTGATTTGGGTTGGGAAAAATCACTACCCTAGCGTGCGTCTGTATGCAAAAAGAAGAAAATGTTTTAAATATAAACCGCGTACTATTCTTTACTACGGTCACTAATCAGAGCCACACGGGCTCGCTAATGAATGATAATAAACGTTCCGCATCCTTCTTTTAGACGTTCTACATAACGCGCGAATGGGTTTATATGTTTGTTTGTTTTTCCATGAATACTCATTAATGTATGCCTACTGTAACGTAATGAACTACACATTTTTTCCTCCAAGTACTACTCCATTAAATTGTTATTTAGCTGCATCATGTGTTATTTTCAGTTGTTCTCGCTGATATACACTTTTTTCTATACTTTGGTTGTGATGCAGAGCACAAAAGGTAACTGATAACACATAGGACCATAAACATCGAAATCAAGTCGATGCTCATTCTATTCGCAAACCGATGAGGTAAACCAGTGCCGAAGTCCTCAAGCTAACACACAAAGAAATGCACTGTACTGTAATCTACAGGTAACAAAAAAACGCTACGAATCCCTCGAACTACAGACTGAAGACTCAGCCCAGGTGATAAAAAACACAATTTCACATAATCTCTTATCAGCTTGTGGAGCTAAAAATTGCGATGAATCAACAGCATACGTACGGTAAACCTGATATTGATATTAAGCAGTAGTATTCGTCTAGAATTATCCCTTTTGATAATGTTTATTGACTTGCCAGCAAACTCCGAAATACTACTGTTTTCAAAGGCATTTTAATAAGAAACTTACTTCTCTCCTTGTATCAGCTCCACACAAGACTTACACTTCACTGTTTACTTCGATTGCACAAAGCCAATAGCATTATTTCTTCTTCCTTTGCGTGGTATTAATTAGTAATGTTTTAGATTTTTGTTGTAACGGACTTGAGTAGATATCCCGTGATTATTGTATAGTTCAACAACGATTCCCAAACTACAAGAGAAACGTATTATTTATCGTCTTAATGTTTCCGTATTTGTGGAAAAATCCCGTGCTGCGACATAAGCTTACACCGTACTGTTGTGACAGTTTTTTTCGAATGTGTCCTACGACATTACAAAGGTTTATGATAACAGGTTAAGCTCTATAGACTTTGATGCCACATAGGTTATTCCAAGCCATGAACTATAGGTTCCATTTCTATGAACTATAGGTTTCATAGCGGTCATGCATTTGCAACACATCGCAAGTAAAACACTTATTTTCGTGGTATCGTGGTCTTTGATGCTGTTTGTTCTAAATTTATCAAATATTTTCAACTCACTGTCTCAAAGAAAATTAGTTTTGACATTACAAGAATCTTTCTTTAAACAAAACACTTATTGCACTCAATTGTGCACTACTGTATCTGGATTTACAAAAACAGTCCTAATAAACAAGTACATTTAAAAAAAATAACAAATTTGTTACCAAATTCTTACTTTTAACCTTTTTTTATTATACAAGTGCTTACGTTTAACCTTTTTTCTTTTTATGTTTTTCTTTTTCAACCTAATAACTTAAAAAAATCAGAAAAAAAAGTTTTTGTATCTAAAAGAAGCTTCACCTAAAACCTGAGGTAAAGAACCAACCCTAAATGAATAGCAAACTAGCAACCAGTGATACCTGTTGATGTAATTGCAGCAATCTCAAATTTACGGTCACCTTATTTATCACGTCCGTGTCGTTAAAGCGTTACCGGTAAAGAAAGGATATACTAGAATATTCGTATGCTGATGCATAGAATCAATTTTATGTTTTTTACCTCATTTACCGTTTATTGGAATCTAAAAATAAAACAAGCCAACAATTAACACGAGACAATATATAACATAGCACCATAAAATCTAAATAGTACCATAGAAGGCATGTTGTGAACACGACTTGCCTCGACACGTGGAAGAACACAGAAACAGCACGATTTTCAGTACTTTGTCCTTCAGTAATAGATCGAATTAAAAAAATAAGCCCAGCTTGGAGTTTAATAATTATGTCTAATTTAACGTACAACAATATTCCATATTTGTATGCCTTTAAATTATGGCAAACAGTTTCATTTTTGATTTTCACAGCGACTGGTGATAAAATCCTCGCTGAAGCCTTTCAAAAATTAAAGAGCTGGGCACTGCTACATAAACAATACGACTGACATTTAGCAGGATAGAAAAACGACCATTTTGCTACTGTGACATCACGCGTCACCACGGCGGAGTGAAAAATCCTCCTGTCGAAAAATCTCCTTGGCGTCAACGTTAAAAAAGCTGCGATAAAAACTGTGTTTCTAATGTAAGTGTTAATTGCAAGTGCTTAAAACTGTATACATGCCTTCTCTGACATCATTAGTTTCGAGTTTGTAATAAAATTCTGCTCTTTCAATCGTTATCTTCTGCAGAAATTCGTTCCGAAACGAGGCGTCCTAGCGACGCGGTTTCGTTCGAGCATAATGGCCGGCGGCTCGGGTACAAAGGTGGTGCAAATCACCAACATAGCCCCGCAAGCCACCAAGGATCAGATGCAAACGTTTCTGGGTACAGTAGGTAAAATCGACGAGATTCGCCTGTATCCCACAATCAGAGATGTGTCTTGTCCGGTTGTTTCTCGTATCTGCTATGTAAAGTACTTCGAGAGCAGTTGCGTAGCTGTAGCCCAGCACCTAACCAACACGGTGTTTATCGATCGGGCCGTGATTGTGATACCGGTGCAGAACGGTGTCATACCCGACGAATACAAGGCGTTAGAAATGGCCGCCAACGGCACTCTCGTTCCAGGATTGCACAGCTTCAACACACCGTCGAAGCTTCCGCCGGAAGTAGTGAACCGTATCGATGGGATGATTCCGAATCAGGTGGTGAAAACCATCGATCCAAAACTTGAAGAGCACGGACTCCCCGAGTATCCCCCTTTGCCGGTGAATTTTGACGCCAAAAAGATTGAAGAAACTCGTCGCACTATTTTGGTGATCGACATTCGCGCGGACTGGCGTCTCGAAGATCTAATGGAACATTTTAAGCCTGCCGGGGAGATCAAGTATGCGCGATACGCCGAGAACGAACGCAGCAAGTTTGCTCTTATTGAGTTTTGCGACCAGCGCAACATCGTCAATGCGCTCAAAATGCATGGAACCGAATTCCGGGGCTATCGCGTAAGTGTGCACCACTCGACACAACCGATAGTGAAACCGGAGGCAAAGAGCAACGAGGTGGCGCAGAAGGAAATTGAAGAAGCTATGACATTGGTTAAGGAAGCTCATACCATGATTTCCTCGATAGATCCTGTCGTCAACATCTACCAGAAAGATAAGAGCACCAGTCGGCGCCGGTCGCGATCGCGCAGTCGTTCGAAGGAACGTCGATCGCGGTCTCGTTCCCGAAAGCGCTCAAAATCGCGCAGTAAACGTTCTCGCTCCCGCAAGCGTTCACGGAGCCGCTCGAAGCGTTCTAGATCGCGTCGTTCGCCTTCTAGAAGTAAGCGCTCCCGCTCGAAATCGAAGCGGTCCCCGTCGCGTACGAAACGGTCACGTTCGCGCTCCAAACGATCACGGTCACGTGACCGGCGCAAGCGCTCCCGATCCCGCCGACGCAGCCGCACGCGCTCCCGCGAAAGATCATCACGCATTCGTCGATCGAGATCGCGTTCAAAGAAACGTTCCCGTTCACGCGAACGTCGTGAACGTAGCCGGGACCGCAAGAAATCACACCGCAACAAGGAGGAACGCCGTCGTCGTTCGCGTTCGCGATCGCAAAGCAGCAAGCGATCTGAATCCCGTGGCAGCCGTGTGAAGGAGGTAGTCGTGAAAACATCATCTAAACGTCGCAGCCGCACCCCATCGGACAAAAAGCTGAAGAAAATCCTCGAAGAAACTGTCAGCCGAGACTATGACGCCGAGGAACGCATGGACGCAGGCGGAGGCGTATTGGTAGAGGATGATGCGAGCAGTACCGGCAAGCAGTCGGTATCTTCGCCAACCCAACCTTCTGGTGCGGGTGGTTCGACTTCGTCGTCGTCCTCTTCGGGAGCTGCTGGTGTTGCCGTTGCTGCTGCAACACCTCGTGAGAAAACCGCTAGTCCAACGACGGAAAAATCAGACAACATGGACATCTCAAACTCACCGTAATGGGCTTCATTTTAAAATCTAGATGTCAATGGGCTGTAGCAGGGAAACAGCTTATTCCCAATTGAAATGCTCTACCTAATCTCACTTTCTTTGTGGGAAGAGCAACTTTTCTGGTGGTTCTGCGATAGTACGGTACTCTGTTGCTGCTACTTGCTCGTAAAATGCATTTTCTTCGTCTGTTTTTATTCTGTCTGGGATTATAATTTTACTGTATTAACGTCACTTCCAGAAATGTGAGGACGTGAACGAGAATGATACTGCTATATTTTCCAAATAAATCTAATAAGACTTCGTACGAACCTAAACCTCAGCTGGCATTCGAATGTTTTAATATGAAGGGTAGTAGATTATTTGCGAATTGAAGTCTTGTCGGAGATTGTTCTTTCTTAAAAAGCAGTATTACGGGTTCTTCATACAAAACCGTTATTAGCGGTAATCCTATTTGGGCAATGATTAACGTATGTTCTATTCTAAACGAACGAATATCCACCTCGTCCATCGTGCTATAGAAGCATAGTTTTTTTTTCATAAAATTCAGAATGTCGTTTTTGTTGTAACAAAAAACGCAATGCTCGAAGTAAATCGAAAATGGTTGTAATTTTTTAGGTACGTCGAGCACGTGCTCATATGTAGCCGTTTTCGTGCCGTACGATATTCAACTCATTCGAAATGCGCTGTTGCCAGATTTTGCGTTATTTTTGTTCGCTCGCTATGCTTCCTTTGTAACATTTATGCTTTCTATCTCTGTCCCTCTCGCCGATAAATATTAGCTGGTCTCTTTGTTCCACTTCTTTGGTACCGACTTGAGACGCAAACCTGACGAGTGGTATTTTTTTATTTTGTCGATGTTCTTATTCTAATCAGTTACCGTTGCAAGGCGTAGGGTTTCGAGTACGACATCAAATAAGCACACTCTAGATAACCTGGGAAACAAATTGTTCAACAATTGTGTTTGGAGTTTATTTTTCTCTTTGGCTCTATTTCTACATCTGCCCCAAAAATGCCATAACTTGTCGCATTGATGGTGTGTGTCGTGTTTCTCGTTCCCAAATATTATTATAATCCCTTCCCTGCACCATGCGAGCAAATCAGACGGACCAATTTTAAAACTGGTTTTCATTTCGTCCGATTGCCTTGGCAGCACACACATACATGCGCAACGCGACAGGGTGTTATTAGCCCTGCTAAACGTTACCTCAAGTTGTTTATCAGCTGTTCTGTATGACGTGGCATTAAAATCGCTATCTGCTTATCGGCCCATGTAAATGAAATATGCTACACAATTGTTCTAATCTACGTTCAATATGTCTAAAAATGCAGTTCAACCAGCTAAGGGTCGCAAACAAACCTCTAACGTTGTTCAACGTGATGACGTCGTCGTTGGTGCATGCATCATAGGCAAACAAAAAACCCAACACTGATACGCAATAAAACGGATCCCCTCTTTCCCTAACTTGCGCTTTGTTTTCGTTTCATCTCTTTCCACTGCGCTGCAACCGGAGCGAGAAGGCAGGAAAACAAATAGCAAACAGGCAACCACGAGCAGCAGCAGCAGCAGGAACAACGAAAGGGCACGTGAGAGGAAAGGTAATGGGCTGGGTGGAACATTTTTCCCCATTTTGTTCGCCTTGGAATATACATTATGCTGAGGCCATCTTTTTCGTTCACTAAACAAGAAACACACCAACAACATGGACTTGGATCTGGGCACGACTCATATTATTAGAATGTAAAATCACGGATGAAGATCAGAGAAAAAACATTAACGATGATGCAAGACAGCCACAGATGATTGAGCTCATCGCGATTATATGATTTCTGCTTTATTTTGATGCGTTTAACCTAACGATACCGAACAGAAAGCTAATATTCAACATAATCTCAAGCTACGTAGCACGTGCGTAGGTTTAATATTATTATAGCTAAAATGAATGAAATTCGTCGGTTGGATTGGCATTTATGTAAAAAAGCTTGAAGAAAACGAGCTAGATTACCAGCTCAGCTGATGATGGTGCAATCACATGGTAAGTGGTAAAAGGCAACCCAAACAGGGAAGGACAATTAAATTGCGTATGCATCGGTTTGAGGATCGAAAATATGCTCATTTTTGCGTCGCTGGTCAAACTTGAATCGCATTTCATGTAAGCTATGTTTGGTAAACCATACATGTCCCATGAAGAGTGATAAAGGCAAGAATTTTCTGCATTTATCACGTCATGTTGTGAATGTGGAAACAAAGAAAAACGATGCCCGACTCTTCGTTGGTTGGTGAGAGCGAGATGAGCCTGTAAAGCGAGAAGAGCATATAAACACAGGGGTGAATTCGCTCGGTATTGTACATCTGTAATTTTATCTTGCGCAAAGAAAATTCGTTAAAATGAAGCATATTGAGTAATAAAAAACCCATACACAACGATGTGTGAGACGTGCGCTTAAGCATGCAACGAATTTGCTCGGGCTGTGAATCGCCATGCATGCAAAACAAAACAATATTACACCACAAATAGCAATATTTTTCTTCGTATCTGAAGAGTAGCACCCCTGCATATGGCAGGCAGGGTTCGTAGTTCCCTGCACGCACACACTCAAACTCACACTGAGCTGCGTAGCATTAAAATGGCGATGGAAAGGCGTGTGCGTGCAGGCACCCAGTGTTGTTTTGTTTTCGATTGCTCTCTTTCACGCGCGAACGAGTGCGATCTTGGGTCCTGCTCCTGCGCTAAACCAGGGCCAATGCTACGCACCATTGTCGTGTTGGGAAACGTGGCCCCACATTCACACCACCATCCACATTCAAAAAAGTGAGCTCGGCAAGTGCGGTTGTGGCACCCGTTCGTTCTGTCTGGTTTTCTATCGTCTTCTTGTCCCACCCGTTTGGACTCACTTCATTCAGCAGTACGGTCAGCCTCCCTCTCACTACTGGTCGGGTCCGCATCCTTCTCTTCTCTCGCACGGATGCGTTCTGTTGCATTTGTGCAACGGATCGAGCGTGCTCGGTCATCGTGTGTGTGCGTGCGATAATAGCAATTCCTTCGATTGGGTGTGATTATTTTAACGTTCTTCTGGCTCGCTGATTCCCGTTCTGTGCTTGGTTCCCCAGTTGCTCCCTGATCGTAGGTGTTCAAGATGAAGGATAGCGTCGGGAATCGTAATTTTGTACCCGTGTGTGGATGACATAATTACTAGGGCCCGGGCACGACGACGTGGTTCTTGACCCTCGGTGCGCACCATTTGACGGGTTTCTCCTTTATCGCATTCACCGCCCCTACTGATTAGCCTTTTTTACGCATTGCAGTGCGAAGGGCTCTGTTTGGTGTTTCGTTTTTATTGCAAAAATTGGTGCTGTCTACGCGTCAGTCGTGTTCCGTCAGCGAAGAAAAGCATCTCTATTTGGTTTCGCACGCAAAGCAAAACGCTGAAAAGCACTTCAAAAAGGGCTCGCAAAAGTGCTGGCGATTTTTTGGTGCGCGTGCGTGATGTCAGCACCAATGGGGACACCACATTTCCCTTTATTTATCCCTTGCGTTTCGCTTGCAACACCACTTCACGCCAAAGGAACGGCAAGGCTTCCTTCTTGACGAACGGAAAATAGCCAACAAGCCTCAAGAACAAAGAAGCCCGTCGAAGAGGCTTCAAGTGTGTGGCAACGCCTCAAGGTTCTTTCACTTTTTGCAACCGCCCACTCGAGTCCCCATTGCAAAGCCTCTTTAGGCTCCTAGGCACGACTCCAAGAACACGACACCGCTCCAGGAAGAGAAACGTGACACGACGGAAGTATAAAATTTTGTTCGCTTTTTTTGTTGTTTGTTTCCAGGCATTCAGGCTCCCTTAAGGTGTCGATCAAATCCGCTCGCATAGTGAAGGAACTTTTGACGTAACTTTCGTGCAAGTAGTGAAGGACAATCGTAGTAGGTTTGAGCATTAGCGTAGGCATCGCCGTAGAATATTCCAGTAGTGTCACAGCAGTGAGAGATTGTGCTAAGTGTTTTGTGGATTTGGATTAGTTTTTTTTTTTCACACAAAAAAAGGACCTTATTCGTGCGTATTGTTTCGGTTTTCTGTTGGCTTTATATCACTGTTACCATGGCAGACAGTCTGGTGGAATCGCCCACGGTCAGTTCGGGGCATTTGATGAATCTAAACGTTATCAGTAACATTTCGACGAGCTCGAGTGACCAGGGTGGCTCCGCCTCATCCTCGTCCTCTTCGTCATCATCTTCATCCTCGTCCTCATCCTCATCCACGTTACCAGTTGTGGCCACGTCCTCCGGGTCGTCATCCAACGCAACAAGCTCGATCGAGGTGGCCCCCGGTGGCTCCGGTGGCAACACACCAACGGTGCTAATTTCGGTCAGTGCCACAGCGAGTGGTCAAAGCCCACGCCAGACGAATCTGGCCTCTGATCTGCTGCTCAATCAGATGCTTAACATCGCCCAACATCGGGCCGCCATATCGAGCAATAGCGGTCAGCAACAGCAGCAACCGTCGTCCTCGTCGGCCACCGTCGCACCATCGTCGTCCTCGACGGTTTCCTCTTCCGGTGGTAACACCGTCGTTGGCTCACAAATGTCCTCTGTCTCTGCCGTTTCGGCACCCTCCATCATGACGCAGGCTTCACCGGCAGGCTCGTCCTCGGGCTCGTCCGGAGTGCAGCAGCAACCGCTCGAGTTGTTGCATCGCGAAATTCCAAAGCTTGCCCCGACCAGTCGCAATCTGCAGGCCACAATTCATGGCCGGCCCGGGGACGAACGGTCCGATAAGGGTGACTGTGGTGAACCGGAAGCAAAGCGTAAAAAACTCGACAAACCCAACGCGAAGGTCGAAAAGCTGGAACTCCGTCTCGGAGGCATCCTGTGCTGTGCCGTGTGTCTGGATCTACCGCGAACCGCCATGTACCAGGTAAATGAAATTTTAAGCAAATAAGCGAAACCTTTTTCTCTTTACGTCGTATCGAACTATCTCTTACAAATAACCACCCCATCATCCCGATGTTTAATTTTAGTTTATTTCCCTGATTCGAAGCAGCTTGCTCCATTTTTTCCACATTGTTGTCTGTTTCCGAACAGCAGACTCGAATTTAAACGCACCTCCTTGTCTTTTCGCCATCTTTAGTTGGCTATTTTTCTCTCGCATTACATTTTTTGTTTCTTGCTTTTATAACATTTTATTTTATTTATCCACCCCCCCAAACATATGACATTCGTTTAAATGTTACTTCTGGTGCCTTTGTTTTTGCGAAACTGCTTATTTCCCGAAAAAAAAAATTGACCAAACCGTGCGAAATCATTAAACATTCGATGATTTCGATTTTTCTTGACTAAATTTCATCTTCTCTGGATTACATTTCTTTGGATGTTTTTTTCTCGGTTTTCTATCATGGTTCAAATTCAAATATGGCGGTTTTTTTAGTTCTATGCCCTCCTTTTTATGTTGTGACATTCGTGCGGATTTGTATTCTCTTTTTTTGGCTCTATCTCTCTCTCTCTTTCTCTCAAAATCCACCCTTTCCGCTGTAGATGTTTATGTTTCGTTTCAGGTGTAGAGTTTAAGTTACAAACCCATTTTTGTAGCACAAATTTGTTACAAAACATCTCAAACAGTCCTACGGGTGTGTGGAATGTTTGATTTCCGGTCGGGTGTCATTTTTTTTGTGTGTGCGTATTTTTGTTTCCGGGGAACAACCTACAGGCAGTAGGTTTGTTTTGTTTTGGTGTGCATCGGATGTAAATATTAGCAGAGCCGATAAGACACGTCTTTTGCTTCAGTCAAAGTGTCGACGGTTCGCATTCCGAAGCTTTTGAGAGATACTTGAAGAGGAGGACAAACTTTTTCACTGGCTCTCGCGATGTTTGACGTTTCCGTGCGGGCAATTAAATTCACCCAATGGGTGGGGCGATTGTGTAGCGTCGCGTTTACGTATGCTATCTGCCAGACACGTGCCGCAGATAGTTTATATTTAGTGCTGTCGCGCTATAGCACTGAAAATATGGGCGAGTAAAACTAGTGGACACGCACTCGCGAGCGATTTTGTTCTACGGGGGGAGGTTGCCTTTCGCCAACAAAGGTTGCTTTTCTTTGGGAGTTTACCGAGAAATGTTGATTTCCTCTTGTGTTTATTTAGCATAATTTTTTTTATCAATGATTTTCTGCAACTTTGCAGGTGAGCTTTATTTGCGTCATGCGTGCATGGTGTAATCTCCTTTCTGGAAACCAATACACTTGCGATGCAATTTTCACTAGCTCCTCGATCATTGCATGGTGGCAAATTAGAGCATTGGCACAAATTGTGTAGCACTGCTTATCGATCCGTCTGGGGCGCGATGTGTTTTTGCAAAAAAAAAACTTTCATCACAATGCACAAAACAAAGCGACCCCCCAAACTCCCTTCCTTTCCACACGAAGCCAGCTTCCAAATCGACTGATGGACGAGAAAAGCGAGGCTGAAACGGATGATTGATCGTTTCTTTTCCACCAGCTCGTGGTGATGATCGAGCGCGCGTGTCAGCGTGTGTATGTGTGTGTGTGGATCGATAGGACTTTCTAATTGTAGCGGGCAATCGGCAAACAACGCCCCAGGAGGAACAATTTCAGGTTTCCGTTTGGCCCCGTGGCAAATTTGGCCACCGACAGTTGGCTGACGTTTTGACAACGCCACTCGTAGTCGTTTTTAGCACAGGCTGCTACCTAAATCCTTTCCATTCAAATCGCGTACTCGCGGTTTGCTTTCTCAAGTGGCGATGCAAAACACAAGGCAAGGCAGAAAATATCATACCAGCAATCGATAAATGTTGTGACCCCATGGGGAAAAAGGGTGAAACGAGCGCCACGAAGAGGATTTGTGAGTCTTTCTTTCGCGTTGTTGCACGACATCCCTACGCTATCCTTTACGGTTTTCTGTTCCTTCTGGCGACTTATTTTAAGACATAATTTCACGCAAACGCAAAGCCCAAGGTGGACATATTTTTGCTACATTAAAAACAAACCAATTCTGCTCGGAACGGACGAGATGGGAAAGACAAAAATCTCGCAAAGGGCACATGCGCACAACGATGGTGCAGGCCTTGGTGGCCTGGCGAGGCCAAGTTTTCCCAGCTTTTCTAGGCTCACTATTCGGTGCTGCTTTCGGATTTCGTCACGCCTGTTCATCCCCCTGATGGGGAGTGACAATGTTTTTTGCGTGTGCTGACCGTGGGGAATTTTGAGGAATGTAACAAAAATTAAAGATCCGCCATATTTAACCTGTTCTCGGCTGAATGAACCAGCAGCCTTAAATACGGCCTACTGGTACTATTATTCATCTGAGCTGAGGATAATTGTACAAGATCGAACACCAGATCGCTGCACGGTAAACTCAAATCTGCAAATTTATTCGTTGGTGCGTGAATGAATCACTCTGCTTGCTGCCTCGATTCGCTATTCGCCTATGTCTAGGGCTCTCTGGCCCCGAATCACACACAGCTGATCGAGCAACGGGAATCCGTGTTCTTGGAATCGGCGAGGCCTCGCGAGCGTAACAATTTATGCGTACTGCAAAACTGCGTACAGTGGTGTTAGTGTACAGTAGGCTCCCCAGAAACGGGCCCTTCATGTGGTGTTGGGACATCGATGGGGTAAAACGCTTGCCGTCTTCTCGCATTGGGGCAAGTGCATCGGGCAAAATGGATGACAACGGCATCGAGGAGTGTGTGTATGTGTGTGTGTTGTGCGGTTGAGAGCAAACTGTACAATAAACGGGCGCCCCACAAGGAGGCCATGAGTGAAAGCAAGGGGAACGTTTACGAGGGCAGCAACACATGATGGTGGTGGTGGTGTGGTGGAGTACGATGGTGAGTTTTTGCTGCGTTTTCGTACAGCTGCGCAGTAGCTAGCGGCTGTTTTTTTGTTGTTTGCTTGTTAAACTCTCCGATGCCTGTGTGCTGGTGTGTGCGTGTGCAAGCTTGTGTAGCTTCCGAGGGGATGAACGTGAAACAGCTGATTCGTGGGCCTTCGCTTGCTTGCCAGTGTGGGGTGGGGGAAAAACGGCCGGAAAATGGTACGCGCAGGGCGTCAAATTCACTGATACTCTTGATGTTTTGAGCTGGTCTAAGCGAGCGATCGGGTCGCGTTAGTGTGCGTTGGTTGGTGACGCGTGCACAAAGAATAGTGCAAAAAAGGTACGACGCAATTACTGCAGCTCCACCATCTTTTTTTTCGTTGTTTTCCTCTTCATTCAATCCATTTCCATTGGTGATGAATTTTCACCCTGAATGGTGGTGCATGAGTGGGGGAGATCTAAGCACATTTGTAAAACCGGATGCGATGACCCATTTATGTCCTTGGGCCAGACGTTGTGACGCCTCGCTGCCTGCTGTTTGGTCTATTTTTTTTTCTCTGCTTTCGTGTAATTGCATAATGCAGTGGCACCTTAGTTGCTTCCGAACGAACCGATCAAACTAACAGGATTTTAATACGACAGTTTTGAGATTCCTTTCCCAAAATAGGCAAGCTCTAAACCGCGAGAGAAGGTGATGTCAGCAAAATGACTGCCCGAAACCGGTACTGGGCTGGGGCTGGGTGTGCCTTTTTCTCCCACTGTTTGTCGTGGCTTTGCTGGAGGGCATCTTCAAGCCATATGTGGTAGATTCACCCTAGCAATCGAACACACCACTCAGAACCGGGAACTGTCGGAGTCTGATGCCAACAAAAGCGTGTGTTTTATGCTCCGGTGGAGAAATACCCTCCGCCATACGGAGCAAAGTATTTTATTCTTCTATTTGTGCTCTATTATTAGAAACGTCTGTACACCGTTTCGGGTTCGGTTCATACCGTGGTTGCTATTATTGTGTACACTACTCCCCATCTACTCGATGTAGTTTGTTGCTCCTTTGCCCAGCTTCAAGGCTGGAATGTGCTCGAAACCAGGATGGTGAAGCAACCGTCATCACATACGGTGTTGTACTGCTACGTACGACCGACTTTTGGTCTGCTGTAATTGGCCACACAATGGATTCATTGGATTGACGGTAGTCTAATGCGCCTCCATGTTTGTTTTTCAAGCCATCGTTCCCCTCTTGGGTAGCTCTTGTGATTCTTTGCTACTGGTAGTTTGATCATCATCAACCGTTGCCCTGCTGTGGATGCGATCGATCGAGTTTAATAACCCTCAATGCCAGCATAGCGAACGGGCAAGCGCAATAGGATAATTTCGTGCGTTTGTTGTATTGAGGGAATTTCTAAGGCAATGTGGGTTAGGGCGCAGAACTGTCCTTGAGATTGGCCCTTTTGATCCATGGTGCGTTGTTTTTCGAAAGACCTTTTGTGTTGATTTGTGCTACCTTTTGCAACATTGCTACCATGACTGTGTGGCCCACAACAGCGGATTTATATTGCATTCATTGTCATAGTCACTGAACTTGACACTTATAAGCCCAGGTCCACGGCTATTCATTCCATATGTTGTTTCGCAACCGACCGTAATTTATGTTCATTGAAGCTGCACCATTGTATTGAGAGTCGACGGATGGTAATCCGTGGTAACATCCGGAAGTAACCAGACATATTTCGAATTGCTAGCCGCTGGGATTCAGTCAGAGTTCATTCAGTGCCTTTCCTTGATGGTCGACGTGTTGTACTTGAGTTTCGAGAGTTTATCGTCGATAAAACCCAACTGCCTCGTTGAGATGCGTCAAGTTGTTAACAGGCGGGTCTCGCTTTTCATCTCTCTGCTTTAGGGCAGTCGATCGGTCAAGTGATCACCACCTCGTGCATTATCATCATCTTTTTCCGCTCGATGATTTCCATCCCCCCTCCCCTCCCCTCCCCTCCTTACCAATGCTCAAGTGGGGCACAGTCAAGGTCGCGTTGGTGTCGAACAAAGCAAGCATATCTTTGGCCAGTATTTCCAGTTTGCCCACCAGCTCCATGCGCATGGCGTTGCCCTTGATAGATGGAGGCGCCCTTCTAGCGCGCATTGTTGAAAACTGGGGTTGAATTTCAAGCTGTTTTATTGTGTTGTTGTGTGTATGTGCGTGTGTGTGCGTGCTCGGGTGGGTGTGGGTGGATAGTAGAGATGTTTCTTTTTTTATTCTCCATCTCTGCTCTATCGACCAAAGGTCGGTTGAATGACGAGAATGACTAGAGTTGACGAAGTTGCGCAAGTCTAGGCTGAAGCAGTTACCACAAGTTTTTTTTGCATCATTGAAATGCACTGGTTGGAATGACGATGTGTTTCAGCTGCGAGGTGGGTCTTGAATCTGTTTGCATATTCTGATGGCAAGATGGCTGAGTGAATGTGTGAGAATGTGCTTTACCTCGAGTGTGTGTGCTAGGAAAGGAAGTAGTGTTAGAAAGGTGCGACATATGCAGCAAATAGCGTCTAAAAGCAAAACGTGGTGAGACTATTAGTGATACGAATCAGTTTTATGGTGGATCGGAAGTTCAGTGACGAATATGAAATGCTAGATTAAGCAAGCGATCAGGCAAATCGGAGAGACAGCGAGAATAAGACTTTGCAGCAGTTAGCAAGAGAAGAGAGAACGAGTTAAATGATTGTGCGAGGGTTTTTTCTTTGCAAATAGCGACAGGAGCTGTAGAGACAGAGCTGTTAGGATGGAGTAAAGGTAAAGCTGGTCAAATGTTGTCTAACCCAGTGGTTTGATTACGAGGGCGGAACAGTGTAAGCAGTCTAATTTTTAAAAAGCAAATATTCGAATGACACGTACTCTACGTTCGAAAGTCAGTGATTGTGGCGAGCTAATTGGTTTATTGGTGTATATATATTTTTAGAGCCCGTTAGGATGTGTGTAAGTGGAAATTTGATTTTATTCTCAAACGGTTAGCTAATAGCTCTGTGTTTGAATGTTGTCATGCGTTTCAAGTAAAGGTTCTAAGCTGAAGGGAGCTACAACACAATGATCTAGTCTGTAAAGTAAAGCTTTTGAAAGGGAAAGTAAAACGAGAAACAAAAATTCAAATGAGGGCTATAATTGTACGAAAAAAAAAATACATCGTGGGAATTGTTGTAAATGTGCCAAATTGTTTAGTATACCTTAGTACAACAAAACAACAAACAAACCAAAAGTTGACAAGTGAAAAATGAACACAAAAAGATCGACAAAAACCCAAGTGCAAAAGATTATACAACCTGTGTAACACTTGTGTGTAACAAAGTGCAAATTGAGCAAATTAAAAAAAGAATAAAATAAAGGATAAAAAGGAAAAGAGGCAGCAAGAGCCAATGAAACCACAACTGAGACTTGTTTTCTTTACCAAAAAAACTCCTTCGATCCTTGTGTTTGTCGGTCCTCCCGTAGCCGTGCTCATTAACGTCCGAATAAAAGTGCCCTGCGAAAGGGGGTTGTGAAGATTCATACCAAATAAAGAACTATTTTTTGCTTTGAGAAATCACAACCCCAAACCCAGCGTTGACCCGTACTTTCACTATTAACAGTAGGTAAAACTGACATAGCCAGAAGGTACAATGTGTTCCTCCACTATTATTCTTACCGCAACTGTTGTTTTTTCTTCTGGGCACCAGGGTATAAAAAGAAGCTCTTGGGGTGTTTGCAAACATTAAAAAAACAAATTTAATCCAGTTGTCTTTCCTTTTTCTTTCTTTTTCTTTTTCCCCTACAGGTTGTGTATGTTTTGGCATGGGAACAAGGGTTTTGGGAAAGGGTTGAGGGGGAGGAGGTGGGCGGCAATGAATTTCTTCGACGGGTGAAGATCGTGGGGCACGGGGAAAAACGGGGGGATGGTTTAGTTTCGTCAAATCTACTTCCTAACGAAAGCTAATGCTACTGGCTGAAATGCCTCTGTAGCCGCATGTATAAATACGTTACTATATATATAAATGGGACCATTTTGTATGGAATCGAGTCTGGAATGATTGCAAATTGTGTGTGCGTGCGTGTGTATGTGTTATATTTCGTGCGATTTTCCTTTCGGCAGTCAGTCATAATTTTACAAAAATCTCAAAAAAAAAACGAACACACATGTTTTGCTAGAATTGTTGAAATATGGTTCAGATCGTCGCGCGAGCAGTGTTGTTTCTTTTAAAACCATCAAATAATCAACGTTTTACGTACACTTTGCAGGGTTTTCTACTTTTTCTCTCTTTCTCTCTTTCTCTTCTCTTATTGCAGCGATGTTATTGTAAAGTATTGAATTGGCTCATGTTTAGTTTCATATCATTTGTCTGCCGAAAGATATCGGGTGGTGATGTGTAAAATGCATTGCTATAATATGAAATAAAAACAAATGTAGCCAATTTCAGCAACACGAAAAAAAGGCCATCACAAATCGTTTTCAGCACCAGCCTTTGACCGTATGACCATGTATTTGACCGTACGATGCTAATCGATATGTTTCTTTGTTTTTTTTTATTTCTTTTCCTCTCTGCTTTATTTATTTTATTATTGTGAAAATGTCGCTCCTTCAGTGCTCCATGGGACATCTGATGTGTGCTGGATGCTTCACCCACTTGCTGGCAGACGGCAGGTATGTATTAGGGTTGATGCATCAGATCTCATCTGGTACACGATCAACCTGATATGCTAACACGATCATTGCTATCATTTTTTTTATCATAAATATCGTCGTTTGGTGATAGGCTTCGCGACCAGAACGCCACGTGCCCGAACTGTCGCACAGAGATCAGCAAGAATAATTCATCACGCAATCTAGCGGTGGAGAAAGCTGTGTCCGAGTTGCCAGCAGAATGTCAGTACTGCAGCAAGGAGTACCCGAACAAATCGATCGATTACCACGAGACGGCTGAGTGCGAAGATCGGCCAACGGATTGCAAATTTGCTCGTATTGGTTGCAAATGGCGCGGCCCAATACACGAGGTGTCGTCCCACGAGGAAAACTGCTCTCACCCGAGAAAATCTGGCGCCGATGTGATGGTCGCTCTTCATGCTCACGACGCTAAGGCCGCAGAGGATAAAAAGCTTTTCCTCACTCTGATCGACTTGCTGAGCTATGAGAAGATCATTTTCAATGGTACTTGAATGTGGTGCAAATTACAAACATTACAAATGTGCTACTAACAGCCGCAACGAGAGTAGAAACGCAGTTGCGATCCTCGAAGGACGCTAGATGATGATGGTGTCTCCTTTTTCTGTCTTTTAGATTTGCAACTAAAACCGTACCGAACGGATGAGTACGTGCACCGTCTGTATTACGAGACAAGCCGTTTTTCTGCTTTCAACCACCAGTGGGTAGTGAAGGCGATTATCAACAAAAGCCAGCGTGATCCACACGAGTCTTGCGAGCGCGACATAACCTATCAGGTGCAAATGGAGCAGCTACTTGCGCTAGCACTAGGCTAGGATATTAATTGTGTACCTTTCACTATACCTTCCAGCTCATACTGAAATCAAAGACAACGAGCCCGTTGCCGATGCACTTTTTCGTGCTTCGAGGACCCTTCTCGGACATTAAGGTTGACACGCAAATATACAAGCATGATTTCGCGGATACGGAAGCGGAAAGCCCGTTCAAATTGCTGCCTTTGCCGGATACTACCGAATGTAACAGACTACTTGCGGCGAAAGCAATTAATTTCAGGTAAATTTCGTGTGAACTAGTCGTATAAATATGAGATATGAAGATTTAAGTACCTTTTCTTGTAGATTAATCATGTTTTTGGCTTCAAAGTAAGACGAGCAGCTTCACTATACATGCGCAACAGCCGCAAAGGAGCTCGTGCAGAAAGACGCAACAGAGAAAACTATTTTACTGTTCAAATGTTTGGTTATAATTGATATACGCATCTATGTACGTGTTTATTTCGGAATACCTTTTCTTGAATTCAATGTCATTCGTATATACATTACTAGACATGCTGCGTTATTTCATTGATATAAATGTATATTTTTAAACTCTAATGTAATATGCGCGATCTTTAGTTTGTTTCAACAAAACTACTCGTTAACATTAGACTAAATGCTTTATATTACACATTACATTACAAATTTCTCGAGGGCACGCTTGTGCCAATACGAGTTGGGCCAACAATGTAATCAGCACGCGAATCCTGTTGAGTTGTAAAAGTTGCCACAAAGACACAATGTCGATAGCATAATGCGATTGATCAACTTGTAGCAAGAAAAACGAAACGATATACAAATGAAACACATACTTACTTGTGCTATAGCAAGCAATAGTGAAAATAGAACCAACGGGCGGGCGGCTCTGTAGCCCGTATGCGATGAACAATAGTTGCGGAGAAGAAACCGTCAAATAGTGTTTAGTATTACGTTGCCATCTTCACGACTATACGAAACATACATGCATGCAAATAATTAGTGGTAAATAAGAGTTTACAACGCTGCGAATCCCAGCAAAATTGCTTGATTCAGATGATGCAGCTATGAAGGAAATGATAGAAATAGGTATTTGAACAGGCGTACTCATAAGATTCGTTTTGAAGATTTGTTTTCTTTTACTATCTCACTATGCTAATACTTGTTACGGTTATTGGAAGGAGCTATTTACTAGTAATATAAATCTATCTCCACACTCGGCACTTAAGAATATTAGACGATGGTAAGTTTACATGAATTCGGAATGTGTGATATATAAACATTGCAAATCATTAGTGTGATTGCTACTGATTTGAGATTGGTAACAGCTTGGACGAAGAACAATTTGCAATGATTGAGTAAATACCCGTAAAGTACGAGCGAAGTTTTTTTTTCTGTTTATATGGGAAAGGAAGCTATGGATCTGCATCTTAACTTCCTTATCAATGGAAAGTGTTAAGAATAAATAATGGACGGTTATGGTTGAATGTCGTAACCAATTCCATTACGTTCATAAAACTGTTGCGGTAAAAGCTGTCGATTTAAATATTCTTCATCAAAAGACAAGCGATAAGTACAAGTGCGTGTGTGTCTATGTGTTTTCTCAATTTTATTTTTTTCGTTGTTTAATGTAAAACGCGTTAGGTCATAAGATGTGCCCAAGAGCTTTTTATATTCATATGTATTTTTTGCCAACTTACCCAAATTTTGACTGTAACATAGTTTTTTCAATATTCTCTTATAGCTGTCATGCATCTAATTATTACGACGTAAGAATGAATATATTTTGTTTCTTTAAATGTTGGAAAACGTGGTGTTTGTTGTTTGCTTGTACGAAAGAAATATTTACATTCCTCATTCAAATATATTTGCAAAGGCTCTATAATGCTAAAATGCCTGTATCCAAAATTTTATTAAACAATATTTATTGTCGTTAATGCAAAACACCACAAACGCTCTGACTAAAAGATTATGCAGTGATTAAGTCAACGGAAATTGTGGTAAGAAAGTAAAAAATATAAAACTTTATAAGTAAAAGCATGGTTCGAGTTTAGTGTAATGATTGTTTGAAACAATGATAATTAGTCGTGAAAAAATAAATTCAAAAATAATTGTCAACTCTAAAATGATGTTGATTTTGCGCAGCAAGTGAATCGCAACCGATGAAGTGATACTAACGTACAAATTTTATTAGTGTGTAATCTGTACAATGATTTTCGTTACTTACTGTGCCACAGACGTTTCTTTCGAATAAAACTGAAAGCAGGTTAGCTCATTTTATTGCTTATTATCATTATGAGTATTTCACTGATAAATCAGCTGTTGTTATAGGATGTGAAAGACACAAATAATGGTAATGGAAACTAGTTGCTTTTTTTTACTAACTTAACTGCCGATTTGTTAAACGTTCATACTGTCGTGCGCTTTGAATACGTCGCTCGTGCATGTGTAAAAAAAACGTAACGGCCAGCTGATGCAAGTGAGTACGCTGTCAAGAGTGGCGCCTGACGTTTCATGCATTTGTCACGGTTCCAACTTGGTGGGCTGATTTGTTATTTTTGTGCTAACGAACAACAGTGAAGAAGAAGGGTCCCTCGTCGGCAAAATCGGTTTTACGTGGAACCTCGTGAAGTGTGTTCGCTGGCTTGTGAGACAGCACGTTCCGTGGGTTGTTTGAAGGTAAAAATATGTGCATTACAATTCACTTTTCAATGGTGCAAAAGTAGCGTGCCAAATGGCTCCGTACTCCAGCTGGTGCGCGAATAATGTTTACCGTATGCTGGGTGGATGGGACGGCTGCAGAGTAAAGTTCAGATCCGGTTGTAGTTTAATGATAAGCGCGCTGATTGCGGAGCATTATGCTACAGTTTTCGAAAGGCAGAAAACCCCTTGATTGCAAGCAAGTTGATAGTCGGTAGTGTCGGTAGGAATGAATCGTCGCGAGGTGGACTTTACCATGGTATCGAGACGAAAAACCTCGGAATACGCCCGCGATGAAAACAGGTCACCTACATAAACCTACATAAACGGTTTTGGTCGTTGGAACCCGCACCGCGAGGAATGTGCGTGCTATACACTACACACCGAAGAAACTTTCTGCCCTTTTTGCCTGCGACTTGTGCGTGACTCAGAAATCGATCTCAAACACACGTTCGTGCACACATATACGATGCAGTAGGCCAGGCGAAAAGGCGCATACGGAGGCGCGCGTTTCGTTGCTATTGCGCGGTTGCTGATCAGAGCAATCGTACGATTGTTTTTCGGAACCCTAGCATCCGGGCCGGGGCCCGCAAAGGTCGGTCCGTTTCATTTTCGCCTCATCTTAAGACGGCGACACGGCCGGTAATTACAAACACAAACTCGGACACGGTAGCGAAGGGTGCGCGTGACGTTTGCATGACGCAATCGTATGATTTTTCCACCACCCCTTGGGGGTGGTTTCCGCTGCCTCCGCCGCACCTACTTGCATAAGATTCTCTTTCAGGAGCATGCTTCAAGATGAAGGCAGGTTTGAAGATGATTCTAGTTTTCCCGCTGAGAACGTTTGTTTTAAAATTAGCACCGCTCATTGTGTCGTTCGGCGAAGATGTTGCATCCGGCTTCAAACCGCTCCTTCTTCACAGTTCAACTCCAGTATCTCTGATAATCGTTTGTGAATGTGCAGCCCGCTAACGGAAGACATGTTTCCGAATACAACGCAAAAAAAACCCCGTCACTGGTTGGCCGCTATCGGCAGAGAATAGGTGCCGTTTCGAACTGTGGTCATGAAGCTACACCGAAACTACGTGAATGTCAGCAATCAGATTGTCCTTCGGTTGAGGAATGATTCCGGAATCAGCTTTTTATCGCACTCAGTTGTTGCGCACGTTATATGCCGATTGTTGGCGCTTTCAGGTGGTTTGAAACTGGTTTTGGTGCACCGGAACCGACCATCCTGAGTGGGTAGGAACTCGCCAAACTAGCTGAACAGGCACGTGCTTGCTTTTGACGATATATAATTCACGCGATGTATTGAGCATTCGGTAGTGTATCGGTAGTCGCTAAAGATATGCTAGTCGCACGTTTTTTTGTGTCAATTATCAACCACTAATCGGTTTCGATTAGTTTATAAAACTCACCAACTAACATTACATTTTACAATTTATGCAGTTTGGAGTTTAATTTAGTAACATTTTAAGATATTTAAATTTCTGGTGAAGTATTTAAACTGTTAAAACGTAATTCAATTCGAAATTATATCTTTAGTAATGAAAAATGAACGAAGCACATAATTCTAAGGAGCTTTTTTTTGTATTTTTCAATGATAACGAAGCACATGAGAATAATTCTAAGAAGCTTTATAGCCTTTTTTCTCGTATTTTCGAAAAATCTTTTATGTAGTAAATAAACGCAGTTGCTTATATCTGAGTCTTGCATTAGATTCGCATATTTTTCTAATCTTAAACCATAATAAATCCAGGCAGGCAATCAGACAAAATAATTTAGTTATTACCGCTGTTAGTTAGCATGTGGGTTTCATAGAGAATCTGCAAATGTCTTGAGCATTTAGAGTATTTTGTATTTTTTATTGGTTCACAAGACAAACACGCTTGCTAAAAAAACCAATAACGTATTGTTCATAATTTCAGCGATAAATCCTATCAAAAAGTCAAATAATGACACCTTTTTTGTAGTTTTGTTTTTTTAGAAAGAGTGTCTAGTTTTGCAAAGACGTTCTTTCATTTGGAGAATAAATCGTATCCACCTGCGTAAGCGGCTGGTTTAAATTTCCATTTTGATTTTGCCACTAAAAGTGAAAAGAGATGATGGAGTAAATCGTGTAGCAAATTATTCGCAGTCAAAGCCCAACGATAAGGTATGGGGAAAGATAGCAACTGTAACGGCTGAACCAGTTGTGTGTTCGCTGGTTCATGGTTGTTCTTGGTGATAATAAATATTTATTCACTTTGCTAGACTCGTGTTAATGGCAAATGTAAGTTCGTAATGCGCACGGTGCTGATTTGTTTCACGACAAGCAGACAATTGTACTTGGCCTGGTCAGGGACAGGCAACACTATACACTGTTGGTAGTACGGTTTCTCACAGAATTTACGCAGGACAATGGGCACATGCACTAGTTGAACTAGCGTGCTCTGAATTAACTATCCGCCCATCCCGTGTTGGCGATCGTGGAGCGCATCTCGACGGAAATTCGTTTGATGAAACAGCTTAAATTAGTACAGTCATCACGTGGATGTCAATTATGGGCACATGTGTGCATTCTAGTACGAGCATGACGACGACATTGATTGGCTGCATGAATATATTTTGAAAAAAGGCACACTTTCTACTGTGTACCTTTATACGGTTAGCTAAATTGAAAGTTTGGATCATCTTGATCTCTCTCTTTTTTTATATTTAAAGTTTGAATCTATTGATCTCAACTAAGCTGTGGCATATTTTGCTATGCCTTTTGCTGCTGCCAAAATATTAAGTAGTCATGCTTCCGGATCGGTCATGTTTCATCATAAATCACCCCACCAATATCGTGCCTTGTAGCGTAATAATCCCCATACGATTACACGTAACCAGTTTGCCCTTTCTTGTCATTTTTCAGCTTGGATTAGAAACGAATCCCGGTGCAGTTGTGTGTTCCTGCGGGTGCTCGCGCAACGTTCCAATTGCGCCGCCATTTGTTGGACAAGCGGAACCAACAGGCCTTGCTTTCTACGTTCTCGTGGTCTTCGTAAACAGGAGCTTGTTACACCAGTAGGTCCGTTTGGGTGAGCCACGTGGCACCAGGGACGTGTGGGGCATTAAACTGGCATCGTCAGCATCGGTTGCACAGCAGACGCCGGCTAGAATGTCGCGCAAAAGGCCACGTGACAGCTTGGACAACATGCCGGGCAACGGAAGTAACAGCACCGGTCGTCTAACAATCGACGAGACGGTCTCGATCACAATCGATCCGAACGGTGAGCTGGAGGATCGATTGGCTACACCGAGGCTACCTGCTGATGAGGCCTCAGCTGCTTCACGGCAACTGACCGATGGCATCGGGACAATGGACAGCATGAACGGTAGCAGCAAACGGTTCAGTAGCATACGGATCGTAGACGATGGCATCGAGCCGGGTCACGGTGATTACATTTGGCCACCATACACCGAGGGAGCCGTGAACGGGCACGTTAATTTCGATGCAGAAGCACCAA
Organism: Anopheles nili; assembly: GCF_943737925.1. Taxonomy (NCBI): domain Eukaryota; kingdom Metazoa; phylum Arthropoda; class Insecta; order Diptera; family Culicidae; genus Anopheles; species Anopheles nili. Next base: position 44,581,322 of record NC_071291.1, on the reverse strand, counting down.
TCGGACGTCCCCGTTCGTCCGATCTTGTTTCGCCTCCATCGATCTCTTCGAATGGGTTGACGTCAGTGGCCACATCGTCCGGATTCGTTAGTCAGCAGGCGACCAGCGGTGTCGAGCATAGCCCACCGGTGGTAAGTGTAGTCGTACTGATCGTATTATGATTTTCCTTTGAATTGATACGTGATACTGCACGTAGGCGCATATTACGCCTTTGCCAGAGCGTATGTTACGTTTATCAATGAACGAGATGAAGAGAAAGAAGAGTAGAAGCATTAATTCGAAGATTTTTCGAGGTGAATGTGTACAAAACAAATCAGCGTAACGTTATCGTGGATTAACACAGTAGTACTATCGGTACCCAGCGGGTATTGCGCATTCACTTTTTTCTCCGATGATTTACCGCACCCGTACGGGGTATGTAAGCAGGCTCTGGCGGTTCGATCGATGGGTCTATCTAATCGAGATGTTCGGAAAACGCATGGGACTTTTTATTATCATAATACGAACATTACGTGGGTCCGCAAGGCGGTTCAATGGAAATTGCTCATCCATCGTACGATACATGACCCAGCAAAGGGCAGGAAAGCCCGTCATACTGATAACGGAGATCCTCCATACACGAAGTGGCGACTCACAGTGCTTCGTATTTCGGCTGGCTTAGTAAATACAAACAGCGCTTCCTCGTAATCGGTTCTCCAAGAGGAACGTGGTGACACACCATTACTGGTGAGTTGGAAACTCATGCCAGATTTGCCTGCGACACTATCACGTGTGCCACGCTGGCGAGCGTGATGACTGGAAGTTTGGAATTGAGGCTCCTATTCTAACCTTCTTTAAGCCTGGTCGAGAGATAACGTTCTAATAGGCTTGGAGGCTATAGCAGGTCGGTTCATTCAAGCGACGTGGCTTCATCTTATTTAAAGAAGAGATGACCTACTGTGTGACCTATTTTTAAATGAATCGATAATTTACTACTACCACCGTGGCGTACAATCGTGCGTACGGCAACATTTACATTAAAACGTTTGCACCACTTTCTTAAATTAGCTCAAATATATAGGGTCACCAATCAGGGCTGGTGTAAAAAAGAAACAGAATCAACCCACAACTGATGAAGTTCATCGTAAATTTAAAATAGGAAAAAAAATCACAAACAAACCGTCATAGCTGAAGCGAATACTATCAGGTGGTTTCCTGCGTACGCGACCACTCTCCACTGATACGCGTATCGGCGGGGTTCGTTGCGATTAGCGTTAAGGAATTTTGGGCCATTTTTTCTCAGCCCAGAACACGTGCTACTGCTTGGCTTGTTTTGTTTGTTTGTTTTTTTTTGCGTACAACGCATCTTATGATACCACTTGTGCGTAGGTCTATTATGGCTTCATGTGTTACTTTTGTGTTGTATGAATTACGTCACACCATGATTGTGGCACGGTTCATTCATTTAAGATAACAGCTTCATGGCTTAGATTATTCCATCATGTGTACGGTGATTGATGTGAGGAATTTGTTTAGAAAAAACGTGCATGCTAAAAAATGCACATTCGAAACAAAAACTGTGTCATATATGCAATTTGAACAGTTTTGAACATTTATTTGCCACGTGAGAAACGTTTTTGTTTAGCTGTCTCTTAGCTTGAATTATGTATACAATCTTTTAGCTAAAGGATTTGGGAAATGCACGCAGCAAAAACTGGTTTCTCTTCTATCTACTGTCTTTGGTGCACGTGTGTGGTAGTTCCGTTTCGATGTCGGCCAAATTCCAAGCAGGACAGGCGTCATCAAACCACGCGTCTCTGATTGGTTCGGCGCGAAACATGTGCGTAGATCGCGTGATGTGCTGTACACGCTATAATGGACACGTGTGTGCGTAAATCTGAGCATAAATTTAGGAATTATGCAGTTTTTCCTCACCATTCATTCTGATTTTCTTTCTCGCCTCATTTGGGCGTTATTTAATTTGTGCCATAACACGTCCTTTGAATGTAGATGGGAATAGAATTAAGTTATCATAGTTTTTAACTTATCTTGATTGGGATTACCGTGGAATGGTACAATACTAGAAGCTTATAATTTTTATATGTGCATTTGTTTTTTTTTTTAATTTATAATATTTTGACCTTAACTTCGAAACACTTTCATCGTACGCAAAACCAAATGGTAGTAGAATGACGTGGCCGCTTCTCGCCGTTTACGTCATAGAATGGAATATAGAGAAACTCTTTGCAGAAATAACGTCGTTGAACACGTTTGCCAGGCACAATTCACAAGTATCTATAATGAGTTATAACTAGCTTTACTGTTGGTGGCTGGGTGTTTTTTAATTTGTTTTATTTTTGCATTATGATCGTTTGTAATTAGCTGTGGTATGTTATATGGCCTTGTACGATGAATATTAGCTATTACCATCTCTGCTATTCTTTTTGATATCTATATGTCGCGAACGGCTAAAGAAATGTTTAGTTTGATTGTTAAGATTTAGGGTTAACATAACATGATACTTTGTCGGCGAGGGTAAATAGGGAATTTTTACTAAAAGACAAAACTTGTGGATTATGAGTAGCGTAGTTATTGTTCCATCGGGATAATAATTCATGTGATGGTAGCTTTTTCCGCCTAACACACCACCCGTCGATAAGTCAACAGTAGGTTACGAAACCGAATTAAATGACTGTTCACATTGTGCTACAAAGCATTGTAAAACTCAAGTTTTAAGCATAGCGTGTATAAGGCAGATATAGCTGCTAACACGAGCGCTCTAAGTGAAATCGATTGGCACTCTGCGCCGCGAAACATCATGCCATCGTCGTTTTTTTTGTCTGGTTGGCATACGACAAACCACACACCGATGACGTGATACTGTTTAGCGCCGTTTCGATTCCGTGGGGAGAGTCGCTCGATACCGAAATTCGATCATTGCAGCAGGTATCGTCAATAATATCAGTACAATAACGTAGTTTATTTTAGCAAAGATGCGCTCATCATACTACGTTTGAAAACACCTGCGGCAGAACGACGACGACGTATGACTTGAATTATATAGATTTGCTTTTCCGATTGGCCGGTCGATCCACATGGTTGAGCGATCGTACGATTTGCTCATTGCGAACGATCACCCATCGCAACCTTGCACCTTGCGCCGGAGTTGGCGATGCTCACGAAACCGGCCTTTCGAACGTTGCCTCCTGTGATGTGGTGTGTGCGCACGCGACCGTAATGCCTTTGCCCGTCCGGTACCGTGGTAGCGCGTTTTTAGAGAAGAGAGACGGGACCTGTCTTGTCAGCACTTCGGTTCGGTGTGCTAGTGCACTGACAGGAGAACAGAGCGCCATGACCGGTGTTTCGCGGCATTAGCTCGAGCTAACGTAAGCCGGTTGGCGATTGATCGGGAACAGTTTTTACGCGACCGCGAAAGCGAACGGATGATTTCAGCTCGCCGGTCTTACAACGCTAGCGAAACGGTTCTGCCAACTGCGTTTATAAACCCATTCGGTACGTGCACAAAAGCTGCTGCCAACACCGGCAAACGCGCATCTTCTTTTGGTGTACAGACCTATCGCAGTTTTTCACGTACTACCACGGGTGTTGCAGTCGCGTGATATCATTGCTTTCCCCCCACTCTCACCTCGTGTGTCTTGATAAAAAGTAGTGCCCCCGAGAGAAGGTCGCAGTCTTGTGGTTTCCCCGTGTTACGGATACGGAATAGTACAGTTTGCGCAGAAAAAGTGACGTGTTACGGGCGCCACACGGTGAGATAGTGTGGTCTGACAAGCAAAGAGAGCGTTTTGCACAGGCACATCGCATTAAAGCATCGCAGTCGACGTGGAGTTTTCGTGGTGTGATTTTGTGCCGTGATCAACAGTCATAGTAGGCGCTGCAAAGCTCGCATAAAACCAGTTGCGATTTTCAAGCGGAGGAAAATTTTTGATTGTCAAACGTAGTGAGTGCTAGCACCGGAAGTAATAAAACAGAATGGCGCCCAATTATTTGTCAAATGAAAGTGACGAACACAACACAATCACCGAACGGAAGTTGGATGTAAGTTTTTTTTTCGTTGTTTTACTTTTGGGTGGAAACTTTCACTTGCCACAAAGTAGGGCTCGTCTGGGGTTTGAAGAATATTTCTCGTTCGTCGCGCCGTGTCTTTGGTGCAATAACTCTATACGCACTGCAATGTATAAATAGGATCATCATATGATGTGTGCTGTTGGTAGGTCATGTAGGTCGATGCAGGATCATTTCGTAAAAATGTAACCACCGTATTTTATGTAACCGTTGGGCAGGACGGAGAAACCGCTACACACACGTAGCACAGTTTTCGAGTGTTAAGTGCATTTTTCTGGCGCCAACAATGGTTTTAACAGTTTGTCCGTTGTTGTGTCTACTTACCCCATGCCTTTTTTGTTCGATATTTCAAACTAAAGTTGACAATTTTGCAGGACATAAAAAATGCACACGGCTTTACAGCTTAGTCTTATCGATCGTACAGCGTCGGTATCGATCTTTTTTCGATGTTCAAGGCTCCAGAATGGATATATAATTCTCTGCCTGGCTACACGTTCGCTTAAGTGGATGAATAATTTTCTTGCTCGTGTCATGTGAGTTCGTTTCACACTGGGGTAGCAAAAAGGTAGTCAGTATTGTGTTAAAAGCAGTTTCTAGTTTTTTTTCTCCTCGATTTGCTAATGAGTTTCGTCGCCATTCCGCGATTTTACGATACAGGCGTGTTGTAACTGCCATCAAAATGGAAGAAATACGAAATGAAATGAGAGCAAACAGCAAAAGAAAAGGAGGAAGGTACGATTGATAGTGGAGAAAGAAAATGAATGGTACACGACCATCTAGGCGGAAGGAAAACGCTTTCGGTACCGTCTGTCGCTTTGAGTCATAGGTCACTTACGTTGGGATTTGTCCAGCACGCCAAAGTGAAAATGCTCGTTTTTTTTGAACATGTTTTCTAAAATATTCACTTAGTTGTTGACTTGGTTTGCTCGGACTAGCTCGATTTAATGTTACATTGCTCCATGTGCAAATATACTGCTAACGGAATAATTATCCTTCGTGAATATTGGTTACAGGCCATTGGCTAGGTCTTTCTACCCGGTCTGTTATTTATCGCTGTAACAATTCGGCCTCGTAGTGCATAAGCTATCTCGTATCTCCGTGGTTCTTCTATTTCCTTGATGGAAGGTCGTTAGAAGGGTCTTAATAGGTCGATAAGAGGCATGGTCTTTATTCTTACGACCGTAATGAGGGTTAAGGAAACAATTATCCGTTAGACTAGCCATAATATTTCCAAATGATCGCCTGCGTGATGCGCTTCAACCGCATTTGTTCTTGAAAATCCTGGCTCGCTTCGGTTAAGCAGCCCCTGCATATTGTTCAAAGGGTTACATTACCACAATTATAACATATTGATATCTGTTCACCGGAGTTTTCAAGTTATTGGCAGACTAAATTTGATTGCCCATTAAGTGGCACAGAGAGGCTCGATCGTAATACATGTCGTCATAAGTTGAACCATCCACCAGTGCGATAAATTGTGATTTGGAACGTTCGGCGCGGTAACAACCGCTAAACCATGTCCATTCCACTCACATAAGCCATCACGCTTTTGCCGGTCAAAGGTTCATATAACACGCTGGGTAAAGAAGAAAAGGCGTGCCCAGTAGGAATAAAACTCAAACTAAAAAATGTGATGAGCTGACCTCAAGGCCATGTATACAGGATTTTGTTCGTTGACTATTTCAACCGAGCTCTTCACGGCGTCTACTTGTTACTTTTGTTCTATGACTGAGTTACATCCGTCCACGGTGTTATCTGTAAAGGGAGCAATAAAAAACTATTGATTCATTGGGCAGACTAGAATAGCATTAGCTGGTTGTTGAAGGTCTAGCCGATATGCCTGTATCGAAGTAAAAGCATCGGTTCAATTTCAAGAGCAGAGAAACAAACGCTAAATTTAACGGATCTGTACGACGCGATCGATGGAACGCTTAAAAATAATTTCGTCAAAAAAAAACACATTACTCTGATCGGGTGTTTGTTGATTTGTTTGCATTGGTATCGTATAATGACAGGGTTGAGGAACTACGCGACCATTATTTTTCGATGTATTTTCATCTCGGCCAAACCGTGGCGCTGCAACCTGTCGGATGCACCGAAATAACGGAACAAATAGTAAAGTAGAATGTTTATCTCTTTTGTATTTGGCACTTAGTTGCATAAACATTTTCTGTATTTTGTCGTTGTTGGCAAGGTGGCCCTGATCTATAGATTTAAATATATAATACAATAACAAAACTAAATGTTCTTCGAGTCCTTTCATTGGAGTCGTAAAACATCTAATAAACAAGTACCATATTAATTTATTTACTTTCAGACGATTTGCAAACAAGCGCCATATTCAACAGAGCTGGATGCGATTCGTGAAAGAGATCGGTGCGATTATACACAGAAAATTACGTACCAGATGGCGCGTTCCGGAACGGCGCCCCGGATGATTCGCGTGTATGCGGACGGTATTTACGATCTGTTCCATCAAGGACATGCCAGACAGCTGATGCAGGTAAGTGTCTGTCGGTGGGCAAAAACCTCACCACACACCCATCTGTGTGCTGCATTGTTCTTGATCCTATGTCCTATGTCGAAATTGTCCCAAGGCTTAATGTGCAATGATTTCCCTTGCAGGCTAAAAACGTGTTTCCCAACGTGTACCTGATCGTTGGAGTTTGCAATGACAAACTGACCCACAGCCGAAAGGGCCGAACGGTGATGAACGACGAGGAGCGCTATGAAGCAGTACGGCACTGTCGCTACGTCGATGAGGTAAGTCAACTGGGTCGATGGTGACGATTTATCGTACGCCACAGGTCATCCTAAGTATCCCTAAAACACAGCAACATTAAGCTTGAACTGGAGTACGATAAGTGCCGTATTGCGTGGCGATACGCAACTCGGTGCCCTCTAGGCGTCTCTGTTTCCAACGTTTTCTGGCACGTTTGCCGGAAGTGATCACGATTGGGCAGAATTGAGCGAAATTGCTCAATTGAACTGAGCGGATACAAGGGTTGGGCCACGCGAATCAACCTCGAAGCGTTGTCGGGTAGACGGTAAAAATTAAGACAGATTTACGAGAACGATCGTACGATCGTCAATTGGTGACAGTCTTGATTCTGCTCGTGGCTCTCATTTAATTTCGCCGCCGTGTTAAATTGGTGCTAATGGGGGCTCAATGCCTTGGTGTTCTGTAACAAATGTTTTGTATTTGTGTTAAGTTTGTTTCTAAACTAAAAATTACTTTCACTGGAGAGCTTAGCATTATCAAGTTTTGAACGGTGCACATATTTAACACATGTTTAATATTCAGTTTTTGAATTTATTTTTCAGATTGTACGTGATGCTCCTTGGGAATTGGACGATGAGTTTATCGAAAAGCATAAGATTGACTTTGTGGCACACGATGAAATACCCTACAGTACGGATGATTGTAACGACGTGTATGCGAAAATTAAAGCCAAAGGAATGTTTGTGGCGACTGAGCGTACCGAAGGCGTCTCGACGTCGGATATTGTGGCACGGATCGTAAAGGACTATGACATCTACGTGCGCCGCAATCTGGCCCGAGGATACACCGCGAAGGAACTGAACGTGTCATTCCTGTCGGAGAAAAAGTTCCGTTTCCAGAATAAAATGGTCGAACTGAAGGACAAGGTGCGCAAAGGCAAGGACGATCTAATCACCAAATGGGAGGAGCGATCCAGTGAACTGATCAAAACGTTTTTGCTCATGTTTGGGAAGGAACGAATCTCAATGTTTCTGTCCGATTCGAAGCAACGCATTCGCTCTGCTCTTAGTCCCCCCGGTAGCCCGGGCAGTGGCAGCAATCACAGCCTGAACGATAGTGAAGATGAGCTGGATTCTCCCGATTCGATGCACGATTCGCCCCCCAGCAAGCGCTCAAACAACAGCGGAAAAGTAATGAAGATACGTCATCATCTAATATCCGAAACGGACGATGAGGAACACGTTCTACGTGGCCTACAGTCACCTGCACAGGCGCATGACGACGACGACGACGACGATGAGGACGACGAGGACGACGATGAGGCCTACCTAGACACTCGCTCGCGACCATCCTCGAATTACAATATTTCCCTTATGGCTGGTGGCGATGGTAGCAGTAGCGAGGCGGCCCTTAACAGCAGTAGTGTCAGTGGAAATCGAAATAATGGCAATCGGCACTACTAATGATTAAAGAGCCAACTCATCTAAAGCATTGGGGACATACACAAACACACTCCCAATTGCAATTACTCTCGAGCGAACTACAATAATGTTCCCCGAAGGTGTTGTCCTATTGCTGTAACCTGTACCAACCGCTCGTTGTTATGTGACAATTTGAGGAGTGCCGCTGACAGTAGTACATGAGAAACCAACGGAACACTTTGAAACCTTGCCCGCCAAATAACAGCTATCTATAAGGATATTTAGTATGGCTAAATTCCATTTATCTGCCTGAAAACCAATCCCCATCGTACGCGTGTTCCTGCAAGAATTTTTTTGTCTGAAGGCATCCGCGCCGTATAAGAAGCAATCTGTTGAGTATTACCGTTGGCTGGAAGAAATAGTAGGCCAAGTAGCAGAGATGATTGTTTCGTTAGCATATGCAAGCAGTTGAGCTACTGCACTATAGACGAGTTGTATTCTTTCTACTTCATATGGAATGGGGCTTTGTAGGAATACTTAATGCTCGTATAGCAACGCGTACTCAGGGAGCATCGAAAGGCGTACACGAATATTCGAAAAAAAAACTGCTCGTAAATTCGTCTGATTGAGCAGAAGGGTGGGGGTATGGTAGTTGGGATGAGGAAAGCAACAGAAGAGATAGCGTTTGGTGTCACATGTGAGAAATCGGTAGCAAAGAACCATGTAATAAGTTAAAGTGAGGGTTTGTGGCGCACTAAATTATTAATCGAAAATTATGTCTATTATATTTATTGTTTCTATTGGTTCGTTCTTATCGTTTCAATCGAGAAAATGCTGCGTGTTTTCACGCCTTGAAAGCGGCAGCATGCAGAAGGAATCTTATGTAAAGCGTAGTAAAAGGGGTATTATAAAACGTTTGTTCAGCAGAGCTTTTTTGGTAGAAGACGACTATGCGAACCCGTGTATCGATTGGTAGTAGGACCGTTGTTACTACTACATCTATAGTAAAGGAAAAAAATAGTAGCAAAAAATAATACACTTTGTTGAGGATATCTATACATCGATATGGTCTCGGATAGTGCGTTTAAATTTGTTCATTCTGAGAAATGTGATATCAAAAGCCGACCTGCGGATGATCGAAGATCGGTCGTACTATCGCGCAGTTCAGAGGAGAGCGATGAATTGGCTAAATTTAATTTATGGTAACACGAAAGAGAACTACACCAAATGCTAATTCATTATGTTTCTAACAATCTGAATGCTATTTTGCGATATCAAGCTAGTGAATGTGTGTTTTTTATCTGCCGATTATACCTTAATTGCTTGTGTGCAAATGCTTCCGTCTAACGAAGCAAAGATTAACGTTTCGTTTTTTTTTGTTTACCGTTTGTCGTTATGTTTTCTTTTCTCGGAGTCGCATTGTTCGGAGACAGATAAGGTAAATTCGTTCATTTGTCACAGTATGGCAATGGCTATAACATCCCGTGCTCTTACAGTGCATTCTCAGCGCACTGTTCTCCGCATTTGGACTTTATTTTTTAAAAGCTTTACTTGGGCCTTAGCTCGTGTTTATTTTCATGTATTAATCCGTTTGGAGTTTGAGTAGTTGATTATCTGATGCTGTCTGAAGCAAAGTTCAACTGTTGCACATTCCGTTACTTTCGAAGGAAAGGCATAAGACTCATTGTATAGAAAAGGCAAATTAAAGCTCACGTCTTGGGACTATACCATGCAAACTGAAAGTTAACTTTTTTGACATAGTGCGTACGCTGCTTCTTTCCGTTGTTGTTCGGATTGATACGATGTGGTTTGAAAAAACAGAATGTTTTCCGATGAACAGGGGCAAGCTGCTGAATTGTTGGTTAGTAATAATTCGAGGCACATTTTTTGTATAACCACGACATTGCTGGGATATCGTTAAGGAGGTCGAGGCTGCTTGAGTACCACAGATTGAGGATTCTTTTAGAATGTGAAAACAAAGGTTCAATAGTACAGCAAAGGCTTGAATGAAACAGCTGATAGCATTAACCACTAAAGCATCCATGTTACACCCTACATAGTCAGTAGAGCAAATGCAAGCTAAAGAATATCTTATTGCATGTTCTAGAAACGTAGTGAAAAACCAGGAGTCCTTTAAAATCCAAAGTAACTAAAATTTTGAAAGTAATACCTGCTAGTTTTTGACAACTAGACACACATTGTTACGAAAAAATACGATGAACCATAAAAATAAAAACACGTATATGATATTGAACAGTGGACTTTCATTGATTGCGTGTGGTGCAAGGTGGTGTGCGAATAAATGGAATGGTGCAATTGCGAGCGTATCGCGGTAACGTAGAAGGCCGTGCGTACTGCGTGTGTATCACACAGGCCTTGCATACAGTGCCGGTCGTGTGAATGAGCGCACGCTCTCTCGTCGAGAATGGATCAATGGAATAAAGAAAGGTTGTTTAAATGACCGAACCGAATCAATTTTGATGAAGGAGAATTGATGATCTTCTACCGATAGCAAACATTTATTTCATTATTTGTTGTTTATTTATTTGTTTAGACCGAATTATTTTTGGTATTTTCTTTGTCATTTATCCTGGCTTTTTTTAAATGCCTTGTATAGCTCCAGATTCAACCATGTCGCGACAAGTTGTTTGAGTGTGGGTGTTTCCAGCGACTGTAATATCACCGGTAGGCGCACTAGATTGTAGCATTTTTCAGCATTAATGAAATCGACAGAGTTGACCTTTTTTACAAGATACGGATGAAGTTTTATACGTGTTCGAAGATGCACTAACCTCGTTATTGACTCCAAACTGATGATCTCTATCGTCTGCAGAGGTTTTAATCACAAAGCCACCGTTACCCTGTAACTATCTTGTTGTAGTAATGCTCCTTCATTCTGAATCAGCTCAATTGATGATTTTGATCAATGCACAGTACAAATACTGGGGTAAAAGTCTAGCGCTTGTATTTTCAAAACATTTCGAATGAAATGTATAACATGTTATTCTAGAAGGATGAATTTAACAAATTGATGATAATTTTTTTTACAAATTTGCATTAGAATTGCATTATATTATTTTGCATGTAAATTTGAGTCTGAGTTTTTGCAAATCTAATGTACTTTTGTTTATGGAACATTTTTGAAGCAGTGTAATTTATGTTGCATGTAGTAATGAGTACAATGTTATAGTTTTTCAATAATATGTAGCAAACTGGCTAACGTATTTTTAATACTGACTAATTTTTCCACGGATTCTGGAAAGCCTGTTCGTTTGTTTTATTGTTTTCTGCTGTTATGAGATAAGCAGAAATGTGAAAAGTTGTTTCAATATTATATCATTATAGTTGTAACACATAGATTTTGAATTAATTCGGCATAAAGTGTACGAAGGACATAGAAAAATATGACAGATGCAAATCAAGTAATAGTTATACTCCCTTCGAGGACCTTCGTTAAGCAGATCATCTGCTAAGTTTCAGCTACCTAAAGATTATATATAGTAGTTTGTGAAGCAATTTGTACCATCATGTCTTCAGTAAATGTCGTGGCAGCAACACTACAACTTTTCTTCAATCACCGATGGAGTCGCCCAGTCATTGACACCTGGGCAATGCATTGTTTCAAATTTTGAATAATTTTCATCGTCGCGGGTGGTCGCACATAAATCTTTCATAAAATTGAAGTTGAATAAGCTCAAAATAGTATGTGAACGCTGAAACTTTAGGATCTATCAGGACTTTTGTTTAGCACTATGTCAAACCAAATTTTTTATATGATTTTTTACTGACATTTTGACAATAATCACTTTTTTAATAGCATTTTTGGAATTTTAACTTAATATCATTAGCAATTAAAAAAAATTTTATTGCTAATGATATCAATTATTAAAAATGCTAGCAATTCTAAAATTCGGTCCATTATCTATTAAGCTGCACTAATTTTAAAATGTTGTTTTTCTATTATTTTGTACTTTATTTTAACCAAATTCAAATTTTACAGGCTTGTATTTCGTAGACTAAAAGTACTTACAGTTTTTGTTACCCTATAATTCTTCATTCAATCCTGTAGTTTAAGAAACCATTTAAATTTTGTCGAAAAAAGGGCTTTTAACCCGGTAAATGCCCAACATGCAATGCTAGATGGCAGTAGCATGTTATAGTATCTGATAAGGGAGCGTCTAGATGCTCGTAGAACTGATCGTTTAATAGTTCTTCAAAGCATAGATCCCATCGTAAGAGGATCTCTGATTGTTGACTGAACAGAATCGCATACTTTTTTTGTCAGCAGACCGTCCTAAGGTAAGAAATTATTTCGGTGACCACCGATTTTTTTTTGGTGAAACCTAGATACCTTGTGTTTTCCCGTACCCGATTTTATTCTAGTTTGATGGAGCTCTCACATCAGCCGTTCTTTTCATTTGTTGTTACTTGACGCGGTGAACTTCCTGTCATTTGAGCCGCATATATTCTTTGGCATATATCTTCAAACATCCATGCTGCGGCATTGTTCGGAATGTGCAGTTCTTACATTCGATCACCTTTCTATATTCATCATCGAACACGCTAGATTTGGTGCTCTCGCCGTGTTGGCAGTGTGGAGAACACATAGTTTACTATCTTCGTTCTTAGAGCGTTCCACTGGTTGCTCTTAGCGCCATTTTTAGTTCATAGTCCTTCAGGGAGTACGTGCTGCATTGAATCACTAAGCCAACGAGGTAAAGATTGAAATATTGAAGGCATTAGGTGAGCTTCATTCCGTTATAAAAGTTCTTTTAGTTTATATTCCCTAATTTCTGAAGTCTACCAGTCCATGAGATATTAATGGTAGTTTTATTAAACATGCTGGCTGAGAAAATGCGAGTTTTTGCCTCCTGGATGCAGCTTGATGCTCATTGACGGCATTCTAAAATCGCATTCCGTAACATTTTTAGCATTCCTATTTCTTCCCTTTCGTTCGCTCTCTACATACTTGCGTTTGTCTGTGCGTTTTTATTCATTAACTAACCTTTCTCCTTTACTAATCATCCGTTGCCAGCCCATTCATTCAGTTAACCCGTGTTTAGTTCAACGAGCTTAGCTAACAGCTATGCATGCATATATTTGCATACACGCGTTCTCGGTGCTACTCGGTGCTTACTCATACATCGATTAACAAAGGTTTTTTTCTACCATCTACCCGTCTCGTTAATTCTCCTCCCATCCATTCTCCCACCAAACATCTGCCCCTGCCACCACCATTCAAACCGCTTTTACGCATCCTTCCGCCCACCCATCGGTGTGAAATCACTTCTTTCGTACATATTCCGAAAAGCCAAACTGATAACGTGGGTGACGGCGATGCGATATGTGAATTGTTCTCAATCGCGTAATGCAGCCGAACAGATTCGCATCATATCTTTGGCACAGGACTGTCATGGTTTTCGGTCACTCGACATCCAAAGATAAAGCCTAGTAAGTCCTATAACTTAAGGTATAATTATTACCTAACAAGCTGCAGACTTTTAATCGATGCCAGAAAAACAAGGTTTGTCAGAAGAAGTGTGGTATTGTTATTTTAATAAAATGATCAAAAGCATCGTTAGCTATGCCCTACCTGGTACAACAGCCATGCGAATCATGCGACGTTAAGAAGCGCAGGCGGAATGTATTGACGCGGAGAAAATCGAAAAACGGTATTGAATATGCACGGTGACAAAATTGAATATTTATGGTAATACGCTTTTGTTTCACAGGCTTCCCACGTGGGTGTAACTCTTTTGGAAGTGCTGGATGCATGTCGCATGTTGCATTTGCAAATTTGCGTTCAATACGCTACCAAAAGCGCATTCTTTTGTTTGCTCACATCCCTCAAGTATATGCAATTGTTTGAACCATTTTAACATTCAACGAGAGAAAAAGAATTACAAGTAGGATCTATTGCTTTTGTTTAAGGCACATTTAAGAACAGAATCGGTTCATTCTATTTATATCAATGACATTGCTGGGAGATTTTGAACCCCATATTGGGATATTTTTATTCATCCACGATTGAATTTATGCACCTTTATGCTGTTAAGAATCAATTATTCACAAGACATACCTAACTTGCGTGATCTGCTGAAAGTGTATTTGTTTTTGGCGCTCATTGTTGCGGTCGAATATTTGTTTTATTCTGTCGAATCAATTTAATCTCTTTTTCTTATTGATTCCGCAACACGTTTTAAAGTGCCACTTCACTCGTTGTATCTAACCACAGGCAAAGGCGGATTATCCTTAATTCGGCTTAACTGCTTGCTGAGTATCCTTAAATCGAGCTTGTTACTTGGGGTCTTGTGAAACCATACTGCTTGGGCCCCTCGGTTACGGATTGATACGACCCATATCGCATGTTGAAAAATTAAAGCATTTCTTGTTAATAAATAAATAAATGTTAATAAATGTGTTCCTTAAATCTCCTTTTATAACGCTTTTGAACAAACGATGCACAATGATTTTATTTTCGATGTTTTATATGCATATCTACCCATAATAGAAAAAAATGCTTGTGAGGTCTATACCGCATGGTTCCGTAAACATTTTCAAAGCTCCAGGTGGTGGTGAAAAAACAAAGCTCGATATCGGTGATTCGATTAGCGTAAACTAGAACAGAATGGAGCGTAAAAATAAATATGCCAAGAATGCCTTCGAAGCTTGCCTAAGATGCAGACCTCCTCCTTCCAAGAGAGATCCTTTATCATCTGTCTTCATCTTGCGCCGTATGGAATAGTTTTTTAGCAAAGGAAAACTTTGCCTCACTTTTCACAATCCGGAAGAGGTGAAACTTTTTTACCGGCAACGTCCTTCACTGAAAACTTCGTTTTATTGACACCCCAAGCACTGTTTCGTGTGGGTTCTATCACAAACAGGTGCTTGTGGTGTGGTACTGATATTCGTTCAGTAAGCACCTCTCTTGTGTCGTGTGCCGTTTTTACCATTCATTTACTTCTCAAATCTCTGCAGGATCTACATCATGATACGTAAGCGGAAAATTAAAGCCTTTCTTTCATTCTTTCGAGTAAGCACTTATCGCAAGCGTAAGCTGTGGAAAATCGAACAGCGTTATCGGAGCTGATTTTTATTACATTTCGTACGCTTTTCCCAGCGATTTTCTACCCTGCTTTTACAATCGCAAGGACGCGTAACTCCTGTCACTAACCTAAACTTCCCCTTGCGTCGTTCAATGCACCAGCTCTGGCCGTACCTGCTCGATAAGGTGTTTCGCCGTTATCAGTTCCAGTTCGTTCTTCACTCGCCGTCCCCCAACAGCACGCAACTCTTCCGATAATTTGCTACTTCCTGTCGCTTTTATCGACCGCGAATCGTGCTATCTTCAGCGTGGCATCGATTTTTTTTATTTCGATGAAATAGGTTTCCTTTTTTTTTGCGCCTTTCAGAAAAACGCTACGGGGCACGGTTTTTCTGCGTAAAAACGATTTTCTCCCTTTCACAAACTTTGGAAGCTGAAGATGCAATGATTTTTTTTGTAAGAATGTTAAGCCAGCAATGTTTGCCAAACACGGTAGAGTCCCGGAAATTGTGAAGCTACAATGGTGGACGCTTTATGCTATTGTTATTCAGCTCGGTTGAGTTGTTCAAGTTAACCTGCACAACTAGTTTAGTTATACACAGAGTAAAGCGGCGTTAAGGGATATCATTCTCAAATAGAAGCATAATTTTAAAAGTATCCTATGCTGCCTAAACTCTGTTCGAACATTATTTTGTTGAGCAGGTCTTTGGATCATAAACTATGTTACTATTGTTGCATTGGAATTGGAATTGTGTAGAATTCTTGATTTGAGTTTTTCTTATTTAAAACAACCTGTTTTTTAAGAAAGCATCCTTTCTTATTAAATGCTTTTATTTTGCTAATCCTTTCAACTTTAATCAAACAATACAAAGAACTCAACTTTAATTAAGTGCATTATTTTCAGCGTTTTTCCAGGACTTTCACTTCATAAACCCATCCGTTCCGTTGTTGTCAGTTTTGTGTAACTTAATGCTATAATGGCAGTTTAAAGCAGCTTCTCTCGGTTCTCAACAGCTTGCAAAGTATTACGAATCATCACTCGCTCCCTGTGTTGAAAAGACTGCGTGTTATTGTTGTTTATTTCTTTCTTTTCCATTACATTGCCGCTGGTTGGCTTTTAATTCCCAGCAACCCGCAGTGTTTACGTGTAACATCCGGCAGTACATACGTATAACAAAAGCTTTTTCTCAAACCGTACACGAAAAGCAAATAGTTGCCTTTTTCCTTCAAGCGGCAGGCGACAAGAAATGAAATTGGTCCGAAAAGAACTGGCGCTCGTGCAGATGAAGGAGGTTGTTAGTTTTGCGTGATTGTTTGGCTGCGACTAGGTGCATTTGATTTGATATATGATTTGTTTACCGTGAAAGGACATCTCTCGATATGTGATATTTGCCCTGCAAATTTGTCAGCCTGCGTTCGTATCCACATTGTGCGGTACGAAGAATGATAGCGAATGTAAGGAGAACCTTTAAATGAAGCCACCCATGTCAGGGAGCGGCTTTAATGGGACATATTTTGGTGGTAAAGCGAAAAAATACAATGTTGAAAAATACTACAACTGTTGAAAAGGAAAAAAAAACAATTTTTATGGTTCATAATAACTATCTCGTAGTAGGGGCTAATGTGTTTAATTATTTGATTTATCTAGGTACTTCTTAATAAAATTAAGTGTACATACAAAGATGCAAATTTACTTTTGCAAAGCTCTGATTTTTTGGTAGTACACTGTTAGTGGTTAATGTAAATGGACGTTTGTTAACTAATTTTCTCTTTCTTTGCTCAAATGTCCTTGTACGTAAACTCCATTCCACGTTTCAGCTTTGACACGTTCATGAAGACAAATTACTGAAGCCAACAACGGCAGATTTCGGGTTACCTCAGGTCATGCGATCAATAATTATCCCGGCGATAGGACGCAGATTGATGACATTGGACGCTACTGACAGCCATTTTACTCTAATTAAATTTTATGATCGTACGCCTCCTATGCCGTGTCAGTCGTGTGGCCATGTACAGGGTCATTGCTGGATAGATGGATGGATAGCTAGCTGCAAGTTTCCGGTACGTTCGATCCCCAGGACTGACGCAGTTAGTTACCTTCAACCTGTCGTCCCGTTGTTGATTCAAGCACCAGTCATGCATGGCCGCGTCTCAGGTGTTGTTTTGAACCGGCAGGACGCGAGACGATGTTATCTCGCCAAATTGAGGAGAGACGGATTGATTTTTATCACAACCATAAACTGCAAATGCAACGCCAGCGCCGTCATGTCGTGGGTCACAAAAAGGGTCTCAACTATGGCGATGGATGTTTATAGCAGCTTGCAGGAAAAGGTAAATTCTAAAATTTTGTAGAAATGTCGAATTAGTGTATATGTTTCGCTTAAAATAGAAGATAGAAAATAAGTATAATAAAAAAAAAATTGTCGCTTTATACACATTAATAACACTCATGGAGATAACAACTCATGGAGTTTATAACAAAATCTGTAATTTCGCAACCGTATTAATGCTTGTAAAAGTCGATACATTTTGAAGCTTAGTGCCGTGAAATAAAAGTCAGCTTTAAAGTTGAGTAACCGTTCTGTACCACCAAATCTGTCTAACATAGCTAGTCAACTTTTGTCTCCGCTTAGAGTTTTGTGTATTTCTGATGCACTCGCGTGTACCACGGGTCTAGACGGGCCCGTTTAAGCGATGGCAACAATTTCCATCTCGTGCTATTTTATGCACCCATTAAATGAACTTCTTCCATCATTAGACCCATTATGGCGCATCAGAAGCGAATGAAGAGGCAAATTACTTTACTTCCAACCCATGTACTCACAACAAACATAGATTTAATATGCAACGCTGTTGAGGATCGCAAAGTCCATTAAAATCATCCGACGCTGTCTCTCGGGTTTCTTTTGAGCCGAGATTCTCCATTTTAGCCACTTGGCGCGCTTCATCCAACACCGGCTAAAGCCACGAACGAATTATATCCGGTAGCAGCAAAAAAAAATAAAGAAAAGCGAACGCCGGGACGGAAACGATGCTCTTTCGGTTGGTTGGCGCGGGATAAAAATGTGGTTTTATGTTATGGTTTGAGCCCGCGCTCGTGTTCTAATAAAAACTATATTATTCCAGTTTCACGAAAGTTATGAGTATGCAGCGAGGATTTAAACAAATATACCACGTTTCTAGAATAGTTTTTATGTCATTTAAGTTAAACCTTGGTGGGTGTTGGGCGGGAGCGAATTTGTTTCTGATTGCAGTTACGAAGAAGTAAAACAGCTGATGTATTAATGAGTATGGAGTAATGGAGGAGAATTTTAATGGGTAATGTTTATTTTTTAATTGCTTTTGTTTGGTCTATATTTGGGTTATAAAACTTCGAAGATGCTATACTACAAGCTCTTAGATCGTTTGAACAATCTTAGTTGAACAATTAAACAAATCACTTGTAGTAAATGCAAAGTAGTTCAATTCATGCAATTGCAATTTTACACGAAGTGATGACTAGAATAAAACGATTTCATTTGCAATTGTTCCTTCTCTGTTTGAACACAAAAATCAGCTGTTTCTGTACAAGCAATGTTCCTGCTACGCTCAGAGAAATTGCATGGAAAAGTCCTCTATTTCTCTCACAATGGCAAAATTCTCCTATACTCATATATGGACAATGATGTAGCTGGTGCTAGTCTTCTCTACACTGGTGCAAGGTTGGCCGTAGCGAACTTGCTGATTTCTCCTGATTGTACCAAACCAGCAACGGTTTGTTTTCATGAGCAACAGAGAGATTTAGCAACAGACGGTGAATCCGAAGGGTATATTGCTGTTGGCTTCTTCTGCGGTTGTTTTCCGACCCAACGAACGGACGTTTTTCGCCGTAGTTCTCTTTTCGCTCGCGTGGAAATCAGTCGTGTCTTATTGCCTTCAAAAAGGGAGGATATCCTGTCGGAAACGACCAGGAAGACCGCTAAAGCTCGCGTTTGCTCTGCCACAAGCATTTTATACGGTCCCGTAGTGCACAGTGCTGATCATCGAAAGCGCTTTTTTATTTGATGTTTTGTGAAATTGTCGTTATTCAATTATCTATTGGTGATACACAAAAGCACAGATATTCGGCTGTTATTGAATTGACAACGGCGAGTGAGTGTAAGTGGCATTATATTGTAAAAGTAGTCGCAGTAATAGGTTTGCAAGCTTCTGTTGATGACGGATTGTTTTCCAACGGTTGCAGAAACTCAGTGATTATGGTGCTCGAAGTTAAAACATATTCATTTCTCAATTTTCGCTCATCAACGCAAACTCATTTTACTGCTAAGCGTGTCGAAGCTATTCACTTGTCTTGATTCATTCATCAACGTAAAATTTTGAAACAATAGTGAAAAATCACAAAGCAGTGCAACAATATCGCCTTTTGTAGGCTGTATTAATAATAAAACAAATCGCTGAACAATATGGAGCGCATTTACAATCAAAACCAACCAAGAAAGTGAAGAAAAAAATGGCGTAAAGGTTCCTCCCGCGACTGTCTGTGGCTTACCATCAACAATGGTCTTAAGTTCGATAGATTTTTTCTCGATAGATGGAATAGAAGATTCAATTGGTTTCTTTTTTGAGTGTGTGATTATGAGGAATCTGGAAAAAGTTTGTCTTAACAAACATGGGAAAACTTTCTGAATTATGAAATTGTCTGGATTCATCTCAAGGAAAACCCTATTTAATTGAGTATGAATTTATTTTTGTTTTTCTTTTGCTGCAAATTTTTAAAGGTGAAATGAAACCGTAATGATTAGTTTAGGTTTAAAATTTAAATTGAATTTTCTTCTATCATTTCAAGCATTCACCTAGTAGTTCATAGATAAATATATCGATTTTTTTTACACGTGCTTACTAAAAGTGATGCAAAAATCAGTAAGTTTCTGGGAGCAAAAAGTAAATGAATTTATGGTTTTAAATTTGATGACCTTAAAGCATTCAATTGAAATTAATTTGCCGATAACTTCAGTGAATCAAGCATAGAAGTACAGACATTTACGTTCAAAACATACCGTTTCCATCCATCAAGAGCCATTATTCAAATTAAAACAAAAGTTGTGTATATTATTTGTCATAAGTCATTTGTATTAAAAAAGTAGAAAGTCTTGTTGTGATTTATTCGCGATTGAAGTTGCTTAGTAGATTAAAAGCAGGTGGCTTGTAGACAGAAGACACAGGGTATTACTTAAGACTGCTAGCTTTCTATAACTTTTGTTGCATCGTATGTTAAAATTTAAATAGCTAAGCAAGAATACATAGCAGTTGATACACCATTCAAATATGCTCGGAATTTTACCGACATATAATTAAATAAAATTGCGACGTGTGTGTTTCATTTCTAAAGCTATTCTAAGTGCAGAATTTACTTTCAAAAATCGTACCTATTCTCAACATCAGTGTATAGTAGCCCTAGTGATGGAACGAATCTCGATGTAGTACACAATGCACTCACAAAAATCGGTTTAATTGGGCAGGAAATGAAGTAAAGTGGTTTTGCATAAATTTTAGCATCGGACAAAGTTTGTACGGTCAGCAGAAAACACTTTGATGTTTTGCCCTCGTACCACCATGCCTGTGTTGTGCAGTGAATCATGCCAGCCGGCTTGGTTGTTTATGGAAATGAATTAGCTTCGAAGGTTCAGTCCTGTGTTGCGGCTAGTTAGGCAGCGGTGCGAGCTGGCTTTTATTTCCGCTTCGAGCAGCTAGTTCATTACGGTGGGAACTGGCACAGAAATGGAGTAAAAAAGCGGGAAAAAAGTGTTTATTTTTAAGAGTCTTTGCGACACGTGAAAAGCTCTGTTTTTATTCATCTCTCATCCCTCTGTAATGGCATCACTCGGACGATTGCAACCCTGCCAAACAGCCACTTCCGCAGCTGCGTGGCTCTCGTTTCACTTTAAGCTTGAAGTGCGTCATAAATCATATTTGCAGCAAAAGGTATAAATTGGGGAGAAAAAAATATCCTCAGGTCAAGTGGCTCCAGACAGCAAAATAAACCAAAGGAACAACTGCTGTCGAGAACAACAGCGCCGGTAAAACCGGTTACACAGCACATATCCTCGATAGGAAGCGAATTTACCGCGGCATATCTTTCCAGCTGGGTGTTGCTGTGGGAGAAAAGAAAAAAAAAAGAGAAGTCTCGACTTGCTCTTTCGCAGAAGCGCTTCAAACTGAAGCGGAGAAAATCTCAACGTGGTAGCAAAATTGAATATTTATGTTCAACCTTCCGCCTGTTTTCCGTTAGACGGCAGTAGCGGTGACCGAAAGTAAGACGCATGTCGCACATCCCGCACCGGCGGTTTCTTTTTGCACAAGTTTTACTCTCATAAATCACCCGGCACGCAAACTTTTCGCCAAGTCACCCTCGATGGCAATCCGAGATAGTATGGAGCTGTGCGGTGTGTTTTTATCCTTTTTGTTCGCAAAGAAAATTTAGTACGATCGAGACACTGTATTAGCTCTATCTCCTTGTTGTGTCGTACGATGGCGGTGGAAATCCGAAGATACATTAAGCAAAATGATTTTAGACCAAATCGGTCGAAATGCGGCATGTGTAAGCACCCGAAAGAGCAGCATTAATGAAGTTTATTGGGATTCGTTCATATTATATCAAGGCAAACCATTTTTATTGTCATTGAAATGTTTCATCATTAAAAAAAGGAATTTAAAAGATTTTTTTTGATTTGTGACCATAAAACTATTAATAAAAAATCAGTCAAACATGTGTGTTTGATTAAATGGTTGTTGAAATCAAAATTATCCATAAACTTCAAGTAGCTAGTTTTGGATGTATCAAAGCATATGCTCAAAAACATTTTGGTATTTATTTGTTTACGTTATACCATGCGCCTCCATTGAATGAATGAATTGGAAATATTTAAATTCATATATATAGTTTAAAAAAATCATGTTAATAATTTAAGAGATCTATTTAAAATAATTCAGCTGCAAAGATGTATATTATAAAAAGTAACAATTTTATTTATCAAAAAATGTACTTTTGTTCATGAGAATGAACTGATTTCATGTTTGAATCAGCAATATGCACATGAATATTTTAATAATCAATTCATTCCTTGCATAATATACATTTTTTATAAATTCTATGATTTGCACTTTGGTTTAAAAAATTTACTGCAAGGAACATGTTAAACAATATGTCTCCTTCACTAAAAAGACTATGAGCTTTTTAATTTTAAACTGTTTACTGTTTATGATTCGTTACGACTTGATATGGTTGAGCATCACATCTCTATACAATACTGTTTGACCCACATTTGCCCATTAAATCCGCAGTAAATTAAACTGATAAGAGAGCTTTAAACTTTAGCAATGAATAATAATACTGTCGCTCGAAAAAAAAATGTCAAACAAAGTGTTTGGGATCGTGTGCTATATAACAAAGTGTTTGGTACATTGGTTCAAACTTATTTATCGTCCTTAATTGGTATCATTTATGCAGACTTGAACCTTTACGACTGTTTTGTGAGGTTGCGCAACCGGAAAATTAATATGTGTCCTAACTTTTGATACGAACCGTTTGGAATGCGAGCAAAACGGTACGATGGGATGAGTGCTTGCTTAAATGATGCTGAGGGCTGTGTTTATAGTAATGGGCGGAGAGGTCTGGTTACGTATGTTGAAAGTTTAATTGCATTACGCAGTATTGGGTGGTAAATTCATAGATATGTCGAAGTGCAGGCCAGTGATTGTATAATGTAGCATATTGGAATACATTAAGTTATGTAGCAAAATAGAAAAGTTTGCGAATGTTTTGTCGGTTCGAGCAAATATTTCAGAATTTTGAATTTGTATAATTTATAAATAGCGCATTTCTAAATAATAAAAAAATCCTGTAGTAAATCTAGTATTGTAGTAAATCTAGTAGTATTCCTGTAGTGACAAATAGTATTGAAAAGCCTGCTGATGTGTGACCTTCCTTTCGTGGTGTTGGAATTTGGTTTTCTTAATTTTTAAATTTTCTTGCTAATTTGCATGCCGCGAGTAATTGAGTCAACCAAAAAAAAATATCTCTACATATCTACTTTATCTCACTTTTGCTTGCGCTTCACGCTTATCTGTTGCTTATCATCATTTGCGGCCCTCGCAATTTTCGCTGATGTGTTGCATTCCCATTGTCGCAATTGACAGCCATAAGCCGTTCTCTTGTGCGCGATATCGATCTATTCATCGCGTTGGCTCTAACGTTGTACATATTTTAGTACAATCCAGCATGGTTCTTACGATGAAATCGATAATGCCTAGCCAATCAGTGCGCAATTTAACGTATATGTTACAAACATGTAATTGACGTTGGTTTTGCATGTAATTGGTAAAATGTTTTTTCCAAATCAAAAATATTTTACTTTTATATGTATGTTTTTTAAGGCTTAGAGCGATGAATCATCAATGTGATCATCAAAGGCTGACTGTTAAACAGAGAAATAATGTAAAGCTTACCAGTTTATTTGAAAGCAATTTTAAATAAATGTTTGATTACTATTTTCCCGTATTACAAAAGCCCATATGCAGCCCGTTTCATTTGAACACCCATTTACAAAGAAAGCTCACATTATCGAAAGCTAAACATATATTGGCCTAAAGGTAGTTCTCGAACGGGGCATTTTTATGGTTAGCCATCATCGTTTATAAAATCGAAAATTTCTATCATACGGAAAACTTTTATCATTCCTTGATTCACATTGGCACATTATTGGCCGAAGACGATGTTAACCTTTCTTAGAAGTTGATTCATTGACAAAGTTGCCTCCTTTTACTCTCTTGTTATGCTGTCCTTTGCTGGAATCGGTATGCCGGTTTCATTCGATGTTTAAATTTTGTTCCATGACAAAACTATACAGAGCTACAAAAAAAAGAATAGAAGTGTAAAAATGTAGAAAAGTGTTAGTTTATCGATTGGTTTAAAGTAACAATAATCTGTCATGCGAGTACGTTTTGCAAAATTAGTTAATATTCAAGAAATAAAAGCTGAAAGATTGAGCAATTGGCACCAATGATAGTTTTACGAAAGCTCATTTTTACGTTCTGCACGTTTGCTTCGTTAAATTGTAATACTTGAATTACTTTCAATTGATTCCGACGTGAATTAATTGGCCGAAGTACGTCCTGCCAATGGCAAACACTTTAGGATAGAATAGCACCACACGGAAAAACAAAGCAAACTAACATCGTAAAAAGAAACAAAGCAACGAGTACCTATTGTACGCCTTTTATTTATTTTCCTTAAGAGAAGAGAGAATGCACTTTTATCGAGGTAACACGAACACAGCCCGTGACAATCAAAATATGTAACGTGTACGCCGTGGATGTGTGGAACAACAGAAGGGAACAATTTACTATGAAAAAGTTAACTGTAGAGATCGGCACTAGGTTGGGCTAGGCTTCATATTAAACAAGACACATTGATGGATAGTCAATCACTATACGTCTGTGATAAAGAATACGTTGTAGGGTGAAAATCGATACAATAACGTTGAATGAAACCAGCTAGAATGCTAGAAGCTATATAAACCGCAATAAATTTTGCAACGCCTTGTTTCCGGTATTGCAGCTAAGCTGATAAGAAAGAAAAGTGAAACAATGTATTCATTGATGTGTGTTAGATTTTATCGTTAAAGATAGATAGTAAGCAATAGTTGTGCATTAATTTTAGCTTAGATATTTTTTGCTTGCAATTCACTTCTTTTCACCAAACCATTATTCAATTCAATGTGGAGGAAATTAAGTTCAAAATCAACCATCATTCAATTTTTGACTTATAGAATGAGTGGTTTAACACCGGTGATTGATGAAAAATAAATCATCAGCTAAATTGAATTCAATCATCAATGAATTTTTCTATTAAACAAAACACCTTAACACTGTTTTATTCATCCCAACTAATTTGAAATTATTCACCAAAAATGAATTTAGTTATTGAACTGAATTTGACTCATAGTAAAGATGGTTAATTCATAGTTAAGCTGATTAACGATTCATGAATAAGCTTTTAACAGATTATTCTAGCTTTAGGACTATCGTAAGGCTATATGACTTAGCCAAGAGTTGCACAACTGGTGCTCAGGACATGAACCAAAAGACATAGCAAATATCGTAATTTTTTCAAAATTTTTTCTCTGAAGTCAAATCTGCGTTACTCCCATCAAAAGGTAACGAAAACCGATGTGACTAACCAATCGAGGAAAGTAAGAAAGCCTTATTCAATCTTCTTGGTATTGGCATAATCCTCTTTTGAAGGACAACAAATCGCTTAGGTAAGATTCGTCAAAAATTTCCCCAAAAGCTGATTAGACGCATCGCAAGGTGCAAATAGGAATCAAAACTCAGCTTTGTTTTTGAGAAACCAATAATGCCCTACTGATCTGAAAGCAACGAGTAGACCAATAATCGAATTGAATCATCAATCATCAAAGCTTTCACCTGACACTCGTAAGCAGTTCTGTCGCTGGGCATCTATGTCTGAAACATTTGACGTCTGCAGCACTTCCATCTGATTTCAGGTTATTGACCATTATACGCCTTGATTGAAAACACTCTTTGAAAAGCGTTAAATAAGCTCTTTATCCTATTATTCCAGCATCCAGTTTAAAAATACCTTTACTTGTAATTTTAAACATTCGTACCACAATTAAAACTGAGTTTCAACGGAAACATATTTTAATATTATTTCAATATGACGTCAATTTATAGGAGAAATGTAGCCAATACTTGTGTAGTGCATTTTCGATCATGATAGATGATTTTAATGATAAAATATTCAATAGAAAATTGTTATTATATGTCAGTGATTTATTTTTTATATATGCCGTTTAAACCGATTGTAATTTTCTTATTTTAATACGAAAGAGCGCGATGGTGAAGAGATAAAGAGAACATGTTCGATGCCTTATAACCACGTGGCTTCATCTCCGGCCAAATACAGTGTGTTCCTGCGTACTTACAAATATCTACAAGATTTGCGCTACAGTTTAATGTCGTCGTTTGTTTTAGCCTCAACAGCTCAACTAAACTGCGTTCACTTGCAGGGTGATAAATGGAGTACGAAAATCTTGTTCACAATTGCTAGTTTACAATGTGGTTTGATTTATGAGCTATAAGACTCTTGAACTTCCTTAAAGAACGTGCCATGTGATGCATGAAATTATGTGATGATAATAGACTTAGTTCGTTACTTTTGGAAAGCTCATAGGTAAGGCTCCTTTTTCTTTACGTTTTACTTTGTCTTTTGGATAACTTCAAAGCCACTTACGTGTCAGTTGGTACACTAGTTACATCAACGCTAGATGTCGCATGTACAGCAACAATTGACACGGTGGAAACCATAGCTGGTGCTAGAATTTTTCCTGCATTGAGTTGTAAATTTCCCCTTCATTAGAGCGCTCAAAGCACAATGTGTTTGGAGAAGTTGCCTTGGGGAAAAATAATAAACATATCTCGCGAGAGCGAGAGACACAACCAAGAGAGAGAAAGAGAGAGAGAGAGAGAGAGAGAGAGAGAGAGAGAGAGAGAGAAATTGACCAAAATCGCGAGGTACACACGAAGGCGAAAGACGTTAGAGAGCGCCGTCGTCGACGACTAACGATCTCATCGAAGCGAACCTCACGTGCCGCAGTTTTCCTTTCGCTTGCAAATCGTCCGGATGTGTGCCAAGCTGGATTTTTCCGTTGTCGACGGGAAAGACCGGCTGTGGTGGGCCAAACTGCAGTGAACGGCTAATGCGCTTCTATAGTGAACAGTGTAGATCATATAACATATAGTGCATGCATATAGTGTAGGAGGATTAAATATCCACCATTGTTTAATTACATCAAGTGAAAATAGTATTTAGATAGATGGTGCGACGATTTGAACTTGATTGGTTTTGTGTATTCGTTCCGCGTTATTCAATGTGAAATGTGCCAACTGATCAACTGGAACCCAGCTGCATGAACGCGCGTAATGTTTGGTGTTCAGATTCTTGAAGATAAATGAAAGCTTGAGGAAAAAAAAGTTGCATAAAGCAGTGCAGCGAGCAATAGCATGTCTTGATTGAGCTTGATCGTGTGTCTCACATCCCGTTTCTCATATATGTGCAGTGTTTGGCAGTGTATTGTGAAGAACGAGCGTTAATAGGCGTACTCACGCTGTGTCTGACATCAGTTCCTGCCAACGGAACCGAATTGTTTGAGCATGCTGTAAACGATTTTTTTTGTCGTGTGCCGTTTTGCTAAATGACAAATTCTTCCGCAATTACTGAAAGAAAAAATCTTATTACAAACCGGAAACCGTTGTTCGGCACGACAGCAAGTAGTAAAGCTAGTCAATTGTACCGAAAAGCGATCGACGTAATGAATTATTTCAATAAAATGCGCGTGCTGCAGCAGTGCTGTGTCAAAAAGTTCAAGTAAACGGCATTTGGTAGCCCTTAAAGGTGTTAGCTTGAATGGTACACGCAGAGGAGTAAAACCATTAAAGTCACGGTCAAGGAAGATCCCGATCGTATGACGATCACCGCTTAAGCAGTCAAGTGTACAGGCAAGTATCAAGTGTTTTTCGATTAATGGAACTTCCCAATGCTGATTGGTGGTAAATTATTCCACACCGGGCATCCCGCTGTTCGGTAATGATTGTTTATTTGTACCTGAAACGCCTAAAGACACTTGGTTGAAGAAAACCGTAAAAAAAAGATGAAAGCTTCCACCTGAAACTAAATTATTCCCACAGCACGTGGTCAAAGCGTATTCGATGGGTAGTTAGCAATCGTTATTACGCTTGATTTGCAACATGTTACATGACCGGTACGAAACGATGCCGCTACTGCCATCCCATCCTAAAGACCGGTTTTTGGTGAAGCATGTCTGCAGTAAATGTGGAATTGTTTGAGTAAAGCATTTTTTTGGCACGTTTGCTTGGCTCCACCATGCTGTGTTTCGCCGATGCTGCGGCTGCTGTCATTCCCCAATTGTTTGCCGGTTTGTTAGGCCGACTATCGAAGTAGCCGTATATTTGCTCTCTTCTCTCTTTCTGTCTCTCTTTCGCTCTCTTTTGTACGCGCTATATCGCTGTTTCTAGCTATCTCCTTACGCTTCGTTTTGCTTGCTGCGTTTTTTCCGGCAATCCGCCAAATCGTTGCGCGGTCATACATCACGGTTTGGTGAAAATATTTTATACCTCTGACCCGTCGGAGTTAGCGGCTGCAATAAAGGTTTTATCACGCCCTAATGTTAAGCCCAATTCCGGCAAGTGAGCTTCATCCGAGCTATCGTAATGTACATTACATCAGATTGTACCGTCATTATCTTCAGCCCCCCGTGATGCAACGGGCGGAAATAGAAACGAGTAACGCAGGATTGAACAACCCATGAACGAGCATGCTGGAAGGTGATAAGAAGGTGGCGAAGTTGAGTGTATTGTTTTTGATAGAACACGTATGTAAATTTCATCTTTCGAGAACGTGTCTGCGATGGATTAATGCTTGCACTTTTGCGATTAATTTGAGCATCGGCTATTCATAGCATACCAATGCAAGGAACCTAATTAAAAAAGTATAGCGAACGAATGATAACAAGCTCATTAGCATTGACTCAATAATCTCGCAATAATTTGACCTTCGATTAGTTTTCCCATGATTGATAGTTCTCTATTTAACGATAGTGGAAGTAATTTTGTCCTAAAAAAAATGCTTGAAAACTAAACTATGCGTTGACACGCTGTTACTTTCCACACTGCTGCTGGCGATTTCGATTTCGCAAAACAGACGAGCCTTCATGTCGATGTCACTATTTGCATCCATCAGATTATTCATAACGTCTCTAGCAATAATGTACGCCACATTGTTTCTGCATGTTGTTATTTATTCCGGTTCTCGGTTGCGACACAGTACATACCAGCGACGCCAGATTTATGGTTTTGCCTGCAGAGGCTCACCAGCAGGGAGATTATGTGTATGTGGCCCGATCGAATTTATATACGTTTTTTGCGCGGATGAAAAGAGTGTTCGTTTCTTTACAATCATTTTATGACTGCAGATGCTGTAAAAGATTGTTACGTGCTACTACACATTCGTATTATTTACATTTGTATAGTTGCATAGAAAAGTTGTACAGCATTAGAGATTGTGTAAGTTGATAATTTTGTTCTTGCGATGATTAAAACTAATAACGAACTTGTTGCTTTTGCATCAACAGGAATTTCACATTTTTCATCACACAACACATGAATTTTAGCAGTATTTTACGATTGAGAAGTTCCTGCAAAACTGAAACCCATGTTTATTCATCTACAAAATTACGTCAAATATTTTGTGGTTAAACCAGACGGCACGAAACATAATTTCAGCAATATCAAATCATCTTGCACATACAACGTGTCTATTGCCAATGATCTTTGATCTTTGTTAGCTCGGAAAGTGCCAGTAGATATTTGCCAATTATTTGAAGCATAAATCGAAATGAAGCTCACCAAATGATGCCTTATTTCCAAATCGTTTGTTTGCCGTTATTCGTCCGTACACTGGGGACTAATAGCGTTGGATACGCTGAAGCCTAATCAATTGTTGTAATCTGGAATGTGCTTTCTATGGGCTTTCAGCTGCGCTTGGACTGCTTGACTGTGCGCTCAACGATGCGATGTTAATTAAAATACCATCAATGTTTCCATCAGCATCTTTCGCCATGTATTGCAGGCAAATGTTATATGTTATTTTTTAATTTTGCCAGTGCCGAGGTGCTGTTCGGGTGAGTTTAATTTCGCGTAAATGTTGCTGTTCATTGCTTGCGGAGCTTTTGATTTTTAATCTGCAAGACGCATAACATGTGTTCGCACTTTAACACGTAAGCGTACTCTATGCAAATTAAATAAACCGTGATTATATGTGCCCCCGTTCTTGTAGTGCATCCTGCAGTGTGTCTTGCACCCGAACGAGCCAGAACGTAGCGCTCGCGTCGATAAATTGTACGTTGCAGTGCAAATAAAACAATTATTAAGAGAAAGCAAAATAATGGCAAAAAAAAACCCTCTCGAGCTCGAATGGCCAGCTGATGTGCGGATACTTGAAATGAAATGAGTATGAAGCGAAATGATGACCTCGTCCAACATGGCGGTCGCTGAGTTCCGCGAGGCAAATTTCCTATAAATAAACACTAGATGCAGTTCCATCGACCGTCGAACCGTTTTAGGTTCGGTTGGCTTAGCCGAGCTGGATGGTGCATATGGTGACGAGAGTAGAAAGTGCGCCCTTTCGTCCATGCGCTCACCCCATGTACGGATACGTGTTCGAGAAAAGATCAATCAGCCTTCGTGTTTAAATCGCTCTGGTGGAAAGGTTGGTGGTTCCGTCTTGGCAACAGGTTGTGGTTTGTTGCAAGCACTCTCGAGCGGAAAGGATTGGTTCATTAATTTTATTTTGCCTTCGTTTTTCCGCTGTTGTAATAGGTCATGGATTTTTTTTTGCCTAACCTACTAACAACCTCCGTCATACAAATTCCGGCTGCAGTATTTGGCACTCGACCTTGAGTAGCTACAGCTGGGCGTTGTACGTTCACAAAAATATTTAAATGTCACATTGTTACGATGACCAGCGGACGTTCGTTACAAGAAGCATACTTCCTCTTCCAAACTTTTTCGGTAACCAGAGTGTTCGATAAATTTGAAAGAACATCAAAGTGTGTCTTTTTTCATACATTTTCAATCCGAAACTACCACGATACCACGGAACTTGAACTTTACCCGAACACCACCATCATGTGGCTTCGCATGCCCGGTTATTGAACTGAAAAGGACGTAAAGTGGCTTGTATAAACTTTACATAGACCTCGGGGCAGGTTATGTCCATGGGTAGTGAAAAAATCCACCTCCCATGTTTTTCTCTTCCGTAATATTGGGAATCGAGACAGTAGACGGTAGACTGTTTGGGTAATTTACCGATATTTTGCTACTTCCACGCCTTCTAGTATGACCTTTTATTTAAGGCTCGTAAAACTAGTAAATGAGGATGACGTTTTACTATCGATACAAGCAAACATTAACATTTGTGAAATGTTCTGAAGTTGTTTGACATATTTAAAGTAAATTTTCTTAGTACAAAACATACTAAATAATTGGCGAGTTAGTAATTTGCTTGATAACTATAGAAGAAAAATCATTTAACACATATCACAAAGGTTTATTATTACTCCATTACAATCGAACCATAGAAGCAGCGCATATTATTTTTAATATTAATGACCATCATTTGCTCTTCTAGAAACAGCTATCAGGCTTTAAACAATCCTAAACTTAATTTATTTGTTCTAAAGAGAGAAGAATTACTTTGATGTAAAAGAAGAGCCATTGAGAACTAATAGTACAACTAGGTCAGTGGAAATCAAGCTCATTACGTTGTATTTTAGGTACGGTGTATTATTTTTCGGTTTTTATTTGTTGTAAAATCAAACTGCATAATAATAATTGTATACTTACGACATAAAAGCCACCGAATATCATCGACGTCATCTGGGAACATCAAAAGCAGAACGTTTGCAATCTAACATCTTCATCCGTGCAATCGTATTACTGTAGCTGCTTGTACTTGAACGAAAAAATAATTACTACATGATTCACGCACGAGCTGCACGCGTCTTGAGGCGGCTTACTTGAAGTGGAAACAATTGGAGCTGAGTATTGAAATGGTATACTTCTGTTCATCCCTCCTGCGTCACACGATCAACGGTGGCTCAACGGTTAAGCCCAATGTATGAGACGCATGACGCAAAACGATCACAACGTCTTTTTGTGGGCTTTCGGTTACAATAAATCACCCAACACGCAAACTTTTCGCCAGGTCATTCCACTTGGATGACATTCGAACATACTGCCCTGTGGGGTATATATATATATATATTCTTTTTTGTCTGTTGCTTCCTAGCAACTAGTTCCTGATCGGCTTCTGTATTTGCTTTAATCAGGTTTTTGTTTTCTTTCTATCGCAAGTATATAGGATATAAAGCAGTATACAGTCCATATACAAATCAGCCAAATATTTGTTTTTGAGCATTTTATATTAATCAATGTGTACGCTTATGAGTGAATTGGAGAGATTTAACAACATGACTGTAAATGACGTTGACTATAACATTGAACATATTAATGTTTTTAAACTTTAAATAATTGGCATCAAAATACAAAGTAGGTGATTTAAACAAAAAAAAGCTTTTTCAAGTCAAGTTAATACAGTGACTATTTTGATTTTGAATTTATCGCTGAGAATAAATGAACCTTTTATTGTAAGGTTGACATAGGTTATTGATAATGATATGACTTGCGTGTAAAATCCTTTTGAACTAATCTTGTTTCCACTAGTTTCAATATGAAAATATAATTTTTACAGTGAAAATTGATGTTTTCAAAAATGCCTTTTTCGGTACAAGCTACACGGAAAAAATAGCCCTTTTATATTGCCTCAACCAACGATAAGACGATTGATTCTGATCGCCGATCTTTCCATGTACAGTACACATAAATTGATAAGATTCTACATCCTATCAACATCGTTTCTCTTCTCAGTGACGCCGCGCTGCCTGAGATTCCGTTATTTCATTTTCGCACGTTCGTGAAACGTGATGCTAGCTATAATCCGTACATTCCACGACCCTACATCCGGCACTTTTCAAGAGACAGTCCCGACGGCGGCATTGTTTCATTTCACTTTTCATGTCAGCATTGGCAGCTTTTTGCTTCGGGCTAGAGAAGTCACAACTACGCGGAGTGCCAACGTAAGACATTCTTGCACGTTGACTCCGTCTCCGACGGACAATGCATACGGATAGGATACAATTTAGTACAAGTCCGCTTTCGCTTTCCTCCGGTAGTAGACTCCGCGCTTAAGGTTCTCCGTAACGTTACCGCAATCGTGTGGAATCCGGTAGAGGACATCCAACCGGGGAATAATTGAATAATACTAATAAAATTCTAGTCGCATATCACGGGACTCGAGTAAACATTTCGTAGCATGTAGCAAGTTTTCCAGTCAATGGTAATACATTTAAAGGAACTTCTAGAGCAAAGGCTTTTAGACAGAAGATACATTATTTTTTCAGTCTTGACTGTTGCGAGGCAACTAGTATGCTTTAGATGTGCTAGTTTGATTATCGTCAACTGTTTAGATACTTTGTCACGGTGGATAACATCTACTGGTGATAGTGCAAAAGCTCTTTTATTTATGTTGATTGCCGTATTGTTTATACGCTTAGACTCTTGTAGGCTTAGAATAACAGAACCGACATTAACGCTTAATACGAAAGACAGCTTATTGCTATTCATAACGTATGACGTTTTCAGAAGTTTTCAACCTTAGGTAATCAGAACACAACGTTAATCATCCAGATTGTATCTGATTGTATGCACGTTCCATAGACCACTAAGCCAAAAGCTTTTAATGTTGTTTTCACGGATAAATATACATTTGACTATTTTGCTTTGTTCTCAATCTCGTCATCTAGCCCTGAAAATATATGTTGCTGCATTCCTAAACAAGCGACATTAATTACAAAATATATTTTCTATGTTTCATTGAAACAGTGCATAAATATATTTTTATATTGATCTTCTATAAACTGTCTGTTTATAAATAAAAACTGTCTATGGCTTTTGTAATAAATCAACAAGTTTCAACGATTATTCAATATGGCTTTTTATATGTAGTTACTTGTTGCTAAATCTAAAGTATTTTAGAAAAGAAAAACAATCTACTGATTAATTTTATATATTTTACATAGATATTTTACACGTTATTATATCATTTTAATATATAATCTAGTAGAACCAATGAAATCGTGGGTTGGTTAAAAAAATAAATTTTAGATTGATATAAATAAGAATATCTCACCTTGAACAGTTCAATGGAGGCGCCTGGTACATTTTGTTTTCGATGGGTAAGTAACAATATTCAACTGGTATATAATAAGTACGGTTAATACTGGCACCAAGTTTTACTCTATTCATTCAAGATATAAAGCTCTCACTTTTCCGCACCATTAATGTAATTTTTACCTACTAAAATTTTCAATACAGAAATGCTTTTTCAACTATATTGAAACAAAGTAGCTCTTACGTCACAAAATTCAATCGAATAAAAAGATAAAAAAGAGAAACATATAACGCATTACAGTATAATATATTGCATGGTGTATGTACAAACGAAAGGTGTGTGCAAAAAACATCAATATTTTTGTTCATACCATGTTATATTATCAATACCATTTTACCAGTTTTTCCAGTTCAACAGTTTTCGATAGCTTTTTTCCACAGCATTGATTTTTAAAAGCGCTACCGTTTGCATGACTTTTTTTATGGTAAGAGAACCTGGTGGATGGTAATGCGTTCATTAACGGTTTAACCGATTGAGCATTTTTCTCCACATGTATTTCTCTTTATGTGCAGTACATTTTTTTCATCCGTCAGATGAGATGTTAAGTGTCAAACGGTGTTAGTGGAATCGTTTTCATAGAGCAACATTTTCCGAAGCCATGGGAAGTCTGACTTGTAGTGGAGATGAATATTTAGTCCGATGGGAAGTACGATATTAGATTACACGAAATAGAAATATACGTATGCCCCATTCCATTCATTCCTTTCCTCATTGTGATTATTGCATCGCGGGTTATTTATCTGAAGTTTTCTATTAAGTGTTTTACACATTGCATAACATTTAAATAATGTTTAACAATAGTTTATTCAATTTTTATTCAAATGGATTACGATATTGGAAAAAGTTATCATTTTTTAATGGTTTTATGATGTAATTTAACAATCTAAATGTATTTATTAAATTGTTTTAATGTATTTCAATTGACTTGAAGGTTCTCTACATCTTATTCTTATATTTGTTATCTTGCATTTTCTGGATATGTCAAAACATATATGTGTCCAGCTGGAAATGAATGATTTTCAATGACAAATGAAAGGTCCTCAATGATGAAAAATCCACTACATGTCGATCGGCTTGAAAGGAGGAATTTATCGGTGCCTTATCTTGTTGGAAATAATTTATCACACACCGACCGTTTGGCTGACGCTTCCTGATGTTGGTCGATCGATGAGGCTCGGCTTCATTTCCTCCGTTTACGCTTTTCCTTCACCAGTGCCGGACTCCACCGGTAGTGTGAGTGCTCGGCCGGGTAGTGGAAAACTTGCGTACAGTCATGTCTACCTTATCTTCGTTTCCCTAGGGCAAAATCGCGCTGTCTGCTGGTGTATCGTAGTTATCTGTTCCTTATCTTTCGTTGGGATACCACAAGCTTTCCGCTAATTTGCCCAACCCAGTCGGGCAGTATCGATCTTTTTCTGATGCGCTACCCATTTTCGGCTTCAGCCTGTCCATGGTGTTGTGTGCTTTGACATGCTCCACATCTATTCGCAAAGCTCAATCATCGGAATTGCCTGAGTGAAATTTTGTATTTCACTTAATACCATACGTTTAAAAAAATATAATTTACTTGAAAAATTGGAGTATAAACTACTTGAAGTATAAAAATATTGTGACACTTTTTGTATTAGTGCAAATTTAGTAAGTATTTGCAAAATTATGATAACAGTGCAAAACTAATAATAGAATCATTTAAACATTTTCTCTTTTATGCTTTTGCTTTTGGAAATTTTCAAAACTTTTCATTCGTAATTTCATTGTGAACGTAATTGATTCTAAAAGAACAGTTCAATTTGAACATAGATGGTTAATTGATTAAACGATGCCTCTAGCAATGCACTACCAATTCAATCTCATATTATTTTTTTAAAGCTTGCAACTCATGCTACGATAATTTTTTATCTAAAATAGTTGCAAAATGAAAAAGAAACATTGTATGTGTTTGTAATTTTGTTGTGGATAGGAGTTACATCGCGCTTAAGCCCTGAGATAAACATGAAACCACTCTTGGCTGCAGTATGCGAGTATACACTATTAATCACTACTAATTTGCTCAACCTCTGCTACCCGGGCCATGTAATGAGATCATTCTGGAAGGGTAACCTTGCCCGTCTGAGTGTGATAAATTAGCTCAAAGGGTGCATCAAAAAGGAGGACCCATCGTCGACGTGAGGAAATTTCAGGTTAGCACCGGCAGCGCGGTCAATAATTAACCCTGCAAACTGGAGACATCAGACGTTGCTGACAGCCATTTTACTCTAATTATATTTTATGATCGCGTCCTGCAATTCCTATACCTAACGCAAGCGGACACATTTGACGGGACCGCGGTTGAATGTGAATGGTTTGCTTCCGCAGTTGATCGGTTCCGTTGACGTTGTTGTTTTCAAAGCCGTAGGGCATGGAGTGTTGTACAATGTTGCATTTGCGCTATTCGCCACGACACATTGTTATCGGCACGAGTCGAGGGAAGGCCAACAGAACTTTTATGACAACCATAATCGATAAAGGTGCAGCAGGTACTCCAATACCTCCACTAATAAACAAGTAAAACAATAGAAAAATGTTAAATGTACATCCGATCAATAAACCTATTGGCTTGGTTGCGTATTAATACAGACAAGAACACGTGCGAGCTTACTTACTTACTTATACGCTCAATCATTCCCTAACGCTTCAATCATTTGAAATTATTGTTGAATTTTAAACGTTGATAATTAACCAATTGGAAAGATATCTAAAGCATTGCTAGCGCCAAATGGGACAATTTAAAGCTCAATCGTAGTCCTACGAAGACGAAGTGTTTGGTTTTGAACCAGCATGGAAGTCTTTAAAATATCATTCTTTTTGGCAAAGCCTTAGAGCATATCAATGATTAAATATCATGATTGAATAAGCATTCGAAAGACAGCACACTGTTTTTAAAAACAACAAAGTGACAAGCAAATCCATCGATGATTTCATTAAATAATTATAATCCAATTCTCGGAGTCAACCACTCATTCAGGCCACACATATATCCATTCACACCCACAGCAATCACAACATCGGTTTCAAAGAACCTGAACCACAGTTGGCCCATGAAAGGAGTACATTGCGGTTATTCACTTCTCCCGTGCGCATCCCCAATTGAAAGGGATACGGGAAACGTTTGAAAGGGTGTTGCAATCCACCATTATCCTGTGGCGAGGAAATGGCTTAATTGGAGTGGCACAGGCTTTGGAGTGTTGCGAGTAGACAGCAGACGAAGCGCTTTGCGAGCTCACAAAATCACTGTTATGATGATCCCACACGATATGACCGGCCGTTGGAATACAGAGGGCTAGATGTGATTATTTCCGTAGTGGAATTATTCGGATTGCTCCGGAATTGTGTTGCTCAGGTATGCTGGGTGATCGCAAAACCGAATGTCTCTTGGGTGCAAGAGCAACGTTGCAACAGTAGATTAGTAGTGATTTAAAGTGTAATGCATCCCGTTGAAAACTAGCTGCATGCAAAATGTGTCGCCAATGACGCCAGAACGCTCACAACGGCAAAGAAAATAGTCTCGTACAAAGATTGCAAAACAAATCTGCTATCTCAATAATCAACGATTGGATATCAAGCACTTGAATTCGAATTCGTATCACGCGCTCTGTTGTTTATTGGTCACGATGGACCATATGTTGTCGGAAGGGCTTTGGGTCGTATTCTATTTCATCCAAAACGCGCTGAATTTGGATCCGTGCGATCATCCATGCGATCATATTCATATTCGATCTGCCATAATAAATACGCTTCAGAGATATATTGATTTGCACCAGCATCGATAATCGCCACATTCCTACGCTTCCACATGAGACCCATATGAAATTACCCGCTCGGAAGGGGTAGCGACCTATTTTTAATTTTATAGCCTTTCCATATGTTTGGCGGGTTTGATTTGGGACGAGATAAACATAATATTCTATTTTCGCTAATGGTCCAACGTAAACACAGTTAAATGATATTCTGAAATCTTTCGAACAATGAAATCCGTTACACAGTCAATGAACTATGCGCAAGTATTTGATGTAACACATTTTAATGCTGTTCAATAAGATTGTTTTTAAAT
Organism: Anopheles nili; assembly: GCF_943737925.1. Lineage (NCBI taxonomy): Eukaryota > Metazoa > Arthropoda > Insecta > Diptera > Culicidae > Anopheles > Anopheles nili. Next base: position 44,543,051 of record NC_071291.1, on the reverse strand, counting down.
ACGACACATAGTTTTTTGAATTATTTGATTTGTTACCACTATTTGTTACTGACATTACCATTAACAATCAATCATAATGTAGTGTGAAAAATGAAAAAAAGTGTAGGAACCCAATTTTTATAGAAAAATTAACTTTTACATACTAATTTACGTGTTAAATATTTTTTTCATTCGTCATTTAACTAAACTAGAAATTAAAAGTTCAAAATAATATTAGTAGAACAAGAATTAGTTGCAGAAGTAGTATTTATGAAATCATTAGTTATTTTGACAAACAAATAAACTATAAATTTACTTCAATAAAAAAAATCGTTTGGTAGAAATGCATAGGATGGATTATTAAAAGATGCTGCAATTGCACGAATATTTTTTCAATTATGAACATTTTGTATCAAATGTTTATGTTCATATATATTTTTGTATCGTCATGAAACACCAAAATACTTTACAGACAAGCTTCAAAATGACTTCACGTTAATAGTAGACGCCTGCGTTGGAGCAATAGCGATGTTAATTGACATGGGTTTGTTACTACCCTTCCTACATCAACCCGTTAAAATGTATTTGATGTAAAACAGCAAACGTAAACAGTCAATTCAGCTTTTCCACGTAAACTTTCGTACGTGAACGAAAGTGAATGAAACGAATCACTCGCTGGTGCACAATTTGACAGCATTACGGCACATGCCGTCTAGGGTCGGTTGTTTGGTAGTAATGGAAAAGATAATGGTTACAGGTTTACTAAATCGGTACTTTACACGGTATGCGATACTGTGATATTAAAATGTTGATTCCTCAAACAACAAAATACAAAATATGCCTCATCTGTTGTGAAATTTTTGAACTTTTGAAATATTTACTTTTTTAGACTTCAAATTCAATAGGAAAAAAGACATCAGATTTCAACATTTCATCGAAAGTACTACGTTTTAAATTCACAAAACCGTTGGTTTCGGTGCAAAATTAACGCAACTGTGTAAAGAACGCACACCCCCCTGGCAGTGTGAAAAGAATGCAAATGGTGTCACTTTATGCAACCAACTTTACGCAATCATCTCATGAACTGGTACCATCATTAGAACGGTTAAGGGCGCATCAGGAGCAAATAAAGAGGCAAATCACCCCATAAACTTCTCGCTCATAAACCGTTCACTGCAGAAATATCGGGCACACATCGGCCGCCTGCAGCTTAGTGCATACCATGACATGCCATCCCGAGGCGCATTGTGTGCGGGACTCTGTTAGCCAACTTGGCACGTAATCGCCAGCCTCCGACGGTTGTTTCGAGAGGGGAAAGATTACTCTTCTTTTTTTAACATTATTATACTCGACCCCTCGCATGGAACCATTCCAAAAGGGAACCTCCACACTGTGGTCCGTAGCATGCTTCCATGTGTCCTGCTCGCTGACATGTTCGTGATTCCGGATATCGTTTCCCGCGTTTTTTTTTATTCTTTTTGGGGGGAGCCAATTTTATGGATATTTTATTACTGCTGTAGCAAGTACCCTATCCCGTCGGCTTAATACGTTTCATCGAGATCGTGCACATTTTATTTTTTTGTTGCTCGTCCATTTTGCCACATATTTCATCCTAGTTAAGGGTCACCAAAAGGACCACCGAAGCCTGCGGTTGGGCCAGTTTGTGAGAGGAAGAAAAAAAGTGAAACAAGGCCAGACGCATCGGTCGCGAGGCTTTCGCCAAACATTGGCCAACCCGCTGTCAGGCTAGTGGTGTAAAAAAAAAGAAAGAAAGACATGGCCCCGTTTCCGGTGCTCGGGTGCGATGGCAAAGGGTTTGCAAAAGATAAAACGACCGCTCAATGAATTACGCGATTGCACGATAAAACCCCACCGGAACACTTGCTGGGCCCTGGATTGACAACGACGCCTCGCCGCCGCGAAAGTAATCAATAAAGCGCTCATTTATTATACGGATTTAGTTCGCAAACGAAGGCTCCCACCCCATTGTTGGGTGGGAAAATGCTAACGCGCCCAATTCACGCGGCACACGCGTTGTTTGGGGTGGGTGTACCTGTTGGCAAGGATGGACCCGTTTTCCAAAGGTCCTGTGCACATACACAAACAATCCATCCAAAACGTTACACAAAAAGAAAAATAAAAAAAGGAAAAATGTCGGAATTCCATCAAATTGTCGCACCATGGTTCGCGACGGGAGAACTGATTCGCTCATAAAAATAAAACGCGCTTCGGCACGCCCGGAGCCGTGGTTCGAGAAAAAAGTGCAAAAGATGTAAAAGAAGCGATTGAATGGCGGACTAGCCCTTCGCCGGGACTGTTGAAAGTGAAAATGAATGAGCTGAACCGGATCGGCAACAAAGCGCACCAACATAAACATCTTTCGCCCCGAAGACTCGAGTCGCGCGTCTATCGGGTCGGGTATTTATTTATTTTCGTTCTAGGATTTTCAAGCGATTTGATTTTGTGCGTTGCCAGCGAAAGGGGGCTATTTATTCGGCTAGCGTCTTCACGGACCATTGCTCCCTTTTTGGGGGTCAGGATAAAGTTCTAGCCACCATTCCGGTCGGAAAGGATGTTTTGTTTATTTGACAGATAAAAACGGTGAAAACGAGATGGGTGGCCGGCTTTTTTGACTTTTTTTTTTACTTCATTTTGCTGATGTTGTTTTCCGCTCGCAGCACGTAAAATATTACATCTCAGCCAAATTAATCTGAAGCGAATGGGCAGAAAAAGCTTGATTGAATTGTTTGCACAACAAGCGCAACCGGGATGGAAACGATTTGCAGCCACTTTACGATGGGAAAAAGCACTTTTCGGTGGCAGGCTCGGTGGAATTCAAAATGAGAGTAGTGTGTTTATTAAATTGAGCGTCGAAAGTTTTCGTCAAAACTGCCACTGCTAGCGTTCAAACGTTTTACATGACAAGCGCGGGATCGGAATATGCCTTTTTACACATTTTTTATTTTAGAATTCACGAAACCCCGTCAAAAACACGGATTTGCAACACTGATTTGAATGTGGCACTTTAAAACGAGGAAACTCAACACCAACCGAGGGAAGAGCCGCTCACTAAAGAGGGGAACAAATTAAATTTCATCAACTGTAAATCGAAAACCGAAAGGCACATCCTTTTGCAGCCCTTCCGGCTGAGGCAGTTTGTCCGTGGAAAAAGAAAAATCTCACATTTGATAGATAGCCCCCGGGCTGTTGGAGATCGATAACAAATCATTGACGGAAGCTTTGAGTGTTCGATAAAGACCTATGCCGCCAATCGAGCAAACGTTAGCTGCTGTTGTTGTTGTTGTTGATTCCTTGCGGCTGTTCCTGTACAATAAAACTTCCGATATGCTGGCCACGTTCGGAGCCCATCCTTTATTGCGCTTGTTTTGCCTATTCACGTTGGCTTTTATGACCGTTTTGTGGTATTCCATTCGTCAGAGCTATTTCGTTTGAATTTTCTTCCTTAATTTTATTAACCGTTATCTGCTCTTAAAGACCGTTACTTGGCCAAAGTTTTCGATGAATGCGTTCGTCGGCTTTGCGTTTAAAATCAAACCCATCCGCAAGAGCTATTTGACCTCGCATCAACGCAACATCACAACGAATATGCCTTTGGTTCGGTGGCCTTAACGCAAATTGCCGCACCTTAGTCAGGGTTCGTTCCAACATGCCAGGACATTCCACTGGTGCCGGGACTAGGCCCGGACGTAATTTAGCTGCTTGTTTCTGCCAACCGAACACCACGTACGACACCTGGGACCACTCGACCAGACCGGACACTGTTGACGACATGATATACACCGGGGACAATGGACTGCCATCTGAAACTGTAGGAGCAAAAAAAAACCAGGCACACTGCAAAATGGGCCACAGGAAGTCAGCTAAACCCCGTGATATTCACCTGCGTTCTCTCGTGGCGTACGGGAATTCGCTCCCGTCAGCGTATCACTAAAACCTGGTGCTCGGTGGAAATGTCAAGCCGTGGTAGAATACAAAACACCGGAACAATTAGTATTAGCATTCAGTCAGTGAGAGGGTGAGGCTTTTCCGTTGAGAATTTTTCCACGAACCGGCCGCACCGGCACCATAAACCATGCACTATGGGGTGACATGAAAGCAAAAAAAGAAAGCGTCACCGGTAGCGCAATGCGATACAAAAGAGGATGGATCGGCAGAACAAACAAGCGTCCGGGTCGCGAAAGTGGCAGAAGCATTTCATGTTTCGTTGCGCTAGGAGGAAACCCTGCTTTAGTGGGAATGGTTTTATTCAGAAATATTGTTTTAACCATGCACCACTACATTTGCATAAGTTATTTAACCGGTTGGGAGTGCATCAGAGGTTCGTTTTATGGTCCTAAAAAGCGGCTCTAAACGAACCAATCGAAGCAATTTATTTCAGATACTCTAACCGAACGTACAAAACGCTAATTTAAACTGTGTTAAGGATCCCATTTCTCGGAAAGCTCCACCAACGGCGCTACCTTTCGCGAAAGCTCCACAATGTCACAAGCAATAACGATTATTGGGCGTGTTTGAGCCGTTGCCGTTTGGCTCTCGAGGGCTCGTTTCATCAATTTCATTTCTTTGTATTGAGCCTCCCTACGTTAGTTGTAAATCCATCTAGCTGGTTCCTTCTTAACCGACGCGTGTTTTAAGCACGGTTAAAAAGATCATGTCATTTTGAATATTTTCCGATGTCAAACAACCCCCAACACAAGGATCGATCCAGTCCCGAGGGTCATTAGAAGAGAAAATCGCCGGTTATTTTTTGTTTGTTTTGTTTTGTATTCTTCCTGCCTTTATTGATCTATGCCTTCATTCGTTGCTACCGTGAAATGTCGACTCATCTGTTTACGTCGTTTCGAAAGGCGGTCGGATTTAGTTAGGCCGGGAAAGGCTCGCCAAACGTCTCAAGGAAGCGATAGGAAAATCGATCGAGCAAAAATATCACGTTTCGCGCGCGCGTCGTTCGAAGGGCTTTATGGGGAATGCTTTTGGGACGAAGGTTTATTAAAAAATTCGCCCTTTTGTGTGGTCTCGAAACGTATGTTTCTGATTTCGTCGGCATTTTCTAACAAACACGTTTTGCGTTTTTGTTCTGCTACCTTCCCACAGATGCCTAACTAGCTTCATTCGGTAGCCACCGATCGAGCTCCACCGGTTGGGTTCGTCCTCGTGCATCATTCGCCACAATGGAACTGCTGGTTTCTCCGGATGCAGCACGCAACATTGCCGCCGGAGCGCTGGATCAGGAAGGCTACGACCAGCACGGTGCCCTCCAAGAAGGCATCGTTAATCCGGCCGCAATGATTGATCTCGAGCAAGAGCGCCAGCTCACCGATAGCACGAGCATTATCAGCGATATCGCAAAGATCCCGCGTATCCCGGGTGATGGCGCTCAAGCCCCAGATGATGGCACCGATGAAGCAACTCGACAACCACAACCACCCAGCGAGTCGCGGTCATCTCCTGGCGAAAAGCGCAACCGATTTCGATCGCTTTCCCTTGCTGCTCGTGAACTCGAAGCCAACGGGGACCTCGCAAAGGTCGATCCTTGTGGCGACGATGACCCCAACAGTGAACCGGATGCAAGTGAGTATTCGAACGATGTGCTTCCCTACGGGCGAAACAAAGCCACTCGTGCCATCCTGTGCAAATTTCTCGGCAACACATACACGTTACTAAGCATCGAATGATAGGATAATTCTCGCTTCGGTGAGCTCCTGAGCACGCACGACCTTACACTCCACTATGGCTCCACGGGATACGGATATCCCGGATAGGCGCTAAGGCGCAGGCCAGCCCAACGGAACTGCCTATTAATAAAATTCCACCCCCACTTTGGCCAGAAGCGGGCAGAGTCTCGGCCGCTGCGGGAAGCAAAGAAAGTCAATCCCCGCGGCATCCTTGCAACACACGCAAGTGGCCAATCCACAAACCAAATTGAATAATCGATAATTTGTCCTCCCGCAGCCATGTGTAACGGAGTCTTCTTTCACCCAGCGTCAGGTCTCAGGTGGCGAGAGCATATTGATGTTCTTTATCATCGGTTTTTTTTCTTTCTTCCTTTTGCTTCTTCTTGCTGTTGTGTGCCTTCCTAGTTTGCTTTTCTTTTTCTACTATCCGCCGCCTCTTGTCGGCCGGCCGTTGTCATTCTATCGCTCACGTCGTCAGTACCTCTGACCAAAGAAGCGCTAAAAATAGCGTCTTCCATGCTATCGCACTCCAGCGGGGAGGATGAAGGAAAAAAAACAGTCATACATACACAAACACACACATAAAAGCTAGACGGGCTCGGTCGTGAATACTACTGGCGATGGGATAGACATTTTCACGCCTCACGGGCTGCGATGTCCCGGGCGAAGGACGCACACAAAATGGTGTCGATGACACAGCGCCTATTAGCACCGCACACAAACATGTGGCATAAATTTTCTACCGGCAGCTTTCCGTGGCATCATTAGAACGACGTTCCCTGCACACGCCTTGGCGCCTTTCGGCGAGGGGGAAATATTGCAATAGCCAGCCTGGGCAGCACTTTAATTCTGCCTCGTAATCACGCGGGATCAGATGGATGGGATCGCGATTTATTTGCATTCGTACGCTGTCCGCATATCGATTTCCTGCGAGCTACTCGATGATTGAGCCAAATTGAACAGGCCCAATGATCAGTTCAGGGCCAGCAACTGACTAGGAAAATGGTTTCCTTTTTCAATTCCCTCCCATAAAGCTGAATGTGCGTTCGCTCTACAATGCCAAAAGAATTTTATTCTTATTTTCCATATTCCTTGCTTTGTTTTTATGCACTAGGATCCTCCTCAGTATGTCTATTTTTTGTAGTTTTAATGTATATAAATGACCATTGCTTCAATACTCGATCTTCAATGCATCAATCCTATCTAATTACTACTTTTTCGCATCTATATGGTAATTTAACGATGCCATCTGAAACACCCACTAACTTCTTGGCCCATATCACGGCAGAGAGAACTTAAATTTGCTTCGCCGCAGTTAATGAAACGGTATATATGAACTTCATGATGTTTCGAAAAATGTGACTTGGAAATTATGTTCAAGATTAACTGAAAAATGCATTGTCTAGACTAAATAACGGATGTGGATGTGGGCTTCTTGTTTGAAGGTATTGAACCATATTTCCAAGCACGGGTGTTGCAACATGTGATCGAGCATAGCTATAATGTAAAATAAATTTCTATATTATGGATAACATCTAATTATTCTCTCGCAAGTATTCGTTCATATAAGTCAATTGCCTTTGCAAGAGTTTCTCCGAGAATCTATTGTTCATTTACAACAGCTTATAATACGCTACTCTGAGTTTGTCCTCTAAAATATGCAGCATGATCTTCTCTTAACGAATAGCCGACATGTCTGTTCATAATGATTCATGCATGCATTGGTGGAGGTTTCGGGTAACAGGACCCATTTTCTATTGCCAGTTACACTTCGATTCAAATCGTTGTTTCTTTTTTACCGTTAGAGCAATTGCGTGTTCAGATGCCTTGCAGTTTAGTTCCATCTGCTTGTTCAGCGTTTAGAAAAGCTGTTGCAATTTACACATGTGATTATGATGGGTTTTTGCAGTAAAAACGCAAGCAGTACATTACACGTTTTTTAGCTTTACTTTTTACACGTTTTTTTAAAAGCAACAGCTTGTTAAGCTTATGAAGTAAAACTCATCAGAAAACATATGTTTGAGTATAAATTAAGTTAGTTTTATCAAAAAATGGAAGCTTAGTTGCTCAGAATATTAGTTGAAGAGAAATGCATACAAACTCGATAAGAGAAATGCATACAAACTCGATGAGCAATCAAAAAATATGTTCACAAATATGTAATGAATTATTATCGCCATGAGTTATCGAACCTGCACAAGCCTACTCATCATCATATAACTAGAAGTCTGATGCAAGGATAATTTCAACACATCCACACAAAAATGCGATACCTTCACACGCTTTTCCGGTTTACTCTTTTCCCATTCGCGAAACCAGCTGATTGTGGAAAACAGCACCCGAACGGGGTAATGTCACCGTCCTTCACCGTAGAGCAGTGCGGTTCCAATTACCAGGAAGGCAAGGGAGGCGACCCATTACCACCGCCTCCGCCCGGTGGAGGAGAACATCCGGCAGCAGATGATGGCCACACGAGCGTCACAGTGAGTCCCGGCAACGTCAGCATTCCACCGCACACCAACAACACCTACTCGGCGTTCAAGCGCGGCAACGTGGTCAAGGGCATCCTCTGCCCATCGATGACCAACTCCTTCCGTGCGCCGTCTCTCGAGCGGTCCTACCTAACCTACTCGCACCGGCAGCGCCAAAAATCGCTGATCCTGGTGAACGTGGTCGACCTGGTGCTGAAGGTGGTGCTGGCCTCGGTCTGGATCGGATTCAACAGTGGCATGGTAGGTCCACCTTATCGGCGATTCAATAAATAACGATAACACTCGCGAAATTCGGTAAGCGTCATGTTCCTGCATCCTGATATCACTGTCTGCTTTCTTTTCCTTTTTTGCAGACAATCAAGCCCCACGAGGTCACCTGGTCGGTGTGCTGCATCATCTCGAACTTCCTGATCTGCGTCCTCGGGAGTTGGCGGTTGTTCGCGAACAACTACCTCCACTGGGCGGCCGTCTGCACCTGGTTGCTGCTCAACCTGCAGGGATTCCTCGGTGAAGGGTTGGGTTTTGCCGAACGCGAGTACCTGATCTGGTACGTGCTGTTCATCATCTTCGTGCCGTACGCGATGCTACCGTTGCCGCTGAAATGGTGCATGATTGCCGGCTCGATGACGGCCATTTGTCATTTGGTCGTGACGTCGCTGAACAAATTTCTCCACGACAAGGTGGGTTTTGCTCTCCGTGGGTGGTGGGTGTTTTGGGTGCTTACATACTTTCACTCGGGGAACTGGTACATTAACATTAAGCTCACAGTGCACAGTGTTCGGGCGCCTGTCAGCCTTGTAAATGTCGCAAATGGTGAGAACAAACAGTTAAATAGCGACGATCAGATGGCGAAACAGGCGCAAGTAATTTAGCAATTTTGCACTTTATCAGACACCATAGGAACTTGTGGTGCGTCTGACTGAAACCCACATGCTTTTGTGATAGCAACTATCAGCTGTTCTAAAGATTGCATTCCATAAATAAGCCGTTGGTGGTGAATAAAACCCTACTACAGCAATCCCATCCAGCTGTCCAGGACTTGATTTATGCTCCTAACTAGCCTTCCGCAAACAAGCTTCTTATGTTTATGTCGGTCCAACAGTCGCTCAGAAAGCTGCAAACATGAGCAAAATACGGCCGCTCACAAATGCGCATGAAAAGTCAACACAAACATAAGTCGCAAATTATCATTTCCAATCATTCTCGCTGGCCCCCCGCAGGATCCGAGCTGCATCGTACGACAGATGATTGCCAATCTGCTGCTGTATCTGGCCATCAACTTTGCCGGTATGTACACCAAGTACCTGACCGACCGGGGCCAGCGGTTGGCCTTCATCGAAACGCACAAGGCGATGGAGCACAAACGCGAATCGGAGAAGGAATACCAGCGTACGCAACGGCTGCTCGACTCAAGTAAGTAGCTCCACCGCGTGACCGTTGAAGACCAACCCATCTCCGGTGCTGTTCAGATGACCCTTCATCAACCGGTGGCCCTGCTTGAGGCGTCAGTAGCTTGCCGTCAGTTCGATTGGCATGTTACAGAACAACGGAACAGGTCCACCGATTTCGACCATAAATCGATCTAAAGCGTATCATCCGCCACCAAGAGCCCTGTAGTGTGGCGGCCCCCGTTCTGGTTCGGGTTTTGTGTGGTTATGTTGCCATCTCCCTTCGTGGGAATGTGGGAGGGGGGCAATTTACGAAACCATCCCCGCGAGAGGATAGACGATGTGATGTGAGCAGGAAATCAAATTAGTTTCGAGCTTCACTCGATACGGTTTTGGTTGAGGGAATTTTCGATAGTAATGTAATTAATAGGACCGATGATGTTAGCGGCTTGTTTTTCTTTGTGCTTCTCTGCCGCCCACGCCCGCCCGCCCATTCGCCCAACACGGTCGTTCTTTCCGGATCACTTGCTTATGAAGTGGTGCTTACGTGGCTACAGCACATCCGAACGTTTGCTTCTGCTGCTGCTGCTTGAGGGCATATTTACAAACATATACGGACGCTTTTTAGCTTTTTCTACCGCACACCGTGGTCAAGTGCCCTTTTTGGTTTTGAACATCGGACCAGCGTTTTGTGATCGATTTGGGTAAACCACATGTCTACACGTTGTTTGTCTTTCACCACACGAAAAATCTCTGTTTTTTTTTGTAACGATCAATCATGAACCATGCGAGACGATTTGATTAAACTATTAGTTTGGAAGCCACCGCCTATTCAGGACGTATGACGCAAATGCGATACAAACGGTACGCCTTTTTCTCTGTCCCGACTAGTAGCTGTGTTATGAAAACTAATTAGACGAGCACCATGATTTGCATAATCGCGCACCATTAGCTCTTGCGAGCGTAACATAATCATTGAAACTTCACGAAATTGCGACAGTATGGTGTACTGCTGATGAAAACTTTTCCATTGCACCAGTGCCGCTCAATTACAGCAGTCATATTAGTCCTTGCGCGACCCGTCCCAGGACTCTCTCTCTCTCGGTGTCGCAGTGTCTGGGGGTATTTGGATGTGTTGCCTTTCTCTTCGCTAAATTCCCCTTTGGTTCCAGTTTTACCGATGTTCGTCAACAATGACATCCGGAAGGAAATGTACAAATCACCCGAGCAAGCGCAGGTCGACACGCAGTTCAAAAAGCTTTACATCTACCACATGGACAACGTGAGCATCCTGTTCGCGGATATCAAGGGTTTCACTGAGCTCGCGAGTAAAACCTCCGCGCAACAGTTGGTGAAAATACTGAACGATCTTTTCGCGCGGTTTGACAAAATCGCCGAGGTAAGTGCTGGGAGGGTTTGCGAAAAGGCGTGTATTAAATGGTCCCGGATTCGCAGGATAATCACTGTTTGCGGATTAAGCTGCTAGGTGATTGCTATTATTGCGTGTCGATGTTTGACAGCCAGAGTTGGAAAAGTCGCCCAGATCACGCGGTTTGCAGCGTGGAAACGGGCCTGCACATGATCAAGGCCATCAAGGACGTGCGCTGTCAAACGAATGTAAGTAAACAAGCGGGTCCGCTGATGGGACGCGTTACCGGAGCGTTACACAGTTTGCGTTACACGTTCGTTACAGGTCGATCTGGATATGCGCATCGGCATTCACAGCGGTTCGGTGATGTGTGGCGTGTTGGGTGAAAAGAAGTGGCACTTTGACGTGTGGTCCAACGATGTGGTCATCGCGAACCACATGGAATCGGGAGGTGTCCCTGGAAGAGTGCACATTTCTGAGGCGACGCTGAGGTGTCTCAACGACACATACGAAGTCGAACCGGGCAACGGAGGCAGCCGTGACAGTCACCTGAAGATGATGAACATCAAAACCTATCTGATCAAGCGAACGGAACCTTTGCGGCCTCGCAAACGTCTGCTCGATCGCGGTCAGAGCACGGTGCAGTTTGAGAAAGAGACCGCCGTCCGGATGGGTGATGGACGGCTGCGAAAGGACTCGAAAACGCCAAGCATTACGTCCAACAGCACGAACACGACCGGGACGACGGCCACGTCATCGGCGGCCTCCGCCAACCATCAACCGGGAGGGCATCAGCTCAACAACAACACCATTGCCAGCAATAACAACAACCATATCACGAAGCGCAGCAGCAAATCGACAATCCACGAGGACGAAACGACCACCGACTGGATCCCGGAGATCCCGTTCAAGAACCTGAACGAGCGGGGAGCGAATGTGGCGGAGTGCTTCCGTGACAAGAAGCACTGCGATCGGGAAGATCCGCTGACCTCGACGGAGGAGGTAGACGAACTGATCGACCAGAACATTCAAATCAACTCCAACAAGCAGATCCGCCAGGAGTACCTGTACACGTGGACGCTCAAGTTCAAGGACTCGTCTCAAGAGGGCACGTTTTGTCAGCTGCGTGAAGACATGTTCCGCTCGAACATGCTGTGCGTGTTCGTCGTGTGGATCTTCATCGTCCTATGCCAAGCGGTGATCATACCGCGTTGCACGATACTGATCGTGGCGCTGTCGATCACCACGTTCCTGCTGACGGTGGGTTGCATCCTCGTGATGGCCGAGGAGTTCTCGGGATTGCCAAAGTTCCTCCAGAAAAGCTCCTCCACGCTCGTGCACGATCGCAGCAGGCGTACGATATTCGTCTGCCTCACCATCATCCTGATGTCGATCGCCAGTTCGATGGGGCTGATGATGTGCGATCTAGAGGAGGTCGAAATCTCGGCAGATCTGAGCACGGAGAGCACATCCTACGCGTACTGGCAGGCAGGTGGTCAGTTGAACGTGAACAGCACCACGATGACGTTTATGCGTCGAGTCGCCGCCGGTGCTGCTGAGATGGTGTCGATCAACGGGACACTTCTCGACGCGGAGTACAACACGACCGACTCGCTGGCGTACGTGCAGGACGTGGAACTGCTGGATGGTGACGAGGAAACGCCAAGCCAACCTACGTACCATTCGTCGTGCGTGCATCCCGAGTACGTGGTGTTCACGTGGGTGCTCTGTCTCATCTCGCTAGCGACGGCACTGAAGCTGTACTATCTGGTGAAGACGTTCATGGCCATCGCGATGGTGGCCTGTTACTCGTTCCTGATACTGCTCGTGTTCGAGAAGGTGTTTGATTCGTACGACGTGCAGTACATTCAGGCCAGCGGGATGCCACTCGCCGCCCAGATGATGATCCTGCTGGGCGTTTTCCTGACGATGGTCACCTATCACGCTCGGCTGGTCGAAGTGACGTCCCGATTGGACTTCATCTGGAAGGAGCAAGCCGAAAAGGAACTGTCGAACATGAAATCCAATCGGCACCTCAACGATCTGCTCATCAAAAACATCCTGCCGGATCACGTGGCTACGTACTACCTTTCTGAGGAGCGAGCCGACGAGCTGTACGCAAAAATGCATGAGCTGTGCGGTGTGATGTTTGCGTCCATACCGAACTTCAAGGACTTCTACTCGGAGGACATCGAGAATGGGAAGGCTTGCATACGGATATTGAACGAAATCATCTCTGACTTTGATTCGCTGCTTGAGGAACCGCGGTTTGAGAAGGTGGAGAAGATCAAAACGGTCGGAGCGACGTACATGGCCGCGTCAAACCTGTCCTCTACCAAGAAGGTGTGTAGTGGGTGATTTTGGCACACTATCGGGATAATCAGGATGTCTTTTTGCCTTTCACCAACAGCCGCGCGTGGATGAACGCGACGAGGAAGCCGTGTGCGATCTGGTCGAATTTGCTCTAGCCATGCGCCAGAAGCTGCAGGAGGTGAACAAGGACGCATTCAACACGTTTCAGCTGCGTGTTGGTATTAGCAGCGGTCCACTGGTAAGCGGTGTCATCGGTGCTCGTAAGCCCGTCTACGACATCTGGGGTAACACGGTAAATGTCGCGTCCCGGATGGACTCGACGGGCGAAAATTGGAAGGTTCAGGTGCCCGACTACACCGCTGCTCTGCTGCAAACCAAGGGTTACACTTGCGTGGTAAGGAACGCCGTGGATTTGAGAAAGTAAACGACATGTTTGGCCCTCAAACAAACCCTATTCTCTTTCCAGCAACGGGGCGAGGTGAACGTTAAGGGTAAAGGACTGATGCTGACGTACTGGGTGCTGGGGAAGAACATATCGGCCAGTCAATTAACGTCTCCCGCCCTAGTTCCGGCAGGTGTTCCGCAAGCACAAACACCGTCCCTACAGCGGCAAACATCGCAACATAGTTCACTGGCGGCAGTCGTTTTCGGCATGATGCAGGCATCCAAACGAAGCAACATCAACACGACCCGTAAGTACATCCTACGGAAATGCTGTACTCCCACAACGTCGTCATCGTCACGCCGTGTGTCAGATCTCTCGTCAAAAGGATGTCGTTGTTGTCCACCCAAGAGCCAATATGTTGAAGCATCGAAGGTTTCAGTCTCGATCGCGAAGATGTGTTGCCTTCACTGTGACCGTGGCTATCGTTTTACTAACGAACGAAAAGCGCTCTCGTGTCAATGTACTAAGTCGATGTAACCTATCGCGCAAGATGTCGATCTGTGTTGATGTGCTAGAACCATATGTCATCTTAATCGGCCCCGCGACCTATCCCACTATGACTTTCAAACTTTCATTCTTCTGTGTTCCATTTCGATTGCTACATCTGGTACCGTTCAGTTATCTACTCGACATGCTGTATAGTTATGATTTCATCTTTCTCTCTCTCTCTCTTTCTCTTTCTCTTCTCTTCTCTTCGTTCTACTTTTATTGTTCGTCTTACGTGCCACTTTGTGCGAATTATTTTTGATAATTTCTCACTCGCGCCAAACTGCTGATAACGCGCACGTGGTATCACTTACTATTGCTGTTTTCTGCGCTACGTGTACTTGTATATCTCTGTGCGTGTATTTCTGTGTGTGCTTGCGTGTATGTATGGTGCTGCACACATGCACACACACAATCCTCAAAATAAAGCCGAGAAGTGTGGCTGGAGCCGGGCGAAGAACTTGACCGTCAATAAGATGCGATTACTGCCACCGTACGTAATATCCTTCTGTTGCTGCTGTTGATGCTACCGTTGTTGCGGCAAAATCCGACAACCCACCCGAATGCTCCGGTTTGACTCCTTTGCTAAACCACTCACCCCCGACAATGCTCGATGTGTCTCTGTCGCTCTCGAACGGCATTCCCTTGTCCAGTAACGCTTGTTTACTAACCACCTCAACACTAGCCCTTGATCGGTTCGGCTCATGCAACAGAATGTGCAGAATGATGAGCATTGCTTTGGTTGTAGTCCTTGTAAGCCGCGTAATAACCAACACTAGTGAGCCAATGTGTCCTGTCGATAACTAAGAGCTAACTCGCCGCATGTATGTTGCCCCGATGGAATGTTACGTGTGTGTTTGTGTGTGTGTTGAGAGTTTGATCCTTTGCGTTAAGGACGACCGTCAGACTAATGCCGATCTTTTCAACCCTCAGCAACCGCAACACCTTCGCCGAGAACCCGGTTCGGGCGACGGGGAAGCACATTCAGCTCAGTGAGATTGAATCAGAGAGCGCCGTGTAACAATCCGGTGCGCCGTAACACAACCCGTGTGCGTGGCCGTAGCTACACCATGAAACGGGTAAGTTCATTCGTCGGGCTGCAGCATATGCAGTTTGTGTGGATTTAGGTTGCTTTTTGGTTTGATTTTAGTATCCCACCGCTTCGTCACCATCGGGGTCTCCGTCACCTGCCGGTCCGTTTGGAGATAGCCCGCATATACCGTCGTTCCGGCAGCTGCATCAAGATGCCAAATCCCACCAGACTGGCCTGTGAAAGCTCTGCGATAGATGGCTCGATCTGGCCGCGCTCCAATCTCCTCTGACGCGGGCATCGTGGGCTGTGCTGCCTATGACGTTCCAGCCAAATTTTCTAGTCAATAAATGAACAAAGTATTTTAACGGAAGACTAACCGAGGGTTGGGTTGTTAGCACGACAGCTTAGCCGTACGCCAGCACACGAGAAGCGTAATCAGACCACGGTCACCATATCTGATAGGATAGGACATTTGTGAAGCCGCTTGACGTGCGATTTTGATGAATTGCGATCGAATTGGCGAAAAATGAGGCGGCCAAGCAAGTCATTAGCCAGCACTCGCTATTGTTGTGCAAATTTCGGTCGATTGGCGTATCCTGGGAGCTTTTGTACGAAAATTCGTCGAATGAGTGGCACCGTTTTATGCCGAATTGGGATGAGTCTGATACGAAGCTAGAGACCGAAAAGACAAACTTAATATAGGTTAGGAGGTGAGTCAAGCAGTCCTCACCGTACAAACGTGGCCATGCCACGAGTGTTGAGCCAAATCAAAGACCACGCAGTACCCGTGCATGTAACTATTCGATGTCTGCCGTTCATTTTATGTCAGTAGCAAATACCGCAAGGGAGCATAATACAAAGCAAGATTATAAATGTCATCACAACCGTTTAAATGTTTTATTTTACTTGTACTGACTGTCGACTTATTATGCTTAGTATCGTACATGATCTCTTATTTTCTTTTGATACTGTTGAATGCAAACCACGTTATATCTTTATATGAAGACACTCTGGAAGCATCTGGATATAGGTTCGCTGCTCACATTATTTAAAGGTTCTACAACATGTCTGCTAATTTCTGTTAGTTTGTACAATGCACTTGACTAATTTCTACAATTCCATCTGCTTGTACAGCTATAAAGATACTCAAAGGCACTCCCTTAACGCTCTGCTGCAAAAGAAGCAACTCAGTTGATAGCTGTAGTCAGATATGAAATATATACTCAGTCTGTTTTTAACACGACGATGTTGGTTCATCTTATTCTTTCGATCAATTGAAACTACCATTCTTTCATAAAACACTAATATTAAAAAAGCAAATAAGAGTTTTGCTGTAAAATCTGTATCAATGTGTTCGAAATAAGAAAAGTAGACCCATTGACTGCAATCAAGCGGATATGGATGGAATTATAACTAAATTTGAAATGAAATATCGAATATTAAACAATATTGTGATGTTTCATAGGTGCTATACATGTATCTAAATCAATAAGCTGAAATAGAAACTTTTAGACATGTTTACAGACAAATCTCAATTTTAAAACGAATATTTCAGTTAGGAAGTAGTGTATAACACATTTTCCATCATAGTCCAGTGTACTTGAGTCATTTTCGTTCGACTATACTTGTGTCTCACCGAAAAGACTATGCTTGTATAGCTAGTTTCTTTGAAACATCAGTGCCACCACTAGTCTACCACTGTGTAGATTTTAAATGCTTCGTTTTTCGTTTCATTCCATTTTTAGCAATCGATTCCATATTCCGATCACATCCTGTCTACATAATTTTAATTATTTCAATATTACGTTTGTTTATTTTATATTACATGACCAGCAGAGCCGTTTGAAAGAGGTAAGCGGTTGTGTAAAAAAATGTTTAAAACTATTCTATTTGACGCTACTATTTTATAAAGCTTTATTGGTGCCAACATGATTTACAAGGACAAATAATTTATTTGTCCAAAAAGCCAAACACTTTAAACGGTAACAGGAAAATTGAAAAATGACGCATTCACCTGCAGTAAATCCTTTAATCAAGTATGGATATATTCAACCCAATATCAACTGTTGGG
Organism: Anopheles nili; assembly: GCF_943737925.1. Lineage (NCBI taxonomy): Eukaryota > Metazoa > Arthropoda > Insecta > Diptera > Culicidae > Anopheles > Anopheles nili. The sequence continues at coordinate 44,525,779 of NC_071291.1, read as the reverse complement.
CAGCTCGATATGTATTTCTGATAATTATTAGCAAAAAATCCTAATACTTGAATTTTGCAATCGCTCCGCTCATTTACTTTTCTAAAAGGCACATTTGATACAATTTTTCACCAGTTATTGCTTATGAACCAATCGAATAGTGGTCTATAAACTGGTAGGTTTTGAATCGCTAGATATTTTAATACAAATTCTAACACATGATAGCAGTATATTGATTGTTACCAGCAATTTGCATCTTCGTGCGATGTATGGCAATAATTATGCTTCCCTAGAGCGAAATAGTTGGGATGGTGTGTGTTTATAAATTCCCTCATGGTTGTAGCCCCCGTGGCCCTATAGCCCTATAGGGAATCCCGTAACATTTCTCCATCTATTAGCAAAATGCACGCACTTCGTAAGCGAACTGGTTACATGGCATGAATCATCTCTAGCATTTTGTGTTTCTTTCTTGCGCCTCTGCGATGGTCGCTCATTAACGTTAATAATTATTCAACGGTACGGTATAACGAAACTCGACGGAATTCCCAACCCCGAAACGCGTCGAGTCGTACACGTGATGGTGGAATTGCGTACGAGTTTCCGAACACGGCCCGGTTGAACTGGTGTAGTTGGTGGGTGTTTAGCTTTAGCTGTTTGGTAACCGGAAACAACCCCTTCCACCGCTCACCAGCCGATGTCATTTCCGATCGAACCACCTTTCCATGACGTACTCTACGCGCTGAAGCAATAAATGGTTAGGTCGTTCGCGAATAGATCAACGTTGTGCTGGATCTTTCCTTCGCATAGAACAGCCCTCCCACACACGTATACGCATGCTGCACCACTTTCGTACCCACCAAACGCATAATTACACCTCTGTTGCGTTTCATCCTTTTCGTTTCCCATTTCCGACGGGAATGGGTCAATGGTCCGCAGTGTTGATAATAGCTCAACAACGCAACTCAACAAGAAGGTAGCAGCACGGCAAATAACCTACACCCGCCGGGTGCCGGAGGTCGGGTGAAAAACACGTGGCCATGACGTCGGCCGGAAGTAGAGCAATCAGCAAACGGAGTTGGCGGAAGCCCACCAGCAACCGGAAGTAGGCCATGGATAGCATGAAGCTTGTAATGCAAGGAAATTTATCATCCCCAGGGCTCTCTCTCTCTCTCTCTCGTTCTTTACCGGAGAAGCAACCGCAAAGTGTGACAACCGCGAATGCGACCAGACTTGGCTTCGTCATCATGTTCCGGTTGGCAACTGCACCGAGAAGGCGTCTGTTCACGCACGCACGCGCCAAAACGGATGTGGGAAGTGTGCACATGGACGTGTGTGGACGGATCCGAAGAGTGCGAATGGGTCTGCCGTCCGGATGTGGATCCCCGGAACTCCGGAACATTGGTTTCGATAACGCAACGGCAGCTGCATGTGCCTTTTGTATGTTTCGATCCCCGGCATCTTCAAAGTTCATGTCTTAGTTTTCGTTTTTGCTTATTCTATGCAACAGTGCAATCTTTTGCCTCTTTCATCCACACTGGCACCGATGGTATGAGTTTTATGCAAGCCCACGAATAATAATTACGGGTAAACGCGAAAAAACTCGACGTGTTTCTAGTTCGCTTATGTAGTGCAGATTTATGCAACATGCGGCCTGACCTTGGCACTTTCGTACTGATTATTGGCATGACCTATTTATCTTTTATCTAATTTTTAGAGCCAAATGGAGGCTTCATATTGCACCCAGTTTTCTACTGCAACAGTGCATTTAACAGGGTGTAAAAAATGCCATTAAATTTCACTGTGATTTATTAGACGAGTATCCATGGCCACAGGGTAGAATGTCTTTCTTTTTCTCCCGTCTGTAAGGCCTCTTTTTTTGTTGGCTTCTGCAAGCTCCATGCTGAAAGAAGCCATCATTAGCTTGCTTTTGTTGCTCCTTAAGTACCCCCTCAATTTGACCCGGTGTTGATTGGCTGCGAAAAGTAGTTTCATTTCGCGTATACGCCCTGTTGCGTACTTTCTTGCGTGGGTACGATGTGCGTTGATTGCTTCATTTGCGCCGTGTTGCACAAATACGCGATCGGTGGTTGAAATTTCAATCGAAAGCCACCACAGCTGTTGCATCTTTTCTCGCGAGCTTTCGATTGTTCTTCGACCGCGTACGTAGCGAGGCCGGAAAGCTTGTTAGCGCCGTCTTGCACTTGTTGTACACGATGGAAGTGCATTACTTCGGCTGTTACCTTCGATGTAAGCCACTCGGGCATCGGTGCATGACGAGGCATTTACCGCAAGGTTGGTTGAAAGTGAATAAAAAACTAATAATTTCTTATCCTTACAATGTAGCGCTTTTACTCCCAGATCCTTACTCCCAGAGCTGTGAATCTTTTCTATCACCTGCCTTTTTTTTCGAGGATTTAATCGCGATACAGATTTTTGTTTTGTAGACTCCTTACACAGTAAGGGAGTGTGCATCTTTTAGGCGTCAACCGTAACTCGATCAGCAAGAGCGGTCCTTTGGCCGTTATATTCGTTCCTCACGCCAGGTGTTGTAAGTCGTTGCGTCCAGCCACTCCTCTATTTCTGATCAACGACCCGATTTGATCGATTTGCTCTAGGCATCGTCACGGGTTCGATAAAAAGAAGCACCAAAATACTGGCTCTTTTCCCCGCGTGTGGTATGCTTCCTCCGATTTTAAGGACAACTGAAAAAGGGTCCCTGCCAATGTGTGACAGCTGTCGCAACCGGTTCGTATTTGCGTTGGGTCCATCGACCGTGCTTAGCTGTTTCGATTCCTTTCTTCTTTTTTTACTACCAAAACGAGTTGTTTGTTTCGTTGTCCCCCCCGTCTGCATTGGAACCAACGGACCGATTTATTTAACCGGCTGAAAATCCGCTTCGAATCCGAACATGGTGTGTGGAAACTTATTTGAATGCCGTTCCGTCGCCTTCGGTACTGTACGCACTCGCACGGGCGGATGCACGCTTGCACGCGGGTGCATAGATGCAGTTGCTTGCTGCACCAGTGTGCCACCGATCCGAAGCGTGGGAAATCGGCCGGGAATGACACCAGAAAACGGGTACCCGTGTGCGCGTGGGTCCGGAAGTAGTGCCTGTACCCTTCGGCCCGCACAGCCACAACAATAACAACAGCACCAGCAGCAGTTTACAAAAAAAAGGAAGGCATCTGAAATGCTTGTCCGGTTCTCCACAGCGAGAAGGTGGAACAGAATACACGGTGCAGAAGGAATGATAACTGCATCCAGGCGCGGGAATAAAAGGCGAAACATATGCGCTTATTTCTTCCACCGCGCTGTGCGACCAAAGGAGGCTATGAAAAAAATGAACCGATCGTAGGGGAAAAAATGCTCCTAGAATGCTCTTCTACTGATGCAGAAGCTAGAGCTAAAGCTTGGAATAAAAACGGAATGAAAAAAAGGGACGAACATGAGCGCAACCGATCGTCTGATCGTCGTTTTTTACCCGCGATGTATCCGTTGTAAATGTGTGCAATTTCCCGCCGATTGCAGGCGCCTTTTTGTTCACCAAAACGCCCATCGGACCGTATCACAATTAGCACATTAACAAGGCATGCTATGGCGTATTTAATTCCCCAAGCTATCCATTCTATGAATGCTTTGAAAGCTGAATTTATAACAATTGTTTGTGTTACATTTGAGTGGTACCTGTAAATCGAGAGCATATGAAAATGGATGCATTTCTACATGATTTTTGAACAGTCATCGCTGGAACTGGAGGACCAGTGCCGCTATCAATTAAAAAAAACCCGTGGGCCCCAATGATCCGAGTAAGGTGGGAACGAGAAACCGAGAAAGAAAAATGGCCCACAGGCGAGAAACGGAAGGAAACGTGCGGTCATTGTTCGTTCCATTCACAAAAGCGAAACCGAATGCGGGACACAGCTGACACACGTACGCGGGCATGCACACTTGCGCAAACTCGAAACTGTGCAAGCGAGATGCGAGAAAGATGGCAGAGAAAGAAACGGAGAAGCATAGCATTCGCTTAATGCTATGAATGGATTAGCATGAATGAATCAGGCACACGTACCAAACGCAAGCTATCGCATTTGTCGCGTCTTTGCTTTTCGTTTTCGATTGCCAATTGTGTTTTGGGGTTTTCCAGCACCATTCCGATGATGGCTGTGGAATGTTTGAAGACACCCCCAGGCGGTGGTATCAATTGGAAGAGTTCATCCAACCTAGTCATTGGAATCTCACTGTGTCAGCAGCGTCTGTGGGCTAATCAAGAACACGTGTATGGTTATTGTGAATGAGCTATTCGTGCGTTGAAATGCATTGGAAGAAGCAAAGCAAAAGAGAGATAAACAGAAAAAGAGAGAGAGAGAGAGAGAGAGAGAGAGAGAGAGGGAGAGAAATAACGTGAGCGGGTGCGAGAGCGATGCTAAAAATGCATTCCATGGCTCAAACATACTTCTGAAAATCATACACGATCCAAATATACATAGGGTGCCTCTTCACTACTGCATGCGGTTATTGTAAAAAGTTATTATTATTTATTTTAAATAGTTTTTCTTTTTTCCTACTTTAAACTTTATAAATAGTTATTGTTTTCCGTACTTTTACTGAAAAATTGGTGTAGCCAGAAAATACTTGTTTATTTTAATGTAACGTAGAATAAATAAATGTATAAAAAATACAAAAGAAGGTAAAATTAACCCGAAAATTGTGGGAAAAATGTAGCATATTGTATTTTATTTTATTTCCTTCCATTGCCTTATGTCTATTCGAGCTGTTTTCGTCAGTGCGTAGTGATGATGTTCACGTTTAAATACCTTGATGTATATCGAACTTAGAGTTAAATTTTTAATTAACTTAAATTTAAATATTGTGATCAGTATTTTAACAAAGAGAACTTGCGTTTTGGGTGTCATTTGATAATAAAAGAACGAGTTTCAATTTCACAAATTTTACAATTACCTACTGGTGGAGGTGTTGTAGATATGATCAGTTTAAAAATCATCAATCATTCGCTCTAGGATATTTTGTAGATATTTTGCAAAGAAATCATTCATCAATCATCGTTTTTAAGAAAATGATAAAACAATGTACATATCATAAATAGTAATTTTTGTTTTGATTTTATCAAAAGGCAAGTCAAGACCTGCGCCTTATGTAAAATATACTCTATAGAAAATGATTAGAAATTATTTACTTTTTTATTGGTAAATTCATCATTCTACTTTCTATTTTCTATTTGTTAAAAAACATTCCCGTCTCAATTTCCAATCGTTATTCGACGCAGCCTTGTAGTAAAAGGCCCTGGTTAATAGCTGCTTAAGCTCTAACCGTAACGATAGAAACGAAGAAAAAAAGTATTCAACCATTTCTTTCGCACCTCTGCCATTTTTTCGTTAGGTAAGCCTCTCTCTCTTTCTCTATTTCCCTTTCGTTCACAAATCTTTTATTATTTCTCACCATATCTTTTGCATGTTGAGAATCGTATTGCTATAATTTCCGAGATACATTCCTTAGTTCTATTTATGCTAGTTAGTATCTTCGTTTAAAACATGAAATATTATTTTAGTGGCAAAGGCCCAATGTATGTTGTCTTTGCAACGATAAAAGTATCGATACTGCTTAAAAACATCTGGATAACTACATGTAGCTCTTGTACATAACATGTACATGTTATACAACCTATGGACGTCTGCAAGAGACTAGGTTTTTAGCATTTTTTGAGCTATCGAGCTCGTCCGAAATTTATACAAAAAGAACGGCATAATTTCCCCGCCCTAGCGAGATGTCTTGGATAAGCTGTTTTGAACGGCTACAGGTTGGCTGTGGTGTCTTAGTTCTTCATCCTTTTATTGAGAACGCATCGATGTATGATCGAGGACACGATACACTCCATACCACCACGGATGGTTTCCTGGGCACGGTACATCTGCAACCGCCTCGTTCACTGGGTCTGGTCAATAAACGTCAAAGAGCGCTGTCAGTGAAACGTCAGTGCGCGAGGCCAAGGTGGTGAATCACGCACCGAACTACCACACAGTCTTACGCAGCGGGGACAGCTACTCGACTCTTTTTATTCGACTACTTTTCATTCAACTCTTTGCAACACAACAAGTGACACAGCAGCAACGCGCAGCAGTAGACAGCGCATGAAAAAGCAAGAAACAAGCTCAGCATCCAGCAGGAGGAAACCATCCAACAATAAGCACATCGGCAGCCAACTCGCGCTCGTGTGGACATCCGCGATAGTATGGATTCAATATGGCTGACGACACGCGTAAAGTTCGTGTCGAGGAGCAATTGAAGATCAAAATAGGTAAGTGGATTGATTTCCGGCCGCGCTTCCCCGACCGGGAGTTTCTCCAGTGGTGGCTCCCAGCAGCACCAGCAGCAGCAGCCCGAGCCCGGAAGTGGTGCTGGCCAGAGCGAATTTGGCTCGGCCGCAGGATCCGTGACGGGGATGGGTAGTGCGTGCGATGCGTGGAAAAGTGCGTGTGTGTGGCGGTGTGGGAAAAGTGTTGATGAAGTGGCGGTGTGCTGGCTGGAGCGGAAACAAAACGGATAGTGCTTTTCGTACAGTGGTTCGTGCCTGGCACACGCAGTGGAAATTAGTTCTGCCTCTTTTTGCGCGATCAGTGATTCGAATAGAAGCGTTAAAACCCGCACCAGCCCGTGGATTGCTCGTTGGTAGTACGCATTTCGTTGCCCAAAATTGGAAGTCAGAAAAGAATGGCTGCGACCGCAGTGACAGTAAAGAGAAAAAAAAGCACAGCTCCAGCAGAGTGCGCGCGTGTGTGTGAGAGAGAGAGAGAGAATGTTAGAGCGAGCGAGCGAACGAGCGAGCATTGTACACAGGTCAAATCAAGGCAAATATGAATGAAGCTGATGTGCCGTGAGCCGTGCACGGTTGAATAGAGCAGGCTGAGTCGCTGGCGGATGTGAAGTGCGAGAAAGAGAGAGTGAGCGAGAGAGAGAGAGAGAGAGAGAGTAGCGTTCCCGTTTCGCCCTTTTTTTTCTCTGCGATCCATTCGAGCGCGCGTGTGTGTGTGCGTGTGTGCGCGTGAGTGTGTGTTGGTGTATGAATGGAAGCACGCGTGTAGGCTGAATAGAGGCGAGATGATGCCTCCAGCAGTGGCGAGCACGGACGAGGGCGGAGGAGAGAGGATGTGGTGGTCACGAAGAGAGTGGGAAGGGAAGGGCAATCGCGCAGGGCCGATTTCCCGTGAGCTGAGCGAATTGAGTTAGCAGCGGCCGAGTGGATTTGAATATGTCAACAGAAGGATGGCGTTTTTTTCTGTTTCTCGTCTCGCAAGCACGTTTCAAAATACGACCCAACTCCCAGATAAAGCGTACCATCTGGTACCTAAAACGCTCCACCAAGTGGCTTATTCGCGGGTGAAGTCCTACTGGCACGTTGCAGCCGCTTCGTGAGTGTGTGAACTCTTCAATGAACGTACCTAAAGGGCCCGGATGGGCAGGTGCTGCAATAGGGGAGACAAAAAAAAAACCGCAAAAGTAACGACAACAAAAAAGCACTAAATAAATCAAGGATCAAGTGGAGCCAGGTGGTGGTGCGATTTCCGGCTCGAATGACCGTGGGAAGCATCCCGCAGGACAGCTGAAACCGACCAGCAAACCGACCGGAAGTGGGAACAAAAAAAAATAACGCTTCTCCCCGGATGAGCTCAAAGAGAGGGACTCTTACTTTCCGGTTGCGGTTTCCGAAGGGCCCGTCTTGTGTCGTCATGACAACCGGTCGCACTTCGTGGTCGATCCTGTGGTGAAGCAAATGTTTTACTTTCACTCCCAAAACAGGCTCAAACGGGGAAAACATGCGCGGGCTAGTGAGCTGCTTACATGGGGGCTGGAAAAGCTGCACAATGCACAATGGTATGGCTCGATTTTGGGGCCATTTCCCATGAGCGTGATTTCTCAGGAAACCCCGCTCGGCTTTCCTGCAACTGGGCTAGTAAATTTTCATCTCAAGCCAACAATTGCCATGGTTGCTTTTCCAACACACTCTTCACTCTACGGCGACTCGGAGTAGGCTGTGAAAAGAAAATGCTCATCTCTGCGCCGTGTCTCTGCGTTGGTCGCGCGGCACTGAAAGTGAGAAATCTGAATCCAATTAGCAGCGACCGTTCGTTCGGTTGCGTTGTCTGTGTAAAAAAAAACCCGCGCCTGTGTAAAAGCGAGGGGCGAGACAGTGTAATCTTGAACCGCCCGCGGAGGTAATGTCCGTTTTTCATTTATTTTTTTGTTTGTAACCGACCACAAACGCCCGGTGGAAAACTCGGCCCATCGCCACAACTTTCCCACCCGGGCTAAACATGAAAGCGAAACAACGAACGAAATCGGCTAAGGGAAATTCAAGGGGAAAGCGCTCCCCGAAACCCCAATGTGACAAACGCACTGACCAACCCGACCCGAAGACGAAGGCTGGTTTTCCCATTCTCACTTTCCGTCGTAAAGGGTGTGTTCTATGGGGTCCGGGCGAATTTCCCGCCGTGGTCAGTGTGTACAGTAAAGCGTTGAACAGCGGGGTGAGGGAGTAGGGGAAGTTCATAATTAATCCGAATGAAATAGAAAGTGGCAAATTGGTGCGAAAGATGTTAATTGGCGTTGATGAATGACGCTGATTCGTGCCACCAAAGGGGAGGTTGGTTTTGTTGACGTCAACACCGTTGACCGGTGGAGTGAAATTTACCCAAGCGAAAAGTGCATTTAAGTGCATCGACGAGCACCGGAAGCTGGAGGGGACTGTTTCCGTGTGCAATGTTGGTTTTCACCGGCGATGGTTTGGTTGGAACAGTTCGCTTTTGTTGAAACACCAGTTTTGCAAGCTCTGCTAGAGTGAATGACATTGACTCAATTTTAAACCGTTCTATTTTAAGCGTTTAAAACGTCTTGAGACACGTGCGAGCTGTGGGAAAACCCCCTGAAGAAGTTGCCTTTGGTTGAAAGATAACGAAGGCGAAATGTTTCTGCAACTACTCGACGAACTAGACCGTTCAACCGGGCGTTAATGAGGTTCTAATCCGAGCTCGAACATTCGAGCTCGAAGATGATAAAATGCTGCTGCTGAAAGGCTCACATCGCGTCAGATCACGGTTTGGTTGAACTTCCAGAATTTCACGATTGGGAGACGAAAATACGACTCAAAGAACTGACTCATGCAAACGCCGCCAACGCACGATTAGTCGACTTAAAGTCGCGTTTTTGTCCCTGCCAAGAAGGCGAACCAAACGGCCAACGCACAAAAATCACCATCGTGAAGTCGACGCACGCCGTATCGGGATTGTGCTGGTGATTCATCATAAAACCTATGATGCCAATGCATGGAGCGGCTTGAGCACGACACAAAGAAAGATGCATCTGCCGTGTGGTGTGGCTAACGTGCTTTTTAAGGGTTTTAAAGCCATCGACGGACACGAGAAAGGTGTAACAAATGGGCAGCAAAATGAACCGATCGATGACTGGAATTGGTAGCAAAAATGCTCACGCCACACAAAGACCACGTCTCTGCTGCTGGATGGATGGATGGAGGCCACTGTTTTTGACCAGAGGTGTGCCGCCGCAAGGTGTAAAATTATTGCGGATATAATTCGAATTGCAAAAAAGGAACTTGCGAGAGAGGAACCTTCTCGAATGGTTCGCTAAAATAAAATAAAAATCACCCAACGGTCGGGGGTCGGTAAATGCGAATTTTATTGCCCTTCGGATTTTATTGTACTTTCGAAGCCTCAATAATCCTGCTGGCTCCTCCGGTAACGGGCTCAAACATTGCTCACATTGCGCCTAAATTGGGTGAGCACTGTATTGGCGCACATTAACAGTACCCTTTTCCAGGTGACCTGAATCCAAAGGAGCCTTCTGTTTTTTTTTCTTCTGCTGGTTTTCTGCCCACCCCCTTCTCATTGCTTTGCAGTTTTCCCACCCCTGCGGTTGCTTCGGTATCGTATCGAGTTTGGCGATGGCAGGCCCACTCCGGAACCAGAAGTACGTGCCTTACCTTTAATGGATTAATTAGCACATGCCCACGAGAGCCTGAAACGGGGGCCTTCCGATGGAAGTGCGTGTAGGACGCATGTGATAGCGATCTTTGCGCAGGTTTAACGGCGTTCTTTCGCCACTTGCTTGAACCCTCAAGTTCTGCCCATTTTCCGCCTCCGGTAATTTGCAATAACCGCAATGGCCAGGTGTCGTTGGCGTGTTGCGTTTGAGCCCACGTGGTGGAAAACTAATCAAAAGGCCGCAAATATCCGGTCGCTTGTGGAGCGAATGCAAATTAATAAAACGCGCTCAATGCGCAAACGGTGGTGTGTGGGTTGTCACAAAAGCGAGGTCTCAGGTTGCCTCAGATTGCCCAGCTTTTGCAACATTATCCCTGCCCCCTTTAAACCTGCCTTTAGTGCTTTGAGTGACTTTTTGTCTCAGCTTGTGAGTGTGTTTTGTCTCGGCAAAAACGGATGCAGGATTATCACCGTGTTGCTGCCAGAAAAATCCATGTTGTGTTTCACTTTCGTTGTGGGTTGCTCACCATCGCGGCATGTTCGGAAACCCCTAAAAACCACAACGACGGGCAAGTATATATCCCCCACGTCCCACGGATGAACAACGCCCGCAGAAGAAACTTTCAATTTTTCGAAAGTTTCCACCCAAAGACCCATCGATTTCCATCATCATCATCAGTGACGGCGAAGGCATCATCGTCATCATCATCCGAGAAGGGCACCACACTCGATCAAGCTGCTAAATGTGTGTTACTCTTAAAGGAGATCGATCTTGGGACCACGTTGGGTCATCACACCAGGGTCCAGTCGCTTATACCATTCCGCCTCCAACCTGATCGCTTTCTCCCACACTTTGAGCTGGACGCATGTTCCGGATCAACCCGGCAATGCTCCAAAGGCTCCTCTGGAAAGCCTCGGCGTGTGTGTGAACGGGCAAAACAATGTCTGGGTCTTGATGTGGAACATCGGTACGGTTTCGTAACGGTTAATTGAAGTTGGAGGTGACAACTGCGACAGGCAGGCGGTGATCATCGAGCATCACATGAGGATCGCGATCATGATCATCGCTGCTATCAACCCTCGTCCTCATCGTCATCGTCATCGTCGTCGTTGTGGCGGGTTTGACGACGGCCCACGGAATGTCACGTAGCGCGAGGGTTTATTAGGAGATGATTGGCTGTGTTTTTTCTGCTCCAACGCCTCCGTGATCGAGTGGCTTTGCTTCGAACGCGGTTGGAACCGCGTGGCCGCTGGAACTGATCTTATGTTACGCAAAAAAAAAAGACACACACACGCACTCAAACCACCGGAAGCGAGTCTCGCGAAGGCAATAGCAAGTTGGAAATTGGAACCACGCGTAAAGCGTAACGGGGAAAGAAAAAAAAACCCGCGTGCCCAACCCTTCGATCGATAAGAGGGAGGCTGCCTTCAAAAAGGGCTCTTTCTCGGTCGGGATTAAACGCAAGTCACACCTGCGCAGCCAAGCGCGTGTGTGTGTGTGTGTGTGCTTTTTTTTATTTTTTCCCCAATCCCCAACCAACGTGTGGGCATTGTTTCATCGATGGTGTCTTCGACTTTGTTCGAATGTGGTTGCGCCACATGCGTGTCGCCAAAAAAGGGCACGCAGAGAGTTGGGAAAACTGCTTGAGATAGCCTCCCTCGGACATTCCACCGAACACCGGGGTGGCTTCTTCTCTTGTAGGTCATAACGCAAACGACGTGTCATTTCCGGTGCTGTTGCGATCAACCGGAGGCGTAACTCCATCTCTCAACGCGACAACAGCAACAAAAAAATCACCAATATTAACCAAGCGACCGGAAGTGTTGCTGATACAAACGTGGGTTGATAATGCCACCGATGGAGGAGGAGCAGCAAAGTAGATGGAAGCGCGACGGGACGTTCCCTCCTTTTGCGCTGTGCGCCACTTATCGGTCAGGAAATTACTTTATCTCCCATGTGCTTGGCGCTCGCCAGGAGACACCACACATACCCCTGATCCCGGTTGGGTGTGTGCCCTTTGGCGGTTCTGCACACGATTCCTTGTAGAAAGAAGTCCCCAAGGAAGAGGAGCGTAATGCGAAATTTGCTCAGTTCGGGGCTAATTCTGGGAAAAAGTTCTAGTGACGGACACTTCCACGGCCCAAGCAGCATTTTCGTATCGTGTTCTAGCGCGTGTTATGCTTTATCTTCGTTATCTCACGCCTCATAAGTGCGTGTTAGGCTCTGTTTTTTCTGCGGCAACTTTGTATGCCAACAAAATGTTGCAAAATTCGGAGAAATTGCCCCAACGGTGTTTCTGCGAAATTCTACCAACTGTTAGATTCGTTTTCTGTAAACAATTTATCTTGCACAAACGGTTGTGCACAACTCAGCAAAAAAAGGACACATAAAAATTCTACATTTAAAAAAAACTCCTCACACCACCACGTTCAGTAAAGGGTTCTTTAGTCTTTTCGGACGTGATTTAATGCAGATTTACGGGTCAGTCCATTCCGTGGTCAACATTCCAACGAACGCAGGGAATAAAATGCACACGCACATATGCAGCACACGAAGGCGCCACAAGGAAACGGCGTTACTTCCGGTGTCGCAGCTAGCGATCGAGCGTGGGGTTCATAACGTGAACATGATAATTTTGTACATCCATTTATCGCTACCAAACCACCACACAAACGTGACCAACCCTACCGACGGGGCGAGTACGAGAATAAGCTCTACGGGGGAAATGCTAGGTGTTTTGAATCGCGTTTTAAAAGGCGCTCATTAGCGGGTGGTTTATTAATTTTCCAATGAGTGTGGTGTAACGGGTGGCGTTTTTATTTACCAACTGCACCACGAATCAGCTGGGTTAAGCAGAGAGAAAACATGTGGCATGTAAATCGCGCCCATTCCACGATCGGGCGTGTTGGAAAAAGCGTCCTTTTTCTCCATCCTGCGAGCCTGCCGGGTCCTTTCATGCGGTGGCCAAAGCAGCGCGTTGGTCCTGTTACAGAATCCCAACCACCCCAGATAACCATTTCCTAATGACTTTCGTGTGTTCGGTTTGTTGGGTACGGTTTCGTTCCAACCGTGGCAATCGGAAAATTAAAAAAAAAACCCAACCATCCGGAACGAAAACCTTCACGGGGCTTCGTGCGTGACGTGGCCACGGAGAGAAGAGGCACCGAGCGTAAGTTGAACATGTAATGAACGGAGAAGTAGAGAAGCCGAGTAGAGAAGAACAACAAAAAAACACACACAATTCCTTAGCCCAACAACTACAACGTCGCAAGGGACAGGAAGCCGAAGCCGCCGACACATCGCTGTTGCTGCTTGTCGTAATTTGATACACAATCGGCGGCATTTTCTTCAGTCGTCTGCTGCACACATACACACACAGACATACCGACAAGCCGCTCCTGGTTTAAATATTCCTTAATGAATGTCGCCTCCTGCATGGTGTGTCTCTCGAGACCGCATTGGTTTCCTTTATTTTTTATTTTTCCATTTCTTTCGGAACGGTTTGTCCCACGGTGTGTCACATCGGGCTCATGGTTGGGTTGGGTTGGCTAGACTTCCGATTAGCTCATCGGAACAAACTCGCGCGCGCGTGTGTGTGTTTTCTCGAAGCCAGCCGTTGTGAGCGTTAGATGTCTTCCTTCCAACTCGGTAAGGAATTCCACTTCCGGCGCCCGGATGAGCTATTCGCCAATAACGCCAATGCGTGAGGAAAAAAAAAACGATTGCCCCTATTGGGTCAGACAAAAAAAAAGGAAAAGAAAACAAAATCTCCCCCCTGCAACAAACGTGCATCAACACGTTGCATCATCTTGATTAGTGGGTATATATATTTTTTCCCCGTTTTTTTAGTGTGACCGGCGTCGCGTACTTTAGCCTGCACTCGTTTAGTGAGAGCACCCGCGTACGCTCTGGTGTTGGTGTACCGCGTACGTATGTGGCGATAATGCACACTGTGGTGGTGATCATGGCACTCTGTGTAATTCATCACTTCCGGTCCGATAAGCCCGTCTGCTGTTTGCTCGTTCGCGGTCAAGACGTTCCCCGTTGGTCTGTTTTAAAGGAGCCGAGGGGGGGGGGGCTGACGGGATGCGGAAATGACACGGAACTAGACTCCTCCCCTCCCCCCTCCCACTCCCCACTGGTGTAAAGTGGCGAGTTGGTTGTGCTATTTAAATAACCCCTTTGGTGTAAGGGGAAATGGGGTTGATTTTGGCCGTGGCAGCAGCAGCTCACCATGTGCCTGTTAATGAGTTTCATTCACCAAACTCGCCCCTCCGTTTGTGTGTGTGTGCGTGGATGTGTGGAATCTCCATCCCCACTCAAACACCATCGCATCGAAAGCGAGGGATTGATGTTGGTTAATATTTGGATTTAAAGTGCCTTCTTGCGATAGAGGCCGTAAATTCAATTTCCACATTCCATTTTTTGCTCTACAATTTGCTCGCCACACGCCACACCGAAAGATGGCGCTTCACGTTACACCCGACATTTGGCCTCGCCCGTACAATGGCACGAGGTTTACGTTGCTTCTTCGTTTTTTTTTTCATTCTTCTCTTGCTCTTTTTCTTCTTCTGCTCACGCGCGTCTTCGATTACAGTTAAATGAATGGAGAGCAAGACAACACAACACAACAAACCCACCACCACCCCATCTGTGGGGTTCAGTGGGAGGTTGATTTTTTTTCTTCTTTTTGCTTTTTGGGAGGTGATTTTTTTTGCCTTTTCTTGCTGCCGCCTGGGTGTTTTGCGCAACCAGAGAGAGCGCCTGTGTGAACGAAATGCAAGGTCACGGAAGGTTCGATCTCTCGCGATTCGTCGTCGGTGTTGGAACCAGCTGCTGCTTCAAAGCGAAATGGCACCAGGCGTGTCAATCGCATTGGAAAAGTCCTCCCATCGAAACACGGTGTGATTATGCTTGTTTAGGTGGCAAAGATTTCGAGGGTTTCAGACGTCCTTTTAGGGCTCCAATCGTCACAGGAATAAATTTAACTATCGCCAACGAAAGAGGGAGCCCAAAATGCACTGACACTTCATTCCACTAGTGTGGTCCAAGGACATGCTTTTGCAATCGAAGCGAAGAAACGGGAGCATCCGATTACACACCGCGAGAGGAGACACTTCAAATCCATCCCTCCCCCCAAAATCGATCGAACCAACACGTGGGCGAACGGCAGCATTATGAATGGGGATTAATGTTGACAGCTGAATGGGAGCTTTGGTGAGCATGGCTTGAAGCAAACGGTTGGCTCGTTTCTGTTGTCATTGTCTCGAGAATGCGTGGGTGCTCTCTGGGCTCTGGAATGGGTGAATTCCGAGTCGTTTTCTCCTGCCCGATGGCTTCATTTATTGACAATTATTGTCAATCGCAGCCACAGATGTGTGTGTCACTTTTGCCATCAAACGGTCGGGTGTATCCGCAATTTGTCCGGCCACTTGGGAGAACCAGGACCAGGGCCCGAGAGGTAAAAGCCATCTGGTGACATGCGCAGAAAATATACCCTCACACCATCATGTAGCCACCGCTGAAGGGCCAATTTCATTCACAACCCGAATGAAGCGACACTGGCGTTCATTTATCAATCAATCCACGAATCAGCCCACAGGAAAGGGCATTCGCGCTGCGTGGCGTTGGGAATTTGCATGCCACGAGGTAATTCGAATGCGAATGCTCGTTGAAGCCCTTTTTGCCTGCCAGTGGGCAGTGTGGTAGTGCAGGAGTGGCCTCTCTCGAGGGAGCCAAACCAACCGAGCAGTCGATTCGAAGTTCACTTCAAGGTTTTTCCAACGTTCCAAGGCGAAACGATCGCAGAGACGCAGAGGTGGTGGTGATTCATTCGAATCGCGCTCGAAACGGAAACAGGAACGTCACACACAAACACACACACAGGCGCGGGCGCTAGTGGAGAAGCAAAAGCGCCCACCACCCCATAAAACACGAACAAACGGGGTCCATCGGACCATTCTCTGAACCTTTGGCAGGGGTTTGGTTGACGAGCGAGAGATATAAGCGGTCGCGTCGTTTCGCACACCAACGCACACGATCACACACATGTGCCGGAGGGGGTGGAAAATGACATCACATCGTTTCGCGATTTCCGACAAACGCGCGACTCCACGATGAGACGGCGTCGCCTGTGGGTCTGGCGGAACCAAAGTCGCGTGCTACGAACGAGCGCAGTCTTATCATTTTCCCATATCCGCATTCAAGTCCCGCGTGTCGCTAGCTGTCTCTGTTGCGCTTGATGGCAGGGAAATTGGCCTGGGGGGAGGTCGGTCGGTCTGTGATGGGAGAATATCAGCGACGTTTTTGTTCCCTTACACCAGTGTCAATGTCGTTTGAATGTCCTTGCAGAGGTGAAAAGGGCTCTTATGGCTCTCGAAAAGCCCCCGGCTAAGGCTTGTGTCGCAGGCATTAACCGATTTTGGTATTTTCTTTTTTTCTCCCGCGCAGGTGAAGCGAAAAGTCTTGTGGGACGCAGCAGCAATGGTGGAACCGGGTCGTCGAAGGAAAACCGAGATGTCTACTGCACGATCGCGCTTGATCAGGAGGAAATCTGCCGAACACCGACGATCGAGCGGACACTTTCGCCGTTTTTCGGCGAGGAGTACCAGTTCGAGATACCGCGCCAGTTCCGGTATCTGTCGGTGTATGTGTGGGATCGCGATCGGCACCTGAAGCAGGACAAACCGTACGGCAAGATTGCGATCCGGCGTGAGGATCTGCACCAGTACAACCACAAGGATCACTGGTTTCCGTTGCGTCCGGTTGACGAAGACTCGGAGGTGCAGGGTATGGCGCATCTGCTGATCAACATTGACGATGGCGTGGGCAACCTGAAGCAGCACACGTCCGAGTTTGAGGACTATCGCTACCTTACCCAACCGACCACGCTCTCCCGCTTGCAGCAGCACCAGCAACATCAGCAACATCAGCACCAACAGCAGCAGCAGCAGCTACTCCACCAAAACCATCTCAACCAGCACAACAATCTGCAACATCACGCTGGCGAGTCGAAGGAGAACAGTGGCCTACACCCGTACCAGCCGTGTCCGTCACCGAATGCTACGTCCAACACCGCGCTCATGGCGGTTCAGCTGAACAGTTCCGTGAATAGTACAAATCTAAAGTTAATTTACCCCACCAAGGGTGCCACCTCACACGCAACACTCCTCGGCGGGTCGGTGGATGCCGGAGGTGGCCCAATGTCCCCGCTGCTGAAGCTGTTCGACTCGAACCACGCAACACCCCTGCTACTGTCGCTGTACAGCAACGGAGGTGGCAATGGCGAGCTTGGGCATGGGTTGGGTACCGGAACCGGTGGGTTGTTGGCGGGAAGCGGAACTAGCAGCAGTCGCATCACGATCAAGCTGACCGAGTGTCTGGATTTGGCACGCAAAAACGGACTGTGCGATCCGTACGCGATCGTGGTGGCGCATTACTCGAACAAAAAGATCATCTCGAAGCGTACGAAGGTGCGCAAGAAGACGATCAACCCGTCGTTCGACGAAACGTTCAGCTTCGAGCTGTGCATCGATGCGTGCGGGAGTGACTCGTCGAAGAGTGACAGCAACAACATGTACACGGTGATGCCCCTCGGTGGGGCGGATCTGTGTGAGGTCGTCGTCAGCTTCAAGCACGCCAGCCCGGGCATGGGCGATGACGTGTTTTTGGGTGAAATACGACTCCCGCTGCGGGGGAAGCAGCAGCAGAATGCGGTCCAACCGAGCGCCTGGTACTTCCTGCAGCCACGCACCAGCCAATCGCGACCGATGCGTACCTGTGCAACACCACCCGGAACGCGGTTGTCCTGCGATAGCTCGCTGGGTTCGCTGAGGCTCAAGCTAAACTACACCTCGGACCACGTGTTCCCGCTGGCGACGTACGACCAGCTGTACAATGTGCTGATCCAGTCGATCGAGCAGAAACCGATCACGGCCAGCGCGGTGCACATCCTGGGCGAGATCAGCCACAACAAGACGGAAGTGGCGCAACCACTGGTGCGCCTGTTCACGCACACCAACGTCATCGCGCCGATGATAAAGGCGCTGGCCGACCACGAAATCTCGAAGCTCACCGACCCGACGACGATCTTCCGCGGGAACACGCTCGTGTCGAAGATGATGGACGAGGCGATGCGGCTGTCCGGGTTGCACTATCTGCACGCGACCCTGCGCCCCATCGTGGAGGAGATCTTCGCCGAGAAGAAACCGTGCGAGATCGACCCGACGCGCGTGAAGGACGTCGGTGCGATCGAGGGCAACCTGCACAACCTGCAGGACTACGTCGGCAAGGTGTTCGAGGCGATCACGAAGAGCGCGATCAAGTGCCCGGCGATACTGTGCGAGATCTTTCACAATCTACGCGAGTGCGCGGCCAAGTACTTCCCGCAGAACAAGGAGGTGCGCTACTCGGTCGTCTCGGGGTTCATCTTCCTGCGCTTCTTTGCCCCAGCCATCCTCGGTCCGAAGCTGTTCGATCTAACAACCGAACCGGTGGTGAGTATCTGCCCATTGCTGAATGTGCCATGTCGTTGTTGCTGCGGCAGGCTGTCTGTTAATTGACTTCCGGTTGAAAGAATTCCTAATCCCGCGTCCCAGGGTGCGATAAGCGTAAATTTAGGCACCGTTATCGGTTTTACCATCGATAGATGAACACCGGCAACGCACACGCGTCGTTATCGTTTGACATTTCGCAAACGGGTTTGTGCGAATGGGTTGAGGTGTCGAAAATAGTATCACTCGCCGGACGTGCACGGTAAAAGTAGAATAATTCGTGAGCTATTTTGAGCCTGCTAGTGCCGCGTGGTGGGATGCCCGTTAGGCTGGGTAAGGCGAGGGATTAATAATCTTATCTTATCAACTGCATTTATTCCGTTCGCAACTGGGCAAACGCTCCATTCATGGGGAGGGAACCGTTCCGATAAGACCACCGTTGGTTGGTGGGTCATGCCTTGGTTGCGGTTTGTGAATGAAACATGCTCAACAGGCCCAGGCACAAGCCACGAGCTGGGAAAGATTCGCGATAAGTAAACACCTCTACAGGCAGACAGACAGGCAGTTGTTTGGCCGGCCACGTTTGGCTTCAACAGCTCTGCCCGCGTGGCTTCCGTGTCGGTGTTGCTCTTTCTCGGTGATTGTGATTGTTTTTCTTCTTCTTTTCAACCTCGCTTGCAGGACGAACAAACTACGCGTACCTTGACGCTGATCTCGAAAACAATCCAATCGATGGGTAACCTGGTCAGTTCGCGCTCGGCACAGCAACCGTGCAAAGAGAAGTACACCGAGCAGCTGTATAAGAAGTTTTGCACGGAACAGCACGTCGAGGCGATCAAGCACTTCCTCGAGGTGATATCAACCGTAGGGGTGGCCAACGCCAGCGAAGGGCAGTCGAGCATGCTGGAACCGGTGGTGCTGAAGGAAGGGTAAGTAGTCCTCGCGAGATTTCGAAGCAATAGTGAGCCATTATCCTGGAGGCCTCTCACTCGTGTCGTGTTGTTCGTTGTGGGGTTTTGCTGTCTTTTCCCTTTGGCTTGAACATCTTGGTGGCCATGTGCCTCGGATGCTTTCGCCATAATGCCATGATGCGTGGTACTAAATTTGATTGTGCTGTAATCGGAACGCGGGAAGAAAAAAAAGCAGATCCTTTCACCTTCTTCAACCCATTCTTGCTGTCCAAAGCTCGTTCGATGGTTTCTCCCACCAGTCAGCTCTATTGAAATTCACGTGCTCTTTCACTTCTACTTCCGTGGTTTATGTATCTCTATTTTATTCTATGTTTCTTCTTCCGCACCTGTATCTTTCCTATCACCACCGTCTGTCACACACCACAAAACGTGCGCCGCCAAATTGGGTCGATCGATCAATTGGGTTCGCGAACGATTTCGGCATGAACAATTTCTATGAAACATTAATGAACCAAAATTGCATCTACGCCCGCTGGTATATGTGCGTGTGTGTGTGTGCGTGCGTGTGCGTGTATGGGGGGAATCTACACGCATCCCTTCTATCACTATTCCGATGGGCATGTTTCTATACGTCCTTCCGGAAGAGAATGGTAAGTTTGGTTGAAGTAAGTCTGTACACTCGTTTAGATTGGTAATGTTTTGTTAAAACCCGTTCTTCTGTTTGCTAGTTGCTCTTTGACCACGTTGTGTTTTGCCCTTTTGTTTCTCGTTTCCTTGTTTTTTTTTCGTACATACCAGTTTTATTTTGCCATGGTGTTTTTTTCTTTAAACCATTTTTTATTTCGAGATGCTAAAAAAGTAGACGTTTGACAAACATTAAGCTTTGTTGTAGAACCTGTTGTTCGTGTGTATGTGTGTGTGCCTGTGTGCGTGTGCCCATCTCCCGAACAGGGCCAATGTTGAGATCAGCATTAGTCGAAAGGGTCTTGTTTTTATCATTTCCGACCATAAAGATTAATCATTATTATTATTATTATTATTGTCACTGCTAACTACGACACAATGCTGCAATCACCAACAATGAGCGAGGATACCTTTCGGGGGGTGTATTGTTCTTGCTCATCCGTCTGCAACCAATTGGGCAAGGCATCTCCCCACCCACCCAAAAGCTGGGTGACAATCAAAACCCACCCACGCCACCCTTCTTCCTACTCCCCTTATTGTAATGCTCCTCACAAGGAGAGCGCGATTCATTCGTGCCCTTTGCTTGCTATCAGTGCGCGGCAATTATCTCAGACCTTAGCGCTTCATAGGTGATTGCACATGGCGGCACAATAGAATCTTACCCAACTCTACGACTACCCCACCCCCAGCATTGTGTGTATCTGAGAATGTGTTTTTTTCTTCTCCCCTTCCCTTTTATTTGCGTTCTTTCTTTTTGTTCGTTCTCGGATCGGTTTGGGTTTTTGTGCTTAAGGCCCTTCTCCTAGCATTAGCCTGGTTGTTGTTGTTTTCTTTGTTTCATTTTGTGTTTCCTTCGATATGCGAAATCAAAGCTGCTGCTGGCGTTGTGAAAACTCACTCACGTGTGTAATTTTCTTTCGTGTTTCTCCTCGTATCGGCATTGCTTGCAAACCACCGTATGTGCGTGTGTGCCTCCCGTTCCGATAGGATGATGACAAAACGTGCCCAAGGACGGAAACGGTTCGGCAGGCGAAACTTCAAGCAGCGGTACTTCCGGTTAACTACGCAATCGCTGAGCTACGCAAAGGCCAAGGGAAAACGACCCATCTGTGATATACCGTTGGCGGACATACTGGCCGTCGAGCGGCTCAACGAACGGAGCTTCAAGATGCAGAACATCTTTCAGGTATGTATGCTTGTGCCAACATTACGGCTACCTACCCGAAAAAATGTGCCACTTCTGAGAACGGTTGTCGAGTTCTCGACAAGCGCCCTAGTACTCGTTAATTTCCTTTCTCAATATGTTGCGTTTTCTAAACGTCATTTTTCATTACGGCTGCGTTTAATTGTACGCCCCAACACCCACACAAAGAAACGCGCCTACAAAGGCTCTTCGCGGGCTGGCTTACAGCAGCCAAACAGTGGGCCAATGGGCCACATTGCAAACCGAACCCGGTTGCATTTCTTTTGCGTACGGAATCGCACCCTTTTCTTCTTTTTCCATCCCCCCATATGCGATGCGATGTGCGGCAGATGTGTGTGGGCTTTTTATGTGCTGATTTCGAAAGAAGAAACTATTTCTCCTTTCTTCACCACAACGCCGTACACGCTGTGGATACGTTTTGAATGGCATGCTGGTTTTACGTGGTGAAAAAAAACCACCGCACGCATTATCTGTTTGCCGGGAGGGTGGGGAAACAAAACAAAAAAGAAACATAATTGTGGGAAAGTAGCAGCAAAAAAGCATCACAACTGGGGGGAGGTTTGGTTGGGCGCGCTTTTCTTCTTCGACTCCCATATGCTGGCCCAGTTTGTGGCCGCCCAGCATAAGAATGAAGACGCATGAATGGCATAAAGGAATTTGGCATCGCCTCCACCAACATTGAAGCCCATATGAACCCGCGCGAAGGTGGGTGGGTGCGCATGCAAACATGCAACGATGTTGAAATGGATGTTAAAACGCACAGACGCAGAGTGGAGTGACCCAACGCGCGCAGTGTAGTGACTTGCGAGGTGGTGGGGACACGCAGGAAATGAGATTAACAATGGAGTTTTGAGAAAACAATTGAATGAGCCGCGAAGGAGCCGCCGGTAAATTACGGCGTCCAAGAAAAGCGACACATTGTCGGTCTTCTCCCTCGCTGCCATTGATGGCGCTTGGAAGCAGGTTTCCCTTTTTATGATTTCCCATAGGCACACGCTGGTTGACTGTCCACCCACCACCCCTCCCTGCATTGAAATGCGCGGGAGTTGGTGGGCCACACGGTGTCGCGTGTCCGAGTGATCTTCTCTTCAACTTCGCCACTGTACGCCCCCTCGGACTGGAATTGGGGCCATTCCATATTTTACGCCGGTACTGGGAGCCCAACTAATCGAGCGCTTGGGGTGGGATGCGAGGGTTTTCCATTATAATGTTGCTTGGCCACCCACACCAGACAGAGAAAGAGAGCCCAACCGATAGTGGCAAGTTGCGCGCAGGCGCCATGATAGATACGACGCGCTGGGAAAATGTTTTCCCATTCATGAATGTGTTCCCTTTGCTCTGGTTGTCGTTCTCGCTTGCGCCTTTTTTCGTTTCGGTCGCAGCGAATGAAATGACATGACACTTCATTCATAGGAGAGACAAAAAAAATACCTATAGGAGTGGGGTGGACTTTCAGAGAGAGAGAGAGAGAGAGAGAGAGAGAAAGAGTTCATCGCACCGTCTGGGAGGAAAGAAAAAAATAAAGTGCGCCATCCATTCATGGAATTGGACGTGTGGTTCCTTCCCTGCCGAGGTCGCTCAAGGATGTGCAAGGAAACTGAAGGGAGTCCATTAGTATCAACACACGCAAACAATAAGCACATTCACATTGGGTGTGTATCGGAACCCGTTCGGATTGGGTGTGCATGGCCATTTACTTTGACGACTCGTTGAGACTCGTAGCATTTAGTATTCCACTGAATGTTAAGTTGTGCCCGCGACGCTTCATTAAGTCAAACTCGGCCAGCCCGCACCGATCCCATTTTGGTGAAGTGCCTTTTATGACAAATTGCATCGTGATGCATCGCAGTATATTCTCAACGGCACGATCGATCCGACCTGTGTTAATATGCTAATGTCGGCGATTAAAAAGGAGCAGATTGCATATTCCGATCACAGCTCTCCTCCGTTTGTCGGATGATGACGCCGGCTCGTACCGTTTGGTTAGTGTTCACGATCACCAAACGGGTAGCATGGCGCTAGCAGTGACTAATTAAAATGGAGACGATGGTGTGTTTGAGGGACAATACCCATCTTGCTTTTCTCCTTTGAGGGAGCTGCATTCGGTGAAGCTACCGGATATGGATCTATATGGAACGCACCTCCCTTACATGCAGCAAGAGTCCAGTTGAAAATTGGGTCACTGAACTGGAATTCCTTTGGATGTGCGGAGATTCGCTTTCAAAAGGAGTAACATGTAGTTGTAACAGTTTTATATGTGTTTTTCCTTTTTTTTCTCGATTGTGCACCTTCATTGTAGATCATCAAAAAAGATCAGCGACCTCTCTACGTACAAACGGCAAACTGTGTGGAGGAGAAAGAATGGATCGATCTGCTTAGTAAGATCTGCCAGAGCAACAAGGCCCGCCTCGTGAACTTCCATCCACGAGCGTACATCAACAGCGTGTGGACATGGTGAGTACGGAATGCTTTCCTCGTTGTTCGTTCTTCCACGACAATGCCGACAATTTTTTCTAATGCTCTCCTCGTTACATTTTCCAGCTGCAATGAAAGTGATCAGTACGCGCAAGGATGTACGCCCGTATCCTCATCCAGTCCCATGCAAATGGAACTCGCAACGGCTCTGGATCCGGCACGTGATCTACAACGGCTCCACTCGTTGATCTTTGCCAACATCACCAGCCTGGAGGTGCTGGATCCGGCGCTAAACGGTACGGCTTGTGAAGACCCAATGGCTGCCCGGAAAACGATCAAAAAGCTGAACGAAATTGCGTGCACGCTCGATCAGATCCACCGGAAGTACAAGTCCATGTTGGCGCGTGATCTGAAGTATGGAAGCCGGCAGGCCCCGATTGGGGACGATAATTACCTGCACATGCCTCGATCCGGCTTCACGGCCGCTGTCATGGCGGCAGCTAATGCCGCCGCTGCATCCGGTGGTACGCTGAACGGATCGTCATCGGCCAACTCGTCCTGCCTGTCGAACAGCAGCAACAACACCGTTGGGATTGTGGGCCCTGGAAGTGGTCCATCGCTCAACAACGGTGGAACCGGTGGTTCGGCGTCCATCAGTGTGTCCACGCAGCATTATGCCGATGCCAGCTTGCCACATTTTTTCCCCCATCGGAGCCTGTTAATGCGTGGCACGGAGGGTGGAGATCCCCTGACGCAATGCTAGCGGTCAGGTAGTGGAGCCATCTGGCGCATGCTGCTCGCACCACTCGACGACGTGGAGCGCGAGACAATCACCACGGGCTGATTTCCGTTTTGGTATCAATCGCATAAGGAGAAAGTTTAATTTATTTATTTTTATCCATCGACGGTTTAGTATTCGTATTGTGTTTTTTTTACACGGCTGATCCCGCGTTCGAAAAAAAAACAACACCTCTTGCCTTAATCATCGGTGATCAGTGTTGCTTTCGATGAGGAGCAGCTGCACACGGAAACGATCAGCATTAAGCAGCACCAAATGTCGAGCATTCGAGACAAATTGTAAATCATTTTCTCGTTATCAATATTTGACCGACGCTAGACGAGGTCGCGGTTGAGTTTAGGGAATCGCGTACAAATGTTGTACATTTAGCACTACTTGCTCCCGTTGGTGGACGAAGCGCAAACAAGCCACAGCGCTTACAGCAACGGCTATGGGATGCTACGGTTCCGGCCGTAGCTTTTTCCCGATCGAATTACGATACTAAACGGCGCAGAAGGGCAACTGCTAAAGCATAAGCCTCTCACAGCTTGTGAAGGGAACTGAGCTGCTGCCAGATCTGTACGTTGCAACCGCAATCTGTCGGCAACTGACCTCTAGCTCTCTACACATTACCCGATCGTGTCAATATCATGTGAACTCTTCCAATCTGAAAACCATTCCACTGCAGAAACCTACCAGAAACGGCTAACTTAGGAAACGATTTGTTAAGACTAGATACAATTCCGTTTACATGTAGTCCCCTGATCGACAGGTAAATTGTAAAATAGTTTTTGTTTTAATTGTTTTTTTTTACAACGGAAACCGTCGGTGACACACGATCGACTCCGTTCCGACACACACAAACGAGCGATTCTGCCTCAACTCTCAACGAACGGTTTTACTAGTAGCGCTACCCAATCAACACAACAGTCCTACGATATTTGTGCAAACAGCGATACATCACGGGAGCCTAAAATCGAATTTTCGAGCCTACATCTGGCGAGGACAGTGGCGAACCGAGCTTGCACGCATTTCCCGTGCATGCACGCCTTTTTGTAATCTCATACACAGTGGCTTTTGTGGTGGTTTTTTTTTGTTTGCTTTATCATTATTACTTTCGAACGAAACTGCATTCCTAGCGAAAAAGGGCGTCATTTAGAAGGGAATGAGGAAACGAGCAGCAAATGTGTTGTCTGTTACTTTTCTTTTCCGTATTTTTTTTCTTTTTTGAAAATCACATCCTATCTACAGATGGAGAATGAAATAATTCGAATTTATGATAAGACTCTACACCAATATTGTGCAAAGAAGCGGGCAAGCAAGCGTGCGTTGTTCTTTTCTTTTCGTTTTTGTAAGGACACTTCTTAAATATTGACATAAACTAGTTCGAGCGGATAGGCGCGTAAGGTCGCGTAGAAGATAAAGCAGCACCAAAATAACTTATGCACATAATACATTTACCGACTAGAAACAAAAAAAATTCGCACTCGAGATGCAACATTTGCATCGGAAGGCGAGTAGATTTTAAGAGGGAGAGAGACAGCCTGTGCCGAAGGCCGTCTGTTCATGGGACTCGAACCCATCATGACAGCCGGCCGTTTGTACAAGTGAGAAAAAAGGCCAGGCACGGATCGACGCTCGAAGACGTTGAGCGGATCCCAAAACCTCCCGCAAAACACTCCCTGACAACAGTAAGATAAAAGATGTAGCCTTTCACTGACACCAGGCCGGAAGTCGTACCGGCGCTCAGAACTTCACGATAATCAGCTCTGCTTGCGTGGCGGAAGCAATCATTATGACAAGAGAACATCCCACCATTGGCAGGCGCGTTAAGACGACATCCTCCTAGACAAAACCAGCGTCTCTTTTTGCTCTGTCATAAGTAAAAGCGTATGTGATGAAAAGGAAAATGCCGTGGGGCAAATGAATTTATTAGTATTCGGCACATACTACGTGCCACCTCCCCCCGAGTGATGATGATCCTTCCGGAATCTCGAACGCACGCAACGGCTTAATCGAAGGGTCTATTTGAAGCCGAAAGTACGAAGTATTAGATCAAGCTCGCGGTTCATTCAGGCTCTTTAGGTTACGGAAAACATGTGTAGGTGGTGAGGTGTGTAAAACGACGCTGAAGCGACATGACTCAGGTCTTGTCTTTGCTTCTTCGTGCATATTTCCCTTGTTTGTACCTTGTTTGAGTGTATGCGAGAAGAAACAGCTTTCGTGTCTAGTGCACTGGTCTGCTTTAACTCCGGCGCCGGTTGACCCCAAAAATCGAAAAAAAGAAAAAAAAACCTCTAATGTGTTCCGCACTTCCGCACAAATGTTTTCTTTTTTTGGTATTGATTCGTTTCATTGTGCAAAAACAAAAGAAAAAAAGGAAAATCATACGTAAGAGCCGCATGATATCGTGTAATTTAGCGATACTTTAGTACGGTAGCCCTATTTCCCCCCTTTTCCCTGATTAATATATAAGTATATTAGATGGAGAGAAAGAGAGCAAGAGTAATGTAGCGATGAGATGATGTATTGTGGAGGTATAAATGTGTATGTGTGGATATTGTGTTTTAGATAGGCGTGAAACATAGCTGGAGAACAACTAATCTGTTTTCGTTTCCCGTACGAAAACCCGTGATGTGAGGAAGGGGCTACGGCATTGTGGAATATTAGAAATGCATGTGCTTCAGATGCATATTATATATATATTGAACTATATTATTATTGCTATTATTAAAACTATTATTATTATTATTATTATTAATATTATTAATTTTATTTTCGGATGCATTGATAATGGATCTTTTTTGTTAGGCAGTTTAAGGTGACGCGGGATGATGTGGGAGGAGATAACTTAAAAAACAAACAAACAATGAGTGAACTGTTGCAAAACGTATTTCACTATCCCTGATGCTGAAAGATAAAGAATAAACAACTGAAATGGTGAATAAACATGTACTTGTGCCTTGCATCGATTGCATCAGTGACACTCTGAAAGAAATTCGTCGAAAAAAAAAGAACTTACATGCGACGTTTTTGGTAAAAATTATTATATTGTTACTAAAATGCACCAGCCTAATAGATAAATACACCAAAAGGCAGTTCATTGCACTTGGCATCGGTCATTGTCCTTTGTCAGTGAATGTACGACACAAGTAGGCCATGCACGGTATGTTATTACGCATTTAATTCGCAGAGCTGCAAAAATGCATCTCAAAGGCAAACAACAGACGTCGTCCCTTTCATATGGTAGAAGATGTGTTGCCTATTTGTTTTGTGTTAGCTGTTAAGTTTTGCTAAAATATTCAATTGATTTTTCAATAGCAATCGAAGAACTGAAAAAGGATTTCCTCTTTCTAGCGAATTCCACACGTTCCGATTGGGAGTTTCTTTCGAAATTGAATCGTTATGACACGCACGACTTTATGCAGTTTACTTATATGCCTCGGATAAACTATAAGTAAAATATAAACTGTGTTTATTATGCATTGACAGTATGTAAAAAAACAGCGTTACGAGAAACTAAATCATACCAGCCTAATTTCTTGCCTTCCTTACATATCGTGGCAATATACCATGCCAATTCAGCTTCTTACGAAGAGCTAATTTAACGTGCCGTTGATGAAAAAAAGAAAAGTTCAGAAAGAATTTATTGGAAAACATATTGTACAGCACGATCACAAAAAGGGCGTCGAAAGCCATACTGTTTAGCTAAAATCGACAACCTTTAGAGTGCATTCGACGGAACGCTAAAACAAAATCCTATTGATAATCGATGGTATAAAGTCACTTAAAAACGCAAGACGAGTTACAAAATCTAACGCACGGTCCTACTACTGCATCGCAACCGATCGGTATGCACTTATTTTTTTTTATTCCTGCCAGGACATTCACATTGTCATCCATTGCCATCCATCTTCATTTCGAGGCGCGTTCTAAACTTTTGGAAAAAATCATACCTTTTTATTAAATCGCTTATTTATAATTGTCTAGTGTGTGTGTGTGTGTGTGTGTGTTTGTGAGTGTTTAATAGCTTTTTGTTACGAAAGATTCACTTCTCGCTGCTTTATGCCTTAGCCTAAGCGAAACGCTGTACAACTGCACTTCCTGCGAGCGGGACTGATCCCCGTTGATTAAGTGCCACAGCGATGTCTATCTACCACAACGGGCAAAATGATCAGTTACGCAGTTACCAATGTATAAATTATATTCATGGACATAATTTCAAAAACAATAATAGTTTCAAAAATACATCACCCACAATGCACTAGGAGTGTCCACAGCGCGACGTGAGCTGAAAAGGATCGTTTTTCTTTTCTTTTCTTTTTTTTGCTTGGAGGAGCACGCACGTTGCAGTGTCGTATCGTCTCCGACGCCAGGCCCAAACGTGCTTCCATGCAAGAAGACGGTGTTACGAGCGCAATTTAGAGCTATCATTATTGCCAGATCCCGGCATAGTTGCCTATCAGCGTAGCCGGTAACGGTCCGCCAGCGGTGAAAAGTCTTGTTCCGCTACTGTCGTAACAGTGCGTATAAATTGCAGGCGCGTACTTCGTTTGCTGGTAGCCATCCATTTCTTCGTCCGGAAACTGCGCCTAAAAGAAGGTGATTGCACAAATGATTTAATTAGTTCACTTAGTGTGTGTGAGTATGATGTATGAAAAGAGAGTGGGACTTACCACATAGCCCCGACTTGCTTTCAGAACCACCGTTCGGGATGAATTGATGCACGACTCCAGATACTTGCCGGCTCGAATGTCGAAGAACATTAGCATTCCCATGCCGGTACCGATGGTAAGAATGTTCCCCTGGAAGCTCGCTGACCGGATCCCACAACCGCTGTAGCGAGATGCGATTTTCTTTACAGCCTGGGGGAGGGAAAAAGAACGAAAAAATTGTCATTAATATCGTCAGGTTGGTTTTAGCCATCAGTTTGTGGAGGTTCTCACCCTAACCGGAACATTCCTAATTTTTTTAAATTCTATTCTATTCTACTCTAAAACTCTATAAACGCCAACTGTATCACAAAGTATGATATGATACTTGTTGTTCTGATTATAAATGTGCCACTCCTTGACAGCAAACAAGAAGAATTTTACATATTAATAGTAGTTTCATCTTGCCAAAATGCTTCCATGACCGTTCTGCTTGGACTTCCATCCAAATTCGACAACTAAGAGAATTGGTAAACACTTGTGAGCTATTTATCTCTGGCACAAATTTAAAGCACACTGCTCGAGAGGGTATGAGGAATATGTTCAAAAACAAGATCGATTGTTAAGCGCACTTGCAACATCATGCGAGGCAGCTTGTCGCGTAAACAACGCGGCATGAATTCTTTCCAAGAATTCTGCAAATAGAAGTTGAGTCAGGCTTTACGCAAAAAAAAACAGGTCGATGGTGCTTTCTCAATAATTTTAGGGGAAACGCCAGCATTACCACGTACCCTAATGAACCAACGATAAGCGCACATATTGCTAGCATCAAAACGAACTACTGTTGAATCATTTTTTTTCATTCGCTACTAATGCTTTTCTAACACTGTTGCCCGCAAAACATCCTTACGACAGCGAAAATAGTGGACTTTCTTTGTTGAGAAAAAAAACTTCTCTCGCACTTAATCGCAAGATCAATGAAAGCTGAAGCACGATAGAATTAATTAAAATTAGAGACTAAAAGCTCAGACGCCTCAAAACCGTGCGTCCAGGCCTATAGTTGCACCGTAGTGATCGTATGCTCACCTGTAATGTCCTCGGATCGAGCAGCAACGTGTACGATCGACAACCCACCGCGTACAAACCGTTCGGTTGGCAAGCGATACATACGTTCTCCTGACAGTTTGGTAGCTTGCGCGAAAGCTTCTGCGAGAACGTTTCCGCATTGAACAGATGCATGTAGCCGTTGAGCGAAAGTAACGCCAGCTCGCGGTACTCCTTGTTGAAGCAAATTGCTCGAATTTTTTGCGCACCGCGACACTCCTTCACGGCGACGGGTGAAATGTGAGCGTACGTTGGCACGTCCTGCTCCTCGTCGCCATCCTTCACCACCGGGAACTCCATGAGGTCCTCGTTCACGCGCCAGAGCGCGAGTCTGGTATCGCGCGATCCCGACACCAGGAACTGATCGTCCAGCCAGCACATGTCGAACACCCAGTCCCGGTGTGCGTTTTCGCCGATGCACAACGGATCCAGCGTCGGCAGGCGGTAGAGCGCAATGTCGGCCGAATGGCGTGCCCCGGTCGCTAGCACACTATGGCTGGGGTTGATCTGACACGCGTGTATGCCGGACTGCGTGTCGGGACTAGCACCGTGGTTGTGCGGTAGCGTAGGAATCGCGTCCACCCGTCGCATGTTAACGTCGTACACCATGAGCTTATTGCATTTGGTGCCAAATACCACCTGCCGGTTGCTGAGCCACTGCGAGCAGAACACTTTGTTGATATTGCCCAGTGCGATCGGCGTTTCGCGGAACATATCGTGCGTCAGGATGTGCCGGCTGGCGTAGGCCGAATCCATCGTCCGTTCCTCGCGTAAGTCTGACTCTCTGCTTCTTATGTAGTCTACAAAGTTGTACGATGTGCTAAGGACCTGGTGCTGTTGGCTCGGCGTTTCCTCTTCGCTGTCACTGTCCTCGTACGTCACGAAGTCGTCAGGCTTTTCCGGCTTTCTCCGTCGTTCCTGGCGCAGCGTTCGATTTCTATTGCGTCGATCATCCAAGCGACCGGGAATGTAGCAGTTGGGACGCTCTCCAACCACTGGGCGTTTCAGTGTTTTCGACATCTTGGCGATGAAGTTGTCAAACGAGGGTGCCGTGATAATCGATGGGCTTGTTGCAAACCTGCCCGTCGTCAGTCCCGCAGTTCCCTGTCGGTACAGGCAGGATCAGTGCATTCGAGCGAATCTTTTAAGTGGAACTTCTTCATTCATATATTTTCCTCCGTTGTGCACTCAGATCGATGGTTCCACGGATGGGGGGCGGCCCTTTGCCACCTATGCACAAGGAAGCAAGAGCGTTCTTGGGTGGTGGTTTGCGGGGAGACGGAGCAGAGGCATACGCAATTGCAGACCACCTTCATACACGTAAACGAGTGTTTTAAATATAAAGTGCGCACGAGTTCAACATCTTTACTTTATGTACCATACACACCAGTCAAAAAAAGCAGTTATTACGTTGAGAAATTTCGAAAAAGTAGGCAATAACCCAGCTACCGTTTATGCAGTTTTTTAATAAAGAAAAATTCTGTACAATGTCGATTGACAATCGTCGGCACAGGGTGGCTCTGTAGCAAGATGTTTGTTTTCACCTCGCATCGTCTGACACAAGCCACACACTGGGCCGGGTGAATGGAGGATCTGAAAGCAGTTGGACATTACGGAACACTGTTTTATACAAACAAAATACAAACAAATGTATTTTTTTTTAATTTATTTTTGATTATTAAAATTGTGCAACAGAATTGTGTTTTGAAACAGAACTACTTTCCTATCTGTTAAAAGGGATCGCTTCAAACACGTTATACCCAGACGTACGCATGCACCATAATGAGTTCCAATTTTTTTTCTTAAAAGCTGACTGAGCAATAAAGATCCTGGTAAAATGCTCGATAAAAAATTCCACTAAATGTACGATACTTCTGCATGAGGTAGCGTGTGTGCAAATCTAATAAAAATGATATAAACACAATGATTCATACATTGCTTCAGTTCATCAACCACTGTGCATCGCAAATACGCTTTGAACCCATGAGCCTAGGAATGTAGACACACGGGAATGTATCATAAACGGCGAAGCAAAACAATAAACAATGTTTTGAATATAATGATTGCATGTTAATTGAAAGCCATACTTTATTTCTATCTGAAAACATGTTAAAGATATTTTTCAAAAAGCAAGTTAAATTATATCTGATATGATCTTCTTATTATTATATCTTTTTATATCTATTTTTTTATGTGAGCTCCTAACACTATACAAAACACGTTTGCTATATCAGCAGCATTTTGTTTGATCTAATAGATGCAGCGCAAATCATTTCACAGTTTTATGTTTACTCGACATGGTAATTTAATTTCATTCCAACGGTAGCACTTGCCACTGACTAATCGGTTTAAAAACGTTAATTAGTTTGACTTTTTCTATGTCAAACATGTATGTGCGCGCGAATATTTCCAGTCAGTATAGTTTTGTTTAGTGGCGTGTTTCCGATGTGATATTTTATTATTATTCATTCTTCTAAATCGTTCTAGAATGTTAATGCTTAAGTGTCAATTGAATGTTTTATCGTATAGTCGCATTAATCGTTTCGTTAATGAGGATAGTGTATCAAACTAATTAAAAATTAACAAATATAAACATTGTTAACTGCTATTTGCGATATTTTTATATATATGAAAGCAAGGCAAGTTTAATTGAATGTAGATAAATTGGATGATTTGTGCCTAATAATTATCAAATAAAAGCTCAAGAGATTGGATTTGTTTGCGGCACGCCACTAAAATCTCACAATCTAGCTTAACAAAAATATGTAAAACAATCACCGAATTAAAACAATATGAAATAAAAAGCAATATCAGCTTTTGGTCATGAACCGCATAGAAGAAATAGAAGATTTTTACGGTGTTTATTTGTTGGTGAGTAAAAGTGCGATCCCCAGCTTTGCCGGACGGACTTATGTTGGTTATACCGTAGATCCCAATCGCAGAATAAAACAACACAACCGCGGTCAGGATGCTGGCGGTGCTAGGAAAACTTCAAATCGAGGACCATGGTACAGTTCTAGTATTTTTCTCGAATCATACGGTAACTAATACCTACCTAATTGTTTGGTGCTTTTTAAGGATAATGGTCATGATCATTCATGGATTTCCGAACAACATATCAGCGCTGCGCGTATGTAAAGAAACAAATTACAATGTTAGGATTGAGTCACATTTATGGTTCTATTCTTAGTTTGAATGGGCCTGGCAACAACCTAGAGTTTCCCGGAGACTTAAACAGATTCCTGAAATACAGAAAAAACTGCGCACAGAGTCTTACTTTGAATACAACTTTCGCATACTTTCGGAAATGCTGAGAATTGGACCATGGAATCGTCTGCCTCTCACTATTCGTTGGCTTGTGGATGAATACCATCGTGAGTTTGAGGTAGGTGTGAGAATTTCAGTGTGGTTCTGCATTTGTAATATCTATTGATGTAGAATTTCATTTCTTGGGGTTAGCCAGGGAAGATACCGCCGTTACACATGCCTATATGTTTTGGACGTATCAAAAAGGTGAACCGAAAAAAGAAGACCGAATCCTCTGGGGTGAAAAAAGCACGGCCGCCAAAAACCAAGGGAACCGAATCGAATCCATCGAAGAAAGGTAAAATCGTCATCAATTACGATTTCGACGAGTACGATCTACTTGTCATGGGTAATCAGAAATTCGGTGATGATGTCCAAGATGATGATGCAATGCGAACAAGCCAACCTATTACGACTGGACCAGTAAGTGAGGGGGATCTTGTGATTAGTTCCGACTCAGAAAGCGACAACGATGTTGTCGAAGAAGCGTCGCAAACGTCGGTAAAGAGTTGTACACTTTGTCGGCAGCTGCTGGATGAACTGGAATTTGAAACGAGGGGTCTTTTAATTTTGCGGTGCTTGCAACCACGCTGCCGTTTGCTCTGCCATCCCGAGTGTTTGGCGGCTTTGCTTTTAGAACCAGGTCAGTACGTTCCCGTCGAAGGAGACTGTCCCATCTGTGAGACACATTTCTTGTGGGGTGATATAATTCGTAAAGCGAACGGATGTACTGACTTAGTGGATGATTTAGACAACGTCGATCCATTTGAAGTGAACGAGGTGTCGGATGAAGAGGAATGAAATGTTACACTACGATGTATCTACTCGTGTTAAGAAGCAATAAATGTAAAGAGCCATAAGAATCATCATAAGAATATAGTTAGATGATTAGTATTTCTTTTTCCGAAACTTTTATAATTCAATAAGGATAAGAGACTGATCGACCTATACAAACATTATGAGACCATATTGCCATTATTTTTTCTTAAATAATGTAATATAATTATTTATCATTCCTGCTATGATTTTATGTTATTTGTCCACTTTAAGGGCAGGGATTAATTGGTTACAGCCCCTTGGCCACAAACAGTTCGAATGTCTTCTGCTGGAGGCCAAGATCGCAAAGCCGTAATTTCTATATTATGATCATTTTTTTTAAATATAATCCCAATATTCAACAAAATAGAAAATAAGCCTTGGAAAAATAAAATTTTGTTTCCTAAGTTCTTCTGTTTATTAGACGGAAATTTAATGCTTTCATGAAGCTTTACCTTAATCCTACAATATTTCAATGTATGGCACTAGTGTTCAAATATATAATTGTTCAATTATTAAGTTATATTATTTTGTACTATCAAACTTTTTTTTGCAAGAGTTCAAATATAGAAAATGGAAAAATTAAACTAAATACGTTTAACTCTGCAATCGGATGATTTCGAACGGATGAAAAAATAACTAGATCTACTTAGAACATCTATGCTGGAATGTTTTAGTAAATTCTTTCAAAACGATTACCGTTGGTCATTGGATTCCGTTCTGTCCGGAAGCCAAAAGGTAAGTTGATTCTATTTCTCGTGCCATGTGGAATGTGAAGAACTGCATTGAAAGAAAAGACGAGTGGAAAACCAAACCCTAAGAAAGAAAGCACAACAGAGAGAATGAAAGAGAGAATGCGCGAGAGATTGAGAGGGGAGCGTAGTTGAGATTTTAAAAGCTTTACCACATGGTCTTTGGTGGAAAGTCGACGAAGCATGATCAAATCATTCCGTTTCCGACATCCACAGTGATCACATCGTTCGGTCCGCAGTATCGCATTGACTCAGGTTGACCAACGTCGTTCCTTCTAAGCTCACTGTTGTGACCAACTAGTGCGCTCACTGTTGTGATTTGTTGACAGCTCGGTGCCTTGAAGTGACCACGTTTAAAGTGACCTCCAGTTCGCGGAGTACAAGGTGCGATTGCGAAATCCAGAATCAACGGAAAGACGATCAATTCAGCATGAATTCTCGCCAAATGCTGGTGGTTGGGCTGATCGTGCTGCTGGCCGTAGCCAGCATTTGCGATGCACGGCGTCGTTTTCCACACCGGCGAAGGGGACCTTCACGGAAAACGCTCAAACAGCTGTACTACGAGTCCCGGGAGACGAACACACCCAATTTTGTCCGGTTGGTGCTGATGCGGTTGATCTACGGCATCGCAACGCAGATGGGCGTCGAGGAGCGGCTGGACAACGTGTTCGGAGGTGCCTTCGTACCGCCAAACGCCGTCGACGATAGTTCCGACTTTTTCGACGTGCTCAGTGACGAGAGTGGCGAGGATTTTAGCTTCGGTCTGTGAGGTAAGTTTCTAGTGCCTGTAGTGGCTTTAATCCTCCAAACCGGCTGACCTATGACTCATCTCGGCGAGTCACATTCGAGACCTAATTTCAACGGCTCTGCCGGAGTCAGACGACCTCGCTTCTCGGTTGTTTAATGCACCTGCCAAGGAGTCAGGAGATTTCCTAGACGCATATGACACAATTATACGCCTCACTTAAAACACAACAAACGTGGTGAAAACCCACCACGATCAGTGCGGCCCAGCCCCAAAACCGTTGCTCGATTTCACGCCTACTTTGCCCGACCGAAACCGGTCGATCATTGTTTACGCGTCATCGGCTCCTTCGACGGTGTTTTTTTCCTTCTGCCGATGAAACGGTATTTGACGCAAAAGAAAGTGGCTTCTGTGGTCGCGATGAGGCGGCTTTTTTTTATTTCTTTTGGAGCTTATTAGCCCCCCGGGAGAACGCCGGCGCCACGATGCGCCATCGCGAGTTGAGCTGCCGTTGTTTGGCACATGCTGTTTCTGCGCGCCAAGTGCCGTCTATTGTGCCAGTTTCCGTTCCGGTGGCCGTTGGCTCGATAAAACCGGCCCGTGGGGCATACCATTCGTCTATTGTACCACGGATGATTTTCCTCCCAACTCCGAACGAGAGTAAAAATTCAAATACAAATAATTACGCCAACCCATTATTTGGCCGTACGCGTGCGCGCTCGCCACCGGGCTTTTTGCTGCAATTAGTTTTTGTAATAATTTCCCGCACCGCCTCTTTCGGATCCAATGATGCGGATAAAACCGATCGCTGAGCCGATCAGCGAACGGTGGAACGGTGGTACCACCATCGCGGGAAAAGTGACCTCGAAAGCGGCAGGTTCGGCACTAAAGCGTCCCAAAATTAAAACCCAACTCCAGGCTGGTTCTGGCCGTGGCAATTACTTCTTTCGGTGGCCTCATTCCGAGCCCTGTTGCGAGAAGGTCCACAAGAAGGTCCCGATGGAAGCCGAATGCAGCGCACCAGTAGGGTGGACTTTCATTTAAAGTCCACCCGTTTGCGAACGGCAAGTCTGTTCGCGGGAAGCGCACCGGTGCGAGAAACAATATTTACTTTGACACTATTTCCCGCTTGCAACGGGATCACGGCAAGGAAAAGTCACGGCACAAAGCGAGAAACACAGGAGGAGGACGATTTATTTGTTCGCTTTGTTTGTCCCGCGGAAACACGTGCGACCTGCGGCAAAGGGAGTCCGTGAAAAAAAGGGCGTCTCTGGGCTCGGGGCGCTGTGAAAGTGGTCACTGTTTCACCGAGTGAGGGTAATAATGGTAATGAACGGCCAAATCGCAACCGAGGGAACGGTGTTTTTTTGTGTCCTGCCAGTTTCCAGCCCCCCTCGGGGGACGAGGTCCATTTATGATGTATTTGTCCTACGCGAAGTACGGTTATGATGATAAATTGAGCCTTTTTTTTCTCTCCCTCTTCCACGCAACGGCACGGAACGCTGTCACATAAACAAATGTGTCGTCTCTTAGCATAATTGAATAAACAATACCGTCTGGGTGGTAATGAGGGGGCGGAGTTGGAGAAAACATTATCACCGATGAGAAATGATGAATATGATATTCAAACCCATTCCCTCTCTGGAGCCGTTCAGTTCCGTTATGTTTCAGCGATGGATCTGCAACAGCAAAAAAAAAATTGGGTGAAAAATGTGCCGTAATTGAGAGACGCACAGGTGCGTTTTTATGCAGTGTTTCATATTAAGATTACGAGCATAATAAGCTTAACGCCCGGCCATTGGCCTGAGATGCCTTGAGGCTCGTGAAAAACCTCGCTCCAGTGCGGTTCTCCCCAACCGAAACGTTCGCGGCCACATTATGCATGCCGACGCCGGGAATGCTAGAATATATTTATATGTCGTGCGTATGCTTTCCCGCCGTAACAGCGCGTAACGGCTTATCAACGGCTGCGGTAGCGTTCCGGAACAGACTCGCAGTATGGTAAGGCACCAAAACCGATTCGTTCTTTCATGGTCACGTTCTTTCATGTTCGTGGTGCGTGCAGAATTTACACGCCAACCATAAATCGCATTTGTTCGCAGAATTGTTATCAATCTACGGCAAGCGGGTGGAAAGCTTTTCTTCGGGACCCACGTTAAATGTGGCGCCCGTTCATAGCATCGCCGGTCCGAAACGGTAATTCCACACGGTCGGTCGGTTTTGCTCCTCGGAACACACAATTGTCGGAAAAACAATCCACCTCCCCCCCCCCCGGAGTGGGATGGAAGGTTTGAATGTTGGGAAAAGAAAAGAATCGACCAAAAGGCGGCCGCTTTTGTGGCCGCGCCCCAGACGGGCCAAGAACCTTCAACTCGTACGGACAAGCGGCAAGGCAGCGCGTTAAGAGCCAGCCCGAGAACGAATTACCTCACGCGTCGATCGAATTGCGCAACGCATTATCGGGAAATGATCCGTATGCTGTGGATAATTCTATTTCATCTCTGGAACGGTTCGGTTCTAAACTCATCCATTATCGCCACCGCACGGTGGAAAAGCGATGAAAGGGAAACACAACCAACGAGCAAGGCGGGGAGATTATTTTGGAGCACCAAGCTTGGTTAAGAACCATCCGTCCGTCTCGATACGTTTTGTATTGAAGTTTCCCGTTTGGCGTGCCGGAGAAAGTGCATTCACCCGACGTGCGGTGAATGTGATACTCTTTTTTTTTATCATTTTGCATCATTTTGGTACCAAAATGTCGTGTTACATCCGGTTTGGCACGATTTTGGCGTTGTGTGAAAAAGTGAAACCTGTCCCTACATCCACCGTCATCGTCATGGGAAACCGATGACACTCTCGGTGATGTGAAGGCGTGAAACGTAGTAGGCTACGCACCCTGGACGAGCGCAAATGGAGGAGAGAATATTCATGGGATTGAAAACGAAACAAAAGGAAAAATATGCGCACACATACACACTGCTCTACACCAGAAGCTCGATCAACCGACTTAGGTCGATATGGAACGCTTTCGATCGCCACCGATCGAAAGGTGAAAATAATCGAAAACGTGATCTGTTGGCATTGCCTTCATATTTTTGTTTTTTTTTGCTTTGTGGTTTGAGCAGAGAAATTTGCATAACGAATTGAAACTCGTGGAAAATGAAACTCACCCACATAAGGTACGCCTGACACCGTTAGTGACGCCGTGAGCGAATGAGTAGCAATTGGCCGTCAAAACGCGTCCGAAGCTTAGGGTTCGTCGCTTGCGTCGGCGTTGAAGTCATTTGATCGAAGCGAATCGCGCTGACGACGTGCACCGTGACAACGTGACGGAGAGAAAACAGTCAGCCAACGCACAGAAATGGCTGAAGAATGGTTTCCTGCAAACAGCTAGCTTTAATTTCACTCCCTGCTGTACGCTGGTGGGCATAATTTATCGATTGCTCGTTAGAGTTTTATTAGCACTTATCGCGAGGACACATTTTTGTATGCCATCAGTCCACGAGCCTCGATGACGCCTTGTTAGCATGTGTGAATGTAGCCTACGGCACCCCAGAAAACAAAAAGAAAAAAAGAAACCAAACAATACACTAATTTATCATCAGAGATCAATATGCATCCCTAATGTATCGATACTATGCTACTTTCCTCACTTAGGCGAGTTTCCCTCGGACGGCAACGCATGAAGACCCAATTTCTCAGCACAAAATTTATGGCTCTTTTGCTGGGGGTTGGTTGGTTGGTATGCTAATTTAATTATACGGCGCTGTTTCGGGCTGATACGGTTTCCCTAGCCACCGACGGCATGCGTTTCCTTTTTCGAGCGGGTGAAAGACGCACGGGTCTACATTAAAATCGAAGATCCTAAATCAAAAAAGGTCGAATGATTAGGAAAATGCACGAAAGTACAATTAACTGTAATGTGCTACTAAAACTGAAGCAGCCTGATGAGAGGAAATGAGCGCAATCTAAAAAACCGAATTTCCAATCCAAATACAACATCGTGCGAGCTAATTGAGAAACGGCGAATCAAACTTTACATTTTGAGGTTTTTTTTCTTGTTTCCACGGCCAATACGTCATCAGCTCCATATACCCGGGTGCACATTAACCTTTGGCTAATTTACGTCAAGAGCAAAAGAAAGATGTAACACCGGTGTGGATTACCACCTCTCGTATGGCTATTTGCTTCTGTTTGATCCAGCCAGCAGTTGAACGAAACAAAAAACTTCCCAAGAAAAAGACGAAGAGAAATTGGGAGACAGAAAGACCTTAGAAATCGGTTTGGCGATTTCGGTCCTACATTGTTTCCATTCTGCTGCCCCCGCGGCATGAGAAATTTGAAAAGAAAAAACCCGTCGGGATCGGTTTCATGCTCCACCAGCGGCGATGCCTCGAGCGCGCTTCACATTTCCGTCGTATATAAATTTTTTTTACTGACTTAGGCATACTAAACGCTAACAACATCATCGAGCAATCATCTTGTTTACTAGCGCTGCTAACAACGCGGCATAGCATTAATTGGTTTCGGCCGTAACTTTCACTGGCCCGAAGGGTTGCGGGTTTGGGGAGCATTATTGCGGGTTTTGCAAAACATTTTTACCATCTCCGGCCACCAGAGAAGCTGCCCAGTGGAGGTAGATTGCGCCTTATAATCGCACGCCAGCAAAAAGGGGATAATCCCCACCGAAAAGAAATTAGACAGAAAAAGTGGCAGTCCCGGATTGCAACACTTTTTGCGATTAAGTTCACACGATCATCAGCGGCAAAAGAAGGCATTTTCTACGGGGACCAGTTCCAGCATTTTTCAGCGGCATCCGAATGAAAATGGGATAATTCGCTGCGGGCTTCACTTATCACCTACTTAGCCTATTGCCTCATACCAGCGGTATGGCGTCACGGGCACGTGGCCTCGAGTTACGACAGTATCTTGACACAATTTTCCCACACCGGAACCCACCGGAACCGGAATAGACGTACCGTGGAGCAGCCACGTACCCCCGGGAGTCTGACAAATTGTTTAATAACCCACACACGCACACAATCTTCCGCGGTTGCGTGATGAAATGTGGATAATTTGTGGTCTTCGACCTTCTTCCAGCTTCTTCGCGCGAGTTCAACAACATAACTTAACCGCCTTTCGCTGCCTTTTGCCCGATCCATCCGGTGGAGCAATGAAATTAACCTCAATTTGTCGATGGTGAAGAAGCGTCACTCATCGTACCACGGTGGGGTGAACTTGAACTTGATCGAATTAGTGCTGGCGTACGGTCGAGCGAATGATGCAATGAGGCGGTTAATCGAGCCACCGATGGAAAAGTCACCGTTTGTCACAGCTTGGTCACAGGTGAGCGATCGAGCTCGTGGCGACGAATGGGGGGGGGGGGGGGAGGATAGCAAATTAGTTTTTCTATCGATTCTAAATTAAAGTCACTCCCATTCTTCGGCACGAACCAGCCACAGGTCGACCGGAAGGCGACAACATGTATGCCTCGCAGGCCCAAGATCCCGTTCGAGGCGGGAGAAAGAAAGAAAAAAAGCCACAACCGCTAACGGCATGTTTGCCTCAATTTAGCCCACATTCAAACTCATCGCCGGTGTTCTCGGTGCACAGCATTTAACCTCATTGTATACCTACAGCACTGCAATGAGCCTCACAGTGCGTGTGTGCGGAGGGTTCATTCGCAATTGAGTGATTGCGTAGCGAACGGGGTTTTTTTTTGCTTCTGCTTCTGATCGTTAACAATTCCAAAACCACGTGTGCTCCATCCATCGTGGTCGTCAACCAACAGGCGTCGGATATATGCGAGATTGGAGATGATGGGCAAGAAAGCTGCCCAAATGTTGCCAAACAAAAGCTGATTCGAACTCAAATGATCGGCAAATCGGATCGTGCGCTCGATCGTGAGCTTACGGTTGGCTGTTAATAATATTCCGTTTGGAAAAAAAAACATCAACAACTCTCAATTAGACGGTGGATTTATCACGAATGGGCATGGAGGTAACAAATGAAGAGTTGTTTTGGCGAATGAAGAAAAGCACTAACAGGAACAGAGGTTTTCCATACAACAACAAGATCTTTTCTTATGTTGAGTCAAATGAGAAAATGGGCATCACATTGTTTTTGGGAATTTTTTCGTTGCAATTTGATGCTCACCTATTATATCATAGCCAGGGGTATTACCATTTACCTTTACTTTATTGGTGCCATTATGCATTCCGCCGGTCGCAATAGACGGAATGCTAGCAAAAACGCCATACACGTGCGGTATTTGCGTGTGGCATGTAAGACATTCTTGCCCCATGAGAAAACACGCTTCTTCAACACCTGCAGTAGCGGAGCGATCCGATTTCCAGCCAGAACTAGCCGCTAAAAGGCGCTTCACTACGATATCTAGCTTCAGCTAACGGCTGTGATCGTTTTGCATTCATCGTTCGCGACTGCTTTGCATACATTTTCCATTGATCTGCCGTTTGGAATGCATAATGGCAGTCAGTCATTTTCCATACGGTAGGTTCCAAGCCGCCGTTGTCTTCGGAATCTTCCTTTGGGTAGAAGGAGTCTGGTGCGTTCCGTCTCAAGCCACACATGCCGGTGAAGCGACAACCTGCCCGACCTAATTCCGGACGAAGCGATTTAAATATTCTGCTCATACCGTTGCGGTCTTGGTGTCGGTTGGCGTGCGGAAATCGAGAAAGTCGCCCCATGTTGGGATAGAAGAGACAGGAACTATCATAATGAGTGAGCCATAAAACCACGCGGGCGCACAATCATACACCGGACCGCCCCCAGAGATCATTTGTGCTAAAGAGAAAAAGCTCATCAAAACCGAGGGGAGATAGGGGATTCTGCGCGTTTGTTTTTTGTTCACATTTTCATATCGTTTATTTTTGCATTTTTTTTCACCCATACCACAGAACCCGATCGTTTCATCACAGCGTGGCGAGGATGGAGAGGAGAACGAAACAACAAAAAAAAACGCCAACGGATCTAATCGATGCGAATCGCAAAAAGCGGAAGCGGAAAGTACTAAAAATAGAAAGAAAAAAAAAAGCACACTACAATAAATTCAATCAGTATTGAGGAAGTAACCGGGAGGAACCATCACCGGAGCCACATCGAACCGGGAAAATCGGACCTTGGCGTAACGATGCGTGGCTTCTGCCCGGAGGGGCGTCGAGGGGCGCAAAATAGCAGACTTTTCTCGGCGCAGGCAACGGTCTTTTTTTGTTGTATGTTATTCCCTGCTTAACCCCACGACACACCACCATACCGGAGTGCCGTCGTCAGATGGGC
Source organism: Anopheles nili (assembly GCF_943737925.1). NCBI lineage: Eukaryota > Metazoa > Arthropoda > Insecta > Diptera > Culicidae > Anopheles > Anopheles nili. The sequence continues at coordinate 44,482,634 of NC_071291.1, read as the reverse complement.
ATGGCAGCGATAAGGCACCATGTCGGCTGTGCTGATCATTTTCCCAACCAGGTGGTCTTCGAGAAAGGCTAGTTAAGGGTGCGTCCGATCGTATAATGCATTGGTCGATCACGCTGGAAGAAGACTAACAGCACCATTAGCGAAAGAACCAGGGGAAAAAGGCCCTTCGAACGTACCGGACCGGATGCACTCCGGGTCCCCGCGAACTAACTGCTGTTGATTTTGGCAATTAAACTGTCGAAAAGAAAAGTAAATCTGCACCGAAAGGAAGGAACCCAAACCCGAAGGCCAGGCCAGGTCCCGGTGTTTGTTTTGCCTTGTCCATTCGCGATGGCGGTCCGGCTGGTAGGAAAACCGGAGGGGTTTTCTATTTCGCAGCTTTAGCTTTTTTTCTTTCTGCCTTTTTTCGGACTTCCCCCGCCCGAGTGAATGGAATGGAGGGACGTGCACAATTTCTGGGCTATTAGGTAGCATTTATTTTGGAACAATTGGCCCGGTAACTGTTTTTTGGTGATTTACGGGAGTCCGAGGATGGGGCCGTATTTTTTTTATATTTACCTGAGAGCGCTCTGAGAACCCATCGTACGGGATTTGGCATCTTCTTATTCGATTTAGACTAGGTGCTGGAACGGGAGGGGGAAATTGATTTCCCATCGTTCTTAAAACGGCGCGGAGGACACCGAAAAAAAAGGCGCCCCAAGTGGTTAGGTAAACTATTTATTTCAGTTAGCGATCGGTTATCGGTTGCAAACGAGCAACCATTAGTCGTAAGGGAATGTATTTATTTGCAAAACAAAACAAAAACATTGCATCCATCCAAAGCTGTACATAGTGTAAAATATTCAAATACAGAGCTAAGCAGTTATATACTACAATACTGTTGGTATTCTCCTCTTTATTTGTTCTATTGAGAAATTTCCTTTCCCACACATACATTTCGGGGAAATATATTATATTTGTGTTGTTTGTCCGCATAAATCCAGTCGGCATTCTAATGCGGAAAAGTCAATGAAAGAAAGCAGTAAAGTTTTATCTCTTAACACATTTTAGTTGCATAATTGCAGCACCGAGTGTATGAGGACGATTTGAGTGATCAGAAATTCAACATAAACTTGGTTGCTATGGTGATTATGGTATAATAACGCACAACCATTTTCGCGCAAATATGCCCTGGACGCCATAAATATTTGTTTGTAACACTTGTGCAGTGAAGCAAGTCTAATGAACTAGCACAAATTGGTCCACGTTTGGTTGCCAATTGCTTTAATTTGACATGTTCCGTATTTTTTCGGTGTGGAATGTTAACCGTATGATTCAAACAACGCACAGTACGGATCGGTTACAAAGCGGTACTGTCCCTGTCACACACGCCTGAGTACACCTGGAATGTAGAATTTAAATTTCCTGCACCGACCGTTGAATGGGCAGCATCCCGAGGTCGAACATCTCAGTCGGTCAATTTGCCTTCCTATCGCAAGGGATTGTGTGAGTTTTTCTTACCACTAGTATCAAGTATCAATGCGGAATTTCGCGCAAAGATCGTGACGACACCGTTTTCTCTTTCATGGCCTACTAGAATTTCTCCACCATCATCAGCTGCCGCCGGAAGGTGAATGACAAACGATTCACCTTTAGCTAGTCGTTTTAAACCGGTAGGTGATGTGCTTAGCCCCTTCAAGGGGGCCAATCGTCCGAATCTTCCGACGATCACTCGGGCAGCTGAAAGCTCGCCTGCAAAATGCAACCACGAAGCATTCACCTTCGATTGGCCCTTGGTTGTTGCGGCAAATGCAATCTCCTGGATTCCGGTGCATACGAAACGAATCGTGCACAGCCGGGATCGGATATGGGGATATGAGCAACTTGTGCGGTGTGGGGAAAGAAAGTGTCATCTTCATCGCCCAAGCCTGGCCCTTCACGATGTAGCATCGGGCCTTAATGTGACCTTTGTTTAACTATGGTTTTTTTTGCAAGCGCTGAAAAAGCTCACGAATAAGACAAGTGAAAGCCAAACATATCACTTTCAGCACGTTCGGAACGACATCGATACGATGACGGTTTCTTCTAGTAATTTTTATGATTAATACAACTTATTCACTTGTAATAGTATTCGCAATGTGAAGAATTCATCCATAGAAGTACCGTATACATTAACCGAGCAAGAGCATTTTCTCAATAGGAGGTCGTTTTTTGCAACGTAATATCTCGAACTGTGATATTTTCATAGCGTGGAAAACACGTAAAACCAGCATATTTTCGGATGTGTAAAAAATTCTCAAGTAAAGTGTCAATACATAGGATGCCCTTGACTTCACTTAGATTTCGTTTGAACAAATATTTTAAAGGCTGAAAGAGTGATATCAGATGGATCCACAAAGTCCCCAGCGAAACTAACTGTTTCTTATGAACGTGCAGCAACTGTTGCTGGGGCCGGTTTCAATTTCGAGTGTCATCAAATCTAACCGCCAATCTACGTTCGCAGCTTTTCGATTGAACCGATCGTTCCCATGAAATCGCGTTCCTTAGCTAAGTGCTGAAAGTGATTTCAAGTGACCGTTAATGAACGAACGTGGCGCCGGACCCATCGCAACTGGCAGCATTTATGTGATTTTTAGTTTGCTTTCTTCTTTGTGAAAAAAATCATCGATCGTTCACCCGTTCGAAACATGCCGATAAATATCGGAACACCCGTTAGATCTCGTTACTGACCGGAGAGTAGGCCAGCAAATCGTTATCGAAAACTGGTCATTCCTCGCAACAATAGAAAAGAAGGAACTCATCAAAATGCCAACCCTAAATGGGTTACATCATGCGGAATATTTTTTTTTAATAAAATATCATCTCCTTTCCTCTCCAGTTGCTATACCGGAATATATCTGATCCCGTATCTGAATCTGTTTTCGTGGAATATTCTCAATAAATTACTCTACCTAACGAATGTGTTCAAACCGATTTAAGTGATCATATTATCCTTTTCGTATATAAAATATTCTTTTACTACAACTTTAAGAACGTTAGCTAAATAAAGCTTGAATCAAATTTCCTTTTCAACTTTATTTTTGCAATTTAATATGATCGATTTGGTTTTCAATGTTTTTTTGCAGATCGATGTAGAAATGTAGGGAATAAAGTAAAACAAAATGTGTGGTTTTTTAACTGTTGGTGATCGTTTGTGATCATTAGCTTAAACAAGCCAAGATAAAAGTTGTTTAAAAAATCTTTCCCAAATTAAAACTAGAAAAGCCAAAACTTACTTCATTTCAAAGCAATTTTTAAACATATAATATGATACTTTTACATTGTGTACCGTTACCGTATACCGTTAAGATAACGTTGGATTTATAACAAAAATGTTTATTATCAATGACAATGTAAAATGAAAAAAACAACTGATCAATTAAAAACAAATCAAAATGAAGAGGAGCTAAACGAGATTGCAGAGCTTAAGGCTACACATTGGAGTATTATAGAGACTATGGCGTATTAATTATCATTTTATAAATATGATCACATAATCTTTATGGCAAGATAAACTCATTGACCAAATGCATCGTAGCCCAACGAATTTAAACCCTAATTAAGTGTTACTCTCGCGCTGGATTTAGTAATCGAATGGCTTATGAAGTATAATATTTAGCAGGTCTATCAAATTCTAAACCAAAACCTAGAGAAACCAAGAAATTGTGTGAACTTTTTTTATTTATACCAAATAACCACACGACAACTAACTAGCTCTTGTGATATTGCATTGTCGTACTCCGAGAAACACAAAAATCAATTACGAACAACGATAGTAAATTTAAATACAGCTGTATTTTAGGACCTACAAATTACGCTATACAATATTTATAAAAACAGTCTTTACACATCAACGGCTCGCATGTTACGCGGATTGCAACGCTACAGCTTCCAGCGTCTTCCGAGACAGGTCGGATGGACAGCATCGATTCTAACGAACCGTTTGATTAAGGAACTTTCTGGTTGATGCCTCCGCCTGTAATGCCACCACCGCCGCCCATCGGATTACTTAACATGCTACCTCCTCCCACGCCATTGTGTTGCGTAATTCCAGCACCGTTTTGCTGTTGCTGCGGTTGTTGCTGCTGCTGCGACTGCTGTTGTTGCTGCTGCTGTGCCAGAGAGGACGTAGCATTCACACTGCCCCCATTAGGACCGTTGTTGCTGTTACCGTTGTTCGTACTGATGCCACCACCGCCGGCTCCGTTGTTGGCGTTGGTGCTACCATTATTGCTGCCATTGTTACTGTTTGGCATGATCGCTGGATCGTTTGATAGGAGCGTGCCTTGAACGCCACCTCCGACCGGTTGACCACCTACAGCCAACCCGGTAAGGCTGGTTGTGCCAAGCGCTGTGAGTCTCGTACGCCGCCTGGTGTAGTGCTGCCAGAGTAGAATGGCCTGATCGTCGATAAACTTGCAACACTGGGCGCTTACAATTTCGCGCCGAAAGTGTTCGTATTGCAGAAGGTCCAGAAAGTAGAGACACATGGGGAATTTGAGATATTTTGCGTACTCCGGTTCCTTCCAGTACAGCAGATACTTCAGATAGTTTACGAATGCCGCATCTTTAAAGTACCCGCGTTGCGCCAAAACTGAAAGTTTGGATGTTGAGGAATTAAATGCATCCAATTCTGCTGTAGCATCAATCTATTGACTTACAGTGCAAATAATTGGGGTTGGCTAAACATTGCACAAATTCTAATTCGACCTGAAATCTGAGCTTTTGCGCATCTTCCGATTCGACCGGCACTGAAACGTAAGAAATATATCCAGCAAAATATGTCGAAATTTTAATACTGTGATGAGATGTTTTGTTAGAAAACGTCACCCTTCTTCATGTACACAGGGAAGCGATATACAGAGAGCTAACTGAATGAGTATACCGAGTGAGCATGCCAATTAGGGGTATCTTAGTCCAGTAGCAGATAGAAAGGTAATTTCATGTTCTACATAATCTAAATATAGCCTGCCAATCGCAAGCTTTTGTCTGTTGAATTTGCTACTATTTAGTAAATAAAAAAACATAATTTTGAAGATAAAAACAGCATAGTGAAAGAAAACAAATAGAATGGAATAGAAAAAATAGAATAACATAAAGTACTTACATTTACCCTTCCCGACCATTTTATTAGCCATGGCTTTTAAAGATTTGTGAGTATGGATGTATGTGCTTCAATTTTACTTGAACAGTAAGAAATTCTAACGCTTTAGTCTATGACCAATGCTTTTTTGTAACCGGGACAAAGTGCTGGACAGAGTAACAGATAAAGGGAAGCTTGAATGCGAACAAAACGGAATAAATATGTGTGTCAGATGACAGACAGAACGTTTACTGATCTGCGGTAAAACAGGCAATACTATCCCCCCGATAGATCAGGATATTGTGACTGTCAGGTTCTAACGATAAGGATAATAAAGGTGGATTTCGCTATTCAATCGCTATCCGCTTCCCTCACGCCGATCATAAGCTAGAGCAGGAAAATGTGGACGACCATTTAATTTGAGGAAGAAAAGAGAGAAAGAAAAACAAAACAGGAGCTCATTATTTACAACATAACAAGAACGGTGCTAGAAAGGAAATACATATATTGTGTGTGTGTTCGTATGAGAGATTTATGTACACTAATAACAATCTCTAAGTTTTCCAATAGCACTGGTTGAGCGTGCAACTTACAAAAGACAGCAATTTTCAATTAGAAAAGAATCTATAGTCAAAGCCCAATCGGTTCTTCGCTCAAATCTTAGTTGCTGATGGAAAACGAACTTTTCTATGAATATATCGTGCATTAACTGTTTTTTATGTTGCAATTCTACTTCTAGCGTCGTATAAATGATCTTTGCTATTGATTGATGGTTGTACAGTTTTGTTTTCGCTAAACATCGATAAGCCACACTCAGAAGAATTGCAATCAACAACAGGAACAGTCGATTAAGGCATTATTTGTTCAAATGCGCCTCCAAGCTTTACTATGAGAAGTATACAACTTACAAAGGCAAAAGGCCGGAGCAAATGGGGAACATCAACTGCCGGGTATATGAGATTTCCGAAAAAGCAACTTCAATAGTAAACAAGGCTACGCAGTGATTAACACTATAAGGGGAAAGATTCATCAGCAATTACAACAAAATTTAACTGAACATGTACACATAAGATAAAGTGCAATGTATGCGCATAACTTGGCCATCTAAACACAGGAAGATAATAAGTAAAATATATGATTTATGTTCTGCAGGAGCATAATTGTACTCACGACCGTATGGGTTCATTATAGACATTCCACAGTTCCGCTATATGCGGCATAAACTGATTTCAATACAGGTTCACTCGAGTATCCTCTAAGGAACGGCCGTTTTCCATCGGGACGTAGCCGCAAACACTTTTCACGCGGCTTCTGTCGACAGATTTGCTCGCAAAAACGTTTTTTCTTCCTTCACTTTCACACAAACTTCTTCTTTTACTTCTTGACCAAGTAAAGCGGCATTATTGTCCTTAATGGTAGCAGAACACGTGTTGCATTTATGAAACACTTGACGGGCTACGTCTATCCAGATGCCTTTTTGTATGCGCAAAGCGAGAAAAGGGGGTTAAGCTTATTTTAATTGAGCAAAATTATAAAAACCCTAGCCCACAACAATACGTACCAGCCAAAACAATTGCATACACATACCGTAATGTACATTATGAGTTATCAAACGTCATATAGGAATCGACTTATTCGAAATGCCAGACTGTTTAAATCAAATTCTCAAATTCAAATGCAAATTGTGTATTAATCTATTGTACAGTATATAACAGCATGCACTAGATATGAATAAGGCATGTTCTAGATTGACTATTGTCTGTAATTCTAAGGATCTCACAGAAGATATAAATCCGAACAAACGGAAATCCTTGTCGATAGGTTCATAATAACCTTGGTAATGTTCGAAATGAAATATTTCGTTTCATTCTATAATACGCGAGATTACATATTTTTTCTAACTCTACACGGCTTTAGATTAGAGAAAGAAGGCAAAAATAAATCGTTTGTCCAATAACCTATCGGATACGTTCAATTGCAACGAATCGAACTTTCTGATATGATGTACATTCCATGCATGACGTTTAAAATGTCATCATTCTGTACCATTCGATGTGTGTATGTTCGTGCAATGGTTTGAAAAATATTATTCGTCGTGAATATGTTAATAGTTTGATTATTTTATTCTTTCAAGCGAAACCGTGCACGGTGCGTTCTTTTTTTAATTTGTAGTATAAAGGAAAAACAATCAATGTGCATCCAAACGTGATGACATTTTAAATTTAATGTGCTGTTTTCTCTGAGTAACTAACTCCTACGCAAAGCAAAGAAGAAGAAAAAGACATTTTCGTGTTGAAAGTGGAAAGTGAGTTGGTTAGACTAGTTTTCCTTTTTGCTTGAGAAAAAACCTTTTCAACGTAAAGAACAGTGAAATCGAACTACCCCAGGTTGCCTGATGGGTAGGCGTAGTGTGTTGACCCTTTTCCATATAATTGCAGTGTGAAGGAGCAGTGTAAAATTGAAAAAGTAGTAAACAAAGGATCGACGCGGCCAATGCCACTGGTACAGATCAGCAAAGTAGCATCTTGCTTGCCTGAAAACAGCACTGTCTAGTGGCAAACGCTAGAGAGGACGTATCTTCCCTATAAGGAGAGCTTTCAGGTCTGAAGGACAACAGCAGCGCAGCAAAATGCCTCCGTATCGATATCCTACCAACAACTTCACTTACGTTAGCTCATGCGTAAAGTATATGATATTTTTGCTCAACTTCGTGTTCTGGCTGTTCGGGGGATTGCTCATCGGCATTGGATTTTATGCGTTTGTGGACAAATGGCAGGCCACCGGACTGATAAAGCTAGAAACGTTCTACGACATTGTGCTGAACCTCTCGCTGGTGATGATCATCGCAGGGGCCATCGTGTTCGTCGTTAGTCTCGCTGGGTGCCTTGGGGCCCTGCGTGAAAACACCTGCCTGCTGAAGTTCTACTCGCTCTGCCTGTTGATCTTTTTCCTCTGCGAAATGGCCATTGCCATTACCGCGTTCGTATTCCCGCACAAAGTGAACGCTGTGCTTGAGGAGTCGTTCACGGACAAAATCATTACGACCTATCGGGACGATCCGGATTTGCAGAATCTCATCGATTTCGCTCAGCAGGAGTTTAATTGTTGTGGTCTGAGCAACGAGGGCTACCTAGACTGGGGCAAGAACGAGTACTTCAACTGCTCGTCGCCCAGCGTGGAAAAGTGCGGCGTGCCGTACAGCTGTTGCATCAATGCCACGGACATCTCCTCCGGTTTGGTGAACATCATGTGCGGCTACCATATCCAGCAGCAGTCGGTTGCGGCGGCCAGTAAAAAGATTTGGACCAACGGTTGCATCGAAATTGTGCGCGTGTGGGCCGAACGAAACCTGTACTTGATCGCAGGCATCGCTCTCGGAGCCGCCATCAGTCAGCTTTTCGTCATCTATCTGGCCAAGACGCTCGAAGGACAGATCGATCTGCAGAAGAGTAGTTGGTCATAGTGAATTTACGTGGGGTGGGGAAGTGGTGGTCGACCAGTATGAGCAACCTAGCAGCAGCGAGCGCATGAAAACCACAAAGAGCACGCAGGCAATGGCAAGAACGCGCGAAATAGAGAGAAAAAAGAGAAAGATAGACAGAGAGAGATTAAAAGACCAAGCAACAACAGAAAGAAAATCTTGCAAGGCACAAAATCAGTTTCAGAACAAGTCTGCGCATTCACAACGGCAACATGAACAAATCAGCACGTTATTTTCCTTCATCTTATTCGCAGCACAAGGCGACTGAGTAAAGCACCCGCTCTGCATTGCTCAAGATGTGGGCTTCCAATTTCCCCTACCACGCGATCGTGCGCGATCGCAAGAGTGGTTTGAATTTGCGCAAATCAAATCTGTGGTTAAGTAATCGAAACCTGCTTCGCCTGTGTGATCATTAGCTTGCGATGTTTTTAAAGCTTAGACAAGCGTCAGTATGGGCACGTAGGCAATGCAACACACTAAAGGCAAGATAATCTACCTTCGATGGACAATTAGTAGATGTTTAAGAGAGAAAGAGAGAAACAAATGTGTTCTATGTTTCGTGAGTTAATGAAAGTGAATTCGAAAGTCTTCTTGCTACGTTTGGGCGTCGTTAATCTACGATTAGTTTCATCTCACGATAATAGTTTAGCTGCATTCCAAATGTTAAAACATCTCAACAGATAAACCAAGGATGCTTTTGATCTCCTTGAAGCATCAACGGGAGGTAGATGATAGAAGGGTGACTAGTAAAATAGTAGATCCGCCTCAGCCGCCCTAGACTATGACGGTGGTTAAATGGTATGCATTCAGTTTCTGCTCCTAATGCTCTTGTATTATTCCATTTCTCATCGATTCTCCTGCACAAGAACGACTGATATGCACAAGAGAAGCCCCGAATGATAACAAACGAAAGACGATAAAGTACGCTTGAGCGCGTAAACTACTGTGTAGACTGTTATTAGTAATCTTTTGCAAATTCCATGCGGCAACATCACTCATGCATTCGAAATTGTAAGATAGTAAGACCAACTAAGTAGCTGATAGTTCGTGGTTCCTTTCACGAAGTAATATCTCGTCATGCCGGATCCCCGATGGTTACTGCGCACGCATAGCAAAACCATACCCATGTATCTCATTTTAAATCTCTAAATTGCGTTCGCGCCAGAGGGCTGAGCAGCATAAGATCAAATATAACAAACTACCCGTAAACAAGCATTTTCATTCGTGATGTTTCTTCTGGATGTAGTGAAATAATCAACAAGTAATAACTCCACCTGTGCATTTGAGCCTGCCAGCTCACTTGCAAGTATTGTTTAAAAGTTTTAGAGAAACGACACGTGGCCCGAAAACGGAGAATGCCCGAAGGGCTATGAAAACGAACGTGACGACTGCTGGTTTGAATGTAAAGCCAATTCTATGTCATATATTTGTAAAGCTCAATAGAATTGTATTTAATAGGTATTTGAAAATGAATAAAGAGAACGTAAAATCGTGTCATAAACTGTGTACAAAATACTCTTTGCATTACTTCTAGCTAGCCGGTTTTCCGTCGTTTCAATATCTTCTTTAGTTTCGCACGCTAAGTGATTAAGTTGTTTGCGGAACAACATACGATGAAAACATATTTTCTCTGCTTAGTGATAGTGTTAATCTGTATTCAAGGATGAAAGCGGAAGTTGTATATGTTCCAATTCGGATGATATAATATTCCAGGAAGAGCATTGTACGGGAGCCTTCGTTTGTCTCCAACTATGTAGTAATGAGGTTATTCCAGAGTTTATTTAAGATAAGAAAAGGAGTGGAGAAGATAAAAACTATACTCTGTCTTATTTTGCATATTGGCATAGCACTTTTGAAATTTGTACCATTACACATTGTTCACTCGCAAGACACGCATGTTTTCAGTTCATTTTACTTAAAACTTGAACTTAAGCTGAGTCTTTAGACCTGTTCCCCTCATTTATCGGCTTGGCTTTAGTTCGATATAGCCAGTAAATTCGTGAATACCATGCTTCCAAAAATATGTAACACTAGTTACCTTTATTTACAACCATTTTAAACAGAGTTCATTCGTTTCATTTAACCAACCATTTATCGATCAGTCAGGTTTAAGGCTAGAACAAGAATAATAAAAATACTTCACTATCTTCGTCTGCGATTAGAATGGTGATGATGATCCCTGTCGTTGCTGTTTCTTCTGCTGTCCTTATCGTACCTATGACGACTGTGTGAATCGTTATGTCGGTCGTTACTGTGCCTATAGCGATCATCGCGCGAGTATGGCTTTTGATGGCGATCCGGGTAGTGTGATCGGTCATTGTGAAGCATTTTCGTGCGCAGGGAAGTCTGTTGTTCATTAGACGCCGTCGACTGGTCGTCGTATGGCGCTAATTCTGCCCCGCATAAATGTGGACCCAAACGCATCAACGCGCCAACTTTCGAATGAAACATGTCTGGAGCGATGTTCATTGTGCCTGGCAAGGCAGCTTGTCCGTAAGCAAAGCCTAAGCTGTTAAGAATTCTCTCATTCGTAGATGATGCATCCGGAGCAAAGCCGTTTGCCTCCATTGCTGGTGGATCATGCAGAGGATCATCGTGAAAACGGTTACCGCTGGTAGTGGTTGGATTTTTGAAGTTAATCAAAGGAGAAGCCGCACAGTTCGGCCCGTTGCCAGTCTTTCTGTCCAGTTTCAGCATACGTTGAAAGAGTGACGTGCCATCGAGAACTTTCATAGCGTACTCAACGCTGCAAGCGTGCGTATATGTGATGAACGAGTATGAGCGTTGTCGTTTATCTGCATCACGGGGAATTTTAACGTTCTCTACTGGGCCAGCCTATAGAAAAGAGACATTTAAGTTAGTATGAAAATAACTGCCATCGCCTGAAAAAAAAACACCACTTTACTCACTTGAAGGAACAATTCATACAGCATTTCTTCCGTAACCTTTTCGCTTACATTGCCGCAATAAAGCGTCCTATCGTCTTCGCTCATGCTGACTGTTCAAATGCTTTCGCGTAGTTCCAACCTAACAAACTGCTGCTTAATTATTGCATAGATTGCTTCAACAGGAAAATGCCAACGAATTAAAAGCAACACTTTTTCTGGATATTTTTACCGTCGGTGCATACGAAAGCACAAGTTTGTTTGTTTACAATCCAATTTTCCGCGAAAATTTCTAAGCGGTAAATCGTTTTGTTATTTTACCACTCGCACAAAACTTGTTTTTATGGTTGTCAAAGATTTCACTTCCCAAGGTATATACAGTTTACGAAGTCAAGCAAATCGCCACATATTCAAATTTACGAACAGTATCATAACTGTTATACTGCAGATTAAAATTGTGCTTTCTTCATATCAATCAGTTTATCGTATTCCAACTATTTTGGTTACGAACAAGCTGTACGCATTGGATGCTCATAAAGAGAATAGTTTAAAAAGACGTTGGAAGTATGTTAGATCAAGAACAATTGATTTTGTATATATTGTATTAACCTACTGCTTGTATGAAATGAATGCATTCTCGCATTTAATATTGAATATTTAATAAAATATCAAAACGTGTTTTATTATCTTTCGAAGAATTGTACCTTTAGTTTACAGTTGTTTGATCATCATCCGATATCAGCGGCAGGATGAAATATTCCACGAAGATATGAGAACTATCGCTATTCTCTATCATAACCTGTAGTCCCAGTAAACCCTCGGTGTTCGTACGAAGTGATACTTTGGACGCCAATGCTAGAGTACGCATTGCGAGACGGAAATGTTGAAATTTATACCGATTACGATTCGCAACTGAGCAGTTGAACGTAATCAGCATGTCGCTGGTATTTGTTATTTGTACGCAGGACTCTGAGTGTAGCTCTCCAAACGAATTTAACATAAGATGTGGCGCATCGGGCGAGATACTAACTTCAATTTCGTCACAATTGCGATCCAACTCACTGAGCAGTTGGAAAAACTCCATACCTTTCACGTTGATTTTGCTTAAAATCTGATCATCTTCGAAATCCAGCTCCATGCAGTCAAACGATTCAATCGTGCGCATCGAACACTCCGTAACGAGATTATCCGCTCCACCGTGCTGCTCCAATATGGTAATTAAAGGAGCGCCATTACCCTTGTGCATCATCTTAAGACTTGAATCATTGTCCCAACTAGTGAACATACTCAGGCAGTCTGTAAACACCTTCAAGTTGATCCCAAACGTAACAAATGGTTGTGTGGAATCCGTATTTGCGGCATCAGGACAGGCTTGTTCAGCCATCTCAAGCTTAAAATCGGAGAAACATGCGCGAGTAACGTACGCTGAGGCCTGAATACTCTTAGCATCCTCAACAATGATCTTTAAACCATCATTGCTCAACTGCATCATGGCATTCTGGAGTGAAGAAGAAGGAAATGAAATTAAAACATATTCAGCATCCGTGTGAAAATCGATTATGCTTTTCGCTTGTAACTTACATCAACAAAATTAATTGCTTTCATGACGTTGTAAAATGTTGAGAATTTATTCAACACAGATTGGAATTGTATCTTGCTGTACTGCGATTGGGTCACCATTTTTGGGTTTGAAATTATCCCTTTACCAAATAGACGCTTTGTTCTTTGCATCAAACACTCTGCTACAGCAAACGGTGGGATTAGTGTTTCGAAGTTTGTTTAAAACAATCCTTTGCAAAATTTTGCTTCAGGCTAATAAGCGTATCTTCGGAAAGGACTTTCTCTGTCGTTTTACCAAGTATGAGAGCTAACCGAGCAGCTAACACGTGCTTACAAGTGGGTTGGTTGTTTTCACTCAACACGTTTCCTCTAAACGATTCGCACGCGCAGAAATTGATATGTGGGAAAACTTTGTACACCGTGCCTAGTTGCGACCCAGGAACTTCAACCAGAGCAGAATCACCGTCCGGTGTGCGATAAAGGGTAATCAGCTGCTTTCCATCAATTATTTCGATCGCTCGAAGTAGCAGACGGTGTCCAAAAAGCGCTTCCAGCTCCAACAGGTGCAGATTACAAACTGAAAAGAAAACAACGTTGAGCAGAATACCGGTTCAAATCAACTACACAATGTAATACATTCGATACACGTTCAAACAGCAGTATTTCAATCAGTATTTCATCAAAATACATTCTTACAGTTTGTAAGCAAGAAATTAGTTTGTGTAAAAGTTGATATTGATTTTGTATACAAAAATATTGAAACAGTACCTATGAGAACACGTACAACGGATTCATCTCAAATAAATCCACGTAATGAACCGAAATATATAAACATGTGAACATTTAGTGACAGCTTTTTGTTTATGAACGGAGAGGGGTGTTCAAGTATTTCTCATGATCGGCCCAATTCTATGCAACTGATATACAAATATCGTAAAATGTGAGAATACTTTTACAATATGTGTAGGTACCTCAGAGAATTCATTACATGATCCGTATGGCTTGATTTACAAAATTGGAAACCAACCCCTGTAGCACATATTCTTACTACGATTTGCCCTCTCGCTTACACTTTCCACCGTGGGCGCCCTTTAAACTCGAATGCAGTGTTATTTGTTGTATTGTCCGTTGTGCCATAGTACGCGACGGCTACGATTGGTGCTTTCTGTTTCGGGCTAGGTACATTCTGTTTTATTAGCACAAACAATCCGGGGGCAAAGCTAGGTGACGATCTCGCGCAAGTTTAGGAAATAGTTCAAACCCTAGCACATAGTTTGTTCGAGAACAAAGAAACAAGGGACATAATTATTTCGCTGGAATCGCCGTGATGTTCGCGGATGAGTGGGGTTGTGGTCGTCGATCGAACACATTCCAACGCAGCAAAGGACACAATTAGAGAATGAAAGCAAGCGTTACCGTTGGTGACAGTGGTGATTCGTTATCGTGTGTAAGAGTGAGAGAGAAGGAGAGGTGCAAACTAGGTAGAATTCGCGCTTATCATCACGCATTCAATCGATGACGGGCGCGAACGGTAATAAAGCGAGCGAACGGAACTACCAGAACGCATCTCAGCGATAAGAGTGAACCTCATGTCAAAAGTAAAGCGAACCGAAACAGCCTGTGTAAAGTTCCACCCCTTAAACGCTCACCTAAACAAGGCGTTGTCCATGTTCGAATGTTGTTACAAACTTGTGCAACGTTCTGTTCTAGCAACGTCGACAAACGGTATCGTCTTTTGCAAACGCAACTGGTGGTATGGGTAAAGCAGGAGATTGAACATGCGTACAGTCGTGCATTATGCAGAAGCGATAAATGCATAACGCCACATGTCATGATCGAGAACCTTGCTTACTTTGGGACTTTCTTCTATTTTTGTTATTGCAAGGACACTCTTGCATATCCTTTGCACTTACACTACATCATCGTTGAGAAAATAATTTTACAAATCAAACGTACACGTTGAACGTCATCAGCATTGAGCAGTACTCGCAGTTTCCTCATCTCATGGATCCCTCGAAGGATCATATTTTGTGTGTGCATTCTCCACCGCTCTACATCGTTAAATCTAACGATCGTCTAATGCACGCTGCGTCTCTTTCTTTACGCCTGTTCATTCTCGCGTCTGCTCCGCTGGTGTGTTTGTGTTTACGAGTTTCCGATTTTTGTGCGTGTACATGCAAAGGAGCAAAATTCGCCCAGCATTTGGTCGATCGCGTGTTTACATTAAACGAGAGTAAATGAGACGAGGGAATGAGGGAGCTAAAAGTGAGTGAGCGAGAGAGCACGAAAGCTGCGATCACCAACACTGAGCAAAAAGCGCGATCCATGCCGTGGACCCGCGAAGGCCTGTCCGATCCGCGATCGTTCGCGTGCGTTCGCGCTGCTCTCGAAAGTAAACCCGCGGGGTTCGAAAGAGCCGCCAGCTCGTTCTCTGTGTTGATCCGTCGTCGAGGAACGTCCATCTCGATCGCGTCGCGCCAGTGCGGGGGTTTTCACAGCGTAGTAGTGTGCCGCTCGATCGAAATAAGGGGTTTTCCGCGTGCTGCTCGTAGTTGATTTTCCATCGTCCATTTAGGTCGGTTCTCATTCAACAGCCATTCAACAGCTGACGGTTGGGTTCGAAAACGAAAACAAAAAGTTAACCAAACCGAAACGTCCGCGCTTAACAGCAACGAAAGGTGCAAAACCGTGTCCTGCTTCCCTTTTAGGTTCATTAACAACGTCCCGCTCTCAACGTGTGCAAACTGAACGCATCTTCTTCGAAGCAGACAACCACACAACACACACAGTCCCATTCTTCAACAACGAGCCCGAAACAGCGGTCAAGATCACGACATAAGTTAAAGATAGAGCAAAAAATAATAATAATAACCAGAAATACGAAACAGTGAAAGGAGAAGCGCCAGGCAGAAGCAAAAAAAAAAGTCGCCCTCCACACAACGAACCGCAATAACGAAACTTGTCTCTCGGCAGAAAAGCGACGGGAAAAATAACACGATTAACGTGCGATCTGATCTGCCAACATTCTGACCCAGAAACGCTAACCAGGTGAATTTGGTTGGAAGTATTCTGCCTTCTGGCGCCTGATCTGGGCACCCGGATTTCGACCTTTACGTGCGTGCGTGTGTAGTGTGTGTTGAAGGTGGTGGTTTTTGGGGTTTTCTTCGACGTCATTTCGCGTGTGCGTGCCTATCTACCCGGCCAACCCGTGCACCAGAAGCAGGGTATGTTTTGCGGTTTTGATCGTTTGTGATCAGGTTGCCGTTCAGGGCCCGTGTTTCATTGCCCAAGCGACTCGTAACTGCTGCTGAGGAGCACTTTTCACATCACATTGCACCGCAAGGAGACAACCAATTGAGAGTTGGGGTTGGCCACATTCGCGGCTTGATTAGGAGCTTCGATAAATCGAACGAAACGGGACTACGACACGCGACACACCATATCCCAGGCAGCTCAGAGACAAAGGTCAACCTTCTTTTATTTTGTGTGTGTGGTTAACACAAGCCAGCAAGCGGGTCGAATTTTTCCGACCGTTTCTATACAAGCCAATACACATTCCGGAAAACCCAACGCCAGCAACGATGGCCAACATGCACGAGGACGAGGAAATGAAACACTGCTACGAGAACCTGATCGTCGTCGACGTTGGTGCGAATTTGACCAACAAGAAGTACATCCGTGATCTGGATTCGGTGATACAACGCGCCAAAGATTCCGGTGAGTCCGTTAATGGGAAAGTTCGCTGGGATGGGGAAGGAAAGGAAAAAAATCCAAAAGGAGCAAACCGCTCTTCTTTTTATGCCCACCGGGGCCCAGCCCAAGTGGCCCTGTGCCCTACTAGCTCTTAGCTTTGCCTCTACTTGCAAACTAATCTTATCAGGTTTTGCTCTCCGCGAGAGCGCGAATGCGGTGCTTTAGTGGCACGTTTTTTTTTCGCGAAGACAGAACACCACCATAAACGAGGAAACGGGTTGGCATCATGCATGCGCGTTCAAAAGAAGGGGCCCTTTTCCTTCGCGCTGTCCGGTGGAAGGGCAAACCGAACTCCGGAGCTGCAAAATGGGTAGAGAGAAGAAGAAAAAAATAAAACACACACTGATCAGTGAACCAGATCGGCACTGAAACGTGGTTGGTGGTGAAAGCCAACGCTTAAAGTACACCAACAAAAAAAATGGGCAACTTTTGTTAAACAAGGTGCCAATTGGGTCTTGCCGGACTGTTGCTGCTGTTCATGTTTGTCCTTGGCGTGTAGTAGTTTCACGCCAAATGCGCCACTAGGCGTGCGGGTTGATTTCTGTTTTTATCTAATCTCTAACAGCGCTATCTAATGTAGAATGGAATGTCTTAAACGCAACTTCAATTGCTCATCGTGCGAAAGGGCGAGCCAATCGTTGCGTGGAAATGGCTTGGTTCCCTCTGACCATGTTCTGAAATTTAGATCCTAGTCCAAATTTGAACGAAATCTTTCGGTGTCAGAACAAAGTTGTTCGATGTGGAATATATTTTTGTATGATTATAAAACCATTCAACTATGAGTGTTTAGTAAACAAACTAAGCGTCAGTTAATATCGCTATAATTGATATAGAATGTCGAAGGACTATAAAAGGACGTCAGGTTATCATTTTCTATTATTGGACAAGTTCGAGAAAACCCGATCATTTGTATGATTTTTATTTTATACAATGAGCTGCAAATGATAGAAAGTCTCAATCTCAGAATTACAACAATATAAGAACCTTTGAAGGCTGTGTAATAGTAATCAAATAAAGCTTCTTTATATTTATCGTTGCACATCGTTGGTGCTAATCAAAATTCTTGACACACAATGTTCCATGTTAAAATATTGTTGCTTTGCAGCGATATGATAAAATGTGATAAAATAATTCATTTTCATGGTTCTTGGCAATGTTGACAATCAAACGGGTTCAAATTTATGTTGCTCGATTGTTACAACATCAAAACCGTTTAACCCAGGCGATTGCTGGCCAGGGCATTAAAAGACGAGCGCATCTTCAATAAAAATTGATCAGCTTTAGTTGTTAAAATTTTTTAAGCAATCGATCGTTCTACTTTCGTGTACCAAGACACTCTTATTTGTGCCCCAATTTAACGCATTAGTCATCGATTGTTGTTAACAAAAACGGGTTATCCTCATTCCATAAGCGTGAGGTTTTACGCATTTGTAGTAGAAACAAATGTTGTACAGTTAACGGGGTTTGACTATCAAGGTTAAATAGCAAGGAACAGCGAGTCCTAGCACGCAATCCCCTCGGTCGTCGTTCAGAAATACCCTTACGCATCTGACGCGTTTGTTTATCATACATTTTCGCTTCGTCGCAAGAGGTGAACAATATTTCAACTTCACCGCTTCTTCTGTCACCGTAAATACTACCGCACCGAACCGGCCCTTGAAACGGCACAAGGAGACCCCCACGTTCGTGAACTTACGCCACCACGCTCAATGCACACGGTGTTTTCCGCGAATCACAGAGAAAATCCCCACCATCGTCCATCCCTGTGTGCGGGCCTACGCACCGAAAGTGGCAATTGCGTGATCACGCAATCAGCTGACTATATGGGACTATCGAAATTTCCTGCGCTGAAAACGTGAAAGTTTGGCGTGTGTGTGTGTGTGATTGCGTTTTCCGGGACGAAACAGAAGGCGAAGAAGTTCCACGTGAAGGTGGTCATTAATTCGACTTCCGTGACTTCTTGCTGGGTGTTCGCGAAGTCTTTTCCCTCGTCCAACTCATCCCAGCCCAGACCCAGCTCGTAAACACCTCAACCTGGGAAAAAGGCCAGCGAAGGCCGAAAGGTGGATGTCTCCAAGCGAACAAATGCGAATACGATCGAGAAGCTAATTCAACATTAAATATTCGCGATCGTCGGCTGCGGTAGAACATGTCTTTTTAGTGGCATTTTCGTCACCAGTGGCTGAACGTTACTTAAAACCGAATTTGGCACGTACGATTGCCTCCGATGGTAGGGAAATGGTGGTGAACGAGATTGAGTAACCGAACTTCGTTCACGCTTTGCTGCATTTCCGTACGTACGTACGTTTCAGTGAACCGGATGTACACGGACGGATTGGGCCGAGTTTGGGTGATAAAAATCAATCGCCCGAAACCAAGCCCCCTTCGATCCTGCGGGACTTTTAATCAGCCAACCAACGACCTATAGAAACGGCCCATCGATCGATTGATCGATCAACCGATCTGATCGTCATAAATGCAAAGGCATTCGTACACTCTACATGGCGAGGAAGTGATTCAGACGATGATCGTGATGATCAGCATCGTTCCAAGGGGTGCACGCGTGTCGGTGCTGAATTATTGCTTAATTTCGAAAGCACGTTAAACCCGCCGGTAATCGTTTGCGTTTTGCTTGACTGCAAAATAGGAGGTCTTGCATACGTTGGCAGACGAAACCAGGGAGCTGTTGATGTGCTCCGGTTAGCAGCAACATGTCCAGAACCAAACACTTAGCACCTCCGTCGTTGATCGTAGTAGGCGTTGATGGGAGAATTTCCTTACAGCACGTCTGAGTAGGCGAAAGAATAAGTTCTCCAGGCGCCGGAATTACTGAAAGGTGACTAACAAAAAGCAAAGCAATGTAATATTACCTGGTACAGCAATGCGTGCAGAAATAGCCACGTCTCTACGTACGATAAGAACGCGTCGCTTAGCTAATATTTCGCTATGAACAAGCAAACAAGCGGATAAGGATTTTTTGTTTGTTGATTAACGTTAGTCACCGGGTTGGTTTGGAATATGCACCGTCAAATCGAAGGCGCCGGAAACTGGTTCTTGGTACTGGGCTCTAACACCAATGTAAAGAAAGCTTACTTCGCTTTTTTGTTTGACTAGTTGTCAGAGTAATTGGTTTTTTGTGTGTATGTTTTTTTTATCGCTGCTCGATTCAGCCACGTGGAAAGTCTGCCCACTGCCGATTTTCTCTATTTATGATAATTTATCAGAGATATCGCGTACGAGCGAAAGGAAAACCCACAGGAAATGAAAGGAAAAACAAAACAAACGCATCAACAATTGAGCACACCTGTGGGTGGTGTTGGTGGGGGTGTGTGTAAAACCCCACCGAAGATGGCGGGAGGTGCATTTTATTATCCTCCACCCACCACACCCAAAAAAAACGGCTACCACCAAAGATGGAGGGGAAAAACAAAGTAAAACCGGAAAAAACATGAGTGATCGTTGCTCTTGCGGCGGACCGGATGATGATGCGCGGATCGCGCGGATTGTGCGGTAGTCGGTAATAATGGGCAGTTTTCTCGGTTTTCAAGCGGAACGTCGTGAAGCCATTTCCGCGTGTCAAAGCTCACTCGATCACTTTCGACGATCGCGAGCGGTCAGGTTTTTTGACGGCATTAGCTAAAGTGCTTCTTAATTGAGCTACGCTCCCGGAGGGGAACCACGCGTGTATGTGAATTATTCCGAACCTCTTATTCATCTCCAATCGAACGGTACTTCGTGCCCCACACCAAAACACCGGAGAAGAAGGTGTTCGCTATTCGATTCCGCATGAGAAGTGTTTGATTTTCACTTTCAATCGGATGGATGAATCCAACAAAAACAAGAGATCTTCCTTTTATTTTTTTTGCCATACACAAAACGCTTCACTGCGCAATGCACCGTGTTGTGCCCCCGGGGTTGTGACTGTGAGTAGCTGTGAGTGTGATTTATTTCCGTCCAGCATCCATCATCATCTGGTCTGGTGGGCTCGCGTAATGACCAGCCGGGGTTTTGAGCACTTTCAGTTTCGAATTAAGAAACAAAAAAACAACCACCCAGTAATAATAATGCGCTTTTTTATCGCACGTGTTACGCGTGTTTCTCGTGGTTTGTGATTCCGTAAGCCCCTGGAGGACGTTCACTTGAGCGCTTCTGGGTTCACAAACGCGTTGCTGCGATCCTCTGCGAGGGTAATGCTTTTGCTGTTTGCTGTAAAAAAATTGTGCTTAGATGGGATAACGGTTGAACTAATTTCCACAGCTTTAATCATATTGGAAAATTCTTGGCGATTTTTGGGATTTTTTTCATGCGCGACCAATATTGCCAGGAAATAATCCCATAATTGTTTGACGTATTTTAACAGTGAATGTTGGAATTTATGCAATATGCTTTTGAATACATTTGCTGCTACAAGCAAGAGTAAACCTATTAAACTAATTCCTGCTGCTTTCACTACATTCACATACTCTTAGCAATTTTTGTGATCGCCTAAATGATCTTCGACTAAATTATTGGATGTGTAAATTGATGCAACCAAAATTTACGTGTAAAACATCTGACATAATTCAGCAGTGAATATTAAAATTCAAGCACGATACTTTTCAACACATTTGCTGCTGGAAGCAAGAATTAACCTGTTCACTTTCTACTCCATGCTCTGTTGTGATCACTTCATGCTTGGCAGAAATAACCTCGGGCCAATTTGTCAAATGTGTAAATCAAAGCCTAAATTATTCGACATAATTTAGCAGTGAATTCAAGCGTATGATGCTGGTCAATACATTTCATCATGCAGGAATAAACCAAGCAAACAATGGCGCAAGACAAAGAGAACCAGAATCCGTTTCGCCCGCGTCGTACAGGATGCCGGATGGTTTGGCGCATATGTGGTAGAACCTTGTGCGGGAAATTCGGTTCATTTCTAGCGAAACAACCCCCAAACGCTTCCCACCCGCTTTGGCGCGGGGTGCGATATGATGCGATGTTGTTTGTGATCGCATATGATCGCATTTCTAAAATTAAACCAACCTTCTTTTTCGACTCACAAACAACGCCACCGACCGGTGTTGCGAACGCATTCTGTGTGGCCATGTGGTCGGACCGCATGCGCACACACACTCACTTTTTTGTTGGGTGGTGGGGGTGGGGTGCTCCCCCAACCGCACGATTTCGCACGGGTTCAACGCGAAGGAACATTCCCGCAGAAGGGAATCCTCCGAGAGGATCAAGCTTGTGAGGAATTTCCTGCACTTTCTTTTTTGGGGGTCGCGTTTCCCAGCCCAGGGTGAGGTCGAAACCAATTCGAGACGAGGAGAGGGAACCGTTCTAGCATTTAGCGTTTCAATTCAATTCCCTCGCAATTGGAATGGAGAACGAATAGGCTCTGCTTCATTTGCCGCGGATCGGAAACCAGCTTAGCGAAGCAAGGGGGTTCTCCATCCACACATCGAGAAAGGGTCGTCGGTCCCCCAGATTTAACCCGACCCAAATGGAAACGTTCCTCGTAAATTGTGTGTACGTTCGAACTACGCCACTTGTTATTTATTCCGGGGCTAAACGAAACGAAAGAATGACCATCCTTTGGGACCAAGGGGGGACACAGAAGAATGCGAACAACTGTTGCCCGCGGGTTGATGGTTAACAGGCGACATTGAACGCAGCGGATCCGCTGCTGTTGACCAGCAGAGCATGAGGTCAGCCTGAGGGGAGGACACGGGAAGACTCGAGACTGCGAGAAATTAAACTCAATCAAGACCGTGACACACCAGCGCCCGGAATGCACTTCAGCGCAAATGCACCAAGCAGCTAGAGGATGGCGCGCGTCCGTTTTACGAGGTTAGAAAAACGGATTTTTATTTCAAGACGACGCCCCAACGTCGTGTGTGTATACGCACACTCCCTTGTGCATGGTGCTGACGCCGATACCAAGCTAAATTCATGAGCAACAGCACGAAAAGGAACGGCTTTTTCCCTCAGGGTCCTTCTCGCAATCCCTTTCACGGACCACACGAGCATGTGTGTGGGTGGAGGAACGTCGTATGTGTTATGGTTTTTTTTTCTCGAGTAATATTATGCAACACTTTTCCGACGGCTCGATCGGTGTGTGAGCGTCGTCCTCTTGTTAGTTCGCAAAAAAATAGAAGCAATATAACGCAGTCTCTGGCGAGCATAAACTGGTTCTACTTCAAGGTGCACCTTACTAACCAAGCGTCACTATCTGCGATGAGGTTTTCAACCCTGAGCACACGGTCGCATGTTCTTCACTTCCATATAAGGCGTTTCGTGTGGAAATCCAGCAGTGGTTGTCGTCGTGCCTACAGCTGGCTAGAAGATACAAGTTCGTTTGCATACGATCGCGATCGCTTCCGTTGTGAAGGAGATCTTCAGCTTCCAACCCACCGTACGGTGGAGGATCGCCTATCATCTGAATCTCAGGCTCAGTTGATAAGGGAGCTCACTAAGGCCTTGCATTTTTTTTTCTTCCATTTACCGGAACCGAGTGGGCCTTGAATGAGGCCAGTTTCAGGTCTCCTTGCGATTCCGCACCAGGCCACGTAAATCGCTCTACTCGCACTTGCGCTAACGTACGCAATATAAAACCTACCGAGAGAGCTCCGTCTAGCCATTCGCCGATTGGATTTTCTTCGGGTTTCAAAACAATAGAAATCGACCTCGAGCGAACGGGGCCAGGATTTTCCCATTCCTCATTGGTTCGCAAAATTCGCCTCTAATGGTGCGTAACTAAAACGAACCTATCCGGCGGAGTGGAGTGGAATGATACACTTTAGAGTGGCCAGTTGCAGCCGCTGCGCGTGCCAAATGTGTGCGGCTGAAAGTTTTGCTAATTAAAAACAGCAACGTTTATTTTTTTTTCTTTGCAAATGGAAAATCATAAATGGCTCCTCGGCCCAAAAGTGCATCCGTGGCGGTGTGGGGTGATCACATTGCATAATCCTTTACCGTCACGTGACATTGATCTATATTTTAGTTTGGTGAAAAATAGCGCCACGCCGCCAACCTGTCGGTTTGTGACTGCGGTAAAATTATGGCGCATTCGGATTGACGCAGAGTCGTGACAAAAATCTATTTCGACAATCGATTTTCGCACTCAATTTTTGTCAACTGGTGGTGTATTGATTTGTCCTCTTGCGAGCAAAACGTGTCGTGGCATTGTGGTCACGGTTATTTCCAGGCCTTTTGCAATACTTCAGGACACCGAAACTGTGCTGTTCATTAAAGCTGGCGATCAATAGGTCCACGTCTTTCGACTACTCGTGGGGTTGGACATTGCTTCTTCTTCTTCGTGCTCTAGTGAAACATTAGAACCACTACGAACAAGGTTAATAACTTTGGGTCCACCCTCGCTGTCGTAAATGCAAATAACATCATCATAACAGAACAGATGTTACGGCTTGTTCGTTCACCGCGACCTGAACGCGACCAATTCCTGGCAAAACAAATAACTCCACCGTGTATTCAAATGTGTCCGTTTGTAACTAAATATAAAAAATAACCCCCTCCCGTGAAATGGGGAAAAAAGCCCCAACGAATGCATGCACGCGATGAGGTGCATTCCCTCCCCCTGGTGAAGGAGGGCATCTTACAGGGTAGCCCTTTTTCGCCCCGTTCCACCCACTCGTGGCCAAGAAAGCCCCACGGTAAGAAGCCATTGATTTTCCATTCCAACGTACACCGCTTTGTTGCGTTCTACGGTTCCTTCTATTTTCGTGTTGCGAGCGCATTCTTTGGACGTATGCGGGGGTGCACGTTTTCCATGCTGACTTTCCCATCCGTCTAGCGAAACGTTTCTGTGAGGTGAATTTGCATGCACACGAGCGTCAGCAAAAGGGCACGACGAATGCAACGACCGCCTGTCTTGCCACGGTATAGGCACCCTGTGGCGGATGGAAATCAGGCTGGTAAGGTAAAATCGCCAAATCACCCACGAGAGAGCGGTAGCACACGCGAAATATAGTTTTACTAGGCGCATAATTTATGGCCATTCAACACAAAACCACACTAAACGGGGAGAGGGAGGACGCCTGTCTAGACTCGTTTGCGAAGGCTTCCAAGTCGAGAACCCGAAGCCGGAGGTTGGGTAAATGAGAGCGGAAACATGTGATGTCCGTATTTATGCTCGATCCGGATGGCCGACCAGCTGCAGCAGCAGCAGCAACAGTGGTGTGGTGTGCACTATTATGCTATCCGTCGAGAAGCAAGCATATATGCTCTGACGCGTCCATGTCGCACTCTTGAATGCTCATGTTTTGTTGGTTCCGTGGTGGTTTTTGTAACATGAACAATGTTTGCTTGGTTTCGGTTCAGGGACTCGGTTCGAACCACCGTACCGTAGAACGTTAGAATCCTGTTCTTGGTGCATGTACGATTACAAACTGATAATAAAACATTCGTTGATGCAAATTCCAGCCTTTGGAGAATTGTTTGTTCATGTCCTGGAATCCATGCACCTAAAACGGCTCAAAATTGCTAATGTTTTTTTTTCTCTCTATTTTTAGGCGTGCAAAAAATCATGGTCCCCGGTACGTCGGTGAAATCGAGCAAAGAAGCACTACGGTTAACCCGCATCTATCCCGGCATCATCTACTCGACGGCCGGCATTCACCCGCATGACTCCAAATCGATCATCGAGGAACCGAGCACCTGGCACGACTTCCAGGTGATGGCAAGCGCCCCCGAGTGTGTCGCCATCGGTCCTTGTGGGTTGGACTACCAGCGAGACTTTTCCGAGCCATGCGTACAGAAGGAAATCTTCGAACGGCAGCTAAAGCTAGCCTGCGAACTGCAGAAACCCATACTGATCCACGAGCGATCGGCCCAGGAAGATGTTTTGGAGATACTAACGAAGTAAGCCGGGAATGTTTTGCCTGCCCTGCTCCCTGGAGATTTTGGGTTGGCTTCCGGTGGGCACATTATTCATGGTATTGTGTATGTGTCTTGCGTGTTCTAGATTCCAACCAGCCCAGCCGATCGTCGTGCGCGGTTTCATGGGCACTACAGACGAAGCGCTCAAGTATCTGGAGCGTGATTACTACATCTCACTGACCGGTTACTTGTGCAAGGTACGTGTACGCGAATATGGCAGGAATGCGCGGAACATTCATTGTTACACACGTGTTTGCGTGAATCCCAACCGTAACACCTTCGCCGTCTTGTTTCTGCTTCGCTCGATAGGACAAATCCGACACCGGCGTGCGGAAGCTGCTCGAGGACGGCCGGCTGCCGATGGAGCGTTTGCTGGTCGAAACCGACTCACCGTTCATGTATCCGAACACGCGGGCATCGAAGCTGCCGCAGCACGTGAAGGGCGGCCTGACGGAACGATCGCTGCTCTATCTGCACCGCTACTGCACGTTTCAGCGCAACGAACCTTGCAGCCTGCCGGCCATCGTCGAGATGATAGCGGCGTTTATGAACAAAAAACCGGAAGATGTCGCGCTGGCTACCGCATTCAACGCGTTAAAGCTGTTTGGACTGTCGCAATAATGGTGCTCTCCTGGAGGTTACTACGCACGCCAGTGCAATGTCGATGTTTGGCAACGCAAGCAACAGCGACATCACGAACGACATCATCTTCGGACAACAAGTTGATGAATATTTAAACGATTTTTCTCCGATTCGAAACCAGCTAGTTAAGTTTGATGCTTATCATTATTATTATCACTATTATTATTTTGCGTTAGAACATGATAGACACTTATTTTTCAGTGGGCTGGATTGAAGGTAGTTAAATGAGCCCGATCGCAAAAAGCAAACTATTCGACGAACGGACAGTTAGACATGTTAACTTATGTTTCGTTAGCAGTTCATGTTGATGATACTAATGGGGCTGTAAATTAGACATCCTTAAGGCGAAAAAGATCAATCCACACAGGATTTGGTAACATTAACACCGGCGTCCTGAGGACGAATGTGCGAGTAATAATGTGCTAAATTCATGGGGTATATCTCATCTACCTACGTTTCATGAACTACTAGGCAATACATCTCATGAGCGTATCTATTATCAGGAGGAGGTATGCATCGCTTAGTTCACAGCTGTACATTGGTACTCTGTTACTGCGTTGCAAAAATAGGCAACTTCATGGTGATATTTTGTTTGTTTGTACAATCTTTCTTCAATTGATCAGGCTCAGGTTCAATTGGAAGATCAAACTCCTTCTGCTAGAATTCAATTTAACTTTTGAAACGTATTGTGTTTGTATACTCTCATAGCCCTACACTTGTTAGATTTTTCAAAACGCATAATTGCGATTGTATAGTTGTAGCCAAGTTATGTTATTAATATGGAATCAAGCGAAAGACTGAGCACGGAAGGATCATCATGAATCATGTGCATGGCAAGTGATGAGCAAGAGAGCACAGACGTGTAGCGTTCGTTTCGTAGGGTACGCAAAGAGAATTATGGTAAAACTCAGTGCGAAAGATGTTTCGTGTAACAAAAAAAGCAGTAGCTGGTCTTCCAGACGAAGGGTTATCGGCTTTTATACGGCCAAAGGGTAACTTCGAAAGAGTAGTTTTCAATACTGGGTGTCAATGTTAGAATTTGTCGAATGCATGTGGCAGATGGAAAAATGAATGCACGAAAGGATAAATAGAGAATAGAAGGCAAAATCATAAAAAATATAATATACATATTATACCCAGCCGATCAACGCTGGAAGTGCCATACTTTATATGTCTCAAATAAGCTACGCCAATGTATGTATCATTTGATTGTATAAAGTGTATCACTAATTGATCGTGTAAGTTATTCAAACTCATAGTTCAATAAATGAATGATTTATTTTTGTAAAACATAGTGACAATTTTCTCTACCGATAATTGGAACTCGGTTGGAGTGTGATAGCGGGCTTTTGATAGTTCTAATTTGCTCCGGTTAGGCAACTGTTTGTTTACAATTTATAACTGTCACTGACTCCGTCGACCGGATCCTACGGGTTCCAATAGCGCCAGTTCTCGACTCACGATGTTACGAAAATTCGATATATTCAACAACCGAGTCTGCATTATCAAGCCACAGCTTATGGTTTTTGGAATTGTAAAACCGTTTGGAATATCCACACAGCTTGCAGTTTACTTTTACATAACACGATTTTTTGTGGCGATAATCTTGGACGTCGGCAGTGCAACCCGGATTTAGCAGCATTCCACAACACACGCACAGTGTGCGTTTGATCGAAGGTTCCCTGGGAAATATCACAAAGTGCCGGTTGATATCGATATATTGATCTTTCTACTTGCTTGCTTACATGCGAACTAAAGCTTTCTTGCCAATAGACTTTGCTAGTTTACCGTAGTAAGCAGCAAGATGTCTTTCCCTTCCAGACATATGCGCTGCTGCTTGATAAAGAAAATTCATCCTTTGCAGCGTTTCATGCCCAATACACGCACTTGTTTTTTTTGCATTCTCATTAGTGGGTGGCATTTTAAATCGGTAATGCACTTTTAAAATTGGCGATCAATGATCATCTTAAGGCACGTTTGGTTATAGGCAAGATTGTGATACGAATTAAAGCACTTTCCAGCGTGGCTCTGATTACATTGAGTGTCAGTCCAATAGTGGCTCTCATCATGAGAGTTTTGGAAAGCGAGTGCCGTGTAATTTATACTCTCTTGAAAGACCGCGTGGATGACAATTGATGAATAGTTCCCTTTTTAAAGCAAAGATACTAGAATATGATAAACAATTCTTTCAAATCGTATGTGCACAAATTATTCATCATAATCGTACCCAAGAGGAGGTATTTATTACAGTATCTACCCGCTAAACAATTGTGTACACCTGTGCAGTGTCTTATCAGTAATATAATTACAATAAATATACAACTGCCAACATAATAGCCTTGCTTTGTAACTGGAATGTTATAACACTTACTGGACGGATAACAATTATACAGCGATAAAATACACCGTGGTAAACCCACAAATACATAAATATAAAACCAAACATGGAATACTGCTTCGTTAAAGGCTTGTAAATTGTTCAGGCATTCAAACCACACCAAAGTGAACAACCTTAATGTTGGGAATTTTTTTCTCTTCCTCTTTCTTCTCTATTTCACTGCTTCCGTTGCTGATAAGATCTGCAAAGGTAACAAACAATCGTTTCATTTAGTCATGTGGGTCCGAAACATTTATACGAATAAAACACAGCACCAGCTAATCAACCATATCCTTTCAAATTGGCCAATTCAGTTGGTTGTTACCTTGCATTGGTGTAAAGTCTTTCAGATAGTCCTCGTTCGGATGGCACAGGGGCAAACTTTCCGCTAGCTCACGCTTCGGGTCGGCAATGGGAAATGGTCCATAACCTACCGGCCCCGGCTGGATAGGTTGCTTACGTAGCTTTTCAACCAGCAACTTTTCTTTTCGTGGTATTTCCTGTCAGACAAATACGTATCATTTTCCCTGCTCATAGGACAAAAGGCCAGATTTCAACCGCGAATGTTGAGTTCTTACCGGTACAACCGCTACCGTGACGGTGTCGGAAAATTTAACTTTATTCTTTTCCGCACCGTCCCGTTTCGTAGCAGCCGAGGACGATGAGGACGCTCCGCTGCTGGCACCGTTTGGATTACTCGACGTCAAACTCGTACCAGCTCCCAATCCACCGTTACTGGAGCCTGCGCTCATGGCTGACTGTTGCGATTGTGCAACGCTGGAATGACTGTTTCCACCATTGGACAGAATTGAAGCAGTAGGTGCGTCCATTTTTTTCCTGGTTCCGTACTTTCCGGTTCCAGCCGTGGCCATTTGCAGTTCAAACGGTTGCTGATGCTGTTGCAACTGAAACTTCGACGGAATGTTGCCAGAGATCAGCGGATACTGATGGATGATGGTGCGAGGTGCGTTGTTGCTGTTCGAGTTGCTCGAAGGGGAACTTGCACTCGAATGGAACCAGGACGATTGCGGCGGAGGTGGCGGTTTTCGTACACCAACCGAGCGCCTTATGAAGTCCGGCTCATCTTGTACTAATGGTATACCGATCGTTTGATCCAGAATGTTCGCTACCGATCCCGGTGGCCCAATGCCACCCAACGATTGCAACGGATAAGCCATCGATGATCCATGAGCAAACGCACTGCCCATCGGAGGTTTAGGAACAACATCGATCACAATGTGCTGCTGTCCCAGAGGCGGTGGGTGAAGATTTTCTGGGCTATAAGCAGCATTGGGACCATTTGTGCGGGTGCCATTCATCGCAGCCGTTTCAGCAAAATGTGGCGACACAATCGAAGAGGAACGATTTTTTACACCACTCGAACTGTCCAGCTGATCGAGCGATAAACTGTTGGCTGCAGAGGAGTAGAAGCTGAATTTGGCCGCCTTTTCGCGAGGGTTCACGATTTGACGCGAACGTGCCCCTGAGCTGATCACTGCCATACCAGCTGCTGAGTAGGATAAAGGATTGTCATCCAGCAACAACAAATTACTAGAACTCAGTGACTTTCCTTTCAGTTTCGATTCCGCTATCCTCGATTGTTGCTGCTTCGAAAGCTTCATCGCCATGGCCGTTTGGCTGCGCTGCATAGCAAACGGTGGCGGCGCAATTTGTTTGTTATGCGTCGGTTTTTTAGAGATAAACGGCAACGGTGGACGATCTTGGTGCACAAAGAAGGAGTCGGTATGCATTTGCGTTTTAGAGGAGCCAGCACCTTGCGCTCTGCTAGCATTAATCGACGAAGGGGATTCGATCCTGCTGCCAGCCTTGGCCGTCTGTTCGCTTGTTTTCGGTAGTGGCGGATGGGCGAGAGTAGAGCGATTTTTCGAGCGATCGTTTTGTTCGTTCCACTGCTGAACTTGCGACGACTTGGACGAACCCGAAGAGGTCGAGAACGTTGCAAAGCTTTTCTCTCGACCATCGCTTGCGTAATGTTGCCTCGACAAATCGGGCCGAGATTTTTCAGGAACTATTCTCTCCTTCCGACGTAAATGGTTTCCGTTCGTGCCGTTCAAACGACGCCGTACAGCTTGGTTACCTTCGATTGCTTCTCCTTCGTGCTCTTGTTCCTCCTCGTCGACCATATCTTCCTCATCGTCACAACCGTTTTCGCGCTCCGGGTCCTCGTAATCATCGTCATCGAAACTATCCGCACACAAGGAACAGGACGAATTCGAACACAATGAATCTAGAATGAAAGTGACGGGCATTCGTTAATTAACGGAAAGATTACTACCAGAAGCGCGATAGACTTACGTTCACTATCGCTTCGATCCGTGCAGATGCGGTTGATATCGTCTACCTTCTTCAGAGCTTCCCTCGCAAGTTCAGCATCACCGTCTGCCTTAGCTTTGTCGTGCAGCTTCAGAAACAGATCCGCATCGTTTATGTCGATGGCTAAACTGAACGCCTTATTGTACGATCGATTACGCAGCAGATAGTGGAAAAATTTGAGGGTAATATCATTAACCTGATCCCCAAACTCGAGCTCCGTTTCGTAACATAGCGATTTCACCGGCACGAGGAAGCTCCCGAGTGCCTTCTGCAGTTGTAGCTCCCGTTCCGTGCCTAACGGCTGCTTGAAAATGTAGTTAGCGATTCGATGTAGCGATAGTAAACACATGGCCCCGTACGTGTCCCAGTTGAGACTGAGCAGGATATTGATGGCTTTCTCCACCTGGTTTAGCGAAATGTACTTGTGCACCAACACGTCCGCCGTGAGACCGGAAGTGTGGACATCTCCTTTCAATCCGGAACCACCAACGACGCGCACGCACGCCAACGGTCCTTGCTCAAAGGCACAGAATAGGAAGGAATCGGTCGTGGCATACTTTTCTCCGTGATTGACCAATTCAGGCTTTTTGCTCCAGCAAAGACGCCCCAACTGGATGGCCGGCGCGTGGTGCCCGAGGAAGTAATTGGACAAATCGAACGTCCCCGATGGTATGCTGTCGTGCGTCTCACTAAGCAGCTGCATCCGCACACAGGACAGGGCAATATCGAAGCACTGCAGTTGGCACTTTTCGTTCGCGATCATTACCACCGATGAGTCACTGTGCCAGGCAACGTACGTGGGAATCTACAAGTGCGGTTCGGTGGGAGCCATAGAAAAGAACAAAACATTTTATTTAAAACATCTTTTTTTTTTCTTAACCAAGAACGAAAAGCATAAATCATCGTGGCATCACTTACGAAAGCGGCCTTCACAAGGTGCGTTATACCGCGGCCCTCGTCGAAAAGTACGATCGAGCCGTCGATGCAACCGAGCATTAGTTTCTCGTGGTCGGGACTAAGCGCGTTGCAGCACACCTGCGTCTGCAGCGGAATGGAAGTAACGGCGACCCGACGCATTTTTGTTTTATTTATCTGATAAATGCAACTATCGATGGTCACTTCACCCTACGGAGGAATGGGGAGATTAGCACGGAAGTACAAAAAACGACTCGTCTACTGCCGAGACTGACGATGGAAGTACCTTTTTGGATATCTTTTGCTCCACGCAGTGCACCTGGTAATCATTCATGAGCGAAAATTCCACCGAAATTGGATCATACTCCGTCCAATAGTAGCACAGCAGCTCCATGCGAGCCCCGTTCAGTTTGTACACGTGCAGGTTTGCTCGATCCTGATCTTTCACCGTGGGACGCCACGGATAAACCTCGTTCTGGGACGACTTGGTCCATACGATCACCAAGTTGAGGCTGCTGCTGCAAACCAACCGCTTCGGTACCTTGCGCGATGTCGTTCCCGTGCCACTTAGCAGCACGTTGTAGATTTTCGGGTCCATTAGGCTGATCTTCTCGAGGTTGTTTTTCCGGGCGGTTGGTTTTTGCAGCTGCACGAACGTGATCTGATTTTCGTTGTACGCCACCAGGAGATGGTTCTGGGTGATTATGACATCGGTAATGTATTCCGAGATCAGCTTGCCGATCAGATACTTGTCGAAGTAGATCCGATTGATATCGCCCGTGAACGGGTTTATAGCTACGTGCACCAGCAGCCCGTTGGAGAGCATCAGCTGGAGCAGGAAGTTGTTCTTCCATTTGCAATACACCAGCCGCTTCTGGCGTAGCTCTTCTTCCAGCAGCCGCAGCGAATGTCGTAGTTTGTTTGGCTTTTTGTTGTCGAGGCTCCATTTGAGGCCACGTGATTCGCAGTAGCTTCGCTTTCCTTCGCTTAGAAGGTTCCGGTTAGAATCGGTTTTCTTTTCGGAATACCTGCAACGTAGGTGTATGTTGAATCTCTTTTTGTCGCCCAAGGAAACACACGCAAACTATACTCGCAAACCCAGGAGAATGAGGATCATATAGTTCCTATGTTTTTACACACGCTTATTTGCAAGCATAGTTGATCTTCCGAAATAAAACTAGATCACCTTTAAAGCAGGTTATTTTCAATGCATCAAGTGTAAGTTTTTTGACAATTTCGACCCATGCAGCTTATGTTGAAAAACAACATACAACACTGGGACATAATACACAAAAATCTGTCGTGATTTGATCTACAGTGCAATGCGTTCATTTTGCCCTTATGTACCTCATCTGCTCTTGATGGGAGCAACACTTCCTTCGAGGTGCACCGTCCCCATTGGGTGCACGTCATTCCCAATGACCTTTGCCAACGAGCCACCAACCAGGCGGCCAATCTCAGCGGTATAATAATGAACGAACGGTACATTTTAATTGCAGATCACGATCGCACGCATCCGCGTCGAAGCTCATGCAAAGGTGGGTGCCCTGCAGGGCTTGGCCCTGCACTTGCCTCCAGCGGCAGTAAACATCATAACATGACACGATCGAGGCGACACCGTCTATGCTTTAATGTTATATATTCTTTGGAAAATTGAGCGATTGCATGGGAAGCATGCAGCCTGCAACCTGCTTGATAAATATAATTTATCATAAATTAGTTTCCCTTGGCTCGCTCGCTCGCTCTCTCTCTCTCTCTCTCTCTCTCTCTCTCTATCAAATTTCATTCATGCCCAATGAAAGGCTAGACACATTCGGTTCAAACGAAATTTAATATTTCAAAACTCCCTCTAAGGTAAGTGTCTACAAACTATTGTTTGGACAGCTCAAAAAGATCACTGATGCATCAATTTGTTCGTCTTGGCAGTTGGTTTAGTTAAAATTTGAAAAGAAATAAACTTCATAATTGTAAGCAAACTTTTGCTTCAGCACTGCTGCAATTGTGGCACCGATGGGAGGATTTTAAGTGGGTGCTGGTTGCATACGCCACCTGGGAGGCACGTCGTTAAAACTTATTCTGTGTCTTGCTATTTCGGCTATAGTGGTTATTTTTTTTTTACATTACTTTTTTTCTCGCTCTTACACCTCTGCCTTTTGGGCTTGCGTTACAACACGTAAACCGTTTACTTCCCACACCCATCGGGGCTCTGTAGTAAAGTAAGCAAAGCAGGCACTGGAACGAAGCTACCCCACGGCTAGCAAAACCGCAACCGAACGTCACAACATCTCACAAAGACAATAGATTAAAAGCACTGCGTCCACCTCACGGGCTTCCCCTGCTTTGCTCTCGTTTGGAGCATTGCGAAGCTCCGGAATTAATGCAAAGATGCACGACGCAGTTTTGGGTGGATGCGATGGGAAAAATCCACAAACAAAATATACACGAATGAAACGGCCGGCATGCCTTTGTCGTAATCGATTAGGAAATCTGCTTCTACGTAGCAAACGATGCTCTTGAATTCGTTCGGTTCCATACGGCTACAAACTTTTCATCCTTGTTCCAGGGGGCTTACTTTGTCGTTCCAAGATCGGTATCCTGAATGATGATGTCTTCCCTGGTGGACCAGAAACGCAATTCCGTCAATAGCGTTAACATGATGCGGCTGCGATTTGAACCCAGAGGGATCGATCGTATGTAAACAATTACACACAAGCTATACGCTTCGGCATCCACTCCTCATCAGTGTGCTGGCTCGATCGCACACACTTATCATCGATCGCGCAGAATGCCACAGACATTCAGTGGTGACGGACGATGGATGGAAGACACTTTTAGGTTTTTTTTTGTTACACACACTGCAGACGCCGACAGCACCTTCGCTGACGTCGCGGCATCAGCCACTGCAAGTAGCCCTTGGCGATCATTATTATTTGATCGTTTATGAACAGACACACACAGGCATTCACGCACACAGGTAAACACTAGCAAACATGTACACTTTCCCACTGCTAAATAACAGAGATTTCTAAACAAATCAGCACTGGTTTTGATTTCACTGTTCACTGTGTAACTTAATTCAACCACTTGACCGCCCTTCTAGCGCACCTGAGCTGCACATACGCGCGACGTTTCGAAACGCGAGGAATTTGACGACCTGTTGATTGTGACCGAACGCGACTCAATTAGGAGGCCATCTTTATACGCGTTGTTCCGTGGATTGACTGTGAATGGGATCGCTGTCAGATTTGGCGTTCCACGATCGCGATCGAGACTCCGCACCTTGCGTCCCTTCGTTTACGTTTTCACCCTTTCCCATCCACATACCTGTTGCTTCGCAACTAAATAAACAGATGGATCGCGTTTATAGCCTACGATTTGGATCAAGTTGGATCCACGGATCCTGGACGTGAGTCATGAATGAAATCTTCAAATCAGGAACATAGTAACGCAAATAAATCACTTAAAAATACTAATAATATAACTAATATAACTAATTACCCAATAGAGTCAGGTATTGAGTATTTTTAATAATAAATAAGATAATTCAAATATTATTTATGAAGATTAAATTGCTGTTGATCTTATTAGGAATTATATATGACCGAGCTCTAGTATATGCGAGTCGTCTAGTACCATCCTTTTGTTTCCTATTCAAACCCTAGTACCGTATTAGACGCTTCTAATTTATCTGTAATATATACTACTTACGATCAGCTGTTTCTGCACCGGCTTGGTGGTTAGCGACAATAGACTCACGGATCCTACCGAACAGAGATTCCACTGCGTCAAATAGCGTAAACGAGCTCATTTACAAAACTACACGATGCTTGCACTTCAGTTCACAAGTTACACTCCGCTCGAAACTATGTTACAACCTCACCGCGGGCTTTCCGTACGTAATTTAAACCTTATTTTTGATCAAACAATTCACGCATAAACAGCTAAAGCTGAAGCAACGGTATGTGTCAAATGCACGCCGCCTTTCGGAGTTGAATTTGTTTACCTTTGTTATACCGACACTTTCGCTTACCAGTGCTCCCATCCTTTTGAAAATATGGTTTTCCATTCGCTATTCTTCAGTAGATATTTTAGTTCTGTGGATTTCTTTTTCGCATGAATTTTCTAATAAAACAAAACAAATTTTTACCATGACTATTTTCTCATTAGTTTTGTGATTGTATTTAAAAACAAATGTGTTTAAAATAGGTGTAAATTTAAACCGACATTATACAAAATATGCAATGTTTCAATAAGCACATTTACAACACGCAGACATGAATTTTACCCAAATCCTATGAAACCCCTCTAGTCACTAACGAATATAAGATGGTGAGAAAATTTGTTGACTCCATGAGCGAGTTAAACTTGCCAGCACCGGTAGACTGGCTACATAATACGAATATCATGGAACGACTGGTTCCGTAAAGTCCTTTAAGGCGGTCCACGTGTTCAGAGAGCCTTTAAATAAGGTAGGTTTAAATTAAGATAATTAATGCCTTATAAGGTTGGGATTAGTGGTTGATAGACGACGATGATCGTCCTCGAGGTTTCTGCTAGAATATCTCAAGACCGCAAAGCGATTGTAGTGTCTATTAAGCAAATAAGTATGCTTCACAAGACTGAATTATTTAGTAAAATTGAGAAAAAAAATCAACAAACTTATGTTCAATAGTTAAATTCACCTGAATTTTTTTCCGTTTTCAACCGGAGAAAACTACTAGCCGCCATTATTGTTGGTAGGGCATATATATGAACTGTTAACTTTAATTGGAGCGCATTAGAATATATAAAAGTAAAGGAAAATCTATTATTCAGCTCAGAAATACGTATTATTCAACATATGTTCCTGGCAATTGGTTTGGCTTATTTTGTAGTAGCTGCGGTAGGGGCGATATGGGTATTATTGACATAGGAAGCCAAATACTACCACGAAGATAAAGCACGCTTCATATTTAATCAATGGTTTAGTAGCTTATTTTTAGTCATCAGTTACTAATCAATGTTGTATTAATGTATTAATAAGGAATCACCAACCTGTGTTTCACCAAATTGAATCACAATAATTCATATTGGGATAGCCATGATAGTTGAGATCTATATGTTATATCTAATCGCCAAGTTGTTAAAAAACTGCGTTCAAGGAGAATAAAAGCCAATGTCGAAAGATTTTTTAGAATCGGGAAAAGGATCCTTGTTATAAATTATATGTACTATCAAGCATTTTTCGTTGAACATACAGTATAGAAGGGAACAAATGAAATTGCGAAAAAGCTGTACCTTTTTTTTGCTTTTTTGTTTGAAAACAAATCTGGTCTCATCAATTAAACATATATCTTTATCTATTACGTTGTTGATGTAGCAAATCAGTTTATGGATTTTATAAAACCACTTGTACTGTACTCGTATTTTATATGTTCCTATTGGGCAGCGTCCCATAGAAAATCTAGTTTCGTGTTTTTAAAACTCAAAAAGTGTGATGCTATATGACAAATTTGAAGTCACGAATTCAATGATTTAATCAAATCAATGCGCAATCTTGAAAAAAGGAGCCAAATGTTACATTTAAGTATTCAAAATCCTTAATAATAAATTTGAATTTAAAAATTTGAAAATGTTTTTAATTCGCATGTTACAAGCTTGCCATGACGTCACAGTAGCAATTCTAGGACCAGCTTTCAAATGGACATATGTCCATACGACTGAATAAACATACTTTGAACGAAATAACTTAATTAAGTTCATGACCGTGCAAAAATATGTTGGTAGCACTGAACTGGCTTCCGGTAAGCGCATGTCAACAACGACTAGGGGTGGACAAAAAGCAAAGTATCTATGGGTTTTGGTACAATTTCTATTATTTCAAGATCTAATTTTTCATTGTATTTCATTTTGATGACCGCTAATACATTTTATTTTTGAGCTGTTCACTTAATGTTTCAGTACTAAATTCAGCTGCCGGCTCAAAAACCTACTATTCTTTGCGCATTGCCCTTGCAGGGTCGTTCATCGGAGCGAATCATTCCAATCCTACATCGGATCGATACGCCGGATCCGACTCGGAGCAAACATCAACCAACTGACAGCACCCGTTGGGTCTTCAATAAAAAAAAGTTCACGGAAAAGGTCGTCGCTCGTTCGTCTGCTGGATCCACCATCGGTTTTTATTCTGATTTTAGTAATTTTCTTCACCTGCCCCGGTGGTTAGTACACGTGCCATTGATCGGTCTTCTCCCCGTTAGTTGGCTAACCGCGTTATTGACCAGTCATCCATTGATTATATTGCGCAAATTTATCCTCCGGATGGTCCGATGATATCGGTCGGTCCGTGTCGTTAGCGGCTTTACCACGAATTGTTGCTATCTAGTGCGCAAGGAACGGTTGATCTCTTTTCTAGAAGGTGGTTGACGAAATCGAAAGCAAAAATTTCGTACTATACCTTTTTGCAGCTCAGCTTGTAGCAACATTCACACGAGGCGTGAATTAATTATAAATCTGTCTAAATTGAGAATGATATACATTTTTGCTCGTGACGATAGCCTAGCAGGGTTGTGCATTTGAAAAGAGAGAAAGAGCAAGAGAACGCGCGCGCGAGAGAGAAAGAGAGAGTGAGAAAGTGAATGCGATATATAGAGAAAAGAAAAAAGAAGTTGACCGGTAATCCCTCTCTAGTATACCACGTATGGTGTCGCGCAGTACTACCGGAGGCTTTTCCTATCGAACAGTAAAGAACTAATTCCTTCAATCCGCCACCACAGGGGTCGGGAACATCGCAAAAAGAAGGGCCCTAGTGCAAAAGACGTACGCCACACTCAGAAGCTGGTGGAAGGAGCGTGCTGAGAAACGAGACGACAGACACCAGCTGTAAGAGCAAGGGAGCAAAAGAGAAAGAGAGAGAGCCGTACGGTGGAGCCAGACAAAGAGGCAACTAAGTACGCTTGTTGAAAGTAATCGCAAAAGCGAAGAAAATAGAGCACCAATTATTGTTCCGGGCTACCTAGCGGCAACCGAGCATCATCAGTGCAGAGTAAAACTCTAAATATTCCTCTTGGTTGGCTTCGAGCAGTGCAGTTTCTCATAACCACATCCCGGACATCCAATGTCAGAACCTCAGTCATCGCTCCTGCTCAAGAAACAACTGGCGGGTGAGTACGGGTCGCCGTGGATGGGAAGGGGAAGAGAGACGACGGCTTGCCAGACGGAAAAAGTCCTTGCCGTCGTCGTCATCGTCCTCGCATCGTCCTTGTCTTTGGTGGTGCGTGTTACAAACTTATGTTCCTACCAAGCCGTACCGAGGACCTTGTCACCGGTAAACGGTGGCATATCGAATGGCAGGGAGCAGCAGCAGCCTTTGCCATTCGATTGTATGTGTCCTCGTTCTGGTGGAGAATGCGGAAACATTGCTAGGATGGAAATCGATAAGCACACATTATCAAGCATTCATTTTGCCGGAACTGGTGATTTCTAGAGCCCCCGGTTCCAGTGGGGCTTCTTGTCGCCTTGTGCCATTTTTCATTCTTTTCTGGTGGTGCAAAGCGAGTGCTCTTACGTTTTGTGGGCCGTGCGCTTTTAGCCAGCAAAGAACACGTTTATTCGGAGACTTTCTTATAACCCTTATGATGAAATGATGCTTCATTTCTCCTGCTTCTTTATATCTTGTGTTGATCCTTGTTGGGTGTGCTTTGTGAGTTAATTTTCTCGACAAAAGTGATAGTTTCAAAGGGTTGAACGTTAGATATTTCTTTGTATTGCCTTCATTGAAACCGGATAGGAGTGTCAATGAACTCTGGTGCTACGGTTATCCTTTTGTGGAGTCCAAATTGCGAAATGCTGTTGATTGTAGTGTAGATGTCTGTCTAACAAATAATTGGCTATATTAATCATGTGGTCATTTTAATCATTTTTTCGATGGTCTTGTAACATCGCACATAAATGTAATGCGTATAGCTTCTGCATTGCAATAAAGGAATGAACATTTTTGAATATTTAGCCGACAAGATATATCAGTGCGCTAAGTGATAATTACGGCTAATATGTATAATAATCTCCTTCCGAATATATTTTAAATGTGGATAGTGAAATTAAAATATTATCAAACATTAATTCACGAGAGGATGGGCATTCTGGCACTAAATTAGGCATGGAAGACTGATGCAATAATCAAGCGATTTGCTGCTCTCTTGTTCCAGCAATATACACGTATCGAAGAAACTTCGAGCATTGTCAACACTCGTAGGGAACCAGCTTTTACATCTAAAACAAAAATATTATTATACTGTAATTTGTGTGCTATTTTTATTTTAAAAACATACTTTTTTATCATTGTAGAGCTGAGCAAAAATCCTGTTGAGGGATTTTCTGCTGGATTAATCGACGATAATGACATCTTTCGATGGGAAGTGCTAATCATCGGTCCTCCAGATACCCTGTAGTAAGTGCAAATTTACAAATACAATAATAATTTCAACTAGGTTAAGGTTGCTTCATTGATTTATTTTTTTTTATTATACATTCAAAGTTATTGTTGCTTTCCATTCGCATAATGAATGGTTTCGATCGATAAAGTTGATTGCTTAGTTTTCTCATATTTTGATCATATTCGTTTGTAAAGGATATAAATCGTAGCATTCGCGCACCATTGACGAAGGTTACTTATTGGTATATTTTCTATTTTAATTATGATCGCTGTATTATCTGCTACCCATAAACAGACTCAAGGTGCTATCCAATGGATCTTTTTCCATTTTTTTTCTTTTCCATCTAAATTTGAGAAAAGTCATCTCGTACATATAATTGCATTTGAACACGTGTGTTTCCATAGCGTTGGGTCTAAACATTCCATTCCATGAAATCAAACTCACAATAGAAAACATTTGGCATGGTTAAAACGAATGCAAGTATGCTCAAAGTGAGGAAAGTATATCGATCGTTGGTTGAAATGGCCTGATAGAATTATTCTATTATTCAGCAGGCTCAACATAGCTAATGATTACAGAAAATCTTAAGCAAATGCGAAATAGCAATCCTAAATCGAAATAGCAAATTCGAAATAGCAATGCGAAATAGCAATAAAAAGACGAAGTAATAGCTGGAAAAGAATATATTGATAGAGATGTGTCATGTTGATAGATATGTGCAACCCAGCTGTTGTAATGGAAGTTAGCTCCTGGGAGATGGTTGATACAGTAATCACTTATAACTCTTTGTCATATGGGAAAAATACTCACAATGAAGAACAGTATAAGCAAGTTGCATTGAAATATGAGGTGTACATAAACAATTGAGATCCACATTGCAATCGTACACCGAAACTCACAATAGAAAACATTTGCCATGGTAAAAACTAATGCAAGTGTGCTCAAAGTGAGAAAAGTATATCCACCGTTGGTTGAAATGGCCTGATAGAGTTGCTCTATAATTCAGGCTCTTAGTAACTAGCGATTACAACAGTACTTGTAGATGATCATACGGCACTCTAAGAAGCTTGTGTTTTTGTCTTCGGAATATCCGAATAACGTAAATTATACAATCGCTACTAAGCTAATCGTTGTAACGAACGAATTTTGTTTTATATTTTCAGTGAGGGCGGTTTCTTCAAGGCACATCTGCACTTCCCTAAGGAGTACCCCTTAAGACCGCCACGTATGAAATTTGTCACAGAGATTTGGCATCCCAACATCGATCGCAACGGAGACGTTTGTATAAGCATTCTGCATGAACCGGGAGACG
Organism: Anopheles nili; assembly: GCF_943737925.1. NCBI lineage: Eukaryota > Metazoa > Arthropoda > Insecta > Diptera > Culicidae > Anopheles > Anopheles nili. Next base: position 44,440,980 of record NC_071291.1, on the reverse strand, counting down.
ATAAGTGGGGCTACGAGAAGGCGTCGGAGCGTTGGCTGCCGGTGCACACGGTCGAAACGATTCTGATATCGGTAATTTCGATGTTGGCCGACCCTAACGATGAGTCGCCTGCGAATGTAGACGCAGCAAAGGAATGGCGAGAGGCGTATCCCGAATTTAAACGAAAGGTAGCGCGGTGTGTGCGAAAGAGTCAGGAAGATTGTTAGTAGCATTTATATAATTCTTTTTTTAAATTGTCTTATATTTATTAATTAATTATTGTACGATTACACTTACCTTTAATGAACGAAAGAAAAGCATTGAAAGGATCAAGTACCGGTATCGTCTATACTACTATTGCCCCTTATTTGACTGGCTATCCACTACTGTTATCGCTGCTGCTGATGCTACTGTTGCAACTTTAACATCCCGTATGGAAGTGTAAAAGGAGCTGTGGTAAGAGTATGGTCAGGGAAATCACATAATTTACTTCCTAATTAAATGCTCCAGCCAGCCCTGTGGTAACGGTGTGGTGTGACTGCGGAAGTGTAATCGCAACCCGTATTAAACTCGTGTTGGTGGTGCAAGTGAGCGCGATATTTGCGTCCCAAATGAGCAACAATAACAGAAGGCAAGGAAAGAAAAAGTATAAAATCACTACTAACGTACTAACGTAATAGCAGGATGATGATAGATATCCAGGATGTCGCAAGATGTGTGAACCCCATTTCAAACTGGAGTCAGATTTGGTGAGGACGGTAAACAAAACAAAAAAAAAACACCTATTCGATTGGGAAAGAGATAGAACCCGAAGAAGCTTACCTCACGCAAGTGTTGGGGTGTGTAATGGACGAGTGATGTCGCGGATGGTTGCAGTGAAGAAAAGTAACGTACTTCGTAACGAATAGTATCCAAGAACTTGTTCTTTAGCAAGGCCACGTTTCCTTAGGAATACTGCGTTCCAATTCCGCTCCGTTTCAACGAAAAGTGGATGTAAAAACATATGAACTCCGCCGTTTGGTCCTTATTAAGCTATGGATTCATGATAATTTATGTCTCTTGGAGAACACAGTTCTATCTTCACGAGTTCTTGTAATTCTTGTGTGTGTTTGGCTCAAAGTTGTGAAAATTTTACGATATGCTAGGAGAGAAGTGATACAGTAACGCAAAAGATGGTGATTGTAGACAAAAAAGAGGATTTTTGGAAGGCGGCAACCAAACGCCAGTAATCGTAAGGTGGATGATGCAGCCGGAGCAGAGAATTTGATACTCAGGAACATAAACTACGACATTTATTACATTTACAAATCAGGTTAAGCTAATTGCAAGCATGCTAAAAAAACAAAGAAAAAAGCATAAGCTGAACAGACGAGGATGTGCCGGTATGGTCGGAACGTGTCCCATGAAGGACGCAAGATAGAACAAACAAGCAAAATCTCTCATCGAATGAGTGTGTTCCGTTTTGCATAATCCACCCATTCGTTATGCAGATTTTCAGTACAGACGCTTCACCCGGTTGAAAATCGCATACGAAAATCTACTGTAAGTTAGGCTTATTCCAATCGCTTCTCCGAGGTGAACGCTTATTGTAATGCATCTTAAAATTGTGCGAACTTGTTTATTTCGAGCAATGACTTCCTTTTCTCGATCCTTTTCTAGATCTGTATGTTTTGCTTTTCTAGCGAGGCTTTTCTTGCTCGGTAGTGTAAATATCATACTTTCGTAAGGCTTCGAGTATCCAGCGAAAATCTGATTTTAATATCGGCTAGCTCGGATTGACTTGCCCAACTCTCGTATTCCCCGATGCTTGATCCAACATACGATAAGAATATACCTATTATCAGCTGAAGCTGGGTGGTAAAGCCAAGCAATCAAAGTCTAGCAGCAATTGTGCGGAACAGTGAAGCACCAACCGGTGAACACATTTTGCTCCCCGGTTTTCGGACTACACGGACTGAAAGTATGTGGCGCGGTTATCTGGTGTAAAGAGCGTTGGCAGGAGGACGATGTCGTTTACTTGATTCTAGTAACAGTGCGGGAATGGAAGATGTAGCTCAAATGACAGGATGCCAGGTATTTGCTGGAATGAACGAAGAAGGAAACCCGTTCTGGAATGCGTAGGAAATAGGTATTGCTACCGTACTAACAATAGCTTCTTGTAACCACAATCGTACTAAAGGAACACAACAACAAAAATTACTGACATAGATGATAAAGCGGGAAAGTGAAAGGTTTGAGTGTGTGTGTGTATGTATTGCTAAAGGACACGAGGAAGGAACGTTATGTCTGAGGCAGTCGTGAACGGATGGAAGAAATAACAACCTGGTGGGACACGGTACTCTAGCAAAAGGCAGCTTAGTTAGGCATAAGAAAGGAAAACGAATGGCATTCGACATTGAGGGGTTTGGCAATCAGCTCTTAGGAAAGGATACGCAACCTGAACCCTCTCTGGTTCAACGACTAAATGCAGTAAGGACCGTTAGGATTACCAACCTATAGCTTAACTAGGAAATAATCCACAATTGGTAGCAGCAATTGGCCCACATTGAAAGCGCAAGAAGCAGGGCTGATACCCGTTCGGTGCATTTGCTGCCCCCCTCCCATTTCCCAATTAGGCACCCTGTCGGTTAGGTTCCTTTTGAGACATGAACTTTTTCTCAAAGCAACGTAGCTTCACAAAACTATACTTTTCATCTCACCTATTCTTTACCGCGGAAAGGCAACGTATGCGATCACAATAACAGCATAAGAAGTATTGAGCGTACAAGTGAGATAATTGTAAAACAATTACATTAAAAATAAAGAAGGTCTACATCTGAACTAATTAAAGTAGTCTAGAATGTGCGTAGTGCTCATTACTCGTTTATGTGGGTTGAACTCTTCTGTGGGAAAAGGCAACGAATGGAAAAGGCAACGAGTGGACGCTATGCGAAGCTGATTGGAGTCTCGACTTCCGGACTCAACAAAATCATGCCGCCTAGGAGAATACCTAGAGTTGAACCATCCTTGTACAAACATGCTATCATTCTATAGTTTCCATATGAGTATAACCAGTTTTGAAAATGAATAAAAAAAACTTGATCCGTTTCGCAGTTTTGTACGTATTTATTCTTATGGCATGGTACATATAGAAGGTTGATATGAACATACAGCTGAATATCATATTACAGACTTGTTGAAAAGTCCAATCATTGTTGTTCATAGTATCCTTTTATCTGACGCTTTCGTCTAATGATAACACAAACACAACGCCTTCATTCATGGAATAGGAAGTGCGTGACAACATCGTCGCCTAATGCACGTGCTAACGTGAGTCTGCGCAGAACTTATGTTCATCGTTTTCCAGCAGCACGTGCGTAGCTAATGCCGGAGATTGATGTTGCGGTGCTTAGTTGGGTACAGATATATTTTCAGATCATGGAAAGGAAAGCTTTCGAAATGCTTCCTCGTAATAAACGTATACTTTTGCTTGAACTGAATGTAGTTTACAATGTTTCCATGGTTGGTCGCTTAAAGTTAGCAGCTTAGCGCAGCTGACCGGCATATTGCACCGGCAGGTGTTTGAAAACATTCCCCATACATCCTCCCTTCAGCCCTTGCCTTCCAACATCCATGCTTGACCATACGGATGCCAGATGTTAATAAATGCCGTGTTTATATCGAGATACACTTTTTATCGATTTAGCAATTTTTGTAACCATTTTTGTGTAAATTTCAAAACGGACAATTAGAGATAATGTGCTTTCAGAGCAATTTGCTAAAATGATTGTACAATAAATAGGTACACCACCGTAGGGTGTTGACATTGAAATAAAGCATGGGCAGGTTATTCAGCGGAAAGATAGGCTTGAAATAAAGTGTATACTATTTGCAAAATTTGAATCCTGCATAGCCATTTTGCGTTGCAACATCTTTGTCTAGAGAAACCTTGTATGGCACAGTTTACACTACAAAGTTGAATTAACGACGAGCTTGCAAGGCAGAGGTGGTAAACTCCTAGAATAAAGAGTTAGCTTTGGAGACGAAAAATAAGCTATCGATGGAACAAAGCTCCATATTTGTGGAATTAATTCTTTTCGAACATGCGTCAAATCAAAATGTTTCTACCAAATTGCATTAGAAACACTATCCGTGCGATGGGCAGAAAAATTGCTTATGTTAGCATAGAAAATAAGTAATTCCAATTAGTTTAAATTTAATGATTTGCTTACGTTTCTCACCCTCAAAATATTCACCGCACCAAAGAAAGATTGTATACTTATTTGCGCACCTAATAGCAATGGTTGAGATTTCAAATTTTGACCTACTGCGCCCATGGTTGCTTTTCTCTGATATCCCGAACGGGAGCCGAGCGGTTTTGGTTTACGGTGACCGGTTGGCCGCTTCGGGAAACGCACGAACCACGCGAACACAGCCCCCGCTGGTGGAGGCTGAAGCAAACGTTTGAATTTACACATGAGTTTTGAATTTTGCCGTGGTTGGATGCCTGCCGCGCGGCACGTGGCATAACAAACGGCCATCGGAAGGGCCGCACGCGAACGAGACTCGTCTGAGTAGCGCGGAGCCAAGTGAGCTCGACAGGTATTTCGTTGTTCGATCATCCCGGTTCAAGGTGCCACCCGGTTTCGGAAGCAAAACGATGCGTGCGGCCGGTGTTGGTGTTTTGCGGAAACCGTGTTCAAAGCCCGCGTTGGAGCCCGGTCCGGTGTGGGGATCCGTTTGTTTCGCGTGCGAGTGTGCGATCGTCGCGTGAAGTGGTGTTGGCGTGGGTCAGAGAAGGCAGCGTGGCGTTCGAGAGAAGGAAGACGCGCAAAACCGGCTGCAACTTACCGGTGAAGCGCCAAAGGTCCAACCGAACAAAAGGCACACATAAAAACGGTTGGGTGGGATGGCGGTTGGGTGGGAGAGAGTGGCTTTTGTGCGTTGTGTGTGCGTATTTGTGTGTGTGTGTGCTTTATTCCGCTTCATTCCTTTCATACCACCCATTGGCGGCTCGCCATATGAAGGGCGCCAAAGGCAGAACATATCAAAATGTTCTTGCACGCTCGATCTGTGACGTTCGCGAAGATGCCGGGCATTAAGAGTGTTTCCGGGTTTTCTTTCTGTTTGTGTTCCTGCATCTCGCGAAATCCGTCGCGACCTGCGCGAGCAAAACGGCCGTAAAAGCGTCAGCGAGGGCCTTTTGAAAGTGGCTCAAACAAGGGGTGAAAATAAAAATAAGACACAAAATACGGCCAAATCCCACGCGGATGATGAGCTTGCCGGTGTCATGGTGGTGGGCCTCACCGGTGGACCGGGTGGGCCGATCAATCCGATGCAATGGGTGGCACAGGGTAAACCTCGAATGGGGTCGCATGAATGGCGCTAAAAGAAGGCAAGTTGTGCAAACGGCAACAACGTCCACGCGTCGTAGCAACGGTGTTGAGCGTGTATGTAAGAGAGAGAGCGAGAGCGAGAGCGATAGAGAGTCAGCTAGAATACAAAGAGAAAAAGAGCGAGAAGGAAACACTCCGTCAACCATATGATTCGTGCCACCAACAAACCGGTGGTCGGGCGCAGCATGACCTCGAAGAGATGCTGGCCTTCTTCGATGCCGGTCTTCTCGGTGGTGCGGTTTTTTTTCTTTCTTATTTCACTCCCCACCATTTCGTAGAAGGTGGTGGTTTGTCTTTTGGGCAGAGCCACTTGGTACGTGGGACTTCCTGGTTGTTTTTCTTTTCCCGCGCACTCGAGAAGCCGAGAAGCATAACAAAACACGGCTAGCCAATCTGCACGGTGCGCGTAAATTATTCATCCATATAAAGATGTAACCGTATCCCAAAAATGGGCGTCCGAAAGGGCAAAACAAAAACACGAGGTTAGCACAAAGTCGGCCCTCGAACAAGGCGAGGGATGAAAAAAGGTTTCGTGAAATGAGCTTGATAACACGCGTAATGTTTGCTCAATCGATTTGACGTGTCGCGGACGATTTGAATCGAATTATCACTCCGAAAAGGTGGTGGGACAGGAAACTCGAGCCCGGAGGAGAATAATAATTTAATATTGTGCACATTTTTATACCAACCGGTCGATCGATATTGCTTGATGAGTCAAAAAGGGGTAGGTCAATTTTACCATCCTTGTTTTCGCGGCAGAATGCCGGTTCTATCGAGGCTCAGTGTGCCTCAGCAAAGAGTAGAGAACGTTGTTGACGTTGTGGTTTCGTTCGCCAGCATCAGTTTTGTTTTTTGTCTCTCTTTCTCTCTCTTTGGATAGTCTTGTCCTTCGATAAAGCACCGGCGAAATGAGCTGCTGCCGGTCCTCGAACAAACCGAGTGCCTTTCTCTTCATGCAATGCCTGCTTGGATGCGACGTGGGTAGAAGTTCGATTGTTGAAGTGATCGACTTTTGGCTTCCTATGGCATGTCTCTTGCACTTCCTTCCTTTCGCGCTCTCTCACTCTCTCATTCTTGCTCTTTTTATCTCTGTCGTTTTTCTCCCTTCACTTCCCCTACGGTGCACTATGATAATCGATCGGGTGGATGACCCAATTTTCCACCGCACCGGTGCATGCTGACGATCGAACATGACCTCAGAGCGCATTAGGAAAAGAGCATCAGCATCATAGTGGTTCCCCAAACGGTCGTTTTTTCGTGCATCTTTTGCGGGTAATGGAGTTTCCATTTCGAACCTGTAAGGGAGCCTAATCGAAATGGGGGTGCGATTTATGACACGACAGGTTTTACACTGCAACCTGCTCGTACCTGCTGACTGGCATTTTTGCAGTACACTTTTAGACTTAAAAAAAAAACGAGTAAAGCTTAAGGTATAGCTTCCTTCTCTCTTGCAGCAAGTTGCGCCTTATTAAAGTGCTCATTTGTTAAGCGAAACGTACGCACCGCATATACAAGCATGCACAATCCCGCCATAAATCAGTGCAATTCCTGCAACCGTGCAAAAAACGGCCCTGCAGATATGCTGCTCGATTTGGACTCGCAATAACTTCAACCCGGCACGGTGACATGTCGTCGTCGTTTTTAGTTTCTTTTTGTACCGCATGCACCCATTTGTTCTCGGCACAAATTTAAACTTAGCCGCAAGAAGCGGGCAAAAGCTCACTATCGCTTTCCCAAGGACCCGTATTGGCCCGCATTCAGCCGCATATATGAGCCTGTCGCGTGTGTGCATACGAACACGTACTTTTCGCCGACCGTACGTCCGTATATGGAGTATGAATAAAGCATTCGGGCTACGCTTAGATGGCGGAAAACTTCGACACACAATGGAGGTGACACAATCTAGGGTCAGAGTTATGATAATACTAGGCGGTTGGTTCAACAGAAGGCTGTGTGGAGAAAGGCCGCAGAAAGTGTGTTAAATTTACGTAGCATTTTCACGGATAGCACTACGGATCGGTTGAATTTTTAATGTTAAAAATTGTTCTGACTCTTTCTCACACACAATCACTAGTGATGCTTCAGGCAATCGATCGTTAAAACATTCCGTTTTTTTATTGGAAAAAAAAATAACCGTTTGCGTACACTCACAGCCTTCACAGTTTTCTGTATATGCTCAGGTGTTCCGTCATGTGCGCCACTGGCATTACCGACGAATTGTTGGCAATTAATCGTTGCAAGTCGATTCGAATCGTGCCCAGCTCATTCTCCCCACGTGCTGTGACGTGGAGACGTAAAAAGCCACCTGGAAGCAGGTGGAGAAAAAATCTCAAAAATCATTCAAGAAACTCACGCAGTCCTATTCTCGCGATGAAGATCATGCCACGTCATGGATTTTGATTGTGATCAGAACTGCGGAAACGACGCGAAGTGAAGCGTATTATTGGCGCGTGTTGCGCTGGGCTTTTTGTCACTTTTTGTGGATTCGTAAGAAGCCACCGGGCACGCGGGATTGGGGATACTATTTTTGACGTCAATAAACGGCGTTCATCAAGCCAAACTAGAGAAGTCGATGGGGCGACAAAAAAATCTTGAAGCGATCGATACAAAAAATTGAGCTAGTAATAGCCCGACAAAAAAAAGATGAACTGGTCTCTGGCAAAAGGGGTGCTATTTAAAGAACGGGCTCGCAGCGAATTGACTTTGATGACGCTTCGCAAACTGTGGCGAATTTTCTCATACCATCATTCGAGCGGTAATCCTTGAGCCTTCCGTGGGTCGTCGCATTCTTCAGCATCCGTGAGAGAGGATGATTTAAAATTACCGCACGGTTCGATTTATTAAAAGAGAAGGTTTCCGTGTGCTCGTGATCTCAAGGCGGACAGGATTATGCTCAGTTTCGCTCCGTTTTTCCTTGCCCGTTCGGGTGCATGAAATTACAAAACATCCACCCCCAAAATGTTGCTTCAACATGTTCGCAACATTAACTCACCATTGCGGGGGTGTTGTGGCCTAAGAACGGCTTGTAAATGGGTATGACTTGATGAAGCAACCAGAAATGGAGGCGGCCATCGCTTGACAGTTCGCCAACTGATTAGCTCTTGCATGGATGGGGTTTGGTATCGTGCCGAGAAAACCATCTCCCCAAACGCCACAGTTTGACGAAGGATCGTACCCTCCATCAACCATCGGCAGGACAGCGCTTCATCCGTGAAGGGCCCGCATTATTTGGACACGCGTATTAATTGAGCTCGGTTGACGGTACGAACGGACGGGAGGCCTCAAATGCAATGCAATCGTCTCGTAAGGCCTCGTAAAGGGCGCGAAGATGTCATGCCAGTCCATACCAAATTAATCTCACGTCTCATCCAACCCGTGCCATGTGGCGGCATGGTGGCATGGATCCTGTAATAACTGCAACCCCCGACAGGCCGTTTTTCCACCCGCTCGTACGAACCGCGCAAGAGATAATTAGAATGTGCATGCTGTAAATCATCGCCTGGCACGGCGGCCATTATTCACACCGACCGTAAATGTTTTCTTGGAAAGCGTTTCGCACCGAAACGAGCTAATGAAGCATTAGTGCAGGCGTCGGGTCTACGACTGCTGAAAGGAAGGTTTGAAGCGTCTCTACGTATACCCAAGGACAGTGAATCTAATCAGTGAAACGTGCGAGCTAATGAAGTGACGCCTGGTGGACGGTGACGAAAGGACATCACAACGGAATAAGTGCTGCTAGTGGCGGCCACACAGCCTGCTTTGTTTATGCTGTTTTTTTTTCTCTTTTTTACTGACAGCACTGACAGCAAAAGCTTTCCGACCACCGGTTCGTCGGAGGAAGGACATTATCGAAACATTTCGAGATGGGGCAGATTTTAGCATAAATCCATCCTTTCCTTTTGCTAACGTTGCTACATGCGCTCGTATATGCATATTCATTCGACGTCAAACCGAACGTTCGCGAGCCAGCATATAAAGGCGGGTTGGCTGTGTTTTGGGGTAGGCTTGAATTTAAACCACCACCATTGGGGATGGGAAAATCCCCCATCGTCGTTTGGGTGGGGAAACAACAAACTGAAGGTCTGTCTGCGGGTCTCATTTCGCTCATCATCCGCCCTCAGTGACGTGGCCGTTATTGATTGTGTTGAATAATTTATGGCGCACGATCGAACGCTCCTGAATGGGGGCGCTCTTCGTTTGTTTCGGGGTTTCATCGCAGTTATAAGGCGTTAGCAGGGGTGGGCATTTTTGAAAGAAGAAAAAAAACGCCTTAAAACCACCCACCCACCAGCTCGAAGGTTCGCTTGGCTCATCCATCGCAGGTAATTAATGCGTGTTCCTATTCCAGAACCAAACATTGGACGGGCTTTCTGCTGCGTTTTATTTTTGTGGAGCGAGAGCAAACACCCCGCTAAGCCAATGGTACAGTACAGTGGATTTGGTTGGTGAAAGAGGCACTTGGAGAGAAAAAAAAAAGAGGAAAAGAAAAAGCGATCAGTGGTATCGGTGTGCCAAGTGGCGTGAATAAAAAAAAGCAAGCAAGCAAGCCAAACGAGGCAAAATAAGTGCGGTTGTGAGTGCGGGAAAAGCATTGTTAGAACAACCGCCCGGTGATTCTGCGGCAGTGTGAGTGCAACTGTGTCCGGTGCTGGTGCCTAGGTCACGGTATAAGACACCCAGTTCCGGTTCCCAGCTCCCGAAGGCTAGCCAGGAAGTGATTATATCCCCGACTCGACTGGACGGGCGTGGCATCCTGACGTTAGGTGCGTTAGGGATCGTCTTCACTACGCTCAAGCTCTGATCCTTCTGGGACACACCTGCTGGGTGGTGGTACGGTTGGCCAAATGGAGTGCTAATCGGCTCTATCACACCGATCAGGGTAATGAGCGCCGTGGTTCCAAGCCAGCTATTGATTCAGGTGAGTTTGCCATTTGCGGTATTGGCCCTGTTCGCCCACGCGGTGATAATGGGCGTCATTTCGTTACGTTGGTTTACGGGACGCTTTATCGGGAGCTTTCTTTTCGAACGCGATCCGCCAAATGGGATGGGAGCGTCTTCCATTCGGGTGCGGCGTAAATGGAATCTCATTTCTGATTGAATCCGGCGCAGCTGAACGACTAATTCCCGATGGTACATCGGCATGGTGTGTTGTTCGTCTTTTGCGGTTACCATCCATTTTTTTTCCGAGACATTTTCACCCGCGATAACGCCAAAGGATTTAGTGTCCTTTTTTTCTACTGTTCTACGGCGCTTTTCTTCCTCCAAAAGGCAAATTCTCGGAAGTCGAGCCGAGCTGCCCCGATGGCTCCTGTTTCATGTTCACAGTTCCGAAATCAAGCAATCGGTGAAAAGGCGACCCGGACAATGAAGCCCGAAAGGACGAAATCAAACGCTCAAAGTACCCACCCCGATGCTGAGGGTTTCCCATTTTCACGGCTCATGGGCTTGTTTTGTCGCACAGGACGCAGGACTCTTTTTTTTATCGTCTTCTCTCGATCGCTTCAATTATGCCGATGCCAGCCGAGAACAGGCCCTTGGCCAAGACACCCACAAGGCGAATAATGCATTCACGTGCGGCGAATAATTCCCGATAATCTCGTTAAACGCAAGCAATGGCCACCGTGAGGAATGAGCGAGCGTGCGCGCACGTGTGGGCATCGCTTGATGTCCTGGTGTACGGTGGAAAAGCAGCATTCTTCAACGAAAGCACATCCTGGGGAAGTACGAGTATGCTCTCTCTCTCTCTCTGCAGCACGATTAAGGACACGGGACCGTTGACGGTGTACGGTGACAAAGAATACGGGCCAAAGATTACGTGGGCCGTTCGAAACGTCCGTACCACGGATCGGTATTTTGTCATTTCAGAATCATTTACCATTACCGGCGGCTACGGCGCTGTACCGCGGAATGTTCGTCCTTCTAACGCTTCGGCACGGCACAAATGCTGTCCGACAGGCGCTTGTTTTTAGTTGGAATCGCTTCGCCCGGACGAGATGAGTAGATTAAAATGTTTATCAACACTCATTGCATCTGGCAATGGCCCCGGGGAGGGGGTCAATTTCAATATGTAGGACGTTCGTAGAATAAAAACCGTGGCCACAAAAACACGTCCCTTCACTTTCGTGTGGGCGCCTTTGAGGATCCTCTGGCCGTTTTCCTTTTTGTTGTTCTTGCTTTCCCGCTTGCTGCTCGATACATGGCTAATGGATTGGCTTTGATGTCGTGGTTTGTTTGCTGGACGAATGGACGTTTGCTTTCGTGTGTGTGTGTGTAGGGGAGGAAAGATGAAAAAAATGTTGTCTCTCGAGCGCATCATCTCAGTTGCAAAGCAAATATTGCATGATGTTCAGCCCGGCAATCGGGGTAGAATCGACGGAATCGACGCTGACGACATTGCATGATGATTATTTTTGTCCCGTAGCTTCCATCGGTAGCACACACACACACACTCTTCAATGGATGCCCTTCATTGAGGGCGAGCGTTTAATGCAATTAAAAAACCTACCCACCAGCCTGGGTTTGCTTGGTTCACTTTGCACCCGCCGCTCGAATTGATGGGATTTGCAGGCACTTCCGGTCGGGATTGTGTTGTTTTCAGGTGAACCTGCCGATCCCGTCGGAAATGGATGGAAAAAATTGAGCTCGATCGCTCGAACACAAGTGCACTATCGCTATCGTTTAGCGGGCGCGTTTAGCAGGTCGTAGGGATGTAAACTCCTCTCCCCTTCAGGTGGGTGGTTGCTATCAGCGCGCTCTTTCGAGCTTCAGTTCGTGGAAAGCAAAAAAGAAAGAAAAAAAAAACAAACCACCAACGTTTCTATCACCTTTTCCATCCACCGTCGCATGATCAAGGAAACTTTGAACCTCCCGTTTCGACGTTTAATGGGGATAAATCGAACGCGACAGTTTCGAAGCGAGTGGTGTTTTTTTTTCTCCCCCTTCAATCGCTGTTGCTTCTTGCCCTTTCGGGTTTCTGCTGCAGCTGCTGTTGGAACGGAAAACTCATTTTGCTGAGCTATTATCGCAAAAAACCACTCCCGCTGGAGGCGACAAAAAACCCACGGAGCCACGGTATAAACGCTGCCAGTTGCGAGTTCGAGGATGTCCATCAGAACGTCAGCCAAACGGACGCGTGAAACTATGCCATCGACGAACGAACCCCGGGCGTTTGGGTGCATTTTTAGCTTCCCGTGGGCTATTAGTTGATGAAAAGTGCTGCTCATGAAAAAAAACAACAGATCATCCAGCACACTGTTGCGTTGAAAGTGCGCTGCTTCTGATAGGGAAAATTGTTAAAAATAACGTTCCATTATGCAGCTCGTCAAGGGAGCTGCGATAATCTTCGACCCCGGGGTACGGAACTTTGATCGCATTTTTTGCCGGACGCGTCTAAAAATATTAATGAAAAGCGATAGCACCCAAAGAGAGAGAGAGAGATGCACCCAGGTCGTCCAAGGCTGCTGGATGAGCGAAGCGTGGCGTTGGAGAAATTCACGCGATCTCAAGAAGGTTTACTGTTAAAAATAGATAAACGATCGCGATGGTTGCGATCGGCTGGAAAATTCGATTCCCTGGCACAGTAAAACCGATCTGCATGGTTAATGAGCAGTGCGAGATTTCTAAGAGCGCGTCGCATCGGTAAGAAGTTAGCAAAAACCTCTGCTCTGAAGTCGATTGAAAGCGGTCTGTTGCAGCGATTGCTGAAGATCGTCCCGATCGTATCGTTTAATTAAACTCTGCACCCCGATCTCGCTGAGGTCCAGTTTTAATTGACGAATTGATACGTTTCCGTACACCGCCTCGAGGGCCAAACCGGACCAATAAACATCGAGAACGGTGGGGCCACTTCGATGGTTCTCATTCCCTGACGCAGCACGGAATTGATATGCGGCGTTTTGTGTTGGTCCAGCAAGTTGAGTTCGCGTCGCAAATTGAGAAGCACGTCCGACGGACACGATACCGGAGCTCGCAGCTGCAAAGCCAGCCAGCTATATACAACCGGAGGTCAATTATCTTTAGTGCCGCTTTTCTCGCTTCAACCACACGGTGGCAGAATGGAAAGGGGTGGGCAATTCTGCAATCGCAGTCCAGTCCCATATTGCACGTCAGCCTCGGGGAACGCAGGGAATGAGAATTGATTGCATGTTTCCAGCAAAGCAGGACGCGCCTCGACGAGTTGTGTGCGAAGATTTATTTTCATTTAATTGTCCGGTGCCGGCGGGCTGGGAATGTTACCGCCTCGTCCTCTCTCCCGTACAGTGACCGGACCGACTCGGGTGCGTTGAAAAACGCGGCCCTCCGTCACGTCGAAGAAACGCTGCGTTAAAGCAAAGTGCTGCGAGACTGTTTGAAACTTTTGCGCTCGTCATTTGGAGCATTGACGATGGAAAAGCATTCCCCGTTTGCTCGTTAGCGAAAATTAGTTTCGAGTGTGCGCGGCCTTTTTTCGCAGTCCCTCGTTTGCGTAGTCCTTTGATGAGCGTAATTGGTTTAATGTTTAATTTATCGGGCGAATAAATTACACCCGCTGATGGCCGCGCGATTGAAGTTTGCGAAGATGAAATAATCAATCCTCCATCCAGACCCATAAAGAGAGATCGGTGGAAAATGTGAAATGTGATCGCGAAAAGCCTTTCGCTGCTGTTGTTACTTCCCATTACCGGTTCCGGCGGAGTAAGTAAACGGATAATGGATGGATAGCTGGCGTGTGTGTGTGTGTGTGCGTGCACACTTTAAACCAACGCCATTGTGAACAGCCATTGCGGTGTAATGCGTGCGATGAAAACACAACAAGAACGAGAAAGCGGAAAAGTGCTCCCGATCGATGCTAATGAAAGGTGGCTTTTGCAGGGCCAACTACGACCGAGAGAACCGCACATTGCCTGCTTTCAGGCGCTAGTAGGACACTGATAGTGGAGGCCTCTGATATTTGGTGGAGGGCTCTCCGTTAACCTTGGCGCGTAATTGATGAGGCTATTTGTCTCACTTAGATCGTGGCATTGGCCTTCTGAGAACTCCCCATCCCTCGAGACGGATGGACGGATGGATGTCCATTAATCGAGCCTCGCAGCCTCGTGGGAGCTATGATATTAATTACACGCTAGTTGCCGGCCACGTGGCGGCACCCTTTTCGGGGCGATGGTATCATTTTTATTGCCTGCCGGCTGTCGCTTTTCTTTTAGTGCTGGGAATTTTCTGGCCACGCTTGCGAGATGCCCTCCTGGGGACGTTTGTATTAGCGCCGTGTAATGTTTGTGGTGACTCGCGTGGGTGTCGTGTGAGGCTTTAATGCAAAAGAAACTGCGCAGCTGGCGTGCTTTTGTGTTGTGAATGCAATCCGTTTTCATGCAATCGTAATTTTTCACGACGTGCTTGTGCGTTTTTTTTTATCTCGGGAATACTCCCGAATAGAGTTTCCACACCGGGATCGGTTTCGGAACACAGTAAGGACCAACTCAATGGTGTGCCGAAGACCAAACACAGCTGCATTGCTGCTTTTATCGCACTGTCCGGTGCACATGCAGGACGCTCCGGACGTTAGATCGTAGATCTTCTCGAGTGCAGCGAATGTACGTCCCACCAAACGAGCGGTATCTGCTAGTATATTGTGCATCCGACGCGAACAAGCAACCATTCCGGCCAGTTCCTGGTGAATCCTGGCAAGCATGCACAACGATGATCATCTGCTACGACCGGTGCCGATGCCGTCATTCGCAATTAAGTTGGTTCCGAGCGGCACTAGCGAGTGGTTCGGGCAGAGTTTTGCTGCTGATACCCTTCATTGACCCCGGATTACTGATAAGTGTTGTGTGTGTGTCTAACCTCTCCGCTCCGGAGCCTTGATAGCGAGCGAATAACGAACGAATTGGGCACTCGCGGTACTCCATGGTACATCTGATGTCCGGTTCACGGTTTCATGTTGATTGCAACTGCCCGGGGTTTTGGGAAGCATTTCAGCACAATGAAACATTCCGGCAATGATTACTTTTGAAAGTGCCTGAAGCCGGCCGGATTGGGACCCGAGACCCGAGAGCCGGGACTCAATCAACTGGGTTTGAGTTGTGTGTGTTTTTTTTCTACATTCACGCGCGGAAAACTCCACAATTCAATCATCGCCGGGGAATCAAATTTACGAGCGGAGCAAAACGGTTTGAGTTTGTAGTTTTTCGCATTCACCTCTAGGGTGCCTTTTTTTTCTGAAGTAGGAGTCATGCTTTTTTGAAGCATATCCAACCAGGATATTTGCACATAATTTCGTTATTTTCATCCCCATCGTACATCGCACGAGGTGTTTCGTATGGTCGAGAGAACGTGTGGCTCGTTACGATACGTTTGCGAACACTTAAATGAATATTTCTGCATACGCCAAGTACGCGTTTCGGGACGAGCACACGGTACATTTATTATTTTTAAATTAATCGATACTCCGATAGGTTGATGTAGTTTTGCATCGTTTCACAGGGTTGCAGCATCCAGCAACAGCCAACGATGGCGACAGGGAAATGAGAACGACGCCACGTTTTTCCATCATCTGCTCGTGGTCGTTTGCGTCGTTCAGAAAACCTGTGCGACGAAGAAGCAGTTTTGATCTAATAAAGCAGAACCAAACTTTGCTCGTCCTGGATGCGCTCAAGCAGCTTGCAAGGAGCACTGATGTTCGCGTAAACGGCATCGATCTAACGCCATTTGGCTGGGTAATGTGGTTGAGCACTTTATGAATAGAATTTCCGGTAGTACAACGGCCACAAGCCTTCCAGCACGCGAGGAAACTGGTTTATCAAGGAAGAACTTTTGACCTTTGCATCTTGGCCGATCATACGTTGCTTGGAATGTAATAATAGCTTTATCTGCACACCCGTTCCGCTCACTAAATAACTGTTTCGTATTAGTGACAGTATTCGTAGCATTGTATTGCGTAGATAATTGTGAAGTAAGCTGAAACTCACTGGCCTGTATCACGGCAAAATCACGCAAGCAGGTCGATCTGTGGAGATTCAATCGATTACAGCCAACGCCAGCGCGTTACTGTAACAGAATCTATTCACCGACATTAAGTGGACCGCAAACAAACCGCGTGAATCATTTTCTCGACACCTTTCCACGTTGGTCGGAATAGTCGGACGTGGGACACCATCCACACGCTCGATCGGTTGAGCGGCTTGGTGGGACATTTTATATTGATCATTTCAGCAAACGCGAACGCGGACCCATTGGTGGCACGTAATTGATAGCTGAAAGCAAGCGCCCGCGATTTTACGTGACCCATGAAGATCACGATCGTGATACGATGATGTTGATAGAAATCGTGGAATTGTTACTCGGGCAGAGCCCGTTTTGTTTCCCGTCCAAGACCATTTATCTGGGGTTGGGTTTGTCGGTTATCACAGCCATGGGTGGGTCTCTGGGTGGAGAAAACACGTGGCTTGTCGGGTTGTAGCGCTTTTAAGGGTGGATGTAACTATTGCCGTTAGTTATTCAACCGTTGGATGTAATTCGATTTACATCGTGCTCGAATGATTCACACTGAGTTTTTTTTTTCATTTAGGAACATCATTCTGAGAAGGGATTATTTGCTGAGCTATGAGCTCTATATTTTATTAGAAAAAGGGTGAATTGGATAGCTCGAGCTCTTGCATTGCCATTGAGTTGCTTAAGCTATGTATGCAAGGTTGCAACTCCCTGCAGAGTTTGATATGCTTCAGTTTACCAGACTTACATTGTCATTATATTTTGACTATATTTATTTGTAATAATTATTAGGTTATGTTCTTTTTCTTTATCTTTTTCTTAACCAACGGTTTAACAAGCGTCCTTAAATAATAACAACGGCTCAACAACCGTTGTACGGTCAAGGCCTGCCTTGTTAAGGCTTTCAGGGACTTGAAATGTTTCCCGTAGCCGGTTAATCAACCCTGAATATGTGATTACTTTAATGCTTTATTTAAGTCGCTTCGTATAGTTATTCGCTGTATTGGGCAAAATAATATAAAACAAAACTCTCTCTTCGCATCGAAGATGACTTTCAGATGGCTTTCATGGCAGTGAAATTTAACATTCATACAACAAAAGCCAATAGCATGAAAGCGCATTGGCAGTATATTTGCTGCGAACAACTTTTAATTAGAACGTGTTACGTTTGTGTGATGCTTGGCTGGATTTGGAATCAAATTATCATGCGGTTAATTGGTTTTTGAGAAATCTTTCACAGCACGACGCAGCTACGACGTTCAAGTTCCTGTGATTTGAGATTCCGTTTCCGTCGGATGAACGGAACATTGATTTTTGGAACGACGATTTCCATGGCGTACTTCTCCAAATCTTCGTGCCAGAATTTCTATTATCGCAAACATGTGATTTTGCGAATTCATCCGCTCGAACAGAGCGGAAAAAGACCACCGCCATGTCAAGGCGGTCCTGTACCAAAAGGTCCTGTATGTACCCAAGTGGGTTTGCTAGCAAATGGGGCGTTGCTGGCGTTGTACCGTCGTTGTTCCTTTCGTGTCTAATATTGACGGAGCATGCGATGGGGCGATGGCAAGCACGCCAAAGCCCGCGATCGGTATCGCCGTTGGTAAGTGTGGTTATGTTCACTGATGAGCTATTATTTTCTCGTCTACTATCGTAACCATGGTCAGGGTTGCCTTTTCGCTCGTGCCGGAGTACCGTTGCGAAAGGACCACCAGCGTGTCAGGGCTGTTCTGTTTATTTTCCAGGGCCGTAATAACATCAAAGGAAAAAGAGGGGATGCCCGCCGAAAGCCGGTAAACCCCGCGAGCAGCTCCACGCTTCTATCTCGCGCAGTGATTGTTTTCAGAGAGAGGAGTAATTTCGCTAACCGAATCGCGTTTGTTTGCCCCCGATTGTCTGTCTGTCAGATTAGCGGAAGCGATTGTCAGTTCAAAGACAGCGGGCGTAGCGCAACAAAAGCAAAAAGCAAAATGGGCAGCTTCATCACGGTGTGTGTGTGTGTGTGTGTGGTTGGGTGAAGAAAGATATCACGTCGTGCGGCGGCGAGGTTGCAAAAGGACCCCTTTTTTCGTGCCGGAACAGCGCGCGTCAGCGGAAACGAGCCCGGTTCAGCACCTGCTGCAAGGACAGGAAGGCAGATGATGCAATGCGAGGTGTTGCTAAAAATAGATTATCGATTTGACTTCCTGCCGTGCGCCACTGGTCGAACGCGAACCGACCCGGGGAGGGGTCATGTTCGGTTACGCTTCCGTTTTGTCCCTGTTGAAAGATGGCGATGAATTCTTAAAGCGTAGTAGTGCGCGCCGCCCACCAATGAACCAATGGACGGGGCTGGGAAAATTAAGAGTGACCGAGTCATTGGGGAGAAGGTGTAAACAGCGGAAAATACTTCCCAAAACGCCTGGGACTGGACTGGGACACTGACGGCGACTGGGAGGGTCTTTTGTATTGCCAGCGTGCCACCGAATACGCTGGCGTATCTCTCTTTCGCTCTTTCTCAGGAAACTGTGATTGATGAGCATGAATGAATTTCGGTGGGCCAAGGATTCGGAAAGCAATTAAATGCGATACGAAGGGCTCGTTTTATATTCGCGTTTAATAGCATTCGGTGGATTGTAATGGTCGGTCGGAAATGTTTTGGCGCGTGGTGGGTCGAATAGATGTGCCCGGTAAGATAAGAATTTTGTGTAAAATGTTATCGCAAAATCATCAAAAGAGCATTGAGCTTTTCCGAATGTTGGGTGGAAAGCTTTTGGAAGGCTTTTACTAATACAACTGAACTTATTTGTGACGCTTTACAAGCGGTTCTACACAAAAAAAAACGGGACATTAATTTCAACAGGTTAAACGAATCTATGAAGTGGAATGGCACTGCGCATATACACTGCGGGAATGCGTAGAGTTAAAAATCCCAATGAAGCATGACAAAACTCACTCGGAAAGCAATTACGCCTTGCGCTAAAGCTAATGCCACCCGGGACGAGCTCGTACCATCGGTTAATTATTAAATGGACAAATTTGACCCGCTGTAAAGGGGGTAATAAAAAGCGTTCAAACGGCAGCACCCTGTTTCGCAAATCTGTTCAGTTCTATTTTTACCTTCCCAAGCAGTCGTGCAGTGGCGAACGTATTTTGCGAAAAACACACACAAAAAAAAAAGACCAGAAAGGTCAAATCCGGCTCACCGGGGAGGGTCCACCCATTAAAGGCTTTGAAGAGATTAACCGAAGATGAGTGGGTTGCAATTTCAGTTGAGGTTAGGTTTTTCGCAGAGTTTGTGGTTTTACCCTGGAGCTGGAGGCCAGGTCGTCAACTGCGTCAACTAAATCTCGCATAAGCCTTCGGGTGGCATCCGGAGGGGCCTGTGGTTGACTTGGTTGAATAATTATGCGATGTTTGGAGGGAACAACAACTTCACCGTTCTCTGGAGCCGTCGGTGTCGGTGAAATTCCATCCAACTTGCAGAGCCACGACGACGCTTTTTAGGATGTGCGGCTTTTGGTGACACACTTTTTGGGGGCAACACATCTTCAAAGCGAAACACACACGCACACACGGCAAGGAAAGTTGGTTGAGCTTGGCTGGATCCAGCAGCGAGGCCCTCGAGAGGTTTTGTTGGGATGGGGTGTGTTTTGGGGGTTTGATTTGTGGCGTGAGCACGAGCTCGGCAAAGAAATGTGTAACTCGTCAACCCAACATACCGGAACGCCCGTTTTTAGCGGCATTGTGGTACAATATCCGCCCGCTCCCCGGGAAGGAAATGCTTGGCGTGGTTCTGATGAGTGCCGCTTTTCCTGTTGCCGTGTTCAAGAGCGTTTCCCGCCCATTTGCGCTCATGCCCACGTGGTGGTTGAAGCATAAGTGCGCAAAGTCGCAATGTTTGCGGAATGAGATTATGATTATATTGTTTCAAAAAGTGGGCGCATCTCAAGGTGCCTGGGTTTTTTTTGTTTTTTTTTCTTACTGGCTGTAGAAACTTCAGAGACATTGCTGACTTTGGCTCTGGCAGGGTGGGGGGATCAAAAGCGACGAGAAATTGTGGCCTGCTCCATACGTTCGCACGTCGTCGCCGTTATGGCCCGCCTTGACAGCTAACGGCCTCCACCGGACGGACATTTGATGCCAATTAGGGGTGCATTGGTGGGTCAAGCGCACCCCTGCAAGAGGGAAATCATATTTTACTGCTCGTTAGAGTGGAAAAGTTCACCGCGCCTGCCCTTAGCGCGACCGAATGTTCCACACGCCTCATGTAGGGAGAGAAACAGGCCCTCTTGGTGGGGTTGATGGTGGTATGCAGAACGGCCGGAAAAGTGAACCATTCCGGGAGGTGGTGCCTTTTGGTCCGGCAAAGCCTACTGATTGTTTTGAGCTTGAAGCGAGGCAAGCTGCGTGGAAAACGCTTCAGTCCATTTGCAACGCGTAAACCGAGCGCTATAAATGGCTTTGCGCGTATGTTCATAATCAATTTCTGCTCACCAGCTCCTAATAATGTGACAATACCGTGTCGCTCGCAAGTAGGGGCACTCGGTTACAGGGCCTCCAAGGCAGAGGGCCACAAGCCACGATCGGGGAGCACCGCGAAGGGCGTAATGCAATGCAAACGCGCCGCAATCGAACCGTCGTAATGCGGATCGTGCTGCTTCTGACAAGTGCGCGTGTGGCGGAGAGGAGAGACTAAGACATCGAACCGGTGGCAACCGGGTGGTGGTGGGAAAACTGGTTTCGGTTAACAGTGAACCCTGGCAGATGTAATAATATTGACGATAATGGTCGCTGTAACGATATGTTACAGCGATGGCGCATTCGCGAGATTGTCTTTTTAAGGTCGTCTTCCGTCCGGTTTGTTTAATCCATAAAGCGATCCTTATTTCTACTTTTCTTCTTCTTCTTCTTCTTCGGGTGGGGTTTTCTAGCTCCAAATGTATCCATCCCTTCGTTTGCTGGCTTGCTGTGTCGATTCGTGGCACTGAATGACGCATGTCGCGATCGAGCAGCGCCAATATTGATACAATATCTATAAAGCAATGGACCGTACCCACACGTTTGGCCATTTTTGGGGGCATTCAATAGACCACATTCATCTCATAAATCTCTGCAAAACGAAGCGCAAATCATCGCACAGATTGTTATTGCTCCGCAAACAAACGTTGATGTTGATTTTACGGAGAGGTTGTTTATATAACTACCCAAAGCCATCAATCGTCAACCGATCATTACCTCCTGTTTAATCATCTCATTTGTCCGATTTCCAAATCAATTATCAAACATACGCAGGAAATTCGAACGAACAGCTTTATGCATTTATTCAGTTGGGAGGCATCAGGTGGATTTGTGTTCAAGTTTTTAAGGCATTTTTTTTCATACTGTGTAGCTTGTTTTTTTTTGTGTTGCTGTTGTTGTTACAACATCGCTCTAGCACATAAAATGTCACCACACGGATGAAAGCTTCGGGCGTGGGTTAGTCTAAATTTATGTCGCCAACTTTTGACCGAGCGGTTCAAACTGTCAAACGATGTAACTTTTTCCGGTTCCATCCAAGGATGCCATTTTTTTATCCTTCCTGCAGCCTGCTGCTCTCGGTGGTGCATGGTCAAAGAAAGAGGAAGAAAAAAAAGTCATTTAAGCGGCGAAAGTTTTGCGTTTGAATGTGTGAGCTTTTTTAATTTAATAAGCCGTTTGATGATGCTCTCTAATGACTTCGCCCTTGGTAACGGTTGCCTCTCGGGGGTGGGGCAACGAAAATGCCCAACGAAATAGAAATATGAGCAGGAAACTGAGGCACAAATTGGCTGATGTGACGCTACGCGGGTGGCTCGGGATTCTACGGGTTGTCAGTTTTATTTTCGACCGAAACCTTTTTCCCGCAGAACTCCAACGCGGTCCAACGTTGACATTTTGGTGAATTATGCTTTGGAGATGTTTTTTTTTTAATGATGGACACTCGGCTAGCAAAAGCAGATGGAGATGTTTTTGTTAAGGCGATAAAAAGAAACAAACACACCCGCACGCACTCACAAATTTCTGCACAAATTTCCATTTCACGCAAGGCATGGCGCCGACCTTCTCGACGGGGGCTTAGCCCTCGGGGGAGGTTTGCAGACTTGTTCCAGCTGTTTCGAGCGTTAATTTCTTCCGCGAGCTGGTCCTTTGGACCTTTCCATTGGGAAAACAAAATATCCCGGGCTCAAAAAGGGTTCGAGCAACTTCTTGCCTCAGAAATGCCGGACATGTTTCATCTTTATGGGGTCGGGATTTCGGGTCATTTTCCGCCGAAAAAAAAAACTAAACCATCTCGCGCTCGAGAAGATTTCGGAGGCGGCATTAGCAAACCCACTTGCTAGTTGATGAAGAATTAATAAAATGAACAATTTGGATAAATTTCGCACACGCCACGTAACCGGCCCCATGGCAGCACTGAGTAAATGTGCTATATTAGCTCCGCGTTTCGCAGCACTTCCGGTAGATCTTTACCCCGTGCGCGACCACACACGTGCCCTAGGCCACGGTATCGATGGAAGGCGTGGGATGCTATTAACATGATCGTTAATAATTCAAATTCAAATGCACAGCACCAGACATGTGCCTAATGTATTTTCCCACAGGATTCACCCGACTAATCGGAAGGGGTTTTTGTTTTTCCCGAGTACCGGGACGCCACCGACGTTTGGTTAACGAATTTGTAAAATTAATTTAACGAAAACACCCACACGCGTGGGTGGATGTAGACGGATGCATAATTTAATTCCTGGGTAAGCACATTAATGCCAACGAGGGCGCATGCTTCGTTTGTGGTTGCCATCTCACCGGAACTACGCAGCAAGTTGGGGAGGAAATAGTTCAGGAAAGTGCTACACGGAATTACGCACCGGAGCTTGTGAATTGTTAGGTTCGGAATGGGACGCGTGGGAGGATGCTAATTTTGAAGTGTTGTTTGAAGTGTATGAGCACCGGTTGGAGCATACATTTTTCCTTCCTGCAACATAACTTTTGCTTAACTTCGTGAACAGGCTACGGTTGAGTTTGAACGATAAAAGCACCAAAAGAACTACACGCGGACGCCGTGAAATCGTCTTAAAATCTTTAGCAATGTACTGGAATGCAATTACATAGTCCGCGCCTGTAAGAACATGCTTCTTTTGGTAGTATGAAAATTCCTTCCAATCAAGTAATGTTCAACCGGTCAATCAAATTTCCTGTGCGACAGTGTTTGCATCCTTCAAGCCAGTGGTGGTGGCTGCGTTTACGGTATCGACGTGTCGAAGATGAACATATTTTGGGCAATCTTTTTTTTACCCCATCACAATAGACCAAGGGTTTATTGGCTTTCGACGGGTGGGGGGGCCCTTGCGAATATCAGATAACCCATTCTTGACGCGCTCCTTATTCGCGTTTTCCGATCGCCGCGTCCCTTTTTTTGCTACTGTGTGGTCCGTAAATATTGTCCCCGTTTCGTAAACAGAGTCGATCCATTATCCTGCAACCGGTACGAGTAAGGGGAAACAACCGAAAAATGGCTGCCAGAACCCCTGCAGCAGAATGAGAAAAGAAGAAAAGCCGAAAGGGAACGTGGGAGGGTTTTTTTTTGCGCTTTGCTGCCATACCAAGGAATTGGGTCAATCCATTCAAGGCGAACGAAAGGTCGACTGACCAGACGACATTCTTCATCCCCCGAACGCGAGAGTGAGTTCTGTGTTTGAATTTCTTTTTTTTTTCGTTCTTCATTCAGCTTCTTTTCTTTTTTTTATTCTGCCTCAGCTCTAAACGGCTTTCCGGCTGAACGTTCTGTTTAGTATTCCAACATCGGGCCGGCTTGTTCGTATGTTCAAGACATAGAACCAGCTTACGCTCGGTACGAGAAGCGCCATTGGCAACCTACAAAGCGAACCGTACGGCACACACAGAGCCGTAATTTGAGACAAACGAAGATCAGGAACGTAATCTCGAAATGCATCCTTGGGGCGTCTCCCTTCCCAAAAGCGTTGCGCGAAATGTCCGTAACCTGAGGTGGCACGGGAAGGCGAAAGGGTTTCCTTGAATTTTCACACGTTTTGTATGTGTGTGGGTGGGTGTGTGATTTTCTTTTCTAGTGCGGCAGGTGGCTCAGGATGCTCCAACGTTAAGCTCGGTTTGATATATGAGTACCTTTCTTTTATCCCCTTTTGTTTCCGTCTCCATTCCGTTCGAGCACGGGCTAAAGAAGCAATGAGAAAAAGCTCCTACGAAACTGCGAATGGTGTTTCGATTTGGGTGTGCTTTTCCGTGCACGACGCCAAAACTGAAGGATAAATCAATCGACGGGAAAAGTCGAGTCGGTGATAATGTGTTTCGTGGCTATGAACGTACCTCACGGAGGAGGCTTCTTTATTCTGCTTGAAGTGAAAAGTAGCTATTTTGCTATAATGTGCTTTTTTAACGAATAACCGATAACAAATTCTGCGTTGGTTTCCCGTTGTGGTTGTTTAGGTTGGCACTTTGAGAGTGATTCTTGCAAACAAAACAAAAACTAATTGCAAAAAAAGCGTGTTGAGCTTTTTGTGAATCTTTTACCAACAAAACACAAAAATAAAGAATATGATACGGATTATACACATAGATCATCACTTCGGCACCATTTTGTTTTGGTTTCGAGAGCTTGGGAAAACTTCCATCCATCGCGACCCGGCCGGCGGGTCTTGCGAGTTCGGGCGAAGGCTTCTTGGGGCAAAAGTTTCACCGATTTTTCCCACCAATCGCCGGGTCAGCCGCGCATAAAACACGCTCCTTCGGTGGTTTAGATTTTCCCGATTTAATGGGGCCGCACGATTGGTGGCGGCATACATTAGCCGTCCTCGCAGCAGGAGGTCGCTGGGCCTGGTGACCGTCGATGGGAATTTCCGTCGTTACACGCCGCAAGCTAGCAATAACCTGCTTTTATGAACGTTTCAGCGCTTGAGTGCCTTTTTTTTGCCCGTGTGACGGCAGTGTGCGTGCTGTTTTCCCGTGCGCAGACAAGATGTATTTTTCGATAGCGAACCCCTGGCCATTCTTGCACGTCTTACCCGTGTAACGTAGCGCGTGTGATTAGATAGGGCGGCGTTTATGCAAATAAAACTTGTCCCCAGACCTGTTCAATCATGTGCAGCATCGACGGTTGGCTTCCGATTACTCCTCGGGTAGTAATTAATCAGTAATGCTCACACATTTAAACAAAGCGGGTCCGCGCGATCGAGCGCTCCAATTTGTCGCGAGCTTAAAAGCTCTCAAAGTTTTGTGAAGCTTGCGAAAGCAAGTAAACCAAAAAGCAAGTCGACACGTCGTACCATTCTCGGGGTGAAAGTGGGCCGATTGGGTGAAATTTCCATGCTAAAATAGCGAACCGAAGTTGAAATTGTCTTCCGGCATCCTTTTGATGTAGCCTGAGATTGTTTCCCAACATGGTTCTGTATCGTTTTTCGTGGTGCAGAGAATGTGGCTAATTTTAATCAAAGCAACCCAAACCGAAAACGTCAGTCGGTGTTCCCGGTGGGGTTTTCATTTTCACTCGCTACAAGAAAAGGGCGCTACAAAGGAGCGCTTGACACAAATGTTAACATTTCCGGTGACCTTTTCGGCGAGCGATCCCAGATTTATTTGGCCTTGGTGGACTTGCACTACCAAACAAACGAACGAAAAAAAAAGCTGTCATGAAGGAAGGAATGGTTTTACGGTGGGAAAGAAAAACAACCACCACCAGGGGTAGGGTCTAAATCTAACGAAACCCTCGTCAGGCAACCACAGCCGAGTAAATCGCAATGAAACAACGGATAATTATGTTGATTCGGATGATGAACTTTCACCTCATGTAATTGCTCCAAGTAGATGCCCGGGCTCATTGTTGTATGGCGACGACGATGATGAGATGAAAATTGTGCGACGTTTTATTCCCGCTAGCAGGAGGATTGTTTTTTTTCCCCCAATTATACCACTCACAGCGTTTGACCCCGGGGCCCGCAGGGGCTATAGTAATATTTTAGAGTGCAAACGGTCCGGATTGCCGGAGGCCATTCGGGTGATTTCTGTAACGTGGTCTCCACTCATTAAAACCTCATTAAAGTTTGCGCGAAGAAAGGTAATTTAATTTACCAACTAAGCTTAGCTTTAAACACTAATCAAGTGCCGTGTGATATGCTCGAAGTCCTTCACTTTCGTCGGAACCAGAACGAGCGAACGGAGCGGCTTTCGTTTGCCGAAAGGTTGGTTTTTGCAATTAATTACGTTCGTTGTGGGGTACGCTTTTCCTGATCAACCTTTGCATATCATTGCGATGAGATGTGACGCTTGAAACGGTGGTACGTGGAAAAAATTAGGCTGTGAGAGTTGCCGAGAAGGAGATGGTTTACGAGATTTTAAATTTTATTATTTGTGTGTGCAAGAGAAAGAAGAAAACACATTTTGCACTTAAAGTACAATTCGCGGTGAAAGGTAGCAGGGAATTCGGACGATCGATAAACTGCGTCTCACAGGAAGCAGATTTAACGTTGTTTTGTCAACACACCCTGTTTCCCTGGGGTCGTCGGTCGACAGAAGATTGCGTTCCATTGTCGGCGAATGTTTACGGTTGATATTTGTATTGATTAGGAAAAAAGCAGAAGAATATTCTTCTCACACAGCAGGACACAGCGAGCTGTGGTGGTTTTTGCAGACGTCGATGGGCGATGATTGTGGTACGCGGCAGATGCGCGCGTTGTTGTACTTGTGGTTTTTCTTTGCTTTTCGGAGCTTTTGAAATGGGTTTTCGGCAATCGAAAGCCACTCGAGCGAAGAATTGAATGGGCCTGCAATAATGCCGCAATACGCAACCAGCTGCGGGTGTTTCATTTGCGGGTGCTTCTCGTTATTATTTATCACCATGCGACGAAAGAGAAAATCAGCCTTAAATGGTATATGTATGAAGGAATGAAGTGTGCGATATTTTTGCATCACAATCCATTGGAGATTCGTTTCGAAGAACGCCGAATAAACGCAAACTGAAACAAAATTCTCATTCCAAGCAGACACCTGCATTCTATCGATGCGTGAAATTAAATGCTGATAAAACAGCAAATAAAAAAACCTGGTGGAAAACCTGGGAATATTGAAACTATATCTGCATTCAACGAAAAGGGCTCCCTCAATCGAACGTACACGTTCGGTGCATCATTTGAAATTGAAATCATTTGGAATTTAAAGATACGTTTCCTAGAAAACTGGCAGTAGAAAAACAGGTTGATCGAAAACCAATCGAAATGAGCAAACATCAGGGTGGGCTCGATTGTTCATTCCTCGCGAGCTCATTCGCCAAACTTTATTGATATCTGATTTAGATGAGACATATCGTACTCACTGATATATTTCAAACATCAGGACGCTCGTTTTAATAACCTTCTCCCGGCCGGCTCTGATGGCGGCTCCTTCAAGGCTTCAAATGTCATTCGCTCGATGTACGAGAAATTTGAGATATGTATCCAATTTGAGCTGCTTTTCAATAACACGACCCTGTCTGCAGCCGCCGGGCCAATGTCGAGCTAATGTTTTCTGCCTGCCGTTGTGGAGGTTGTGCAGCTGGTTGCTGGTATGGCGTTGGCGTTTCGGAATATCGTAACCGTAAAACAAACTCCTCCGCAATTGTTGGAAATGCAGCGCGCGGATTTTCTTTCTCCACGCGCGCACTCTTTCTCTCAGCTCAATGGTAAAAGCTTGCTTTTTTTTACTCTCGCAGTAGAATGCTGGTAAATGTTAAAGGTGTTTTTCAAATCCAGATATTACCCGGCTTGAGGCCGATAAAGAAGAAGCGATACTGCCCAAAAGGTTAACGCGTTTGGATTGTGCCCTTAAATGATGAAATAAAGGTAACCTATAATCGTATGGAACGACATGAAGAAGGAAAAAAAGCAGTAGGAAAAATGCCACTCTACTACTATGAATGCGTTTTTTTGAAGAAAAAAAAAGCGGTTCAAACAACAAGTGCGATGAATAAAGGAATTAACGGGTATGAAAAACAAACTAATCAACGGGTACAAGGTAAACAGCTGGAGTGGTGTTTCCACATAAAGGGATAAGGGCGTGTTTGGTTTGAGTACTCCACACTACTCGTACTCGCATGCTGTAAAGAACATCTGAAATGTGCATACACGTATGCAAAACGACACCATAGTTTTTTTTCCATGATGGCCACGACATGAGCATCACACGCGTACCCACAGAAGCACAAGGACTCCACCGGGGGAACTGAAGCAGGACGTTGCTTGTTTTGTTGTTGTTGGTGTTGTTGTTACACATTGATTCCGCCCTTACGCCATTCATAAACGACGCTTCAAAGTGGGAAATTATGAAGCGGCATAAATAAGTAACGGCCCTTTGGCGTCAACAAACAAGCCGCGCGAGCCCGTATCTAGATCTCGAAAGACGACTGTAAGTGTTGCAGCTGATGCTGTACGTTTCGGATGATAATTTCTGTTTTATCTGTTTCCGGGGAACAGAACGGAACGGCACGGCACGGCACGGCACGGCAAAAAAAAGGAAGCTGCAAAGTATGTACGTAGGAAGTGACGATTACGATGTGAAGTGATAACACATTAAGGATGCTGTCGTTGTCGCTGTGTCGAGAGGATCAGACTCACACTCGGGCGATGAATGATGCCTCCGTTGGTCAGCGGGCGTGAGCGAGAACGGAGTGAAGCTTCTTGTCGAGTGTTTGCAGGATAGCAGGTTTGTTTTTCTGTATTTTTTTTTGTGCTCATCAATTATGCACTGCTTCTGGGAGCTTTAAGGAGCACAAATGAGGAGCAGAGACCACTCGCGGTTGATGTGTAAATTCTACCAAGTAAAACCAGTACCAGAGGCACAGCTATTCTGCGGAAAGTTCACCACGCACTAGGTCTTTGCGAGCGGTTCCAAATAATGTGTTTTTGCAAAGCCTCACGAACGGGACCGTAATGCGAATGGGAAGAAGAACTGATGAATTCTTCCATTCTTGTACACGTCCGCCCTGTTTTTGATGGAAAAGCTTGGAAAACACACCTGAAATCCTGTGACGGGCTGTGAGATTGCTTTTCACTTTTCCACCGTCAGATCGGTTGATGCGCGATGCGGTGTTAGACGGAGGGTTATCGGTTTTTTTTTAAAAAAAGAAAAACACTCTCCCGAAAGGACCTGATGGTAGTCGACTCGAACGAAACGAAAACACTCACCCGCCGATTAGCCGCCTGATGGAACTGGGCCTGGAATTTGCTACATTTTCGCACGGATTACCGGCAAAAGGGGCAACCAGATGTTGGTTAGTTTTAACATAACAAGCTTGAGTAGGCTCGAGAGCACCACCGAGAGCCGGAAAAACCAACCCTGAAAGTGGAACGTGGAAACACCTGTAAACCCCTTTCAGCTAAACAAACAGATTAGAATCTTCTGCCTCGGGTCACTCGGGCGACTCGTTTTAAGATGGTGTGCGGGGGAGATTTTTTTTTCGTTAGTTGTTATTCACCATACATGGCGCAACGTACCGTTCAACTGATGCATGGTTAATAATTCTTCCTCCACGAGAGGTACATCTGCGGGGAGTTGCCTTCGCGAATTCTCAAATTCACCAGAGTGAACTGAACTAGGTCACGCCGTTGTACCATAATGCCTGCCACGGAATAGTGGCTATGGTTCAGCTTCAGCTCACCCCTGGTGTGGGTGGTTGTCTCTGGCTTCCCACGGATGCGGCGTCCTTAATTATGCATAGCCAGCGAATAGCTGGGCAAATATGTTTAACCGCACTGCACAACAAAAGCCCGGAATGGGTGGAAACATGAATTATGCACACGGTTTCTCAAAACATTCCCACTAGCCCGTGTTTTGAGAGCATACCTGCAGGCCACCTGTCGGATCATGTGCTACCTAAACCCGGCAGAAGGAGCAGTATCCAATCAAACTACGCTGTTAGCACTTGTTTTCAAGTAGGACGCGGTAGTGCCTGCGCCAAAGAAGGACGCTCTTATTGCGTTATCAATATTTGATTTTACCGCTTTCGCATACTGTTTCATTGCCCAAAAGTAATGTAGCAAGCGGGAGGTGCGTTCGGTAAAGCAAATGTTGCGATAAACCAACGTGCAATGTTTGTTTTCTTTTCCGGATTTGAAACGCTCGCGTAGAAGTACATCCATTAATTGGCAAAGGAATTGAGGAAGCAGAAGCAATATTTGTATCATGGGACATTCTGAGGATAAAATGCAAACCCTTACCTACCAGGGTCGATAAAACCGTGTTGCTTTAATTACCAGTTTTTGAGCCGTTTACATGCAGTCTTGGGCTCCAACGTTTATCAGAGAAGAGGCTAGCAAAATTGTTAGGTTGAAAAATCTTAAACAATAGTCCGATTGAAGTGTAGTGAGCATCGTGTTTTTACATTGTTGGAGGCCATATTGCTTTCGACCTACTAGAAGAGCAAGAATAAAAAGAAGTATCAACGTCCTATCCATAGGAGGCTATTTTATTCGAAAAGTGTTTCAAATGGCAGTTATTTTCAAACTGATAAGTCAGAGTCTATCCGTAGGAACGCTGTTTTGCCGATGTGTTTAAAATGGCAGTTATTTTGAAATAGATGAGAGCCTGTTGCAGCAGTACAATTTATTGGTTCTTGTCTGTATCATCCTCGTATCATCTGTATCATACACGTATTCATGGAAGGCTATATTCTTAACGAAGTGTTTGAAATGGCAGTTATTGTCAAACCGACGAGTCAGAGCATAGTGCAGTGATGCAGTTTTTTTTGCCTTTATCACTTAACGCGCCGGAGATTCCACCGCAAGGCACTGCAACAAGCGTGATTCACTTCGACGCGCGGACTGGTTAATCCGGTTTAGCTAACTGCACGTCGCTCCTTGCCAAACTCTTCTTCTCATTGTCTCCACGCGATCCACGATCGGTGACCGACCTGCGCGATCAGAAGCCACTCGGAAAGGGCGTTCCGGAGGGCTGCGTGACGCACGAAATCCATCCTTAGTTTCTGCTTGGGTGGCTCGATCGACTTCCAATGGGTAAAGGAAAGGTGCGAATGCGCCGCGCTCAGCTGGCTCAGATGCGCTTTATCTTAATTGAAATCTAAAGCAGTGCACTTTCGTTGTCGCCCGATGATAGAAGTTTTCCACGACGTTCGGAGTTTTCCTTCCACATGTTCGAGAGCACAGGCTTTTGACCTCCGGTACCATCGCGTGCCACGGCCAGCGTGCATTTAATTTGCATTCACCCATAAAAAGCCGGATGGCTTCGGTGAAGGCGCGCTATCAATTACCGAGAGAATCGAATCCACCCTTGCTGGCCGGCACCATGTAGATGCACCTTTTTGGAGCACGAAATCCTTTTAACCATGTTTACCAGCCCGGTTGATTTTGCTACACGTAAGGATACGGTGAGCCCAATCCTCGAAGGAACGTTCCAGGTTGCCTTCGGCTTGCCGCTCAATTACAGCTGCACGCGTTCGCAAGGTTCGATCGCAAATTAAACACACGCTTGGGCGGCCTGTAATCAACGGCTTTCGCTCGTTCGCTGGTCTTCAAATATACCGGTGTGCCACGTCCCGGTTGGCAATCGGCGTGCGGTTCAAGCCATGATCAAGCTTCGAAAAGCGCTCTATTAGAGGGCTGAAATCAATTACATTCCTGCTGCCGGCGTGAGACTGATTCGATATCGTTTGATTGGTGATTACACTGCGTGTGCACTGCGCCAGGGAATCCACCAAGTGTGGAATTATGAAAAGAGAGAGAGAGAGAGCGAGCGAGCGAGATAAAACCCACTCCCTTAACTAAAGCTCGCACACACGAAGGGATTAGGGCGAATCTGGCGGCTCGATCCGTTATTAAGATGTCAGGGAGGTAATGGATCGTTCAAGCGCTCGCATAGCCTCGGAGAAAAGCAACACCTAAGCATCGAGCTATCGAGGGGGTTCGATTCAAATCGTTTAATTGAATGCTAGCGCTACTGGCAACGTTGAAGGCAGGCGCCCAAACACCGAGTCCTTTCCGCGATTATTCATCTGCCTATTGGTGGCTCCATTGGTGCAGGTGGCCATCGTGCTCTCGACGGTGTTGTGTTCCACGTTTCCGTGCCATATTCCTTTTGTGGTGATCGTGAATTATGCGCCCGACAGTTTAAATTTATGAATGACTCAAAAAGGGGAAGAGGTGACTTTGGCGGCACAGTTCTGCAAGCCACCGAAACCCACCAGGTCGCGGTGAGCATGGCCAAAATTCACGCCACCGTGCGACGCCTGTTGTGCCGGCTATTTTGGGCGAACAATAAATTTCCATAAATTTTCACGATTTACGCCCCGCCTGGCGTAACACACGCTCGCAGGGAGGGGGTTTTTCCCGTTCACCAAAGCGGCCGCACCAGAACATATATATATATATATATGCCGCAGAAAACTTTTTCGCCCGTTGAAGTTGAGCAAAAAGCCACCGGGAAGAAGGCACTGTCACACTCCTCGGTGCTGCTGTCGAGGAGGTGCCGAAATGTACTGTTCGTTTCGGTGGATTTTTGATGGCTTGGTTTTAATTAAATTCAACCCGTGATTTGTGTCGCCCTTGCGCCCATGTCCCGGATTTCCAGCGACGAATTCCGTATCGATCGATATGTCGAGCGGAAAGTGAAGCCGAAAGCCGTCTACCAGCCTTGCGTTGTGTGACGAATTTCGGCGGTCAATTGGGGCAACTTAATTGCAGGTGGGCAACACACCAAGGGAAAAGTGCTACAATTAATCTTGCTGCCGATATGTATAGCTTGATTTATTGACATGTTACCTTTGTGTTGTTTGCTTTTCCAGAGAAGGTGCGCTTGGGGGCCTCCGTCCTTTTTGGGTGTATGGCGGCGGTCCTTTCCCGAGCGGCATTGCGAAGTCTCGCGAGAGGCTATTAAATGTAATCTCTCATCGGTCGCAAGTTTAAAAGCATGCTAAATACCTTCACGGCAGTGTCAACGACCTTACCTTATCCAGCGTCGCTTAATTGCCATATTTCTTGAGCGCGATTCGCGCGCGATATCGATGCCTGGAGCGCCCTCTAGCGGTGGGTTGTAAAAATGATGGCCCCGCGTGAAAACTTGAAACGCGCGGTTTCCATATAAAGATGGGTTTTGGTGGGTCCGAAATTTTATCTGCCAGAACGAAACCACTTACGGTGTCCAGAAGATAGCCCTAGAAGGAGATTGAATTGGGCATCCAATCTTTTTAATAGTTAATGCCGTGCGGAAAGTTGCAGCCTGCCGCAGCGTATTAAAATTTTACGGTGTAATAACGGTGGTTTAATGGCTTATGAAAGGAGATGGGTTTGTGGCGATTAGCAAACGCATATATATTCGCATTCGCCAGCCGTAGAGAGAATCGTTCATGTTCGATGGAAGCGAATCGTTAACTCCTTTCACCGTGAGCCTGCCTGGGTGCCTGGACGTGTACGGTTCGTTCGCAATTTACACTTTAAGCCGCGTCCTCAACCATGGCCAGCGTTTGCAGCACGACGACTCACCGCGAGCTGGCGAGTCCTTAAAAGGCATTAATTAAAATGTTGATCCATCTCGAAATGTGGCTCTCCCCGGGGTGCGAACGCCCAAGTACAATGGAACCATTTTATGTTCCTGGCTCTTCCGGGAGGCCCTTGCGGATGGCGGAGAATGCCACTGGAAAACTACATATTCATGCGCTACCAACGCGCTACCTTGCCATTGTGCTTGATTGGGAGGGACCGATCGCTTTCGCAATTCGCGCCCGTGTTTCAGCGAGATCTGGCTGCTGTTGCCACCTGAAAATGGGCCTCCCTTCCGGCAGTCACGATCCTTTACCGTGTTCGCATCGACAACGATCGATTTTATGTTTTTTGTTTAATATTTTATTTTATTTCCACTGTTTGGGTAAGAGAAAGAGAAAGAGCGAGAGAGATGGAAATGTGCTGAGCTTCGGGTAGATGTGGTTTTGCAAACGAACATGGGTAAAAGAGCTAATAAAATCTATCGCCACCTTTCAAAGGCAACATCGTGAGTGTTGTGTTTTTTTTTTTGGGGGGAGCTGTATCTAATTTACAATCATGATGTTGTGTTAATATCAAAATCAAGACAACAAAACTGTGTGTTGGAGCTCATTGGCAAGAGTGCTACTTAAGAGCGAGAAAACTTCAGAACTTGAGGTGTGGAGGACTGAGTGAAACAAACAAACAAAAAAAAAGATACATGGAAACGCACTTCGGAGCACCCTGCCAATGATTCGCGTTACTTCATAATTATCTCAGTAATTTAAGACACCCGACATGGAAGGATGCGTGTTATGGCGGCGCAAAGAAAGAAAACAACGGCCGGTACTCTTTTGCTTTCGTCGTGTGCTAAACGATTCAACCGGGACGGTGATCGCCTTGTACGGAAATACCGGTTTCCAAAAATACGTACAAAGCCGCCTCTCCCATGCGTCATTCGATGCCGACTTGTATCAAACGAGAGTGTAACAGCAAGCAAAAGGGATCAATTTTCGTCAGCCGGACTGGGGTGCGTGAGTGGAATTCTAAATGAAATCACGTTTCGCAAAAAGCTCGGCGCCTCGTTGGCGCTTGTAGCCGCATTGTGCTTAATTGGTATTTAATTGCTTGTTTCTTGGCACTCATTCGATCGGCAGTGTGATTGTTGGGCAGAGCTCTTCTGCGTTTGTTATTTCCTTATTTTTCTTCCACAAATCAGCTTCTTTTCCATTGGGTTTGATTTTAAATACATTGTAATTTCGAATCGTTCTCAGCCGTACTGAACTAGCTTTATTTATTTTCACACTTTGTGACTTGGGGATTTATCCTCGCTTAGGACCACGACGGCGTCCGGAACATTTTCTCAATCTTCGTGCGAGCAGTAAAACGGCAGTTCAAGAATTCATCTCGGCACCTTCGACCGAACGACGGGCGAGCCGGGCAACATGTTAATTATCTGGGGCTGAATAAATCAAATAAAACTCGCACTCCATTAAACTTTCACGCATTTCATAATTATCACGCACAGGGCGAGCACGCGTCTGTAATTGATTTTTAATGCCCATGCATTACGGATAACAGCCGCTGACCCGGATAAGACGGGCGCACCAGCAGAAACGCGATCCTTCGCCGTGTCAAGCGCATTTTTTCCTTGTGCTAGGTTTCTGTCGTTCGTGCACCAAACCAGGCGTATGGCAAAAAGGGTACAAGACGCAGCACCAGCTGTCGTGAGATGCATTTCAGCTTGCAAGTTGTACAGGGGGGGATCTGTAAAAGCATCTAAACGTCTCCGTTGGGTGTTTTGCCGTGCAAGAGGATGTAACGGACTTAGATAGACTTCGCACGTGGCTACTAGATCTGGTGACATGATGACAGTTTTGACAGTTGAACACTTAAGTGTCTTTGCGGGTTGCAAGATGGTCACCAGTAAATGACAACTAGGACGAATGAACGCATGATTCTTGAGTTTATGAAATTTAATCTAATAAATTGAAAAACTTTTGTGGTTAAGTTATTGCTATTAGTTCTCAGCATTACAAAAAATTCTATTGAGAGATAAATTAATTTTATTTTCCATGAAAGTATGTATCAAACGGTCCTTCCAAGGTCGCTGGTGGCAAAAAAAACTGCTTGCATTCCGTGTCGTACACTTATCGCAATGCGGATGTATTTGTATTCGGATGCATGGATCGGATTTTTTCCGCAACGCTTGCAGGAAAGAGCTGTGTTGATGCTTGATTGATGAAATTACACTCAGGTACGTGATGGTGGCTTGGTTGATTGAAATGGCCACACACAAGTCAGTAATTATTCGTTTGCTCGACCGACACCGGTCGAGATGTGGATGGTACGTTTTATGGAGCTTGCACGTCGCGGAGTAGGGCAGCAAGCGACACGCCGAGGGGGGAGGTGGCACATGAATGCAATTGCAATCACATGCAATTACCGATGCAGTCGCCAGCACATGCCCCTTCCGAGCGGGTGTGTACACTTTGGGCAATGATGCGAAACACGGGTCAATAGTACTAGGGAATTCAATACGATGCCATATGAATGCAGCGCAAATTTGCCAAATGGGCATATAAATAGGAAACGACGTTGCTACTGCATTGAACGACAATGTAAGCGCAACGTGTTTAATTGTACAAGTGGTGTTAGACATTGTGTTCGTCTAAGGAAATTAATCTTCCATCGACAAAAACAACAACGCGCAAACGTTTAATTTGTGTTATTTTGTTGCATGTAAATTATTTTTTATCCATTGTATACGTACGTCAAAAAAATGTGAGCAGAATTCAATTTTAGAATTTATTTCCTCTATTTTCTATGAAGATGTTATCAATTATGCTTTTACGCTGGTCAGCAGACACATTCTCGAGGGCGTGATGGTATCATTTGCTAACGTTGCAATTTATCTCCTGCTGCTTTTTATTCAATTTTGCTTGTTCAAAAACTCGATGGCGTACCGGCTGAGACTTGATGAATTATTGTTACGGAGAACAGAGGCCCCTATAAATTCGGTTAATGAAATGTGTCATGATGTCGAATTGCTCGTACTTCCGCCGGAGATTTTATTTTTTATTATTCCGCCGAATGAGGCTACATCATTTGACAGGAGAGTGTACTTCGGAGTGCTTTTCCTTAGCCTATCTGGGTTGGGGTTTTGAGCGTAATAAAGCAAGTATTTTTCTTCCGCAAGCACTCCCACAACCATAAAATCACATTGCTCAGTATCGTTTGGTTTGAAGTCTCCGTGAAGCAACCATTTCGCGGAGACAAAGTATGATACATTTGCTTCCACTTTGCATCGGGAACGTGTTGTCAATGGTCGTAGGCCGTCATCAGTTGATGTCTTGGAAGTGAAGTTAAAATGCAATTATTTCACAATCAGACCGATCCACCGATCCATCAGCGACTCACGTTAACGAGCTCGGTCTTAATGATGGAAAGCGTCATCATACATCCTTTTCAGGCGTAACCGCTAAATGGTTCCTACGTAGCGGCAAGAATAAGATTTATGCGTGTGATTACATCCCGTAGCACTTATCGCATTTTTGTCTACATTGTAGTCAACTGAAACAAGTGCGAAAGTAATGAACGTTCAAAAAGAAGGAGAGAAATCTTTCAGCATAACAATTGATTATTATGCTCTGTAAGAAAAATACTCTAATACTAGTAGAAAAATAATGCGGCTTATCATCATAAACACATAAATTTTGTATTTTATTTAATGATTTGACTGATGTAACACTAACAATTGTAAATAACAAAAAAGATCTGGTTCATCAACCCATAAACGAAAGTGTAACGTTTATTCGAATCTTTTACTAACAGTGGCCTGTGCGCTGCATTTTCGTAGGTTGCGTTTGTCTTCAGAGATTCAGACTTTCCCGACTTTGGTCATATGACATGTTCAGTACTGCAAAACCCATTCCACTGGGGTGTATGATTTGTTTCCGTTTCTACGGGAAATCGTTTGTTTCAAACATCCGTTAGTCCCGGAGTAACCAGCACCAGGCAACGTGGGCCGTTCTCAACCTTGCAGTGAGATCACCTACTAGCACAGTCATCTTCACGGCCCAACGAAAAAGCAGCTCCAGCGTACAAACTACAGGAAGCGTCACTACCGACGTTTGCCCAACATCCGTCCCCAAGCGGCTCCGGTTCCGTATCCGGGCCCGAGAGCGTATCCGTTTAAAATTATAACCATGAATAGTGAAAATTATATATATCCTTCTCGCCGTCATTTTCCCCCCGAGACCGATGCAGGGCTTAACAGAAACGCTTCCATCCTTAGCTCACTGGGGCTTGATAGAACAAAATTTATATTTGGCATTACATTCGGGTGCTCGTCGGAGCGAACGGTTGGTTGGATCTGCTTTTACTGGGGACGGTAGCTTCCGTTCGCCATTTTAAGGTTTCGAGTGGGAAATGTTCATTCATTTGCATACAAGCCAACTTTTGTTTGCCGTTTCTTTTCGCTTACTAGATAAAAGTTGTTCGCATTCACAAGGTTTGTGAATTATATGTTCAGTTCTAACGAGATACTGTAGCGTTTCATTGCGCCAGAAGTGAAACATTAATTTTTATGTATCTTTATCGTTTCAGGTAGGATCCTCAAAGCGAGAACCCACAGAGATGCGAGAGAAATTTCATAACGCACCAGCTGGAATGTGGTTTGTACTCAGAATAAGTTCATTTCCATTCCCATGATTTGTGCCCTACATCTTGCTTCCTAGTAACACTCATTTAGATGCCTTGAGTACTGCTTCGTTATGGCGTCGAGTACGATGAGCATAACTCAATAGGCTGTCACAATTAAAATCCAATTAAAGTACACTGTACACCGCTGTAGGAGTGATTCGTTGAAGAGACATCTTAAGGGTAACCATTGGTTTCAGATAGATTAACGCGCAAATTGAATGAGACTGATGATCAGATTATCATAACCAAGCTATGGTTTCTAGCGATGAAGTGCCGTGTGAGCGTTTGTTCCTAGTAATGGGAAAGCTTGGCTATGTGAACGACCTTCTATATTGCTTTCATCGTGTTTTGCATGCATGATATCACGTCAAATTTTCGGATGCAATGTATTCAGATAACACCTTTAAGCAAATATTTATGATGTTCAATTTATTGCCTATTTTTTGCACATTTCAACTGGTTTGGATCTGTTATCAAAAGAAACTAAATCTTTTGAAGATACTAAATATTTTTGGTTTTGTGTAATATTTGAGTGGTAAATAAATTAAGGAGTGACAAAAAAATAAAAACTCAACTGTTTAATGGAGGCGCCCAGTACTTGGTTGTGTTAATTTAAAAATCTATCTTTTAATTGTTGATATGCATAATATACTTTATATTCATACATATTAATGTACATACATGTCACATACATACATATCAAATTACATAAATGGAACTCTGTAACACTGTAAAAATAAAGCATTATAGCTTAAACCGGAATTGAATTTTTGAGATACGTTTTGTCAGTCACAGACATCCGCATCCATGTTAAGCGTTCCATTTTCCAACGTAAGTGAAATAATTTTTTTATCTAAAGGACGTTGCATTTTGCAATGTAAGCTGTGTTACAGACGTAACACTTTGCCAAAGATGGTGCTGCACCAAGAGTTCCGAGGATGTTGGTTGGATTTGCACACGTCGAGCTTCCTCTATGGCATCTATGAAAGTGCTACCATATAAGAAACACGTAAGCACAATTCAATTTTTCATTCTTTTTGTTCTCATGAAAACCACTTTGTCATGATACAACATCAGCAGTTGACAACGGACAGAAACGACGACACATCATATGATCACCGTCGCTTGCTTGCGCACCTATTGTGTGAAAAGCATTTATTCAATTTTTACATCCAGCGTATATTCGTTGCAGTGCATCACAGAGGGTGCTTTAGAATCATTGAAATAAATTATTAACTCTGCAGACATTGAAACGATACTCTTTTTCTTCTAGATCCATTTTGAGCAGGATTCTTCGCTCACATCCTTGCGTCTTGTTTTGGCTTTGTAACCATGGCAACAGCAAACATTGTGACGACTTGGAGCGCTTGTGTTTAAAATTTTAATTATTCTTTGAAACGCAATATAACGCTCAAAGCAGACCATTTGTGTCCTTTTTTATTCCTCCTGAGTCTGATTCGCATAGAGATAGATTGAATGAATCCGCTATGCGGAAATTCGTAAATAACTGCTTCGGGATGTTGATAAAAAAATGTTACACAAATGACATTTCTCACGCCACTTCATGATAGCATTGCGTTTTGTATTTGTGCGAAGTAAGGATGGTTGTAAAAATATGACTACCACTTCATGTCGTGAGAAAATGAGCTTAACAAATGAAATAAAACATTTCCACTCTCGCGTGTTACACTGATTAAGGTTCACTTTTCTCTTGTTCTGTTTTTATTGCATCAATGTCATCTATTTTAATTAAAGAACTTTTAATTTCGTACTAATAATGGCTTTTACTTCATACCTCGCCATGATAAGGTACCTTTAGTGTCGTTAGAATTTGCCACCGATTACGTTTCCTTATTTAACTGGATACCGAATTTCTCGGATCACTGGAAATAATAAATGACCCCCCGGGAAGGAACACAAGCGGTAGAAAATGTGAGTCAAGCTGTGCTGAGTGATAAAGTGAAAGGTACGGTACAAGCCTGTTTGACCCCGACCATCCTGCACGGTCCACAAAAACAGGCGTTGCGTGTCAACTGCCGACTGGAAGAATTATTACTGATTGATGTGCTGGAGCCAAATGAAACAAAACTACTTGCGGCCATAAAAACAGCCATGGTCGCGGTAATGGGATGAAAAAAAAAAATCGTGACACTTCAATGAATAGAAAGGAACATAGACCGGCGAGTTTGCAATCTCCTCGAGTGAATCGCCGAGGGTCATACTCAAGGTGACAGGTCCTGGTGAGACGGCATGGAAAATTGTGCTGGGAAAATGGCCTCGATCGCCAGCGGGTGCCAATTGATGGAATACTGCGAAAAACAAGCAAAGTCATTTCAACTCACTTTTTTCCCCCTTTTTTGTGCTCCTGCTCTATGAGCTAATACAAATTGACTGCTTATGATGGTGTACAAGAAAGAGAGAGAAAGAGAGAGAGAGAGAGAGAGAGAAAATATGTTGCGCGAGGCTAATGCCAATCATAGCGTGAAAGGCATAATTGCTTATGGAATTCCCTACAACGTGTGCTTTAAACGTTATTCGGAGCGTGAATTTTAATTATCACTTGACTGGATTAAACATTTCATAATTTGGTTGTCTGTCTTGTGAGAAGTGTGTCTTCTCTGGTAAAAAATAACCTATTCGGAATTGCAATTGTAAAACGGAAAGAAATGCCTCGTTTGAAGTTGTACATTTCCAAAACTGATTTCGTGGACATCAAGGCTAAAAGCTTCTGATTTTCACTATTTACTTCGATAAACTTGACAGTATTTCCACAATTTAAATACCGCTGGTGGTGTTTCAGTGCAACGGGGGCCACTGGTAAAAGTTAATGTTACGGTGGACGGTGTTTCAATTTGTTATCACTCACTTGCAATTTCAACGTGCTTGAAAACATTTCCAAGCGCCATCATTGCACAAGTTTGTTATCACATCACCGCAATAAAACCCGGCACATCCTACGCCGAGGGAAGGAAAAAAATTTCCCTCCGGAAC
Organism: Anopheles nili; assembly: GCF_943737925.1. NCBI lineage: Eukaryota > Metazoa > Arthropoda > Insecta > Diptera > Culicidae > Anopheles > Anopheles nili. The sequence goes on along the minus strand of NC_071291.1, from coordinate 44,399,492 downwards.
CACCACGCGAAACCATTCGCCAACGCGCCCCATAGGCATCCCAAGGGAAATTGAAAACCGATAACCACGAAGTGGAAAGTGAAAAACTGTGTTAAAAAAAACAACAACAACACCATATAAAAGGTCAGCACCGCCGGTGGCCGCGTTAGGCCGGATGGAAGTTTCCATCGCCACGCTTCGGCTCTTATCCGCCGCTTCCCGTTATTGTGACCGGCCAGCGTACAGCTTCAGCGAAAATTATACTGTCAGCTGGTGGTAGCAGTGTGGCAAAGTGTTTCAGATTGGATTTGCCGAGAAAATAAATGGGGCACAACAGCTCCTCGACGCAAAAGCGAAGCTGATGATCGAAGGACAACGACGGATCCTAACAGCATCCGGTGCGGTGTGGAATATGATGTCCTATCTCACAGTAGCTCCCAACCGCTGGCTGTGGCGAATGGTGACGGCCCCCGGCGAGTGAAGAATATTGCGATACTTTAAACAAAGTCGTTTGCAACAGTTCATGCGGCAATAATACACTACCGGGCAAGGGGCGAATCTAAAGCAATTGCGAGCAGAAATGTTCGATTCAAACGAACGTTTTTTTTTTATTGTTTTTATCTCATTTTTCGATTCGATAGTGCTACGCTCTGCAGGACTCGCATAGCACGGCGTGGGCAGCTGAGTGGGTAGCTTTTGGGGGATTTGAGATAGAAATGCGTTATTTACGGCCCATTTGATGGGTATGTTAGGATGCATCGTCGTCGGTGAAGCAGAACAACCGATTGAACCGATGATTTAAATTCCAAACTGGCTGGCAACGACGATAGATTGCATATCAGGCACATTCCGATCGCTCTGCAACGTTACCGGGTTTTTGCTGATAAGCGGCTCGTGCGATGATAATCGATCCAGCCATTGGTGCACGCGTGAATGCGTCGGAATTATCATTCCAGTTGAATGGATCGGGTTCAGAACCGGGAACATTAGGATTTCATATCCTCCAATGCCATCGATCGGTGATAGACACGCCGGTCATGATGATGGAACGCTCAATCTAATGCAGACACATTAGCTAAGGATGATCAAAGCGCTCCCAGACGGCAGGACAAAGGCATATCGGGCACGGTACTAAACGCATGAAAAAAGGAACACGAACGAAAGCTCGCGCATGACGGGATTGATTGGAATATGCTGATATGGTTCTATGATGCTATGCTATCAAAACCGCTGATCGCATATCGATTGCACGTGTTGCGTAATGAGAAAATAATCAAACCTGAAACCGGCTCGCTGCTCATTCCGGAACGACGCGCTATTTTGCTGATGTGAAATGTGAGCCGGTTTTGTTTTCTTGATTCATTTCGCTGTGCCGATAAAACCGAACCCATTTAGCAGGACGCCAAATTTGAAACGCTGAAACTTTACGCTTTAGCAGTGTCGTGCGTTATGTGATGCGCGAACTGGTCTAACTGGCGAATAATTAAATCAATTAAAAGATTTGTTTGCGCTTTTCTGGTGAGCCAGCATTGTGCCAACACCGCGGAGATTGCTGCTAATTCCGGTTTCCCTTCGATGATAACATCTCGGTTCAAACTCAGGCGCTGTAAGGTTCTAATCAAGCGGGTACGCTTGCGGGTAGATTTGGAAATTTGCACGTAGCCGTAGTTTTTGGCGATGGCAAGGATGCGATGGCTTAAATAACAACCCCCGAGTGAGCAGAACATGCAACAAGAGAGAAACAGTGTCAGCGCACGACCTGCCATTTACCTCGCAGGTGGGAACAACTTGTCGACTGGTTAGGGATGAGCACGGTTGTTGGAGGTGGGCGTAAATTAGTTCAGACCCAAGCCCGAACAATCGGGTGAAGACCTCGGGGTGGGCGCGGTAAGCTCATTCGTAAGAAGATTAATTTAAATGTAACATGCACCTTAGCTTGCCGTCGTTGTTGCGCGTGTTGCGCTGGGCTTTAGTTTCATCAGACACTAAAGTGCCGTTCCCGTTATCCGTAGCTAAGCCGTACGATAGGGCCTAATTGAGTGTCGGCGGATACACGATTAGGCGTTGTAGCGATTGCTAACAAAACGTGCAGCTTAGTTAGTGAGAGGCGGCTGTTACTGAAAAGGAAAAAGATATGCGTATGGTAGGGCAAGTACATTGCCGTATTGGTGCACAATTATTGTAAAGGAGAAATTTTATCTCGATGGGATAGTTTCTATCTCTTTCTCTCTTTTTTATTATTTAATTGTCGAGCATTTAAATTTAGTAAGTAACTTAGATACTTGTAGAGAAATAGTCAAGTGGAACCTTCTGCAACTAAAACCAACGCACAAGCTTATCAATTGTAGTGTGTTTGATTCGGTTTACGTTGATACTTGCTCAAAGGTGCATGATTTAGAGAAAAAATAGCTGAATCGAACAGAATTTAAACAATGGAATACATCTTTTAAATATTTCCCATATTCTGCCATTTTTCGAACGTAAATTGATTTACTATGTACTTGTACATGTTGATCAACTTATTGGGTTAATGATGAAATAGTTTAGTGATACACAGCTAGCAAACTGCAGTGACAAACCAACAATTAACACACGAACAAACTAATCGATCTTCAAGAAAGGCACTTCTGTGTGTTTTGTAACAAAAATTCATGTAAATTAAGCTGAAATTATCATAACCACGATAACCAAAGCGATGCGTTTCGTGCTAATAGTACCGGCGATGTTTCTCAAACCGAGAAACTTTCCTAATATAGTAATCCTCTTCCAACCAGCTTCTCAGGGGATCGACTTACGATGGGTAAGATAATTTACGAGCGATTGCCCTGTCAGGTATAAACAGATTACCCACTTAGAGAGCCCTTGTTTAAAGAACGCTTCCAGAACGCTCGCTCAATCTGTTCGACACAAAGTGAAGAAGCGAAGCACCGCCGCCATTGCACAAATTCTCAGCCGTTCATCCTTTTTTTTGGGTTGTTGCGACGAATCGGTGGAAAGATGAAGTATGCTCGTACCGTACACGGACCTGTCCAATAAGATTAGAAGCGTAAGTAATATGCCCCGCAGCACAGAATAAAGTTGTTCGTCAGGCGATGTCGGGACGCACGCCACCGCCGCAAAGGCCTCCATCCACATTTTGGAGTTTGGAGAAAACGGTTCCGGCGAGCGTGGGCGTTCTGGTTTATGTGCTGAAAATATTCCCTTCTAGGCACGAACCGGCCCAGCTACGGTATGCTGGTATGGTTTTTATTCCTGCTCGCCTTGGAATGCCTGCCGGTGTCACCAAGTATTTGGTTATCACTTAAGAAGAGACCATAAATCATTATCACTATCGTTAATATTTCAATAACGAAATCTGCTGGTAGTGCCTGGCCCACTCGGGATGATTATCATTGAAAGTAATGACGCAATCGTTCAAGTTTGATCATTAAAATTTGCCATGAATAAACCACATGCTGCTAACCCGCACAGGCATCGTAAACGCTCGGCGAGCGGTATTCCAGTATTTTACAAACCGATCCCCAATATGTTGGGCACGCAATAACGCTGTGCATGAAACAAACCACACACGAATAAATAGTCTATAGACCATGTGCCGTTCGTGTGCGGCAGTAAAAGCTGATATTAGTGGCCATATTTTACAGCTCAAGTAAGCTCACTATGCAGAATATATAGCACCCTCCTGCCAGCATAAACCCACTAATAGCTACCACAAACACGTACTCGCGACACGTTCAGTGGCACATTTTCCCACGATATTGCGTGGAATCTCGTGGGAAGAACGAATTCTCTGAAATATTTCATCCCCCAAGCACATACATATTTAGTAGCTTAAAGTACATGTTTTATGGCGTTGCTATACGACTTGCTAGGTTGATAGCCGGATGGTGTGATAGTTATACTTCTGCTGTAACGGAAATTTCAAATGAAACCGGCTCGTAATCTATTCCTTGTACCACTTTTTAGCACAGTACACACGAATGTTGCGTTCCAGTGTTAAGCTTTAGAATTTTTATCATATCGCTAATGTTAATATTCGGAACGTATCAACTCGTTTATCAACATTGGAACATTAAACAGAACAGTTTTTACAGTTCTTATTGTAGATGTATTTGTTTATGATTGTTATCAAATAATTCGATAGTCAACATATTCTATTCCAAGCGAGAAGAGGGAACCCCTTTTACGCTGCTTAACGATTTATGCTATCGTGAGTGGTTGGTGGGTATTTTTAAATTGATATGCTACGTCAGACAGGGACTTACAAACGGAGAGTATCGAATTGCCATTGTTAATGCTTCATATCACATGCAAACTATATATAAACCTGGTTTTATTTTTGGAGCTTATTATAGTTTGAATTATTAGCATGTAAATTCTTACTGGCTTAAGGGAATAAAATGGTGAAACATTTGAAGGCATTGTTAGGATTGCAAATGCAACCATGCGCTGGAAATTGACGGAATAAATTAAAGAACTCGTTTGGTTCGAATTTTGGTTCGAAACATCTAGCACCGTAAAAGTGGGTCGGGGTCAATTTCATTGTCCGTGTAACGACAACGGTAACCGTTGGCCAAGGTTCTCGTTGGTAATTTACATCGCATCCAAAGAAAGTGAGCATTTCCGGCGCAGTTACGTTTGTCGGTTTGTGTTCCTCATCAAGGACCAATGCTGTGTCGTTCGTTTTCCTACCGACGGAGAGCGACTCAATCAACGCTGTGTCAACGTTCAGCACGCTACGGTGACTTTAGTTCGTAGTTCGTTTGCTTTTTCCACCTGTCGCACTGGTAATGCTGGTCGGGGGCAGCAAGAACAGCTATATGGTTCCACTGCCCACTCAACGGAGCGTCAGAAACGGTTCGTAGAAAGGATGATGAGGAGTTAACATTTGGCCAGGATATAGCAGGTACGGTACGGTTCAAACCGTTGCTGACCTTTTACGCGCTCTTTCAACGACTAACTTTGGCAGTGGATTGAGACGTGGAATCGGGGATATTTTGCAAGCGTTTGCAACTTTGTAGCGGTATGCGGTACCGTTATGCGCCGTATGATGTAATTGAAATTGGACCATACGGTGCATGCGAATGCACATATGGCTTTGATGAAAAGCACCACAAAGCTATCAAACGCACTGGCACCCAGCACCGGAAGGTCGTTAGTTGGCGTATGATTGTTTGTTGCGGTGTAACATTCTCGTTCGCTAAAGCGGACCCATTTATTTACACCACAAACCGCCACGACCATTAACAACGCACCGAGGTGTTAAGCCTATTAGCAGTGGTATTCTAACTGCCTTCTTTTAACATCAATATGTCGGCAGCGTATCAACACGCAGTCGATAATATATTTGTGACGCGTGTGTCAATCGAATTGCCATCTATCATCATTAACACCCGGGAGAAATGTTAACTTTAATGCCTTCAAAAAAGATGCTACCCTTCGGATGTCCACTGGAGTATGCAATTTGCATCGATCACGTATGAATGAAATTATTGGGGCATCATTTCAGCACACTTTCAGTGGCCCAGAGTGTTCAGCAGAGCGCAATCAACGGGAGTTCGCTGCCATCTAAATATGCTCTAACAACATAAGCACATATCGAGTGAGAGCAGCCACCGACAAAATGCGCGATCAATTGTGCCTTTGGTCATTCGCCGGTGTCCATTCTCGTGACGATGATTGTTACGATCGCGTGTCTTCAATTGCTGCTTGTTTACCTCAACCTCAATCCTCTTTTATATTTTTGTTTCTCTTTTGCCTCTCTCTCTCTCTTTCTCACTATCTCCCTTTCTATTTTTTCTTTGCTCTGTGTTTGATTGTTCGCTGGGTAAGCTGTTAAGCTTGGGAACAGCTTAATCGTGATCTTGATCTTCTGAGTCTTGAAAAGCGATTGGATGCTCGGAAATAATAGGTGGAGTAGATTTGAGTAGTGACCTGCGGCAAAGCTCACGACTCAACCAGCATAATGCCAGTGGAATTGATGCTTTGATAAAACCGCCCAACCCAAGATTGATTGAAAATTTTGACATGGATCAACGTTAAATGAACAACGGACTCTAAAGCGGTGCTATTGTAATCGTGACTGACTTGCGAAGTGTGTAGCGTTCAGTATGATTGTATGACAAAATATAACAATCATCATATAGTACAGTATATACAACATTCGTCACAATGTTTAGTCAATCAAATTTATGACATTGAAAAATATGTACTTTTGATATTTTTTTGCACACTAGTTTATGATATTATTAAATTTAAATTGCATTAAATTTAAATTTATACAATGTGTGTATTTTCAAACCGGTTTTTATCACATAAAAAATATCGACCCGAGCAATGGAAGGTAATGTTCTAAGGTAATTCATTTCCACTTGAACTTGTTTGGAAAGATTTTAAGCATTTGTTATGAGGGCCCCTAAAAAGCCAAAATATTTGTCAAAAATGTCGAAAAGATGACTATATTGATAAGATCTGTTCTTTTCCTAATAATCATTTTGAAAACACTTTATATTTCGTTTAAAATAGATAGTGCTCATTTTTATATTCCTACGAGCCAGTTAGCATGTGTACTTGCTTTGAAATTCCTGTACGTAATTGTTTTCCATTTATTGCTTCCAGGGTCGGGTTTTCCCGAAAACCTTAATTTGTGCTGAATCTCGTCGAGTTTCCCTTCGCGTTATCAATGTAAATAGAGCTGTTCCGCTTATTATCGTTATGCTGACAACATTTTCGGCAGTTCCAAAAATAATGCCTTTGTCACATTGGCGTCACAAGCTCCGCGCCTTTTAATTACGTTTTATAGATTTTTTTCGCATCGGATTCAGAATTGAGAAAAATCACATGCTGCGACAATAATGCTGATAAATTGGGAATGTTACTGACTACAGGCACTGTCATTGAATACAGTACAGTAAATTGCAAATGGCGACAAATTGTGCCTTGATCTTGTGTGTATTGGCCGGGAGGCTGTTAATATTTTTCACTTAGAAAATTGTGCCAGAAAATAAAATCAAACCTAAACCGAACCTAATTATAACAAAACGCAAGTTTACCCATTGCTGATAATGATAAACATAGATTTTTGTGTATGTGTAATTATAGTCCGGGTGGAATTTAAAGAGATGTTTAACGTTATACTTTGCTGCTTAGCATAACTTATTCCAACGATGCCCGGCCGCGTCGAGAAATCTTGTATTAATATTTATTATTGCCAGCAAGCTCAATCCTAACCAAATGTCATTCCAAGTCATCGCCATCACTATCGATCACCATCGCCCGCTGTCGTGCCAACGAGTCATGACTGTGCTAATCATTGCGAAGCATGAAGATGCCTGGTTGCATTTGTGATTATGTGCCTGACCGTAATCGTAATTAGTTTCTCGTCCCAACGGGCAGAGTATAATTCGACTTGTCACGAATTCCATTGTACTCGGATGAGGGCAGGATAGACAAAGCGGCAAAACTGCGTACACAACCCGTCCTTCGGATCTTGATTATTGGCCATATTTTCCCTTTCATTGGGCTGCGCGGAGAAAAAAAAAACATCCACCCCCGGGAGGAAAAACTCATTTGTCGCTCGAGAGGTAACGGCGCGTGCTATGTGCTTTATGAAGCGCCACAATTTCCACGGGCTACTTCTGTTTCACGCTCATTTGCAACCATGGCAACGAGCCGCGGTATCGCGCGAGGGTTGAACTTGCGGAAGGCAGAATTTTATTGTTGCGTGACGCCACAATTGCACACGACTTCGACCAGAAACTTCTGGGAAACTTAGCGTCCGGTCGCCCTGTCAGAAATGACCGATGATATCGGTAATACCTTAGAGCAAGGTGTCACCTAGCATCAAGTGTGTGATCGCGTATCGATTGGTGGTGTATTATTGTTATTTTTGTGTGCGCCGTGTACACACTAATAACCACCGACATGTCAAAGCACTTTTTACTTTTTCAAACAGCTGGAAGCAGCTCACTCAACGAGCTGTCCATTCGCCCAACAGTTCGACATGAAGCGTCGGAAAGTTTGAGATGACGAACTTCCCACCAGCAGACCAGCCACAGCACGCAGCCGGAAAAGGAGAACCGTGAACGACGTCGAAGTTCGCCGACGAGAGCTGTCTCACGGGAACCGTAAAGGACCGGAACCAGCCAACTAGGACCGGTTACAATGACAGTGGTACAGTGCCGGTGTGGAGGGTGATTCAATAAGGGTGAATGGCTAAAAATAGAATATCGATTTGACTTCCGGAGCATCCGGAGCGGGAGCAATTTAAGTTTGGTTTCGCCTTCATCCGTGTCTCGGTGTCGGAAAGATGTTCCACTGCATCTCGCCTGCCGGGCCGTGGTCGGTCGCCTATCGTTAATTGGAAAAGTGTTGCGAAGCGTGAAAATTGAGCCCCTGACAATTGGCACTGTGAAGGTGTTAGTTGCCAGCTGCAAAGCGCGTCGTTTTTTTTCTTTCTTTCATGCAAAGAATCGTCTGTCTATTATGCGTTAATTTACTTTCAACATCTGTGGAGCGCTGAGAGGTTTTCAAACAAACAAAAACTAGTTGTTTAGAGAACGATCGAACGAAGAACATCCTTTAAAAAAAATGGGAACTAAAATTGACTATACTCTAGAAACCCCCCTCCTTCTCAACGTATGCCGGTATTTCAGTTATTAGGCTATTTCTCAACCATCCAGCACCTCTTAGCTCATTCTAAAGACATCAGAGAAATGAAAAAACAACTCGTGTGTATGATGCAAAGAATGTAGCATCGATTATGCTTTAGGTTTTTTCGCAAAAGTTTGCCTTCCATCGCATCTGCGCGTGATAGAACTGGCCGCATGCAAATCGCACGGAAACGTATTTATTAGCGGTCGTTCTCAACTTCAACGGCTTTTCTGCCCACGTTTGGTGTATGTGTGTGTGTGGGCGAGTGAATTCCATAATTTGCAAGTATTAAGCGGGTCGAGAGCTTTCCAGATTGAGTCGAAACTTTTGCCCAAACCATAATTAGTGAGGTTTCCGCCGACGCTCGTCCTCGCCGGTCACGGAAGGGATTTCCGTGTGGTGAAAATACTCCCTTAGAAGGCTGCTCGTTCGAGCTTATCCGAGCTTATCGCGTCGCATGGTTTCGCCCGCAGAATCGTAACAATTGATGAAATAAATAATGCGCTCCCCGTGTTCCACGGAATAAGGGCGGCTTATGTGCGTCGTTTCCCACTCGCCCACGACGGCTCCAGTCCACCTCAGGAGTGTCTCATTGTTTCAGTGGCAGTGGATTTGGGGAGACCCATTGGAAGTGCTTGGGAAAATATCTCCTGATAAAGCGAACTGATTTGAATGAGCCGCCGGATGGAGATGCTTTCGGCGAATAATTTGCCCGATCGAGCGGGAGGTTTTCCTTTTTCGCGGGAAAACCAACTCGACCGTGTAAAAACGAGCGCACTTAAATACACGCACACACCGGAAACGTTTTTTTTTTTTCGCAAGCCAGCGCGTCGCCAGTTCCCAAGTACTAACCGCTCTCGGTCCCAGCCAGCGTATGGTTTATTTTCCCATCCAGGCTCTTCAAACTGCTTGTCTGCCGGATGCCGAATGATCGTGTCCGCCCGGGATGGGCTCACGAACTGGAGTCTGGGAGCATTTTCGGCTGCATTCATGGTGACCGAGACCACCACGGGCCAAGAGTTATGGACGGTAAATAAGGGCTCTGTTTGCGGAGCAGTAAATCATTCAAAACTAAACTGAACTCGCTCCGAGACTGCATGAGCCCGAGAAAGGATGGTCGAGAGAGAGAGTAAAAAAAGCAACTAAAGCCAAGGAAAACGTAACCAGTATCCGAAGCACAAACTGTTCACTCGAAACGGCACAAAACACGCACCAGCGAGGGCTCACGGTGGGCAACAACAACAAAAAAAAACATTCGGTTAGCAATGTGGCTGAAATTTGAGGCAATAAAGATGTAGCTATGTACGGTGGCTTCCGTTTTCGTAGTTGGGTCGGGCCCAACGACGACGACTGGACGTGTTTCGGTTGCGGTTGCAGAGAGTTGCATGTTTGCTTTCCAACGTTGCTTTTGAGGACGGATAAATGTTGTATTTTTGTTCCCCTTTTTTTGCTTCTTGTTTTGTTGCCTCCCACTCAACGGGATGAAATGCTCGAACATGAATTGCGAGGTAATAAATTCTAGCGCTCGCGTACTATGAAGAGATGGCGATCGGGAGTGGTATGTTTATTTTTGGTATCCGCACTTGCCATTTCTATTGCCCGCTTGGATTTGAGCTAAAGCAACAACGCAAGGAAAGCTGTAATTTTATCAATCACATTCACCACACACACACACACACACGCTCTTTTCGGTTGTGGAAATATCTAATCTGAACGCCTTAATGAACGCCAAGCCAACACGAAACAGCGTCGGCCGACGACCAAACTCAGTCGTCCATTTTCAGGCATGACTGACTTCTGTGTGCCTGTCCAAACTTTAACAAGCCGTGTAGCAGCAACACCCCGGGCGAAGGAAGACACTACATTCCAGGCAAAAAGGATGAGATGTTCGTGCCTGTGATAAATAAAAACATAACACTTGAACGGCATCCGAAAAAGATCCTCAAGTTCAACTGAATCTCACCACACCGACCGGGAGCAAGTGGGGCTTTCAAATGGTTGTTCGAGTGGAGTGAAAGGATGACCGAGGATTGCTGTTTTTTTTTCTTCCTTCTCGTTCGTTTAAATCTTAAAAGCTCACTGAAGCTCTCGGGACACCGATGCTTCAACCGAACCGGCACCGAGTAGAGCGCTGCTGTCGCAATAATTCGTAGCGCTGCTGAGGATTCGTTTCGGGTGGATGATTATACAGAATTTTAGGCATAATTCTACCGTCTGTTCAATCCCATCCAAACATTTGCATACTTTGCGTTGATTTGCGCCAGCAGTCGTTTGGTTGAGTGAGGTTTAAGGATGAGCCATGCTTGAGTGACATCATCACTCGTACAATTACATGTTACCCGCCTAATAGTGACTTATTTGATACGAGACAATTACGTTCCTTTTGTATAGTACGCGAGATTGTGGAATTAGTTTACTGCAATATATTTTCACTTCTGAACTGTAGGCAGGTGGCTTATGTTTGTCGGTAATCTTGATTTGTGCATCTTTACAAGCAAAAGTTCTTTTACAATACAATATGCAAAAAAAGGCAAACAAACACAATTTGGGACAAAAAAGAGTAACAAACACATTGAGTGTATTTTAATAAAGTTCCTGTTCGTTATTATGTACATTTTTGAAACTATAGCTCATTCTTGCCTACGTTACAAGTTTTCCTACATATTTACCTTGCCAAAGGCGACAACAGCAACAAAGTAATATGCCTTTGAGCGTAGGTTTCTTATTGAAATGCAGTAAAACGAGCGGCTTGACAACTTGATTTGAAAGTTACCGATTAAAATATTTCTTTGGCCGCCTCGTCGCATCGTACCCGCGCGAACGAAAGAATATGGAAGCGCGTCTCAGTTGTGCCTGGTTCTCGTCGCAAACAGTGAAAAGTTTTGCTTGAGGCTTTTTATGCTTGTTTCTTGTTCTTGTGGGATTAAAATAACTACTGCGTGCAATAACTCAGCATGGCGCAGTTGTTGAGTTAATGGATAATGGCAGTTGGCGTCTTGTTTGATGTATTTGGAAGGAGCACAAAAGCCAGATTTTTTTTGCAATTTGCTCGTCTTTTTCAGTGAAAAACGTAATTTTTCTTTACCCCATTTGGATCGTACGTTTTGCATTCGACATGCCATACTCATTGGGTAAATATTGATACAAGAAAACGCTAATAGTGTGGCTGTTTTCTCTACCGTTTGAACGTCATTAAAGTCAGCATATTCGCGAGAAGCATTTAGATGATTTTTTATAGGCATCATTACCGATAAGTAGCGATAATTTCATTCAAATGTGCAACTCAATTCAATCATTCTCACGTATGTTATTGCATTTATATTGGAATGTAATTAATGGTTATTATTGCAGGCAAGCTTAGCTAATCGCCATATGCCGACAGAATCATTTCACGCGATCGAAGCCGTCTGCGTAAGGTGGGATAGAGTAAACACTTGCCTCTGTCATGTCCCGTATTTAGAGCGGCTCCGTACTGAGGTGTACTGGTCCACTTGTTTCCATTTTCACCCTCGGTGGCTATCACGGGCCCTGTTTTGAAAGGTGGGCGAAATTTCAGGCCAATATTTGCGATTCCGGTTTCCTACATGTGAACCAAAGAAGTGAACCTTTAGCACAGAAACTGCCCCGTTCCGGGAACTACTACTTGCAGCCGTCGCCGAAATGTACACGTCTCGCAGCTAAAAAATGGGGCAGCTGTATGTTTTGAAATGTGTGCGCAAACCACACGATGAAACTCGCTTCCAAGCGCAACTGAACGTTCGTCCCACGATCCGTTGCGTCAATTACGCGTGGTCGATGAATGGCACAGTAAATACGTTTATCGATATCACCGTCAGTGCTTCCCCAGCTCGGTGAGGTTATAATTTCTCTGTTGTGTATGCTGGATGTTGAACCATCCTGTGCATATGAAATTTTATCATATCCATGAACAGCACAAGTTTGACCCATAAGCACCCATAGAATCTAAATGAAACATGGACGATGCTAGTTTTTGTTGATTGCATGTCTTTTTAGTTGAAAAACAAACTTTTCCGCGTGTGATGGAATGCAGCTGAACGAGGAGATCGATGATTTGGTAAAAAATAATTAATGCTAGTTTGTTTTAATTAAGATTTATGATTAGATTTTCACCAATCAACAGCTAGTGCGGAAAAAGAGATCTATTTTCTGCACATGTTAAAATACGTAAGCTAGCTCGAATGTTAGCGGATACGAGACACTGCACTCCGGCGATCGCAATGTACGCGAAGAAAAATGTCACGCATCTTGATGTCTTCCTGTCGTGGCCGCACTGACTGAATGCAATGAAAGCAGTCTCATAAATTGGACCTCTCACTGCAAAACACTTAGCGCGCCAGAGATTCCACCGCAAGGCACTGCAGCAAGCGTGATTCACTTCGACGCGCGGACTGGTTAATCCGGTTTAGCTAACTGCACGTCGCTCCTTGCCAAACTCTTCTTCTCATTGTCTCCACGCGATCCACGATCGGTGACCGACCTGCGCGATCAGAAGCCACTCGGAAAGGGCGTTCCGGAGGGCTGCGTGACGCACGAAATCCATCCTTAGTTTGTGCTTGGGTGGCTCGATCGACTTCCAATGGCTAAGGGAAAGGTGCGAATGCGCCGCGCTCAGCTGGCTCAGATGCGCTTTATCTTAATTGAAATCTAAAGCAGTGCACTTTCGTTGTCGCCCGATGATAGAAGTTTTCCACGACGTTCGAAGTTTTCCTTCCACATGATCGAGAGCACAGGCTTTTGACCTCCGGTACCATCGCGTGCCACGGCCAGCGTGCATTTAATTTGCATTCACCCATAAAAAGCCGGATGGACATTGTATCTGAATTATTTAGCTTCTACATCCTTGTTTTCTACTTGGCGAACATGCTTTTGTTCATCAATCTGAGGTTTTTTTTAAAAGCGTACAATCTGTCTCAACAACAGTTCGCTTTAGATTGATCGTGGCTGTGAATATTATCAACAGTTCGTTTCGGTTTCAGTCAATTTCAGCCTTTTTGGTGGAAACATGCCGCAACGAAATCACGCATGTTGAATGATAGCGATTTATCAAAAATGTTTGACAAACAATCAATGCCGTGTAAATAGTTGGTATGCAAATCGTATTGACGTTCTTCTTATCAGGCAATGCACAGTGACAACACGAGCTCATCAACCAAACAGATCTTGTATTCTCTCTCCTTCTCACTCTCTCAAGCACGTGCAATGACTCTTTTCCTACCATTAAACAGAAAATACAGTTAGTTATAGCTTATACCGAATAATGGAAATTAATTCACTGAGAAGTTGAATTATTCTATTTATATTCGAAATAGAAAAATCTAAAGGCTTGTTTTTGTCAATAGTTACAATGCACATTGCATTACGCTGCGTTGAGGCAACTTGCAGCAAGCATAGACCATATTGCATTGCGCTTTGCAACCCAAGAAATCTCCTCCTATCATTGCTTTAAGTATAATTTGTGCAACTTATCTTACACTGCCAGTCCCGCACGGTTTAGTGCCGTCGCCGTTGTCCAGCGAAATTACAGATTCACTGATGATTGTGCGTCGGTTGATTGAAATGACCACACATGCCGGTAATTAGCCATCCGCACCGATCGTTGGCGGCAGGATGTGCATGCGGTACGTTTTACGATGCATCTGCATCGTGCCAGGCACCGATTCCGGTTGAACAAGATTCAAGTGTGGCCGCGGGAGGTGTCGCACTTGAATGCAATTGCAATCACATGCTATTACCGGTGCGGAACGACCGCCGGACATAAATCGCTGCGGATTGTAGGATATAAATGCTGGCGCGAACGCCATTCGTCAAGTGATAATAGAGGCACCAATTATGATGAAATGCATGCGGTCGATTCTTAGATAGTCGTTTTTTCTTTCTTTCCATTTTGCGTTAATCGCTTCATTAGGCCATTTTTGAAAACACTTCACAATAGGCAACAGACATTTTGTTAGCTGGTATTGATGATGATATTTTGATTTGAAGTAAATTCAAATCTGTGCATATTACAATGCTTAATGATGTTATAAAATGCTGCAATAAAGTATTAAGCGAGTTAGCAGTACATACATAATGCTGTCCAATGGCTGAAACTATATATGTCAGCTTTATATATAGTATGGTATATATTGCAAGATATATATCATTTTTACGAAAAATATGTTGAGTGATTGAAATTAGCGAATAAAATTAATTACATTCGTTTGTAGCATGGTAAATGGTTTAGCACTACAAACGGATTGGATGAGTATAAGTTATGTACATTTACATATATCTACATTTTGCTCATACCTAAATTTTGCATATTGGCGTATCAAAGAGTATTAATTTGTTAATGTATTGCATTTAACGAATTTAAAGCTTTACAGCATCTTTGAACAAACTTTATCCAAATTGACAAAATAAGTAGCCCTCATTCTGCTATTCAAAATGTTTCAAACTGATAGAAATCTGATGCAGTGACTGAGGAAGTGCTAATATAGTATACAATAAACCCGAGTATCTGCACGTCGTGCATGATGAGGTGTTACTTTTGCAACAATTTACTACAAAATTCGATGCCTTTCTCGGCGGAAAATATCGGCACCAATCCCGAGCGAGTGATAGAAGTGGGGCACAATAGCGGAGGCACGAAACTGAAATTAAACGATCACTTTTCAGCCCTCGGAAGGATTAATTACACACCTTGGAAGGGAGTTGTGTTTAATCCATGTACACCTGCGGGCATGCATAAATCGTTCCCCGTGTATCCATTATGTGATACATTATAGCAGAGTCTTTGCAACATTTTATTTGCGCTAATGAACATATGTATGAATGCAATGCAAAACTAACACACTCTGGCTCCTTCTGCTTGCATAATTGATTTACCGAACGATGTAATAGATAGTATTGCAACGTTAGAGGGCTTAGCTGTCAATGTTTGTATTAACATACCGGAGGGCGTATCTTGATGATTGTTGTTGGGTATTAATTATCAATCTAACCGGTTCGTAAAAGGTAGCAAGATGTCCAGTGAGAAGACATGTTTAATTTCGTACGTTAATACTAGTGATTAATAAGCTACATAATTTTAGCATCAATTCAATAACACACTAACAAGAAGCTGTATGAAAACAGTCCTACAGGCTACAGGCTATAGCCGAATTCGGATAAATATATTTTTATAATTTATTATTCTAACTCTACTTGGTTTTTAGCTCGTTTCAATTTAAAGCATTCAAACAACTATCAACGATGTTTATAAGCATTATTATGTTAATATTTAAATTGAGTGCCAAGATAAACTATACTTATGTGTAAGAAATCGAATTATAACTAATAAACGCGAACTTTCAAACAACTCTACAAGATCTCCTCTTTATTCTAAAATATTAAAAAAAAAAGCAAAGGAGACGCCCGGTAATTGATATTAAGCAGATTCATTATTATAGTCAATTCTTAACGACATTTAGATGGTTTTGGAGGCAACTGAGCAAAACTCTTCAGGATAATAAACCAAAATTTGATCATTATCATGTCATACGATTGTACTTTTATCACTAAGACATTACAGGTACGTTAAACTCAAAATCACAAACAGTTTTTTGAGAAATCCATATTCAAAAGAAAGGTTTTTAATAAGCCGCTATTATAAGGGTTGTTCTTTTGATAAATGTTATATGAAAAACTAATCGTTAGTGGCTTTCTTATACTTATTCATGGTCATAATCTAACATTCTACAAAACATCATCAATCATCATCAATGTAGGAAAAAGTAGTAGCCATTTCAAAACTCACAACCCATTCAAATTAAACGGAGAAAATTCTGTTCTCATACAAAACGTAGTGGCACGCCTGAATCGGATTCAATCATTTAACCAGTCCAAACGGTAAAGCGTAATCTACATGAGAAGGTCGCTATTTGACCCGAAACTCCTACACATGGCCGACGAAACATTCGTTGCGTATCGGACATGGGGGCGAGGAGAATTATTTCTGATTGAAGAGGTTGAAAATGTGAATCGAAAAAAAAAACAACGACAGAACGTCAGGACGGCTAGCTGGAGAAAAGATTACATTACGGGAAAATGGGCGGAGGGTTCGCAATCGCCTTTCGATCAACTTTCGGAGGTCACATTGGACGTGACAGCTCCCCAGCCAAGGGTTGAATGGCTGCGGGCTACCGAGCCGGTACAAATGAGCTCAACCCGAAGGTGGGCTGCTGTTGATATTAAGCTGCGAAACAAGCGAACCTATTTCACCGTTACGGAAGTAGTGAGGCAGGAAAAAGCTGGAATTGCACGGGACACTTGGCAGGCCGACCATGCGACCGTGGTGGTGTTGTAGGGAATGGCAATCTATTTTAATAAGTGAAACATTATTTGCTGAATCCAGGCCTTATTAGTTCGAGGCTCGGTTGAGGGGGCACGAATTAGAGCATGAAACGAAATGAGAGTCTACGGTTGTTAGCACAATTCTAGCGATACACAGAGGCCTAGTTTCATCTTAAAAGTCCTTGTTTGCTTAACATTGGAGCCTTTTCGATAGTGTTTGCAAAAAGAAACATTCATTACGCTGGTATTAGAACATAAGTTTTGATGCACAACAAATTTATAACTCTCCACAAAAGTGTACAGAGACGGCCTTTTTCGGTTGACATTATTAATCATGTTTCTTTCACTACGCCCGTGACCTCTTCATGAATGCCGCTCAATAAATTATGAACAAATTTTAATTGGTTCCAAAATTGCTTTCTAACGAGTAGATTTTGGGAGGTTGGTGATGAATAGCTTGATGTCGTGAATTATTCAACCAAGCGATGCGAGATTTATGCCTTCCCTAAACCCTATGGCATTTCCTTCCTACATTCGGTAATTACCATTAATGCTACAGCACATGACTTAATTATGCAACTCCCTCAAGCCTTTATCAAAAGCTTCACTTTACTTTGTTGCGCAAACATTTCACAGGATGTAAATTAAAATTCAAAACCACTCCGTCCAAACGTAGAACCGTGCGATACTACGAGCACAAGTTCAAGAAGGGAGGAGCTCTAGCTTTTGGCGCAAGGGCGCGCTTGTACCTAACCCAACCCTGGAGGGCACAAGCCAAGCGAACGACATAGCCAGCCCTTAGTGCGCACTTGTAAAACAAACTGGCTTGTGTTTCCATCAATGGCCATTGTGCGATGTGCTTTGTGTAAATATGCGCTCAAAACCCACGTACTCAAACATTCATTCCGCCTCATCTCGCATCGTGTGGTATCCTTTTTTGGGCCGAACTATAAATGAACTTTCATACTCATGGCTTCAAGGTAGAAATAGACTCGTTATTTACCCATCGGAGCGCTCCATTTTCTCAAAATGTTTACTTCAATGCTGACGTGGATTTTATTCTCAACAGTCTATTCGAACTTATTGGCACCAATCTTACATGGTGGTTGTCACAAGTCATTGTTGGGAAATAATTATCAATCACCGTATGGGCGACCTACCCCTTAGCGTTTGCAGTGGATTTGAGTGAAAATCAACCTAATTAAAGTCGCATAAATTACCGAAATGAATTGCGCATCCCTGCCCTCCGGCGAAGCGATGCTATTAGAGAAATTGGCGCGAATATCTCGGTAACTTTGGCACCACAATTTGCCTCATGATTAAAATCGCATTAACGCGTCTCTCTCTCTCTCTCTCTCTGCGCGGCTCGCTGGAAAGTGTCACCAACCGGCAGATGGAACAAGTTTGAGCGACATGCCCTTGTTTGGGTCGATCAGTCAGTCAGTTACGCTTTCCAGCCTACTCCGAGCAAATGACGCGCAAGACGTCGCTTCGTACTCCGTGAATTACGTCGAGAGCACCCATTATCAACGTGGAACTTTTCCCTCTGAGTTTCTTCCCCACGACGACGAACACCCCAGCTCAGTTCGCCTTTAAGCCTACGACGAAAAGTGGCATCAATTAAGATTCTTCACTCACTGCGGGCTGTAATTGGCTGGTGAAGTTCTGTTTTTTTTTACGTTTTCTTCGCACGCTCACCTTTTCGCGCGACTCATCACCAACCGTACATAGTCAGCTATGATCGAACAGGCCGTTGGCATAGCAACGGCGTTCCCACAATGGACATGTATCGTGGATTTCCTGTGACAAACTCGCACTTGGAGGCTTCGCCCGTTCAGCGCCTACTGGCCGTGCTAATTCTCCCGGGTATTCACGCCCTTTGCCGTTAGACAACTATATTAGCAACACATTCGCGCCAAACTGGCAAGAGGCTTCGCACACTCATTCAGTCGAATGCTGGGAGGAAGCAACGCATTTTAATCGTGTAAGAGATCTCGTCCACTCGACAAATTAGTCTCGTACATTATCTGTACTATGTCAACTACTTCTTCGCGTCCACTTGTGGAAGAAAAGCCCACTCTCGAGTTACGAGACGCCATCGCATGACATCTACTTCAGTCGGTTTTTTTCAGTCTGCTTTTCATCGGCAGTGCAGGTCTCTCATTGCGTTCCCACGGTTGCCTAGTTACAGCCAGCGCTTTCCACATTAAGCGCAGCTTGTGAAATAGTGTCATCAAAAACAAACTTAAACGAAAAGAAAGCCATTTTTTAAACTCGCGTATACTGTGTAAAAATAAGCTTATACTACGATTCGTTTGAAAATACCATACTACTTAACATTAAGTAATAGCTAACAAACACAATATAAATGAGGAAATGCCTTTCAGCTCACAAAAAATTATCCAAATCTAAATACGGCCAGGCCTTTCCTAAATAAATAACAATAACAACAATAAACACAATATAAATATTCCTCACAAAAATGTGCATTGAGCACACAGAGCTGATTTCATTGTGAAATCAACGAATAGGCTTTCAATTTAAGCCCCCCTAAGCCTGCTCTGGTTGTGGCTCGAGTAATTTATATTTAAATCAATTTCCTTCGATCGCGACACGGCTTTCTACTACAGAAAGCAATAAACTAAAAATGATATTTACATACAACTTGATTGCCATTATATTTGAACTGCTCAGAAGCGAAGACAAAAAAAAAGCAAGCAAAACAATAAGCAAGCAGGGCCTCATGGAGCAGAAATCAAATAATATCACTGCATGAGTTTGCTTTCGCATCAACTCAATATAACTTTCTTCCTGTATGGAAGGAAATGGATCATCCCACGCAACCGCTCTGACCAGCGTGTTGTTCCGGAATCCAGGCATCCGTTTGTCCTTGCACGGGCTTTCGAAGATGAAAGCGGAAACTAAGTGAAACAAAAAGGTTATAACCCGAGGTACGATCCCTTCAACCTCAGCGACAAGAGGCGTCCTCGTTCGCATTGCTGCGAAGACGATAATGCCATCAGCTGCCGGTAAACGATACACCATCTATCAATTGGGTACGAAAAGCCAAGATATACGCCAGGCAAACATAAAAAGGAACCGGAAAGAAAGGCAAGTAATTGCATCCAGCCTCCCGGAAGCCGAACTTGAGCGGATTGGCGTCGTATTTGACGTGCCCAAGGCAAGAGTTCACCAAACACGGGAAGAAACTTAACAAAAATGCAATCGTACAGCGTGTTACGGTGCCACATTAGTGTTGCTTCCTTTTGCCAGATTAACTTGAGAATGCAGTTTAACCGTTATCCGCTTTTGCACAACTAAACTCAAAATAGTTTGCACACTCAGCTACAAGTCTATCTGCATCCAATGTAGGCAGCGGATGTTTCGTGCAAATTTTTACTGTTGCGAAATTCAACAACTTCCAATAAACAACTGCATTTGTTTGACTTACGAGAAAATGTTGATCGTACGTCTAGGTTTGATGGTTTGCGGTTATTCCACGTGAACTTCGTTAGTTCATGTACGAGATTACTTTCATATGCTACCGAATGTTGGTACATTAATATTTTGTTCACAACGTAACTTTAACAATTTCAACCCAATTGCATTCGTTAAGCACTTGTTTTCATGTAGGAAGCCAGAGCTGTATGGTCTCCAAAGGCATTTTCTCACATATAGCTTCGTTTTATAGGGTGTAAAAGTAAGCATGCGATATTATGCTAGGTTATATTCTAAACTTAACAAACTCCACAATCCATTCCGTTTCACAAACGACGGTCAACGGAACGTTGGTTCTCGATTGAAGACCAACGTGCGCATTGTCAATTGCATGCATCTCACCGTGTCAAGAGTCAATTGAGTTGCACGAGTGTGAAGTGGCTGTTGGCTTTGACTGGATTTGCCACCCCATTCCACTTGACAGCCGGCTTATCACCAAATCTCGACCGAAGAATGCTTGGCTAGTATTCGAATGGTTTTGACATGGCGAATCGGCAATAATCATATCGTTCATGCATGGTTCGGTTCGATACCGATTCGATGTACCGGAAGCGAGAAAGCGTATGAAAATTGTGATTGATGATTACGTTGAGTGTATGTTTCTACGAAACATTGTTTCTACGAAAGGTGGCAAAAACTTTTAATCAGCTTTCGTTTATGATTCTAATAACATTTGCCAGTGCTTTCATGTCTGTTTCTGACGGTAATTGTACGGGCAGTAATTAAGCACTCAGCAAGAGCACTAACACCGCCGTCAAAGTGTCAATATCCATAAAACTCGTGTCAATCTTCCGTTTTATGATGCATAAAAACAGGTTCGAATTATTTTACATTTGTTCCACCACCATTAGTCCGTATATAGGAATGATATAGCACTCCATGGAAAGTTCATCCACGTGTTTGTACGATTTTTTCAAAAGTTCTATTACAGCATCACAACACAGATGATGGTTTTTCGTGGGCGGTGATCTTATTGTACGACCTTTCTACATAGACCTCATGCTCATGTATCATGTATAGAAAAGCGACGCCTCCCTTTGATTTCGCATCACGCCGCCGTGGCGAATGTAATCAGCAAAACGAATTCTTATGATGTTTTGTGTTTAGCTAGTCTTGCTGTTTTATCTTTGTTACCTAGATGCTCTAGAGGCCCTAAAACAGTCCGTTTACCACAAAGGAAGTAATTTCCTAGAATCAATAGAAGTAAGGGCAAAAACACACGGATATAAATCCCCTCCATAAATTTCGTTCGTTCCCGTTGAGTTCAGTTCGTTCCCCTTCGATTCATTCGGAAGCGAAATGATCTAGAGAATTGATGATTTGGAGTGTTTTATTTGAAAATAAAAATCAACTGGAAAAAAAACTTATACTCCTTGGGAACTGTTTTTTTTTGTTGATGATGGTGCTTAAATTTCGGAGATGTTATAATACTACATCGATGTCGTCAATCGAATTCATTTATTCCACTTGGAACCACTGCAAGTAGTATAGCATGTTCGGTCATTCGATGGGTATTTTTGTTTTTCTTTTCACTAGATCTATCTTTGGATGCGATTCATTGATGGCACATAGAACGTAACGTGTAGCTTTAATGATGAGAAACAAGCGTGTGGAGCCAATAGTCGATCGATTTAGATTTGTTTTCTAATGGATTCAGCTTTCTAATGGTGGCATGATTCGTTATGATAACTTATAAATAACTGCATTTATGTTTATGCCCCATGCTGGCAAGGACGTCTACGCTTTTGGAAATAAACGCGGCAAGGAACAGCAGAAATGCAGAAAACTAAATTACAACACGGAAGGCAGAAGAATGGCAGCAACATAAATTACAATACGGAAACGTTGGAAATGGTTTCTTTCTTCCGTTTCGCTAAACCTCGTCCGACTCGGAACGAGAGAAGGTAAAAGCAAGCTATAGTGATATAAGACACAAAGCGAACCTGTTCAGCATGGCAGAGTTTGTCGGGAAACTGTGTGCTTTTGACAATATCCTGCTGAGCGTACGTTACCGCATGTCAATGTTATTACGGCTTTTGGAGCACCATCGATACATTGTAGCTCATTATTAATAAGCCTCCGCTTAATCGATTATCTGATTAAATTGTGTTTTTTTTGTACAGCAAAAAAACGGCATACAAATGTATATATCTTATTTAAATATTGTTTTTTTTGTGAGCGAAAAAAAAATCGCTACACAAACATTTCTGCTTGGCTGATAAACAAACACTGCACAATACACGATAACGATAAGCACGAACCACCTGTGAATGAGCACGTTCGATTGCGTAAAGCGGTTTTTTTATTTATTTATTTTATCCGACTATGTCCGTTATCACGTAGCTTTGAAGTGAATAATTACATATTTCTGCACCAACGACGCTATAATCAGCTAATTGACTAATGCCTCGACAACAAGCACTACGTTTTTCATCACATCAGGAGCAGGATTTTTCTTTTTGCGCTGCTTTCACTGTTTCGATTGCAAATCGAACTTGCACAAATAAAAGTTTTCCCGGATTGGTTGCGGCACAATGACGAGTTTCTGTAAACGTTTCTGCGAGAGCTATTGTTGCTGGATAAAACCAACTAGGAAACGTGAGAATAAACCAGCTTTGTGCGTTTTCCAACTATTGGCCAGTAGCCTGTATAAAGGGACAATAGCCCTTCGCTGAGGGGGCTTTACTAATTGTTCTCGTGGAAATTTTCAAACCAAAAAAAAACGCAAGAAGCATAACACATTGAACCGTAAATCCTGGTTCACTCCTGGTCAGTTTCACGGCACTCCCGTTCCCACACATTTGAGTGCCCATCGTGTACTGCGAACAGCCTGATGAACTTTTAAGCCTTCGTCCGTTCGGGCAGGATCGATGTGGGTGGCAGGGGATACCTTGAAATGTGCCACCCCACGCCCCGAGATGGGGCGATGAGTGCTGTTGGTGGATGCACACACCAACAAAAAAAAAATAAATATAAGCCCAGCATAATCTGTCAAAAGCCCGCTGACCTGGAAGCGAACGCTCGACCACGTCCAGGACGCACTTCAGTACCACCAGTGGACAGCCAATGTTGCTGCCGTGTCCTTTCGGTGGTGCAGGGCTTCTCGTGAGTGGGTCGGATAGCAAAAAAAACACCCTTTCGCCCTTTCATTGATCTATTCCTGTATCATTTATGTGCGGGGGAACGCTCTTGGGCCGCGTTTATTGCTCCGGCACCACCGGTAAAAAAGATATTTAATATGGTCCGGTCGTGTTCCCTTTTTTTTTATTCACTCTCTCTGTTTCTCCTCCTCCTACGGGATGATGAGATTATACAGGTCACTAAAAGGCCCCTTTCATGTTAGTTCAAACGCTCTATTAATTGCGCTTTGCGTAAAAAGTACCTCCACCTAGGGAGATATGGTACAAATAATGCTTCAAGCTGGGTGCCATCAGCCGTTGCAGAAATTTGTTCGCAGCAAAACTGACCACCCGTTTCTGGATTGCCTCACACACACACATACACCGATAGACTCCTAAGCTGGCTCATGTTGCCGAGTGCCACGCGAGTGAAAGAAAAAACTTTTCTCATCTCAAAACTGCGTCCCCTGCACGATGGTGTGTTGTGATGACCTGCACCCACCGGTGGAAAAGCTTTCAGCTCCTTTCCCATTTTCCCCGGCTAGACTGAGGCCAGAAGGGTGTTCTCTTACCCCTAAAATTCCTTGGTTCAGCGAAGGTTCAAACACTTTTCCGTTTTCGCCGTTCAGCGTGCTGTGCCTCAAGCACCTGCAACATGAAACCGGGGACAACACGCAGAATAAAGAATCTGGCCATCCCCGCTCTCCGGGACCTTCAGCAGAGCCCCCACAGCGCCAGGTCAGGAGCAAAATCATGTGTGCGGGATTTGTGTGCTTTGATCCTTCGGGATGTCCCCTTGGGGCGGTAGTATCGCTCGAGTTGCCACACATTATTTGCGCTCTATTCGTGTTCGTTTCCACGCCGTCGTCCTTGCGCACCTGGCACAGCAACGGAGGATGACGCAGGATGGCACACAGGACATAAATCTAATAACCGTGATTCCCGCTCCTCGGTAGCAGCGTGGTCGAAGACCACCGGAACATATGGCTCGAAGCTGCCGGAGATTAGGGCGCACCGTTGTGAGAGGGATTGATTTTTTTTGTTTCGTTTATTCTGCCTGAATTATTAAAGCTTCTGGCAACACTGGATAAAGGGAAAGGGATGAAAAAATGGCCTCTTTCTGTGTGTGTGTGGCTAGTGTTCTACCCGCTGCCAATGAGACGCCGGAAAATGGCTGATAAAAGGGTGTAGTCAAAGCAGGAAAACCAAAACCAAACAGCAGCGCAACATTAATTAGCCCCCTTTTTTCCAACCATACCAAACCGTAGCTTTACGTTACGCAGCTGCCTCATCCTTCCAGCAAGCCTGCATGCTTTAACAAGCCGCCTGAAACGAGGCGTAAATATTTTAGTACGCGAAAGAACCGAAGGCTGTTGCACCGAGTGCGCCTTGCCAAACTTCGGGACGATTCAATCCGTAATGAATTCAATTAGAGTAGCTCGCTATAAATGCGAAAACGCTACACCATCGCGACGATGACGACGACGACGACGAAGGAGCTGTTCACTGCTGGCAAACAGGACGCAGCCTCTGGCGGGTGGAAAATGTCCTTGGCGTGGGCCAAGAAGGCTGGCGCAGAACAATCGTCGTGATGTTCGGACGGGGGCTTGCGGCACAGCGTGTTGGAAGGAATTCAATTTGGATAAATCAATTAGTGCGCGCCACGGGCTAAGTGAGCTGAAGATCAACCCCGTGCGAAATCACAAAAATGGATGGTGCGTTGCGAATGGCTGCTCCGAGTAAACTTCTCGGTGTCTGTCTTTAAAATCGTTGCGAATCGTTGAAAGCTACATTTTAGCGAACTCCCTTCACGCGGCTCAGCAGCTATGCACGAGGTTTGTCGGAACTAAACGAGACTCCTGTGCAGTTTAATACTCCGTTTCGATTGCGTCATTTGAGACTGAAACGTGCTCAAAGATGTGAAGTAATGCGGGCACGCACGAGCGTTTATAATGCTCGGTTCAAGTTGGATTCACAATTTGTAGATGCTTAGATGCCGTGCGTCGCGGATCGTAAGCGTAAAGGGGATTTCCATTTCAGATTAAAGCCACTTGGCACTAGTTTAATGTACATGTTGCTTTATTTCGATTTGTTTTTTTTTGTTTTCAGATACAACCCACAACCGACTCACTGGAATGATCAAACGATTAGCTCAGGTCAATGAACTCCGCATGCTGTCACCGCATTTGCATTCGTTGGGTAAGAAAGGTCCGCCCAGTGTTGTTATCCTGATGATCACACACTAACTACTATTACTACTCGTCCTGTTTTTTTTTCCCACCCTGCTGCAACAGGCACTAGCCAATTGCTATGGCAAGCAGAGTACCGGTTGCTGGCGAAATGTCTCCCACGGTTCACGCAGAAGCGGCCATCGAACCAACAGTAACCGGCACAAGCGTACATTCTGTGGCCCAAGCATCTGAAGCGGTGTCCGCAAGCGATCGTAAAGACCTCGCCCGGCTAGGATCACCGCAGGACGACTCACCAAACGCCACCGGGAACGGAAGAGACCATGGGAGTGACGGAGGCGATGGGAGCAACAACAGCAACAACAACAGTTCGAGTATGAAATGCCTCAACTTCGCCATCTCACCCTCATCCGGCGCACACGATTCCCATGGTTGCGAGGATCCCACGAGGACGAGATCGACGACGACGACGACGACAGCGACGAGTACGCTGGAGGATGCGCCGGTGCATTCATTAGATAGCGCAAAGAGTAATCAATTCGTGAACCATAGCTTTAGCTGCTGCAGGGAGATGGGCACAAGCGGGTCCGTGGCCGCCGGTGACGAAACCGGCAAGGAGCTGACACGAGGCTTCGCTGACGTGGTCCGCGTGTCGACCAGCGTCCCGCAGCCAGTGATCATCCGTACCGAGCCGGAAACGATCGACGACGGCGCCACAGGTACTAGTTTCCGGTCCGCGACGGCAGCAGCCGTGGCGGCTGTAGCGATGACGGCGGCGGCCGCGGCGGCTGCGGCCGTCTCCCCCAGCAGTAGAGTCTCCCGTTGTAACCCTGCGTCAGGTGACGGTTCCCAGCTAACCGACGAGGACACCATTACTAACCCTACCTTCGCGACTAACCCAGACGGTGCCGCCACCCCACGGGTATCCTGCGAGCCGCCGGGCTCGAGCATTGACCACCACCACCACCACCAACCCTGTGATATAAACCACCAACACCACCATTACCATCACTACCATCTTCACCATAATCCAGCGCCCGGCGCCGTCATGCCTTCCGTGTCCACTAACGTGCCGCTCGATGCCACTAACGTCCCATCATCCGCCAGCAACCAATACCATCCCATCGTAACCACTACGGCCACTAGCACGGTTTCGGGAAGACCGCCCAGTAAGCCGCCTCTGCACAGCTACCAGCAGCACTACCACAGCTACCACCACCACGGACAACAGCAGCAACAGCAGCAGCCTCAGCAGCAACCAACCGTCGAGGCGGTACGGGGAGTAATCCCGGTGTTGCCGTCCGGTGGTGGCACAGTGCCGATGGTAGCAGGAGGCGGAACGTACCGGGCGCACAGTGCCCGCTTCATGACGCGTCACATTAAAATACTTCCCAAAACTCAATCCCTCGATTTGGCAGATAACGACGACATGCTGGAGGCGTCCAATCGCTCCGAATCGCAGCTCGAAATCAGTGCGGCCGGAATCGTACCACCCGGATTACGGGGTCGAGTGTTACCGAAGCTGCAGACGCTCGATCAGACGACGCGTCCGATCTACCCGAATGTCCCGTACAGTCCGTACAACAGCCCGTACGGAAGTCCGCGTAGTGGTCGTCGGCGAACGCCATTGCGTGAATCCAGGCGCGTTTCGATCGAGCAGTCGGGCAGTTTCCTGCAGCTCAATCAGTACAAACTGCTGGACCAGATCGGGCAGGTCAGTTGACAGTTGATGTTGCTTGTGTATCGTTTCGTTTGGTTTGTTTACTATTTTTTGCTCGAAAAAGTCGAGCAGTTGACAGCGATCGAGGGGTGCAAAAGCTTTCCAGAGCAAAAAACAAAAAACAACTTAAACTTAACGTAAATTATGCCCGCGTATCACACGGTATCCGCAAATTCGATTTACTCCCCCTTCGCAACTCGATTACCATTTACCATTACCCGTTCCGCAGGGCTCGTACGGTTTGGTGAAGCTGGCGTACTCCGAAGAAGACTCCACACACTACGCCATGAAGATCCTGTCGAAACGGAAGCTCCTCCGCAAGGCGGGTTTGATGCGCCGGGGACCAAAACGAGGAACGTCCCCACTTGACCGGGTCTACCGCGAGATTGCTGTGCTGAAGAAGGTACGAATCCGTGTTGTCTGGGTTGACCAACCTCCCTTCGGGCTGTTGTTTGATGTCGGGTGTCCTTTTTATTCATTTGTTTTTCCCTTCTCTACAGCTGGACCACCCGAACGTGGTGAAGCTGGTGGAGGTCCTCGACGATCCGCTCGAGGACTCGCTATATCTAGTCTTCGAGCTGGTGCAACAGGGCGAGGTGCTGAGCATCCCGACGGACACGCCCCTGGGCGAGGAACGTGCCTGGAATGTTTTCCGCGACGTGCTGCTGGGAGTCGAATATCGTAAGTAATGTGTTTTTGCTGTACTATCCCACGGGCATTTGTCGACCGAATCTGCTGCCCGTCCGCGTGTGATTGATTCGCCTGGCTGTGACACGGATTTTCGGTGCTTTTGCTTTAGGGGGGCAGAGCATTCGCCAAATCACTGGTCGGGAAAACAATCAACACCGGGGATCCGATTATACCGCGCGTAATTGGGCCGCCCAAGGGGCTTCTGGTGATAGTAGCGTCGCTTTGCTAACACCTTCCTTTTTTGTCCACTAGTGCACTACCAGCGTATCATCCACGGGGATCTGAAACCGGCCAATCTGCTGCTGTCCGACGTGGGCAGCGTGAAGGTAGCCGATCTGGGTGTCTGCAACGAGTTTCTCGGCGAAGACGCCGCCATGAATAATGGTTCGACCGCGGGGACACCGGCGTTTCGAGCTCCCGAGACCCTGCTGCCAGGGCAGCACTTCTACAACGGCAAAGCGGCCGATATCTGGGCCCTTGGGGCCACACTGTTCTCGCTGGTACACGGCAACGTGCCCTTTATCGCCACCTCCGTGCCGGGCGTGTACGAGAAGATCAAAAACGACCCACTTGAGTACCCGGCTACCAGCGACATCAGCGAGGAACTGCGCGACCTGATCGGCCGCATGCTCGACAAGGATCCGCAGCAACGGATAACGCTGCCGCAGATCAAGGAACACCCGTGGCTCACCCGGCATGGTTCCGTACGGTTGCCGACGGAGGAGGAAAATTGCCGACTGCCGGTGCAGATCAACGACGAGGACATGTGCAGCGTGGTCAAGAGCATCCCGAAGCTGGACACGCTGATACTCATCAAGACGATGCTGAAGAAGCACTCCTTCCAGAATCCCTTCACGAAGGGCATCTCCGGTAGGGCACCGCAGGCGGGCGGATCCAGACTGGAGCGGTTCTGTCGATCAGGCCGTTCGAACTCCGCCCCAGGCGATTATCACACCTCCGAACGGTAAGTGGCCGGTAATCTTGCCAACCCAACTGACAATTGGTGCATTTCCGGTACGCGTCCCGTCAGTCAGCTAGTAGCGCATTCAAAATTCCGGCCACGGACTCATTTCCACCGTAATCACGTAACACAAGCTTCCGATCTCTTCCATTGCCTGCAGGCAACCGTCGAACGAATCGCTACTTCCGTCTGTTACCGAAGGCGTCACCAGTCCGCTGGGTAGTCCACCGGATCACACCGGTACCGGGAGCATCCTTTCTGAGATGGACAGCCTTACGCTTCGATCGGACCAGTCCAATCCATCCTCCAGCATCGACACCGACACCACCACTACGGTAAAAATTATCACGACACCGCCAGAGTAGCTGTTCGGCGTAGACAAAGTAGACACCGCGCTTCGTAGGCTGGCCGTTGCTGGCCGGCCATTCGCTTGCCAGTAGTACTCTAGAGCGCTATTCCGTACGGATTGTGCGGCGTATTTGCCTATTTTTGCCACCGCAAGCGCGACCCGCGGCGGTCTCACTTCCGATTTATCTCATTTTCTCTCTTTCTCTCTTTCTCTCGCTTTTCTGACACACTTCCCGATTTCCACAATCCACACCGTACCACACTGATGACGTACATGATTTCCCTCGTTCCTAGTCCCTACTCAGCGCGTCCTACTTTGAAGTACTGCTTTAGTTTTATTTGCCTATTTTCCAGCTGCGCCACCAGCAACCGAAGGCTTCGCAAGCCGGCGTCAGCAAGCTTCCGAGGAAAGGCTGTATTTTGTACACAAAAATCGCAAACAGGGCAAATCACTAATTTTCCCCGCGGAAAATTGACAAGACCTCGCTCGAGCGGGCTCATTTAGATTTTAGCTGCTGCTAAGCGAAACGTCGACAGACGTTCAAGTAGGCGCTGCCGCTGGTCATCAACATGGTTGTTGAGCGCGCAATGCACACTAGACGAGGGATGTGAGAGCTTTTCCATTTTCCTTTTTTTTTTTCTTTAATATACTCTGCGTCGCAAGGTAGGCTTTTGTTGGCGGTGGTGTAACCGACGCACGTGTGACGAAACGGCACGGTAAAAATTCGTTGTTTGAAACGCTGTGCAATAGGCGACCGAAGAGAAACACACATTCCTCCCAGGAGGGTTAAGTTGGGTAGTTTATTTATTCGTAAGACTCGATTCATGGTACGCTAGCATGTTTCAATTCGCTGTGAAAAGCACAAGTCACCAGAGTTACTATTATCCAATAACGTGTTACGCACACCTTTATACTCAAGTCAAGTCAACTGATTTCATCCATCACTGAGCTTGTCCTCAGCCCTCTCGGGAGGTACGCCTGTTCCTGCTTCGTACCTCCCGGTGTAATTATTGCATTTATGTCCACGCGATAAATGCGTTCCAGAGCGAGCGGACGATCGGCGTGTGGTTACATCGACCAAGACTAGTAATGATTCTGAATGTTATTGTAGGAATGTTATTTTTATTTTTTTGGGGAGAAAGGAAAATGCAATTGCAAATCCTGCCTCACCGTTTTGGGGAACCTAAATCGATTCTATCATAACTGTTACTCGTCGAGATAAGTAGCTGTGGGGGTTATACGTTAGTGGACGTTCCATTGTACAAATGGTGAAAAAAAAACGTCAAAAATTCAGAATTGACTACGCTTTATTACGTTAAGAAGAAAACTCTTTTACGATGTAGATTAGATCAAGGGACCCGACCGTGTAGCATTGTTTTATGTAACAACACAATATTCCACACTGCACACAACTTGTCCTTACACATTCAAGCATAAATTTGTCCGTTATTTACGCTAAGTGAGAGCTGCAGCAGCAAAAGGCTATAACTGAAGCCGTTTCCTTGAAACGGATATAATTGGGGGGAGCTTTTTCCTACCAAAGTTATCCACCTTGAGGCAAATAAAAAAATGAAAATAAAGCTACATTCGCAATACGAAGAGGGAAAAGGTTTAAACAACGTAAATTATGGGCTTGGCGTTCCTCTGGCACCGTCAGCCCGTTAAAAAAACGATTATTCGATGATAGATCTGTGCAATGAGCAATCCCCTTGGGCGTAGTTGGTACTCGGGTGTAGTGCACTGGTAGATTTTTAATTAATCAGACGAGTTTCCTCCAAAGAAACGGGTTTTAGTGTTAATCTTTACATTGTTTTCTTGTTAGACATTAACTGAACGTGACCATTTGCCCACTATCTCGGCATATGCTAGTAAGAAGGGCGTGTTATCCTGTTAAGCATACACGCATACCGACGTGACTGATGTGTCCAGAGCAATAGACGAAACGACGTTTGAGCCTGTTTCGTAACACAGAAACGGTTAGGAAACACACTTTCGATGCCGTTTTCGTTGATCGGCCGTTCACTTGGTTTGCTGTTACATTTGGGTGTATTGTGTATGAGTAGAGAGAAGTCGTCCATGGTTGCATAATGTTTTCTCGTTCCTTATAGTAATCCTGTTCAACAGTTCCCCCCCACCAAGCGTAAATGTACCTTAACTCCTGGCAATAAACAGTTTGTTGAACCCGACAGTGATTGAAATACAACGAGACGTCGAAATTTTGGTTTAAACTCAACTAGATTTTATAGTCATACAGCAACAAAAAGAAAACTATAACAATAGCAACACGTTGGAACGTTAGCAACATCGGACGAGATGAATAGACATAAATCGTAAAATATTGCAATTTTTACAA
Organism: Anopheles nili; assembly: GCF_943737925.1. Classification (NCBI taxonomy): domain Eukaryota; kingdom Metazoa; phylum Arthropoda; class Insecta; order Diptera; family Culicidae; genus Anopheles; species Anopheles nili. The sequence continues at coordinate 44,367,648 of NC_071291.1, read as the reverse complement.
CCGCACAAATAAACGCTACAAGACAAGCACTTGAACCAAGTCCAATGCTTTAAATAGTTATTACATTGCATTGTAAACTAGAGTCAGTGTACCTTTCGTAAGGGAGGAAGCGTGCGAATATGGAGAGCGGAGCAAAATGCAAAATATAGATGTTTGTTAAAAAATTTTATTGTATCAGACGCCAGCCAGTGTCTGCTCGCAAAAAACGCTGACTCTTCGTGTACAGCTACGAGCAGATGCGAACCGGCATGAGTGGCAGCAAAGTTTTTAGTCCTGCGACGGCGTTGACAGATACATATAAATATGATTAGAAAAAAAACCAGCGCTAACGCATGATTATAACCAGCAGATTCACAACACAACCACAAAAGAAAAACGCAAACAAGCATGCGAGCAAATGCAGAAACGTGGTCGTTTTATATAACTCTATTTTAATACATCACACCTATTGAAGCATATCATTGAGCGAGTCCCTGGTCGCAGAGAGAGAGAGAGAAAGAAAGAGCGTATGAAGCGTATGCAAGTCTGGAAAGTTGCCAGGCATGTAAAATAAGATGGAACAAACCCAGAAATTGCGTTGGGAAATCGCAATGCACTATTGGTAGCTAGTAAGCCGATAAACAAACATAAATAATCTCGTCAAATTCTTAAGCAAAATCGCTGCTAACAATCCATTGGTGATAAAAAAAGGCTGCAATGAAGAAACAGCACAAAAACATGTGGAATGAACATGTGTTGAAATATATTTTTACTTATGACTCCAAAGCCCTTCCTACGACTATAGATGCTCCTAGAATTTTATAGACCCTTTTGTCGTTTGGTCCATTCTTGCCCCTATGGCAGGAACACACTAAAACACTAAAAGTAAAATACATTTGTTCGTAGGTAAATGCAATGGAAAGTAAACATGCCAAAAGAAGAAAAAATGTATCGTAAGCATGGGCACTTTACGAAAAAGTGAAGAAAAAAAAAGCAAACTTTCTATTCTCCTTGCTAGGCCACATTCTCAAGTCAGTGTTTAAAGCTATTGAAATCGCTAAGCGCTTGGGCATATTTGAAGCATTGCTATATATTCTACTAAGAAACACTTTTATATCTGCACCATCTATACCGTTCGGCACTTCTGAGGCACGCATTTTAAAGATCTATTTTTCACTTCACTTTATTCAGATTTTGCTAGTCGTTAAGCGAATCGATCTACAATCGTCAGTTTAATGATGGAACAATATATACATGCATTCGTACATATATCTATATACATACAAATATAGCAATAACTAATCCTGTCTCGAATCATCGTTCCCGTGCGCATGCAAATTTGATCAACTTAAGCGCGCCTAAGCCCCCTTGAAGCCCGCCTTTTACATTCCATATGTGTTATTCATTTAAAAAAGACCTGCTTTATTCATTGTCATGACCAGACAATCATGTTCGATTACCCATTTTGTGTGTCAGTTTTTGGTTTGCTAAACAAAGATAACATAAACCAAGACGTTGCTGGAATAATGCAAAAAAAAGTTGCACAATCACAAGCAGTAGTGAAAATATTTACAGCGACGGTAACGCTAGCAAGCCAAAAATGTGATTGTATGGAATTGATTTAAGTTTTACTGGCTCCACGTGTGATGTTTGCGAACGGAATCTGAGACGATGAAAGTAATTAAGAGCTAGAACCATAACGCACCCTATATTGTCCGCTGCGCATGTGCTCCAACACGTTGCAGTATACCCTTTTTGGCGAAATCAAGTCGTTTGGGAATACGTAACAGTTTAATGCCAGTTAGAAAGTGGAGCGGTTGACTAAAGCTAATGAACGATGGAGAAACGACTGGACAGCTTGGGAATAAATGATATAATCCAGAACCAACTTCCCTTCCTACATAAGTACTAGAAAGGATTTACAAACGATAATTCAAGATAACGGTTATATATTAGATTCTACAAAGCCTAACATGAATTTAGATTGATCCAAATAAATTCATTCGTTTTTCTATTTTAACTCACCAATGTGTTGGATTTCTATTTGATTTGTACTGAGAACGTGTTTATCAACTGCTACGTAAGGACTTCGAAGGATCTTATTTACATCTATTTGAGGTTGCATCCGAAACAAAGCGCCTAAAGATATGCAATTTATTTGACCCTTAGATGTGAGGCAGCCTATATTTGTTTCAAGAGGGTAGATGTTGACTTCAATCGAGGGGCCGAAAAGAATGAGGATATAGCTTCCAGGTTCTAACAATATCGTACCGTTAATACTCTTCCTCTTAGCCGCGAAACGTAGCTATATTTTACGCAGGTCTGTATAACTGGAATCATCTGCCATGTTGTATAGTATAATGTAACGAAACAGGACGAGATGAATATGTACATCTAACATCTAACATAGCTCTAAAATTGCTTACCTTTTATTGGTTGATATGAGCGTCTTTCACCCTTTTTAATACAGTCACATACTTCTAGGCATCAGCGCTATCCTTACATCTCAGTTTAAGCCTAACACGCCGGTTCTGTCAATAAGGGCAAGCTAAAAGGACTTTATAGGACAGGTCGCCCTATGTTATTCTTATAACATGACCAGATCACAGGAACTTGGTTAGTCAAATCTGTGAGGTTATCTTACAACCCATAAGGTGCCTTATGGTAACGGCGTCTAGCGAATTAGCGCCAATTTGAACATGAATACTATTGCTTTTCTTATCTCCTAAAATGCTTTTTATTTAGCTATCATCTGTATACGGAACAGGAAGGGCCTTTATCTTATCATTGCCAAAATTTATTGCAGCTGCATCTCTTGCATTGCACAAATCCACCTCTTCGATAAATTCAAGCTCTAAGTATAGTAGTCAATCATCGATCGATGAGCTAAGTTCTCGGGTGTGACTGACGTGCTGAATGGATCCTGCATAAAGTGCACATGGTTAGTGTATCTCGACACGAGATTTCATTTTATTATGGCGCAAAACGGCAACAGAAGAGCACAAAATAGAGAAAGGCTTCAAGCTACATCATCGATAGACGTGAGCAGCCTATCAGGTTTAATTACGATAGTAACGATCAATTTTCACCAATTGGAAACGCTCATCAACGTCGGACCGGAGCTGGGCTTCAAATATTATTTCAACATTGTTCTCGTGAGCTTTTCAATTTTTTTTGCGGTAAGCTCGATTGGTTCCCTTCGTACGATGCGTCATATACGATTAATGGCTATATTTTTTTTCTTCTCCACAGTGTGCACTTATCATTCTCCGACACCTGAAAACCGGAGCGCGTAGCAATTGTTTCGGCTCGTACAGAGATTATGTGATTGGGGGTTTAATCTTTTTCGTCTTCTTGTTGAATCTGGGACTGCAGATTTTTACCGATCTGAAGGGCCAGTGCACAGTTCTTATGAATCAGGCCCTTCCGCCTATTCAGCCACAATCGTTTGCAAATTGCTCCGCATAGCTTCCATTCCATTCCATTTCCAAGCACCTACGACGATGTTTTTCTTTATCGGAAAGTTTTCAACCATACTGATGATTAACATAGCGCAATTGATTACTTATATAAATACGTACAACGCCAGCAACAATGTCGCACCTGTTCTTATCGCACTGTTCATATTTGTTGTGTTGTCGATCGTACTTGCTGGATTGCTGCTGGTAGCAAACGTACTGCAAATATGCTGCAAACAAAGCAAAAATCGATCAAGCAAACGAGTCTGTCACGTTCGTACGCTCGATTGCATTACGGACAGTTTAGAATTGCAATTAGTATTGTTCTTGCTCAACCTAATCATAGAAGTTTTCGAAAATACCTCACTGTTATGTGAGTCTGTTTTGGCCACATAGCTTCCGTTTACACGCAAAAAGAAAACACCCAGTGAAGATAAAACACATGCATTTATTGTCCGCTTTTTGAAATATTGTCCAAACCTTGTTATTTCGCGCACTTCACACCGTAATTGGTCTTAATATGCGCAATAGTGATTCAAATAGATTGCGTTGTGTCCTTATGTCATGCTTCTACGCTACATGAATTCATGGGGTCTGAAGTATCTTTCAAATAAATGCACAATTCCAAAGGATTACGCATATGTTAGTCATTACAAAAAAAGAAAACACATGCTACATGTAACACCCCAGAAGCGGGCGTGGCTCAGGACGACGTTTAGACAATTGAATACCCGCAAAGCTGTTGAGATCCTTATTTTTCTTCACCTTCTGCATTTTACACGAGTTCACCCATCTTTGCATGATTTTAAATCATGTTCCTTTATTACAGTCCCAGCAACAAGCGGAATGACTAGTTCTAGGCCTGGTAATTCACAGAGTCGTTTGTTATTTTTTGATAACTGCGTTTTGCTGTACGCAATAGTTGATTAAAGAGTTGCCAGCAACAACAAATTTACAGTACAAGGGTTTTGAGTACCTTTTTTTGTTAACCTTGTTTGTTATTATGATGGAAATTTCTATCACCAAGCAAAGAAGGGTTACTTGCGATGAGAACGTAAGAGATTTTGCAATGTTCTATTGATAGCTAGTATGCCGATAAACAACATAAATAATCTTTTCAAATTCTTAAGCAAAATCGCTGCTAACAATCCATTGGTGATAAAAAAAGGCTGCAATGAAGAAACAGCACAAAAACATGTGGAATGAACATGTGTTGAAATATATTTTTACTTATATATAGATGCTCCTAAAATTTTATAGAACCTTTTGTCGTTTGGTCTCTTCTTTAGTCTTCAATGGCAGGAATCGTTCCCGTGCGCATGCAAATTTGATCAAGTTAAACGCAGCTAAGCCCCCTTGAAGCCCGGCTTTTTCATTCCATTTGCGTCATTCATTGAAATAGCCCTACTTTATTTATTGTCATGACCAGGGGAACCATGTCAAAAAATGAGTTCAATGAGCACCAAGAAATCGTTGCGTTTCCACTGATCGGACCGGACCCGCAAACAGACTCCATACATTTTTTGACAGTTGATAATTCAAACAGCGAGTCTCATCCGGTAATTAAATACAATTAAAAGGCAATGTGATATAAATTGCGGTTAAAACGCAAAATAAGCCTCTCTCCCATATTTGGACAGAACTCTGTAAACACTTACGCCTACTTGTATGCAACACGTATAGCATTTCGAGATATATTTTACAGTTTGGGTTAGCTCAGAAGCACCTTGTTTAAAAGGATGAGTTGAATACTGGTATACAAATTTAAATGCTACATTAATCTTGTTTGGCAGAAATCAATAATTGATTCGAATTGAAACGCACATTACTACATTTTTTGGCTACACAAGAATAAGACTGGTAATGCTAGTACCTGTTGGTTTTTCTCCTAATGTTGAACTAGTTTGAGTTAATCTTATTTTCCGCAATATTTAGTGTTACGGATCTGAGTGTAGAGGAATTCTATGAGATAATTTTTTTAAAGAGCTATATAAATTAAATATAAACGAGAGAAGAAGAGAAAAAAAGTTTACCGTCAAATTTATCAATTCTATCGTTAATCGCATGTTAATTTAGTTATTTAAAACAAACACATTTAATCAATGATCTTACCAGAACCATTAAGAAGCTATAAATCGAGGACCCGAAAAATTCAAAACATAATGTATAATGGCAGGATAATGGTAATAATTAATACGTTCGGGTCTAGGCATTTTCAACAGGTAGAGTGCAATTTATGTCTGATTTTGCATGCGATTTGCAATAAAAACAAAAAAATACGCAAGAGAATAATATATATGGTACGCGAATAAAACGTTCATCGTTAGGAGTTAATCGGCAGTTTTTCGTCTCAACTGCGATTGCACAATTAAGAAACAAAACGCAATATCTAAAAATGTGCAAACATCACATATATTAGCACGCGAGAATGTCATCATTTTTGCAGAACATAACAAAAAACACTATTAGGTAAACTTTGTTCAGTGTACGATGAGACATATAATGTTAAAGGCTTCTTTTTTGTTCTTTTATCAAACATACGTTTAATAGTCTTCCTCGCTTTGAACAGAGCCCATGTATGTGAGTACTGGAACTATTAATGTTGAGTATAGTTCCATTATTAACCATCGTGATAGATACATTGAGTTAAGAAGCGGCTTTGGGTTACTGGCCGAATCAAAAGCCATGAAGTAGCCAAATCAACTTTTAAATGAAGATGATATTGATGTATAAAGTGACGATTGACTATGTTGACTAAATTATCCATTATATTGTCACCCAATTCAACCCAATTCAAAAAAGATAAAAACGTATTTTAGCACACATTCTCCCCCAGATCAAGAATCAAGTGAAACGTAACAAACCCTCGTAGATTCCCGACGTTTTGAAATCCCATTAATGAAGTTCAAAATTGATAATGCTGTTTAGCAACTCTCCCGATGATGTTTAAAATTTTGCGCAAATATGCATACATTTCTAGAACAGTTTAATCACCTCAAAAACATCTGTTTTGCTAGCGTGTTTGCTAAAAAAGAGTTGAATAATACCTTTGACCAATCAAGAAGAGGAGCCGCCTTCGTCATTTATATCAAGGAAAAACATTCAACTACTTAATCGAAATAGTAAATACTTCCGCAGTTTTGTTTTTGATAAACTTTGAGGAATATTGTTAGAGACACAATGTTTTTCAGCCACATGGCCAGTGTTTTTTTTTATGCAATCGAAACGAAATAAATGCCCACAACAGCATACTAACCGATTTTCATTTTGAAATTCATCATCGATATTCTTAAACATGTTATGTAACATATTCATGTTAATAACCAAGAACTGTTAATTACAATAAATCAGAAAAATTTCATTTAGAACTCTTTTCGTCGAAAGCGAGACTGGTTTCATAGATTATGCATTGATTACATGTGAATTGGTGGGAACAATCCTACTATTCGTGGCAAAGATAAATATTGTAGACTTTTAAAAGTGACTGAAATATGTCCATTAGCTCGTGGGCGTGTAAAAACATAGTGCCCACGTGGTTATGGGAAGGTGCTTTCCCTCGTTCTAGACGAGCGACGTGATTGGACTAATCGATCATTGCTGTATTATGGGGTAATGCTTTGTATTCATTAATTAATTCCGATTATCATCCCATGACTTCACACCACTTAGAAGCCATAGTGCGCTTAGAACGATGTGCGATCAATGGCGAAAGAGATAACATGCGAATAATGATGCGACGAAAAGAGCGAAGATATCGATCACGCTCTGGAGAGAGCTGACATTCAAGTTTTTCAAATGTGTGGGAGCAAGATCACTGATGGCACAAGAGTACCAGGCAAGAAGCAGCCTCTTTTAATCATGTTCTCCTGGTTTTTTTAAAGTTCTGAAGTTTTTTTTAAATTCGTGAGCTTTAAAGTGTGGGTCCTTTTTCCTTCTTTTGAGGATAATGTTGAGCTCTTTTATTAGTATTTCCAAACATATTTTGTTCATTTAATATAGGATAGGACAGAAGGAGGTATACATGGCAAGAATGGGTTCATAAAATAGCTAGAGTGATAAAGTACCGAAAGACGGGACAAAAATGGTTATGGCGAATAAAGGGATCCGTTATAATGTATAAAATTCTTTTCTTTCATTCATTGGAACAACAAACAATCAAATAATTCCTTTTCGGCGAACCGATGTAAAAATTATACGTATATTATTACGTGCATTCAGTATTTGCTGTTGGAAATAAATCCATCCGTACAAACCTACAGGTTTCTTCTTCTGCGTTTATTTGCTCAATCGTAATGAATATTTGCATGAATCTTAACATTCTTTCCAACAAATCTGCCTCTTCCTAACATTGTAGTGCATCAGTCCAGAGGAACTGTCTTAACTTATATGCTCTCATATGAAATGAGTGATTTTCCACACATTTTCAATATTCTTCTCACTTATATAAAATGGACCCCTGCTCTCTTTTTTCATGCCTTCGCTCACATTCGCTTTATTTTTCTGCATCTCTTAACTTACACTAAGAGTGTGTTGATCATATGAGTCTAATTTTGTGTAATCGCACGCCCATCTGATAAAGGTAAACATTTAGTTTAGAAAACCCCTGTGCTGACGGTTCTATAGAGCTCTTATAAAAATGAAATTAAATTGATCCTTCAAAGTTTTCTCTTAGGGCAAGTAATGCAGCTTGATGAATGCTAATAGACTCGTTTGGAATGCGCAATGGGACGTTGGGCGGAGGGTGCAGAGGGTTATAAACATTTAACGTGCTTCCATGTATGTCGTCAAAAGCCACGATCCACTCACAAAATGCGACATAGCACTGCCGATCGAATGTTTGCAAAATGATGAAAAAAATAAACCCCCCGTTGAGAGCGTAAAGTGCTGTGCTCTAGATATAGCATGCTAATATTCTCTTACAAGTGCTAAACGAGCCGTATAGAAAGCAACTGTAAAAACAATCGTAGCATATATTGTTTATGTGTATGTCACACGATCGGTTAGACGAGTTTAGGTTTGTTATTATTTTTTAATTGTTGAACAAAGTATGTCGAAAAAAATAGAACAATTGCTTTTCCCATCTTGCTGCAAAGTGTCTCCTGTGTTGTAAATTGCGTGATGGTTTGCATTTGCATCTCGTCTACGATTTGTCTAAATAATAAGCCCACCTTACTGCTTTCTAGGTATGAGCTCGCATTACTGGAAATTATGCTTTCTATGAACAATCGATCATTACGCATCTCTTATCAGCTATAAGATTTCACATGAAATGTTATAAAAACAATTTTTCGCCTCTTTCGCTTTACTCTACTGTTCGAAATCATCCAGCCTTATTTTATCCTCACTTTTTTTTTGCCTGATAGCTATTTTTGTGTAGCTCGAGAATCGAGGATTTGGAAAGATTTAATTTTATCCCAGCATGACGCTCTTGCCCCTCATTGAGAGTGGAAAGATTTCCCGTCATTATTTTAGTTAAAATATAACCAATAAGAAAATTCTTACAACTTTTCAAGAACCAGCCGAGATTGGCAAGTACGCAAATGCGTGGAAACTAATTTACTTCAACTGTGTCGTCAACATGCAGATCATCGTTGTCGTTATCGACATCGGTTACGACGATTCCGCTACAGGCTGCGTCGAGCGAAACTACGGTCTCAGCGGTTGGTACCAGCGTCGGTTAGCTGGATTGATTGCCGGCCGTTGCTATTTCGGTGCACTTGTTGGCGGCCAGCTGCTGCAGCAAGCTAATACCACTCTCCTGGGATGTCTTGATCGCACCTTTGCTGCCCAGTTCTTCGATGCTATGATCATCCTGCTCGTCGTCCAGCAAAGCCGTTTTGCTGGCCAGTAAAGTAGACTCCATTTTGCTATTGTTCTGCGCCGTTGCATACAATATTTCGCGCTGCCCACCGGTTGTTACCTTCGGTGAGTGTTGCTGCAGGTTGTACTCGTTGTTTAGGGCGGTGTGTATCGGTTTGAAGGTGTTCTCGTTACCATTACCATTGCCACTCAGATGGTCCGGTGACGATGAGGTGGAAGACGAAGATCGCACGTTTTGCAGGGCCGCCCGAAGAGAGTTCTCCAGCAGAGAGTCGATGTTGGTGCTCGTTTGTGGCACAAAAGTGGTCCATTCGTTCGTAGCCGAATCTAGGTACTCGACAGTGCTGAGGAACGTCTTGCCGGAAAAGCCACCGATCGCATACAGTCGATTTTGCACTACGGCCACAGATACGTTCGAACGCGGCGATGATAGATTTGGACCAGCGATCCAACATTTGCTCTCCTCGTCGTAACACTCAGTCGAGTTTAGCGAATGCGTGCCATCACTGCCTCCGACCGCGTAAAGCCTTCCATTAAACTCGGCTAAGCCACATCCGCGCCTATTGACGAGAAATTCAAAAATAAATTAAACACTTTTCTTAGCCTCTGACTAGGTTTCTGAGTAGCAGCTCGATGTTACCTAGCGGTCAGCAGCGACGGTCCAAACGTCCATTGGTTCGATTCCGGATCGTACACTTCCACCGACCCGAGACAGTTCCAAGCGTCACTGCCCCCGACAACCCACAGTTTGCCACCGTACGGTGACACTCCAGCTTGATAGCGGCCCGTATTTAGCGGGGCTACCGAGAACCATCGGTTCTCATCCGGTTTCAGCACGTCACACTGCTTGATGCCACTCTGTCCGTTCCATCCACCGATGCAGAATATTTTGCCATTCAGTGCACACACGCCCGCGTTGCTGCGGGCGAGAGGTAGCTTGCACATTTTCTTCCATTTTCGTTCCGCTTTCGATAGACACTCAACCGAATCCAGCTCCGTCGTCCCGTTGCAGCCACCGACGGCGAATACTGTGCCGTCAATAACGGCTATCTGCACGCGACCTCGCGCCTCGCTCATATTAGACTGTTGTGTCCAGCTGTTTGTCTCCGGGCAGTAGGATTCCACAGACCGCAGGCACTCGGCGCGGTCATATCCACCACACACGAGCAGCTTCCCTTCGAGCTCAGCCACTCCGAGGCCACATTTCGGCCCAGACATGGTTGCAACCTCGCAGAATAGCTCCGGTTGTTGGCTCTCGCTTAGGTCTTCATCCCGGCTGACACTGGTACTCATGACGTCTGGTGTGTTAATTGGAGAGGGCGTCGTAGGGACATTCAGCCGCAGCTGGATCGACAATCGCGTCAAATTGCCATTCAATGTGACAAGCGCGACATACGTGTGATCTGCGAAAATTATTAAACTATTAAAAATCTCAAAACAAAAAATACCCAAATACGCCCACTTTCGCTTATCAACCAGTGGAAGCTTAACCCATACTATTTAATAAAAAAAAGACACCGTTTGCTCAACACGCCCCAAGATTGGCAAACTAACCGGAAAGCTTGCTGCAGCCCACCAAACTCCAATCCATCTCGGTCGTAGCCGAATCGGTAGCTTCACTGCGATCGCCGATATCCCGGCTGTAAAGAATCATGCGTGGTCGCCCTGGTGTCTTGAGCGCCTTCCGATGTTTCTTGTTGCTCGGGCACTTCAGCACCAGACGCTTGTAGTCCTGCACCAGATCGCTTTCTGACTCCTGCCCTGGTGGCAGGTCGGCACAGTCCTGCAACGAGTTGTCCAGCGCTAGATAGAGCATATGCGAGCGCTCCAGCAGGGCTGACACCTACAGAACAAACGAAGTTACATTAACGTTACTCTTTTTTCCCTACCATCAAACCGCCAACAGCCACGGTTGGATCGGTACTCACTGAAACGTCCTCATCCGTCATCTGCCGGCGGATCCAGTCGACGACCAGCCGGCCAAGGGAGCTCTCCGCGACAAGCGACATCTCCTGGCGCGTCTGATAGAGCACCTCGATCAGGACGCAGGGCAGCTGCAGGAAGCCGGCCGTCTCCGATACGAGGTGAAAGTGTTTCGCAATGTACGCGTCCACCTCCTGCACAAAGCGCCGGTTCCGCTCGATGCCGGGCAGCGAGCGCGTCTCGATGCAGATGTCCGGTTCCAGCTCGCCCACCAGATGGCGCGCGCATTCCTTCACCACACTATCGATCTTCAGCTGCCAGGCAGCGAGATAGACATCGCGGATCTAGAAAATGTTTTTTTGTCGTAACAGTGCCTGTGTGTTTCTCGGGCTCGAGCGGGTTCGAGCCACACTCGGCGGCGCGCGTCTGTGTGCGAGTGTGTGTCTGTGTGGCCACCGCCAAGGGAAGCGGTAGAGGGGAGAGAGGGCGCCGTTGTTTCCGTTTAACCGTCTCACATTCCCGGGCCAGATGAGCCACGAGCGATTGGAGCGCAAAGGGTGCCGATCGGATGAGCAGCAACCGGGTTCACTCGAAGCTGATGCTGCTGTTGCAACTGTATTGTCCTATATGTACACCAGCAACAGCAGCTGCAGCAGTAGAAGTTACTGAGGCTGCTACATGTCCGACCAGCGGGCCTCTTGCCGCTCAAAGGACATAGATGCCCCTGTCTGATTGTATGTAATGCGTACGCTTCTTAATCTTTATGCATTAACTTGTGTCGGCATCTAGCCGCCCTCGAACGGAAACAATCTGCGGGCTTGTCTTAGATGCGAACGCATACTAACACTCACCATCTCATCGGGCACTTCCAATGATCCGGTGTAGGCGTACTCGACCAGATACATCAAGCCGTGCTTCGTGATCTGTCCGTTCAACCGGTAACACGGCAGCTTACCGTCACTGGCCGCGGTCACACCACCGTTCAGCGTTCCCTGCAGAGACACAGATAAACGAAGGAACAATTAGTTGACTTGGTTTCCCGCGGACACCTAGCGTTATCCGGTTCCGGCCGACGCTTCCATTAACGTACCGCATCCGGGGTGAACAGCTCCATCAGCTGCGGGGACACGCAGGCTAGCACATTCCGGTGCGCATGGATTTCTGTGTTTTCCACCTACAAACACGACATTGCGTTAGGATATATTTGCATTGTTTTGGGACGGCATGAAAAGGTTGCTTACTAGCAAGATCACGTCGCAGAAGAGACGGTTCTTGCGCATCGTGCTGAGGTTCTGCAGAAAGCTCGATTTCATGTTGTCGTCCGTGAACTTCAGATAGCCACAGCTTTCCATGGCATCGTCTAGAGGGAAAGTAAGATGAAAAAGGAAAATTTTAATATTATTTGTATTGAGGACATAATGCATCTAAACGGTGGATAACTCCAGTGTTTAAAATTTCCCATCACAAAACATTCTAATATTTATTGCGTACAACAAATATCAGTTAATACACGTTAAACATTTCCAGATTAATGGGGGTTTCGGGTTAATGTGTCACTAATTCCGCCATATTAAATACTAACACTCGTAAATCCGCTCGTGTGAACATCCCACCGTGACGCAAACCTCTCGCTTATCGCATATTTCGGGGACGTTTCCGCTATCATTGCAGATAATTTAGCACACTCAGCAACGCTATCGGCCTTTGTCCAGCGAAGAAGAAAAGCTTTCCGCCTTTAAACGTTAGCGTGTCTGCTCTTTCAGAGATAGCGTATTGCTGTGGTCATGCGTAATGTGCTCTCGCATCCACCACATGCTACATTCAAATTTGCGCAATTCGCGCGTTTCGCTCGATGGGAAGAGCAAGAGGGAAGTTAGTCTTCCTTTAGCGGTGATAAAGGGAGAGAAACGGCGCTCGGAATGCATCAGCTTATTAGTTCGATGGTACCACGTTAACGCTGTTTCAGATAATTTCATGCACATTGCTGCACACGTGTCTGTGAAACACGTGGTTACACTGTCTCCATCGACTCTCCCTTCGATATTAGAGAACACCGATTTAAAACAACCGGCAAGGAGAGCGAGCTGGCGGGCAGCGCAAAATCGGTAGCATTTTTGACCATGGAAATCACCAAAAAAAACGGCTGTCCGTCTTTTACATGGCTGGGTGGTTAGCAAAACAAAACAAAAAACCAAACGATCAACCCGTTTCGAACGAATCGGAAACGTCAAAAACAAAACCCTTCAAGAGCGTGTTTGCGTGCCTCTGTCTGGCTGGTGTTGCGGTTGACAGTTGACCTCGAAAATTCGCATTTTACGAGCGGGATTTAGTGCGCGCCTAAAGCGCAGCACACCGACGCATGAGGTAAAGCAAAAAAATAACGTCAGCGAAGCACAAGTCGCGCGTGATGAGGGTGGGAAAAAAAGAATAAATGCAAACAAAATGGTAGTTTCGTGGGTGGAACGAACACCAGTCACGAAGGTAAGCCTTCCGGGAGTCGGCGCGGCAGAACGGCTGTGGTTTGTTTACAAAATGATGCGCAATGGCGATCGTGGCAACGGGAAAAAAAACGTACGTAACCAAAACAACCGCACGCAAACAAGCCCAAATGCGACCGAGTTCGGAACGCGAACGCGAATCAATAACAAACAGCAGCAGTCCTTCGACGTGGCTTTGTGCCGTTCCTGTCTCGTAGAGCAACACCGGAAAGACCCCTGGGACGAAATTACCGCGAAACAAAAGCACGTGGCCTGTGAGAAATGCTTCCAACGTCGCCTGGGGCCTAATTTTGCCATGGCTCGCGCTTTTAATGGAATCATTTTCTGGGATAGCTGGACACGGACGAGACAATCGTGGCCATGGGGGGGGCATTTTATTTTGGTCCAGCCCCGAGCGCTCTGCCTCCTTTGGTTTCTGATTAGATAACATTTGCTTCGATTCGGTGGTCCGGCGTTTTTTTTTTTGTTTTCGCCAAAAGCCGGATGGCGCGATTCAACCAGAATCACACGTTTTGGGTGCAAACGTCAGGTAAAATGTGGCCCTTCTACCGGGTTATCTCTACATCGCACCAAAGAAACCGTGTATCGATTAAACAGCGCCTTTGATATGACAAGCGGCATATCCTGGGGCAGGGTAACAAAATCGTCGAACTGCGAATATTTTCAAGGCGAACTATTTTTGCGAGCATGCAACAACTTCCGCGTGGCAAAAAAAAACACCCAAAAAAGCCAGCATGTGAAGGGAAATCAAACTCCAACATACAACGCAGTTCCGTCGGTGATGGCGTGATGATCGACCGTATTGTTACGCCGGTTAAGCAAACTATTACTGCTGTTGAAGGAGGGATACGTTCTATTAAATATACAGAAAAATCAATAGTCCAGAATCGTACGGTTGTGCACCATTTAAAAAAATCCTCAGACCAAAGGAGGTCGCAGGGTGCATGGGCAATCAATCAAGTAGCCTTATCGATCGTGAAGGATGGAAGAAGCACCAATTCCTTCCATTACTGGTTCACTTTTTATTTCGAGATTAGAATTGATCCACGGTAATAACGGTTTGATGAATGGTTTGGTGCGGCAAAAGGGTAGTACTGGCTGACTTAAAAGGTGTCCTTGAGAATTTGAAAGTTCAAATGGAGCTGCTAATGTATGCTTGAGGACACATACATTTCGTGTCCTGTCGAAATGAGATGCATAAAAACAAAATTAAACGAAATGTGCCCCCTTGTGTCCATGCTTCAAATTTGAAAAATGACCTCTCATCTGTACTGAAAATTACAGATCCCTACCCACAGAATGCAGTAAAGTGTAACTCAATGTTACATCGTTATCCTCGCTCAAGGAAAAAACAAAAGATCGAAATCCACATCTCCCCCGCGTACTACCGAAAACGCCAATCACTCTCTGCTCGGCAGATCGTTAGTGTACCAATTAAATGAAATTAATGCCACCTGATATTGATAGCAGTTTGAAAGACAATCGGGTGATCCGGCACCATGATAGCGCACTTATTGCTACCACATGGTCGAGGAGACCAGGCGTCGTAGCGTAGTACGCCTACACTGACTAAACCCACACACTAGCACCGTTTACACGCAAGAGGTGTCACGCGAAAGTCACGTTCCTGCCGCCGTAAACCATTGTGTATGAATGTCCCCCAAGGGAAATGGCGCGTAATTTGACAGCGAGTAGAGTCTGTCCTGTCGCGCGTGACCACCTCCTCGAATAGGCCCCTGCCGGAGCGGTTTCGGTTGTAAAGCGATAAAGTAATTCAACAACCAGCACTTCCCGGGACGGCTGCTTATCGTTGTGGCGAACTGCCGGTTCTTCGTCATCATCAGATACGCTGATCAGTACGCTGATTAACCGACAGCATTACTAGAGCGTTCCTGTTCGCCAAACGGTTCTCGTTTCCGCATTTCCCACTCGCAATGACGAAAGGGCGAAAACTTTCACTAGACACATGCATTGGCGGCTTCTGGTGTCGTGTATTCTCATGAGCTAAAATTAGCACACTCCGAAGCACGTTGGGAAACCGCCCTGTCCGATCGTGTGGCACACGCGTGTGCCAAGAAGCTAAGCTGATGATTGCAGAAAGCCACCTTTTCTAGTGCATCGATGTACGGTCTGTCTTATGTACGGCATATGTACCAGCAGGTTTGAATGCACGCTCGATTCATCCGGCCGTTGACCTGAGGGGGGCGAGTCTGATGGTCTACTGCATTGACCGGCCCAAATGCATCGGCGAGTGCAACTTATTCGGCCGGAAAATACCGGGGAAAACACCGGGGAAGACCGGGCAGCGATAAATGTAGGCCACATTTTGGCTGTAATTATTTTCGCTCTTCTTCGTTTTAGGACGTTCACTTGATTATGAGAACCGAAGATGACGTGATCCGTCGGTCGGTCGGGAATGTTGCCAAAATGGTCGCATAACATACCGGCCCGGCCGGTGATTTTAGCCGGTAAATGAAGCGTAGCACCAGGACGAGCAAGATAGTTGCATGCTTCAACTACGAGCTAAGAGACGTCTCGATGGTTCAGGAGGTTCTACAACCTTTGAACAATTCTTAACTTTCTTGGATCGTTCAACGGAATGCAATGTTTTATTTGCCGTGGGGTCTTAAATTGCACTTTTTGGCACAGTCCTTGCCCCAGGAGCATAATGCGCAAACCAAAGGGTATCTTTCGGGTGTTCCCTTGTTTCTCTAAATGCGCATTGATATCCTTCAGACATTACTCTGGTTCCCTCTTATAAACATCCGATAACGAAACGACTCTATCCAAAGAAATCCGTCATCAGTCTAGCAAACTAAAAATAATTAAAAAAAACCCTTTATCTATAATTATAAACGTAAACGCCAGGGAGCCGTCGGCACGTGGCTGAATTGGTAAGCAAAATTCGCGCATCGAATTCGTCGACACTGCTTCTGTTCGTCATGCTATGCGGGACAATGATTTAGATAGTGTTTTATGTGAGCAATCGTCTTTCACCGCCATCAGCCATCAAAAGTGCAAGCCTAGCAAAGTGGGCATTATGCGTCGTAAAGAAAAACGACAGTCCTTCCTTTCATCTTGCCACGCGGACACGGACGCGACTCGTAATCCGATCGTGCCCCGATCATATAAGTGTGTTCACAATTACCACGCGTGTTTACTGCGGCAGCTTTCAATAAGGAAAAGGGAAACGATTCAAACGCGTGGCCAGAGGCGCGGCAATAATGAAATAATGACATCCATGCACAATTCACGTGCTGGTACGGGGAAATTGAACTGCCCACGTGGCTTTAAATTGCACGCTCGGAACTTGTTCAAACGAGATTAGTTTAATTGCTTAGAAAGGGAACCTTTCTAGAGGGTCCAGTTCGAGTAAAACGGTATTCAAACCGGTGTCTTCTGTGGCCAAAATTGAACAAACCAATCCCCAGTAAAGCTGGAACCAACTGAGAAACTACTTCTTAAAGATCAATTTAACTTACTACGCCGCAAGTACCGATCAACGGTGGTGTGGAAAGAAAATCTTACTGATCTCGCACATTCTCTATTGGGGAGCGTTTGGCTTATTTTCACGAGCTCGCCAAACGGGCAGATGTTCGATGCATCAATACCACGTTCCAATACCGCCAAACCACGGGCCTGGGATCCGGTGTTTGGCGCCAACGTGGGCAAAAATCGTAACTTTGTTTATAAAAAGAAAATAAACCAAACCCCGCCAGACGTTCCATTCTCACTTCCCACCGAGCACACAGGCACACAGGCGGCAAATAATTGGCCGAGAAAAATGTTACACTCGCTCGGTTTGGCCTTCTTCTACGTTCGGCACTATCTGTACGCAAATGAAAATAATCTAGACGATGCGCCTCCACCGCAAATCGTCACGACGGCATTTGACGTCAGCCGATAACTGGATCGGAGAATTCCGAGGGCAAAAATTATGCCACTTCCCAGCAACGTAATGCAATTAGAGCTAATTGTTTCATCCTTCGATGGCACAGAGAAAGAGTGCTTGCGCGTGCTTCAGTTTCCTCTCGCTTTTCACACAAAGTCTGGACGTCAACCAAAAGTGAAACCTTGGCCCGTTCCGGAAAGAACCATCCACCAAAAGTACGTCCCGCAAATGATGCGCACGGGGGCGATGTTTGATGAACGAACCTTTGAACGATGGCAAAAACCTTTTTTGGGACATTTACCGACATGAAATGGCGCTGTTCCATAGAAGAGACCCAACCAGGGTACACTACTTACCACTGTCGTACGATAGTTTGACGACGTTCTTTCGCGTCATCCTGCTGTGTTCGTTAGTCGCCACTACCCAGGAAAAGATCTTCGCCCGATTGCTATCAAGCTTTGTTGGGTGGTGAAGGGGATCCTATTTTTAATTCGTCCCTTAAGGTCACGTTTGAGTTCCGCGCTGGGGATACCTTCGGGTGCAGGAGGTTGCCAGGGATCCCCGGGAGAGTTAAGCTAACAACAAACACTAATATCACACTTGGTGGTGGCACCAATCCCGGCTAGAGGCGGAAACCCCGTTCCGTTATCACAGATGACAGAGTTTCGAGGGGTTTCTTTTGAGACCGACACAGCCACACGTCCATCACGGACGCTTCCGTCTCGGGGTTCCTTTCGGTCACGCTCCTTTGCCGTCCTCTAGACACCCGTTGAAGGGAAAACAAAAATCGAAAGATCACGGGACAGAAACCCCGCAGGGGTGTGGAGAACAAAATCCATCAGCGTGTCATCGCTGGTCGCCGGAACATTCGCACTTGTTCACCACCGCAAATGGTGTCCCGGCTCAAGATCAGGTCGTCGAAGGCCACAAACCGTTGACAGCCGAGATGACAGATCGACCGAACGGGTACACACACTTGTTCCGTCGCCAGGACCTCGTCTCCATGTGAACCCGGAATCGCTGACAGCTTGATCGGTGCGCGTTAGTGCACTAAGGGTTTTGTGATAACCGAACTTAGCCACTCGACCGATGGTATCTTCGGCAACTTCTGAGTAGGTCTGGGAATCCAGCGTCCAATCCGTGGGTGGATGAATCGTGGCTCTACCGGCGAAGGACTAACCGCCTTCCGGTGGACTCCCGAAACTAAACTCGACCCCGACCTATCAGGTACCAACGCCGTGCAGAACCAACCAGTCAGCACGCGGTGTCAGGTGTTTTCCCGCCGAGTACTACCCATCGACTGACGACACACTGCCTTTGCTGGTACGCGGTTTCGATCGGGAGCTGGCCATCCTCCTGCACCACCGATACGCGGACGGCGGGAGACTAGAGCTCGCGGACAGGTCCGAAGGGCACAAGTGGGTGGACAAGTCTGGGGATCTGGGGGTCTGGGGATGATGGTGACCGGCTATCTTGAAACGGTGGGGTGGAGTGAAAAAAAAAACACCTTTCTTGTGTCTGTTGCATGTGTTTTGCGGCGTCGTTCAAAAAGCTCGCTCTTTCTCACATCCACCCTCCGATAGCGTTGTGCCGGTAGGGTTGTGTTAGTGGGCAGGCGTTGCCGTGAGGCGTTGTTTATCATCCTTTCGAGCGACTCACACCGATACACGGACCTGTCGCTGCTGGAGATGGTGGAAAAGGGTTGATGCGGCTCCTTTTCGCTGCTTGGCACAATTTCGGTGGTACCGGTGCTTCCCCGGTTGAAGATAATTTTTGCGAGAATACCGTAGGCCGTTTGAGAGAGGTTAAGAAAATAGGAAAAACGAACCACGAGCTGCGAACGAAACTCGTGAAGCCTCCCTTCGGAGGTCAAGATGTCGGTTAAGCCGCCGTTTGATAACTTTATGAACTTTTTGACTCGTGGAGGAGGGCGACGCAATCATGGTTTGTGCAAACTCTGCCCGTCAGAGGAGCAGGTGGACCTGCGATGGTTTCGTTATACCATTCATCATCGGCCTTCGAACTTATTATCGATCAATATCCTGACGGGAAGGCGCAAGTCAATCATAAAAGTTCGTGCACACCGATCCCCGTGCGTGAAGAATAGTTTCCTTTTGTTTCCTTTCAGCCCTTTGGAAGTTTTTTATTGACCTTCACGTCAACATGACTAAACTGGTCCAGCATTATGGGTTTCTATGAATGGATTTATGAAATTTCTGTAACGCCGCTGCTGAGACTATGTATTTCATTGCGTTTGAAAACTCTATATACATTTATGACGATTTCATTTTTGAAATAAAGAAACCTTGTCTTCGTGATTCATTGAAACACAACCGGCACCGTGGAGGTGTGTCCATTTTTATGGACTGGTATGGTATGGTTGTGCCTCTTGTGCTTAATTCAATTACTTTAAGCAAAGAAACGTGTGCCGGATTTGCGCTTATTTAACACAAAACCTTACATCGGCAACTGCCTTGCCATGTGTCACCTTGCGCATGCTATTGGAACGTGAAAAAAAAAAGAAAAATAGTACGAACAACTATTCTGGTACAACTTCCGGTTGTGCCAATGAACATACAATAGGTTTGGGTGGAAAAATAATCGAAACATGTGGCGCCATTTTAAATCTTTCCTCACTCGTGATAGTGCTGCCTGCGAGTGCTATCGAGGTGATAAATTTAACAACACAATATTTAGCATACGTCCACGAAAAATGCCAGCCTGTCGCCAAACAAGCAGAAACGATCAATTTACGGGCTCCCGAAAATGGTCAAGATATTGATACATTCAAAACTACTTTTGGCACGATTTTGCTGAATCGCCAGGTGTTAATTTTATATAATATACATGCAGACTACACGGCTATGAGTTGAGGGCAGAATATAACCACGAGTATCATGCGTGCGACAAAACATGATTGAAAAAAATGTAAACACATCACAAAATAGAGACTCTGCAATGAACAAAAATTGATTGTTGGTACCAGTGTGATATATTCCATCAGCATCCTCGGCTAAATCGACCTGCGAAACCTTTCAACTAATCTATTTTCGGTCCAACTGCTACTGGACTGGTCTTTAGCATACACTTCATGACGTAAGTCTGACCATCCAACATCATCGCTTAGTTGAATGGTTAGCACACGTAAAAGGATTAGGGTCTGTTGGAGGAGCAGAAACTAAGGTCGTCTCGTTCGCAAAAAAAGAAGATGTCCTCCACGCACTTCAGTGCATGGACATGGGGCGTTAGTGGTACGAAGTAGATAAGCAATCTGCAACACTACATTGTACAATGCCAGCGCTGGACACTTCTCGTTAATATGTGGTTGCCCTTGATCTTCCACTTGGCCAGCCGTATGGCCCGGTTAGCATTGGAGAGCTTAGTACGATTGACAGATAGAACAAATCATACGCTTCGGGGAAACTTCAATCACAACTATTGCTGCTATCGAAGGGAGTGGTATGATACGGAGCGAACTAACGAGCCGCTTCCGGCTCATGAAAAAAGGGCCTTGATATTCAAACATGACTAACGAGAGACTAGACAGAGGCCAGATATATTCCCGAACCGGCTCGGTCAGGACACATGGGCAATGTATATTGACTAAAAGCTTTGAAATTTTACATTAGTTACTACCTAATAAATGAATCAATTTCTCATTTAGTGTGTAGTCCATTTTTCAACATTTGATGAATTCAAGTTAATTCAACAAATTGATTTTGCTAATTTCAACAACATTTACATGTTTTTGGATCAATTCAACGATATTGTAGATATAATTAAGATGATCATTGATCAAATAATTAGATAATGATTTCATTTCTTACTCGACATAAGATTGCCAGGAGACACTAAGTTCATCGAAAAGTCACGGATCTGCAAACGTCAAAAGACACTCTCGTCATGCTTTAAGTACGCGTGTCGATGATAATGAGCCAGGGCGCCAACATATCAAAAACACATGCCATACTATTACGATGATGCTCTCTCCGTGGGGATCCGATAATTGGATTGCAATTCATCCGAATCCGTTCGTCGCTTTCGTAATGCGAAGTGCAGAAAAAATCAATCCGAAGCCGTATGTGTGGGTTCATGCGTCGCGAAACGTCACGCCGAACGATCGCAGCACGTTGACAACAATGTGGCCGTGTGGGGCGTGTGGATATTGGCGGGAAATTGTTCGTCTCACCACCTCAATGTACGTGGTGACAATAATGATGGTGAGATGTGAGTCGCGGGAGTCAGTCAGACAGGCAGGTTTTACCATGGTGGTTGAGATTCAGCAAATCATTTTCCCCTTTTTCTTGGGGATGAGGAATTGTGCTCCGATTTTTTCACCCACTCTCTCGCAAGGGGGAAACCCGTTGTGCTAAATGGTGCGCGTAATAGCTAGGGGGATGAATGTCACCCCATTGTTGAGCGGACGCGTTAATTCCGTCCTCGGCTACACTTCGCACTAAATCTTTCTCAGCAGCTTTTTTTGTGTTTAAATTTTATCCCATTTTTCACAACTTTTTTTTTCTCCGCTTCTTGCGCGTTCTGTATCATTTTTGCAGGTTGATGGATGAGCGAACAATTGGTGTAACATTTGGCCCAACGGAGATTGTATGCCTTAGCAACTAAGCTCAATCTGAGACAGTGAGGTTGAATGAAATGGTACCCTTGTGTCAAATTGATAAAAAGATAGCTTCGTGGTCGTGTGAGAAGGCACAACTGAACGGGATCAAGAATAAATTTAGCAAAAGCATCTCGCTTCGAACGTCAAACTATTAGACCTTGTTTCCTATTTCGCCCTCAAAGTATTTCTTAAACTTTCGTTTTCCATTTGACCCTCGATCAATTGATCTTTTGTATCGAGAGCGATCGACACACATTGAATTGATTGATGACTATTTATGCAAAGGCATGTGACGATCATGTACGATCGTATTTCTGCATCCATTAAAAAAACATCCCTCCCGCCACATGTGCGTAAGCGCAAGCAACTCGGAAGGCCATTCGACTGTGGATCGATGGTCCATATTTTTTTATTCAACTGAGCCAACCGTGTGTCGTTTACATCAACACAAATGTACTCGAAATTGATACTGAAAAAACAGCTACGTCTGCCGCCGTCAGGTCGATGGTGTGACTATTCGAACTGCAAATATAAACGGCACCAAATCGTTTGATTGACCGACCAAGGGCAACGTTTGCTCGCGTGCTGATGATATTTGGGGCCAGGCATCTCAAGCGACAACGACTACGGCCAGTTCTTCCGTCGTGCACTAAGCACGTCGACAGGACGATGACGCGGGTAAGAATGTAGGTACTACTAAAATAAATACATTACTACGGAACGAAGAGTAACACAAAAACATGCTCTCTCTTACGTTACTACTACGGGAAGAGTACGACGTGACTAAAAATACTTCCCGCGCTCCACCGCCGGCAAAGTCACGTTCGACGCGTGGTTTGTTCGAAGACAATGCCGTTCTAAATTTATTCCACCCTCAGTTGCAAGCATTGCTGGCACGCTTCGGCACCTTCCGGAAGCAGACTTTCGATTGCAGACTATGATCGACGACTACTGCGCGATCGAGTAGTGCAGACATTCGTTTGAAAACAAATTTCTTTTAACTGATAATAGGCGATCACCGGTAATGCCAATGCTATCGTAACGAAGCAATCGTACGAAAGCAATACTGAAATTTAACACACCTTCAAACAAAGTGTGTATACATTGGCTCAGGCTTGTCATACTTCTTTGGGTGGAAGACAAATCAAATCTTGCCACGAGCCAAATTGGAGCAGAATAAATCCGATTTTTTTTTTTTGAAAATGTCCACCCTAACTTTACAATCATTTATTCCTGATCGTTCGTTCGATCATTTGTACAAAGGATCAAAGTAAAATTTCCAAGCAAAGCTTACTTACCACCAATGGAATTCTCTATGCGGGGACGCATTCTGCGAGAGATAGGCGATATACCGTTGATGGAGTTCGATTTGCTCGGGATGATCCCAGCAGACGATGAAGCCGATGGCGTCAACAGGTTGTGGTGGTCGAAGGCGTTAAACAGCTCACCCCTGGGAAGACAAAGAGGACGAAAAAAAGGTAACAAGCCATATCTACAACCCGGAGTGATACGAATGGATTTAAAATTTGTTCAGCTATTTATCGGAATAGATTAATTCTAAAACCAACCAGAACTTGGCGCTTTCAACTGAGCACAGTAATGACACAGTGGGGGGAGTTTCTTTATGAGTCATTAAGTGACATGCTCAATATTGATTTACGTGCCAGCAAGTGCTAATGGAGTGACGTTTTCTTATTCGCTGATGTACAGTAAATACATACGATGCCAATCTGCCTCAAGTGTTATTTAATATTCCTAGCTTAGTCAGCTACCCTCATGGCGAATACAATCGACAAATTGACAAACCATCTTATCTTTGTGGCATTACATGATGTTGTACAATTTCTAAAAAACTGGAGACAAAGACCATCACGAAATTACTCCGCAAACGAACCCCCTGCGTTGTTCCAGTTTTGTAGAACCAACGGAAAAATAGGTCAGAGAAGTGAAATGTTCTGCAAACGCTACAATGAGGTATGAATGAACTTTTTTTATAACCTCACCGGTCGACGAAACTCGGCCACCCCGAACGAAACCCCGACAAATCGGTGGAGGAAATTCGATTCGAAAAACGAAAAAACAAATCGAAATTCCGGCGTAACGCGACGGAAACACTAAAAATAGAGCGCCGTGATTGGGTGCAAAGGGTCACCGTTTGCATCAGTCGTGAGTCACGCAAAATGGACGTAAATGCCAGTACTGAATAGCGAACCGTAGGTCCTTTCTTCGTCCTGTTGCACCAGCGAACTGCATTGATTATCGTGCATTAGTCATGCCATCGTCTGACGTATTATGACAGAAACGTACTGTATGTGGAAAGCATGTGGCAAAAAACGGGCATCCTACCGACACGTAGTGGCGCGTGTTCAAAGAAGAAAAAAAAACACAAATATAATGCTTGCCTTGAATCCATTGTGGAAAATCCCAAACAGGCGAACCTAAGAGAAAACCTTTGGAGAAGATTGTTTCTGCACTCTGTTCAGCCAGCTTGCTAGTGGCGTCACCTGGCACAGTACGCACTGGAAATCGAACTACGGATAATTATTCGGTGTCTTGGATGAATGCGCGAAACTGCCCTATTTCTCCGTTACGCTCGCTCCGGCTGGTAGCAGGTAATATGCGAAGACCCTTCGAATAGTCTCGTACGGCTGCTGCGTTTTTCACCATCGATAATAGTAGGCGTTGCTGAACAGCATGGCTTGCTGATTGCATTAGGAAGTTCTTTCTCGGCCAACATATTCGTAACTCAGCTCCACCGCACTATTAACAATCGCACGAAGAATCGACCTGGTCCCAAATTGCTCGTGGCACCGTTGTTCGTTCATCTCCCGTGTGCCACATTCACACTGCACCGTGTGTTCATCAACGCCTGAAAACCACCAGGCGACTCCACCTTCAAACTGTGACACCTTTTCGGAATTGTGGCGTCGCGGATTTAACCCACCCTTACACCATTCGCACAGGTTCACTGAGAAATCGCGGTCTGGAATTGATAACCAACTGAAGTATCTGCGTTGAGGCGTTTCGGAACACAGCCACCCACCAAGGAAAACTGTTCGATATTATATCAAATCTTCTCGCATCAAGTCTCCTGTGGCTCGTATCAAGACAGTATATTCACCCCCACGTATCTTTTCGTAGCTCGAGAACTGCTGCTTTTCTGTGCCTTATGGCGACTGAGAGGAGGCGAAAAAAAGCAAGACAGAGAGACTGAGAGAGAGAAGGAGCTCAAGAGAAAATTTTCTTTTGCTCCCGCTGGTTGCCTTCTCGTTATTTATGTTTTGCTTTTGCCTGTCTCCCCTCCCTTGGGGACACCACCACCCTGCTCCTCTCATCTATCGTCTCCAATTCTCGCCGCGCTCTCCCGATGTTTGGGAAATGAAAAGCAGTGAATTATGCAGCCGAGGGAAAGATCGATCGAACAGCATACAGCGATACACAGTGGTGGTAGCATTGCTTGAAATAGACAAAATATTATTCATCAACTGGTCCAGTTCGTTACGTGTTTGAAGATCAGGCAACCATCTTACATTCCTTGGGTAAATATGACTGACGATAATTAAACTATTATCAGCTAATAAACTATTATTTCCAGCACTGTCGCTCATGAAGCACGTACAGTGGAGGAAAATATTTCCCCTTAATAAAATCGATTCGTTACAAGGACGCATGGGTTCGCTGCCAGATTCGAACAAAGAGACAACCGAACAGAGTAAATGAACATTTATTCCTCAACACGCAAAGCGGCGCCTATGCTCTCGGAAAATAGGCACCGGCTTTGGAAAACCATCGCAAACCAGACTCTCCGGGGAGAATTCTCTCTCTTTTTTTTTCTCTCGCCGGCAGAGGTCTCGAGCAGTGCGTTTCTACGCGTGTGCACGCGGACCTCAAAACAAAATAAAACCGACAACGAAAACTCGATAAATAATAGCCCATTTCCTGCTTTCTCGTATTGAACTGAAAGCGTGGTCGGGTGGAGTGTGATCTTGCATCTTTTTCTGTTTGGGGATCACGTTTTGAAATGTGTTTGTTTTTTGGTCCATATTTTTGCTGATGTGAAGTGGTTATTTTTTACGGCTAGCGAATGACATCCGCTTTTGCCAGAGCATCTTTCGCGGATGCTCGTCGAATCTTTCAACAGGTGATGAGATCCAGGGCAGTACTCCCCTCGTAATTACGCCTTTTACACCGTGGATAGTATCATTAAAAGCCGAAATTATTGCAAACAGTGTGTTAATAAACTGCTGTTAATTAATGACGGATGAATGTTTCATCAAATTGATGGAGTTAATTTTAAACACATTTTTAATTTAATAAATTTTTGATTTAATACATTTTTCAATGCTTTGATTATCACTCATACACAACATTACGTGCATTCATATCTGTTTTATCTGCCTTACCCCAAAGTATTTGTGCAAATAGAAGAAAAAAAGTTCTCTCCTGTCCCAATTGAGAAAAACCAGAAAATCGAAAAAAAATCGTCTCCTTTCAACGGTTGAAAGAAAAAAAAATTATTTCTATACTAAGACTCTGTGCGACAGGCTCGAAGGAAGAGAAACAGTTTAGGTCGCGGAGAGTCACCCCGCAAGGAACAGTCTGGATCGGCCACGGGGAGCACGCCCACACTGGCAGAGATCAGACTGACAGAAAGGTCAGTCATTGACATACTTCTGTCTCGGCTGCCTTTTCGAAGTGGCTTCTGCACGCGGCATCTAGGGCTTCGGCGCGAATTATTAGTTGCGTTCATCAGACGTCGTTTGGTCGGCTGTGAGCTGGCCAATTGCTTGAATTGGAAAATTTTATTTAGTCATGCCATGCTGCAAAGATTTGAAAGAGAGTTTTTGCATTATAAAGCCACGTGGACTCGTAGCTTTCGACGGCTTCTTGTTCTGTGTGATCGTCGATACAGCGTAATTCTGTTGCTACACAAAGAAGACGAATCGATAGTGCCACAGAAAACTCCGGACATGAATGATGCGCTGGCACAAAGTGAAAGCTATGAGAGACTATCACGAAGCCTTCCCGTCGTCGAAGGTTGAAACGTGTTTCGTTCGAGAGACCACCATCATCTCACTGTGGTTGTTCAGCATAACCCCACTGGGGATAGGGGTTGATCGGCTGGCAGGCAAGCATTTCTCGCCCATCCATGGTGCACCAGAAAAAGATAACGCACGTGTATCACACGAAACTGACAGCTTGCTACTCAGCTTGAGCCTACTCGTGGAAAATTACGTTACGGCGCAGTTGAAGAGACCTTCCTTGCTGTTTACGTGTGGACCTCATGGAGGGTGGTTTTGCTTCCACAAGGGTTTAAGGCCGGAGTGCCGGCAACGAAGCCCGACATCTTCCACGAGCAACCTTCGCATTCGCATGTGTGCGCGTGCCTGACTACAGCACGCGGTTCTACTTGATGCTTGACAAATCGCCACCATTGCTTCGAGTGATATCGGCCACTCGCGATAAGTGAAGAAGGGCCCTGGCCAACCCACCAACCCAGCATCTATTTGCCTCCAACAGCAGCGCTGGATGATGTGTTGCTGTTTTGTGCGAAAAATAATGCGTGTTTCGTGTGTACGTAACGCGCGTTCACTCCCCTCGATAAACGCGCACACACACCAACGCACGATACGCTCCAGCGCGATTCTCGCAAACGCGCATACACGCTCTCACACACACACACACACACACACACACGTCTCACTGGAGCCGCGCGGAAAGAAACGGTAAATAGCATGCCTTGGAATCACGCCTTACCGCACGCGCGTCGCCAACAGACGGCCTCCAACGACCTCGAGCGCGATCCTGCAAACCCCACGGAAACCACGGTTGCTGGACGGAAGAATAATGACGGAATAAACGCACAACGTCCATCTTGGCCAGGCGTTTCGCTCGGCCATGTTCGCTAGGCAAAAACCCCCCGTGTAATGAGCGGCAAATGACCGGTTTAACATACCTGTTGGATGCCGGAGACGATAAGATACGTGCGCTGATCGAACCTTGGGTGGGATCATGCGTCACAAAACTGGCACCATTTTCACGCCAAAGACTGTGTTCAAATTCGTAACTGGATCACGGTGAACAACCGGCGAATTTCGCAAACGCACAACAACCTTGCGGATTTGCGTTTTCACTTAAGGGGGCGAGTGTTTGGCACTTTATAATCTCTGATGCACCGATGCGTTTTCTTTCACCGCGGAAAACCCCGGAACGAAAATGCTCCCACGATGACAGGACGTGCACCGTGCACGATGCAATCGCACAAATGCTCACGCGGAAATTGCGCACGAATACGTAGCCGAGTTGACGGTGCAAAAGTCAGCACATGCTAGACAGAGCTCCGACACGCACGAACGACAAATACCCAGTGTGAGAGCGACGGAAAAGATGGCAGATGGCGGCCGGCGGGCGCGTATGGAGAGCGTAGTGCTGTCTCCGACGGGTGGCGGCGATTTCCTCTCGTTTCACCGGTTTTGGACACCTTCCTGTCTCTTTCTTTATTTCTCGAACCGTCTCGTTCTTCCGGTGCTCGTTTAGTCGCTAACAAAGTAAATTTATCCAATTTGCACTTTTTTTATCGCATTTTTTGCGTGTGAAGCATAATATACCATCTAAACTACCATTTCAATCGTATCATATGTGTCATCATAAATATCTAAGCTCAAACTTACTGTTTGTTTTTTGTTTGCCACACCGCGTGCAATAGTCATGAGCGGCGATAGTGAGGACGAAATAGCGAAACAGTACTGCACACTATTAGCGCACCGTCAGAGAAAATATGTTTCTTTACATATATACATCATCATTCCGAATCACCATTTGTATCTAAAAATAAAACTACTTCAAATACAGAAAGTCAATTACGGTTGCTTTTTCAGTTTCAGTCATCGTTAATTTTATTCCATCCTAAGGCAGTATATTATAAAACAAATAATGAGAAAAAATTCCATCTACTAGTTTGAAATGCGATAGTCTAGCAATAATGCGTATCAACTGTTCTTACGTATTGATAATGGAGAATAATTTGGTGTGGTTGGGCCAAAGAATGGACTCCGTTAACGACATGGAATGAATGGACATGGTAAAAGTCACGTAGGCTTGGCTCGAAAGATCTCGCGTCCGTCCGTCATGGTTTCCTCAGTAACAAAATCGGGCCAAGTTGCGTCTTATTGGGAGATCAATGGGCTCCCCGGTAGCAAAATCGAGCCAAGTTGCGCCTTATCGGGAGATAAACGGGCTGCCCAATTAATCTCCCGACGGAAGTAATTTTGCACCCTTAACGGGAGATACATTGATGTGTTGCGCAGCACCCTTGTGACATTTTGTTTTGTATTTACAAGCCGTTTGTGATATCTCAGCATATATGAAAATAATAGACCCATTTTTTACGAATAAACTTATTTTATTTATATTAACATACATCTTACATGATTTTAAAATGTCTCACCCACCGGTAAAGCCATGATCTGTAATTATAAAACAAATTGCGTTAGTTAAAACTGCGTTAATAATATTGTTCACCACACTTACCGCACTCTTCTTCTTCGCGTTCTTCTTCCTTCCTTGTTGAGGTTCGGATCACCGGCATTTCAGCTTTTTCACGGAATAACGCGTATGGAAGTGGCTCCTGCGTTTATTCCTCGCTCCTTCGATTGCAGGATCTACAAAGTACACACGAAAAGAAACAATATCGATTATTTGAAGGTTTCACTTCACAGTAAGCACGGAATATAAACTTATCTTATTTAGATTCTTTCGATCCTTTTCACGATCCCGTTCGTGTCGTTCGTTGATTTTGGATCTTCCGTTGAATGAATTGTACCCATACAGCTGTGATTATCTGAAAATAATAAGTAAATTTAAAGCACCAACTTCATCTAGCTGCAAACTATATCTATCACTTTGAAAAAGTTTTTTCGAAGCATTTCACTAGATTGCACATTACGAAAAGCAATTTTTGTTTATAAAATTGCTTTTATTTCGGACAATAATTTTACGGTGCACTCGCCCAACTGCAGTTTGTTTACAAACCTCTTATTCATCTTCAAAAATATGACGTTTCAATTTCGTGCACTTATGGGCAGCCTATTGGACATTTCAACCTAAATGATACATAAACTGGCTTTTTCAATAAATATTACAAGTCTCTATGAATTTACAATTATAGGATTTTTAAAAATCAAAAATGCAATAAACTTTTGTTGTTAAAGGAAGAAACTCATGAAAACATCAATTTTCATATTTATTTTTTACAAAATGCTATGTCGAGCCGACGATATTTAACGTCGCCACAGCCGTAAATGCTCGTCGTGCTCGACCGTCGCGTCGACGTCGAGATGCAGTCAAAAGTCGACGTTTCATGAGGATGTTGCCTAGCATGTGTTGCAAATCAATTGCGCTCGCGTAAAATTGAGTGATCATGAAATAAAAAAAAATCCATGTGGCACACACACCTCAGGCCCGTACGCTCTGCTCTCATTATTTTCGCTTCAAGCTCTTCTTTGACCGTGTGGCCGCGAGTGCATGTCGGAGTGGAACATTATTAGTAGCTCTGAGTGTTCTAAGTGTCGAAACGATTCCCCATGATCTTTTGTTCGTTCTGTTTAGGTCTTGTTGTGCTTGGCTGCCGCCTTTGCTTTTTCTGCCTCTCTTCCTTTTCTTTGCAAATTTGAATTATTTCGGGTCGAATTAGATAGGGGAGAGAAATTGGAATTGATGATGAGATGAAGTTTTGTCTTGAAATGTTTGAGCGTCGAAAATTTACCGATTCAGCCGTCGAGTCTCATATTATTTGACCAGTTGCTAACGTTTGACTTTCTTTCTTTTAAGGCCAACTTATGACGCCGATTGAAATATATATTCAGGTCACTGAGAACCCCATATTACCCATAACGTGAAACTGACTTGATAAATGCCTTTCAGCTCACAGATAATTATTCAAATTTAAATATGTTCAAAAATAAGATAAAAGTGCATCACTGTTACCATGGAAATATGCCGATTATAAAACAAGATGCAACGGAAGAAATTTCATCAGTTCATCGTTGGGAGGCGAATGTAGCCACGCCGGCTCAAAGTCTCTATAAAAATACACAAAAAAAAAAAGTTCATCGTTGGAGTACTAGTACACGGGGAGCGAGTACACTGCGCAGCGTAATGGCGGCTGACAGCGTTTCTTCCGAACAGTTCGATAAGGAAGTTCATCGTTTCGTAACACGCGAGCAGATAGAATATCTCTACGCACACTTTCGGACGCATAATGGCCGCCTCAGCTCGCAGGAGTTACGCGAACTTTTGGGACGCATCAAACTACAGTACACCGAGGAGGAGTATCGAACACTGTGGCTGCAGATCAACACCGACCACGACGAGTACTGCCAATGGGATGAGTTTCTCAGCTACCTCATTCTCGGCTTCCAGGATGATGACCCGTTGGGGGTGAAGCAATCGCGTGATCCGCCTATCGCAGAAGATCTGGTACTGAAGCTTCGTCGTCAGGTCTATACCATCGTGAAGGTGGACTTCTGTCCCATGGTCTATTACGTAAGTAAGCACCTCGAAATTGTTCGATCGAAATTGGTTCTTTCACTCGCACACTATGCGTGTATGTAGGACGGAAGTATAAGCTGGTCACAAGGACACTGGATCACCACGTCCCGGGAAGGTGTGATAAATTACTGGACGGAAGATTGGAAACACACCATGACGATCAGATCGGTGCCGTCGAAGTTAAAACGCTGCAAGACGTGGGTACTCGACAGTACGCCCTTACCCGATCTCAGCATGCTGTGTGTAGCCAGTCTGTAGACTGAGCTTCGCTTCCACCACGGTGGCTGGTTCTCTGCTCCAATCCCGAAGGCATCGTGATACCTGACAATCGTCGCTGCCAGGGTCGATTTACGCTGGCACGAAAAATAGACTGCCGTAATGGCAATTTGCGCTCTTGTGGCTCAAGATTGCTGTGGAACAGCACCGGTATGTGGGATAGTGGACTCTTCGCATCGTACCGGCGATATGGTTGACCCGTTTCAAGCTTCCAGAATACGAGTTCTCCCGCATAACTGCAAGTCGCTAGGGCAGCTGGTGATGTCGTAGTGACCGACGCACACAGGATATCGTCCGAGTGCAGCTTACGCCACTGCAAACCCCGTGGATACTCATCGTGTTCCGAGAACGCCGCAAACTCGACCACTCGGTGGTTCCAGCCCATCGCTATGATCCGATTCGCTTGCCAGAACACGGCCGTCACCTCGCAATCCTCAGCCATCTGCATCGTGCGTATGCAGAAACGTCCGCTGATGTTCCAGATCTTCATCGATCCGTCCCGTGCACCAGTCAGCAGCAGTTGCTGCTTCTCATCGAAGCACCCAGCAGTGATCTCGACGGCATCGAGCTCTCTGTTGCGGGTTTGCGTGTGAGCCTTCGTGATGATGCTCATCTTACGATTCATGCGATGATCCCACACGATGATGAAGCTATCGAAACCGCAGCTGATCACGAGCCGCACGACGAGCATTTAGGGCTGTGGCGACGTTAAATATCGTCGGCTCGACCGTCGAGCCGACGTTTCGTATCGTCGCCTCGACCGTCGCGTCGACGTCGAGATGCAGTCAAAAGTCGACGTTTTATGAGGATGTTGCCTAGCATGTGTTGTGTTGCAAATCAATTGCGCTCGCGTAAAATTGAGTGATCATGAAATAAAAAAAAAATCCATGTGGAAAGGAAGCTCAGGCCCCGTACGCGCTCTCGTTATTTTCGCTTCAAGCTCTTATTGACCGTGTGCATGTCGGAGTGGAACAAAGCTCTGAGTGTTCTAAGTGTCGAAACGATTCCCCATGATCTTTTATTCGTTCTGTTTAGGTCTTATTGTGCTTGGCTGCCGCCTTTGCTTTTTCTGCCTCTCTTCCTTTTCTTTGCAAATTTGAATTATTTCGGGTCGAATTAGAGAGGGGAGAAATTGGAATTGATGATGAGATGAAGTTTTGTCTTGAAATGTTTGAGCGTCGAAAATTTACCGATTCAGCCGTCGAGTCTCATATTATTTGACTAGTTGCTAACGTTTGACTTTCTTTCTTTTAAGGCCAACTTATGACGCCGATTAAAATATATATTGAGATCACTGAGAACATAACGTGAAACTGACTTGAATTTGCCTAGCAAAATCCCGTCTCGCAAGTTTGTTTCTGATCTGCACCATTATTTTACGTTCATGGTCGGCACATCACAATCAAAAAGACAGATATTTTTAGTGGATTAAAAAAAATGATTAGGGTATTTGGCGTTAAGTGTGCTTGGATTAAACTTCTTACAGACTAAATTATTTCTTTTGAGCAAATGAGTAGGAACCATCAAGAGATATGAGCGCAAATATTTCAGTTAAAATCATATGTCTTTGACAATATAAAAAACTAATCTTTCAACAGTCGATATTATTTATATGAAAGTAGAAAAAAACATTGAACATAATTACTTTAACTCAACATTACAAAACCGTTATCCATATCTGGCTGGTTTGCAGGGAAGGACTTCCGTTTCCCATGTTTAGGTGATGGAGCTCGGTAGGTAATATATCGATCGGTAATAAATACGTAGGTAATATCCATCGATCCCCCGATATCGTGATTACCATCGCCAACCAATCATTCATTCCTTATCATTCCGCATACTTTCAATTGTACTGGATTTGCTTCTTCGGTGTTTATCATAAACAGAATTCCTTCGCTAAGGGTAAAACCAATCCAATAGCTTTCTGATCGAAGCGATTGGCTAAATGTACGAATTGCTGTACCTTTAACCAGAAAGCCTACCCTCGGTTATGAGTAAATTCAATACCATATTTTGTTAATATAAACAAGCACCTGAATCGTTATGAAAATATGCTTTGCAAACCAATCGTAGAAACAATTGCCGGTCTATGCTTTAAATTGAAATCAATGAATAGAATTTCTCATGCATGGCATCTTATGAATGCATCTCTCCTATAGGAAAAGCTATCGTAAATGTAA
Source organism: Anopheles nili (assembly GCF_943737925.1). Lineage (NCBI taxonomy): Eukaryota > Metazoa > Arthropoda > Insecta > Diptera > Culicidae > Anopheles > Anopheles nili. The sequence continues at coordinate 44,333,455 of NC_071291.1, read as the reverse complement.
TTTAGATAATTTCGCGACGATTACAAAATTGATAAAATAAATTGTCCCATACGGTTTTCCCTCCGGTTTTCTTCTACTGAGTGATTTGCTTAAATGGCTGAACCATTTTGTTGAGGCATCGGAAAGGGTTAAACTTATTTTGAAATAAATATAGTTTGCAGCTAGATAAAGTTGGTGCTTTAAATTTACTTATTATTTTCAGATAATCACAGCTGTATGGATGCAATTCATTCAACGGAAGATTCAAAATCAACGAACGACACGAACGGGATCGTGAAAAGGATCGAAAGAATCTAAATAAGATAAGTTTATATTCCGTGCATACTGTGAAATGAAACCTTCAAATAATCGATATTGTTTCTTTTCGTGTGTACTTTGTAGATCCTGCAATCGAAGGAGCGAGGAATAAACGCAGGAGCCACTTCCATACGCGTTATTCCGTGAAAAAGCTGAAATGCCGGTGATCCGAACCTCAACAAGGAAGGAAGAAGAACGCGAAGAAGAAGAGTGCGGTAAGTGTGGTGAATAATATTACTAGCGCAGTTTTAACTAACGCAATTTGTTTTATAATTACAGATCATGGCTTTACCGGTGGGTGAGACATTTTAAAATCATATAAGATGTATGTTAATATAAATAAGTTTATTCGTAAAAAATGGGTCTATTATTTTCATATATACTGAGATATCACAAACGGCTTGTAAATACAAAACAAAATGTCACAAAGGTGCTGCGCAACACATCAATGTATCTCTCGTTAAGGGTTCAAAATTACTTCCGTCGGGAGATAATTGGGCAGCCCATTGATCTCCCAATAAGACGCAACTTGGCTCGATTTTGTTACTGAGGAAACCATGACGGACGGACGCGAGATCTTTCGAGCCAAGCCTACGTGACTTTTACCATGTCCATTCATTCCATGTCGTTAACGGAGTCCATTCTTTGGCCCAACCACACCAAATTATTCTCCATTATCAATACGTAAGAACAGTTGATACGCATTATTGCTAGACTATCGCATTTCAAACTAGTAGATGGAATTTTTTCTCATTATTTGTTTTATAATATACTGCCTTAGGATGGAATAAAATTAACGATGACTGAAACTGAAAAAGCAACCGTAATTGACTTTCTGTATTTGAAGTAGTTTTATTTTTAGATACAAATGGTGATTCGGAATGATGATGTATATATGTTAAAAGAAACAAAACATTTGCTTTTTTTTGTTTTCTTTGGAATTGGTAAACTTTGTGGTTTGTAGCGAATTTATTGGTATCAATACGTGCAACTGTGCCTGGAATCAAAACGCTACAGTTTCACAACGCCAACAACGGACATACTGTTTTGGCCAAATACCTTACGTCTTGTATTACTAGCTAGGCGATGTGCCTTTGCTTTGCTTTTAGGCAATCGTTCTTTTTCTATCTCTAACCTCAACCATGATTTAAGACATACCACCCCTGAAATGCGATTTATTGAAAGAGCCCTTACGTTCTAAAAAGCCGCCTGTTTTAAAGTAGAAATAACTATCTTCAGAAAAGAAGCCATTAAAATCACAAAACAAAACATGTAAAATCGAAACAGTTACCTTTCGTTCGCGTAGACGAATAATGTTACCAGTGGGAGATGACGGCTACTGATCCCCTGGTACAGTATCACTCCAATTTTAACAATTTTTTTTTCACATTTCTTGAGGTGCATTTGAACCGATCGATTTCAAAGGTCTCAAATGCACAGGACACCCGAATCACAAGCTCCGAGGAATGAAGTTGTTCAATGGGAGTTGTCAATCCTTTTCACTACCTTTCCGTGCACCATTACGCCCGTTTTATGGCTAACTACTTTCCACGGAACGAATCGTTCCATCAGTAATTGATTTTGCATAATTTTCCTAATTTCGCTTTCTGCAGACGTTAGTTTTTGGCTTCACTTTTTTTGACACTCAAAATGCTCTCGTTTCATCGGGGTTTCCTTTGTTGCGCTCTTCTCGCGTATGCATCGCTCACAGCATATAACCTTCTCAGCATAGTACATTGTCCTTAATATTCCTCCAGTAGAACACCCAAAATCAACAAAAACAATCTTGCTCACAAGGTAGCAAGCGACAGAACTGGATAGCACAAATAATTTATAACCCAAACAATGCGTATTCCCAAGCAATACGTTTTCGAGTTCCCTCGATGCTGGATAATAGGAGTGTACTCCTAGCAACCATTCGTTCGAGAACGTTAACCACTACTTAGATAATTATAAATAACAGAGCTCCTTCGTCTTCCCTGCCTTAAACCTAAGCACCATCGATATTGCATCTTCATCCAGGATGGTGCATATACGAGAAAACATAGTAACCCAACAAGGACCTGCAACGCATGTGCTAGAGAATGCATGTATGAATGGAATTATTATTCAACAAACACCAGAAACATTTCTCCGTCACCAGGTAACCTAACATAAAAGCATATTACCAGAACAAAAACGAAACTAGCTAAGGCGCGGGCAGTTTCCGAGCTCCATTGTTTCCGTCGCTGTACGATATACATTCATCGAAACGATGGAAAGCGGAAACGGCGCAACCGTTCTCATTTGATTCCCTCACCTTTCACGCCCTGCTCCCCAATCCCATTAATTGCCAACGGCAGCACGGTGCCTCCGTCAGCATTATTTTCATCAAACACCGCCCCATTACGACCCCGCCCTCCGCTGGTATTAGCCCGGCCAGCTAGCTTTTTCATGTACTTCATCTTTCGTCGACCGAAAGACATTCCTTCCAAAACCTTCTCCGCCATTGCGCCGGATAGAGCATCTGACGTGTTGTCAACATTTGTCACATTCCGGTGGTGGCCCTTGCGCTGCTGATTATACGATTTGGCACTGGAAGTTGTTGAGGGCACCGATACGCTACCGTTTTTGCTGCTATTTTCATCATCCTGCATATCTGCGGTTGCTTCGTACACGTTAGTGTTTGCAGCAGCATCCGCGGAATGTGAATGCGTTAGCATAGGAGTCAATTCATCTACGTTTGCTTTCCCAGCGTCCCCGACGACCGACGTCGTTTCATCTGACTGTCCGATGAAAGTGGGAACAGAAGATGAACTGACTATGGGACGTCCGTTTGAACTCATTCCGGCATTGACATCGTTGTGATGGGAAGAATTCCCGTCTCCTTCCATTGCACCGTTTGCATATTCATTGGATGAACTTTGATATTTGCCTGAAAATAAGGGCATTTCAAAACAATCCACATTAAATCATTGGCACACATTTAAATCAAACCATCTTGCTGCGAATGTCTCACCTTCGGGCCCAAAAAATCCATTAGCTTTCAAAAAGCTGTCTCTATATCGACGATCTTTTCTGGTTCCGATTCCCAAATGGTCTACACCGTGAACGGTCGTTGTTGGCGTAGGAGCCGTTGTACTTCCCAAGTTGCCTCCGTTCGTATGAGGATACGAACTGGTCTCCGTCGTTGTGTGCTTCAAACTAGACGAAGCTGTCTGATATTGCTTGCGTTTAATCGCTTCGGGTAGTGAAAACGCTTTGCCCGAAATGTCATTGCGGCGCGAGGAAGCTTTAGCATGCGCTTTCCGCTTCGATGATACGGGATTCGTGCGATCGGATGGTAGAATTGTTTGTTTTTGTGTCGAACTACTATCGTCGCATGCTGGATCTTCGCTACTGCTTTCATCATCGCGGTAAGCATCGGTATCCTCGAACGAAACGCTCTTCTGAGGCTTAGAGCTAGATGTTTCATTGAGTATGATTGCCGGATTCATGATAGACGAAATGGAATGCTGTACTGACGGTGGTTCAGTAATCGTTACTTCAATGGCAGAGTCTCTGTCGACTTGCTTGACGACGACTGTTGACCGTGCATCGGGCGAATATTCCTCCTCCGTTACATCCATCGGTTCATTCTCTCGTTGCTGTACAAGAATTTTGAATGAAATTATCCAATTAATTAATTAATTAATTATAGATAAGAAGACAACCTCCGCTTAAACAAATGGTTTCAATGGTTGCATTGATATGATTTACCTTTGGGAGTACAATTGGGGATTGCTGCTGTTGCTTGTTCTGATCATCTACCTGTGTTGGCACTTGGGGTATCGGCGGAGGAACCGGATTGCCCTGTAACACAATTTCCGGCCCGCCACCGTAGATACCGTGGAAAAAGTGCCAAAGATTTGCGTTAATCTGAGCATAATCGGAGAAGGGACGAACGCTACGCAGCGGCACACTGGTGTCCCCCACAATAGCAATCGACCGGTTTTGTATTGGTCCTGGATCATCCGTCGTTAATCCGCGTGCAAACAACTGCCATTGCCGGAACCAAGCCATCGAAATGGCATAAATCGTGGTAGGTGTATCATTAAACTGCAAGAAAGAACACAATATATACATGTATCTCTGGAACGCAGTGATAGTTCTGCCTTTGTGCTGCCACATACTTGAAAATCATCGTTGTGAGCGGTAAATGTTTCCAACTCATAGCGCTGTCTTCTTGATAGCGTTTCGGCGGCTTTCTTGCAAATGTGGCATGGAAAGATGTGATTGCACACCGGTCCACCTCCAAACTTTTTGTACAAAAAATCCCACAATGCCTGCGGGAACGGGACAACCAGTTTGGAGAAGTGCGATGCTTTATTCGGCGGGAAGGAACCATGCGGGCAGAGCAGCGTCCAGTTATCGATCGGACCCGGTTCGGCAAACGTATTAAACCTGAACAAAAGAGGTTCAATTAATTATTACGCATACAAATGTGTTGGAGCCTCGTCTTGAAACACTTACCGGTGGAGCCAATTCCGTGAAACGTAGAATCGTATGTCAGATGCGTGCTCCTGCATCGTCAGGAGGTTACTAGCTTGCGCTCGCACTGTTGCCATCTTGGCATTATTTTTCCGATAGAACAACACATACGCCTCACAACTTTGCACGTGTTCGGGTGTAACTTGGGTGACGAGTTGGTCATCGAACTCAAACCACTTGTCAGTCGGGTCGTGCTTCGCAAAGCTCGTATAGTGGCCCCCACCTACCGTGCCATGATGACAGATCACCGCACACAGATCGTAGATAGCAACCTCAGACTTGCAGTCCTTATGCAGAAACGGCTGCATGTTCAGACCGTACAAAGGAAAGTGGACCGGGCTGGAAATTTTCGAGCTATATGACAAATCGTGCCGGAAGCGTTTCAAATGCACACATAGCATCTCGGGCAGAGCTAGTACGCGTGAGTATTTGACGCCGTTTCGAAGCTTGTTGCAACGCTCACAACTGTACATGTTGTCTCCTTTTAACTCATCGGCGCTAAAAAATGCCGCCATACAATCGTGTAGTGTAACTGCCGGTCCCCAGAACCACGACCGCATCCAGCTCACGAGAGTTAAATTCCAAAACCACGACATCCAGCTTTCGCCGTTGACCGCGTAGACCGCGTCGGAACAAGTAATGCCACTGCTGGAACCCGTACTGGGACCCCCACTCGATCCTGTTCCAAGGCCACTCACGGATGTGACCGAATTTCCAACTCCTACCGAGTGCGACGAAAGACCCGGTCCAGATCCCGACGAAACGCTCATTCCCTGTGTTTGATGCAACACAGCCAGGTGATCCTTGCCAGGAATCGGTAGTGAGAGATCCTGAAATGTTTCCTCACGTGTCGATACTCGATCGCATGTTAGACACTGCACTGACGAGAGCAGCTTTCCGTCGAAAATATCGCTAATGATCGAACGCTGTGGGAGCTTCTCCTTTCCCGTGATTTCGTTAGCAGGTTCCCCTGCACCACCGCCACCTCCACCACCCGGGCCACCACCTCCAACGCAAGAGCTGTTGGGTTGGAGAATGGTTGCGCTGCCAGAAGACACGCTACTAGCGTTCGATCGATTGCTGCTTACCGGCGATTGTTGCCGCATGGAGTATGATGCCATTCTTTGGTTAGCCGGGTTCTCCCCACCGATGGAATTGCCAAGTCCCGATCCATGAGGACTAGACGACCGCGTCGATAGCTTTCGAAAGCGCTTGCTCACTAACACATCTACGGGGAACAGTTGATCGTCCGAGAGACTTGAACGCTCCGATACGCCACTGTCGCACGTTTCGTATTCGCCTTCGGATTGCGACGGCGAAGGTGACGAGCACGGTGATGGGTGTTCATCCGAAAGGTTTTCTTGCTCTTCAGGTGCACCGCTGGGCAGCACATCAGGCGGTGGTGGCGCGATGACCTCTTTAAGCTCTTCATGCAACTGATCCATGAAGCAACGCAAAAACTCCTGCGTATCATGCTGCTGGTACCCACGGAACATCGGATGCACAATGCGAATCCCACACAGTATGCCACTAGGTACTACGTATCGGCGATTTTTGCACCACATCTCCCGTATCAACTTGTGATAGTGCTTTGCCAATCCTGGCTTGGTTAATGCCGGGTTCGTACCTCCGAGCAAATCCGTCTCTAAAATGGCCCCGCAGTCTAGGAAGTAGCCCGTTAAGGGAGGACTGTTGCTCAGCGCTTGGAGAGCTGCATTCATGTAGCATGTGTTGGCGAGGTTTTGCAAACCAACCAGTCCATTCCATTTGCCGTGCTTGTCAAAATCGTCCTCTTCACCACTGCTATCACAGGAATCGCCCGTCGTCGTACCGCTATACCCAGCTGCCGCTGATGCACCTGATATCAGCTTGTCCGCGTGCACGATTAACTTATCGTTGTTGACGGACGAATAGCGGCTTGCTTCGCTAGAATCGTTGCTCACGACGGATGTCCGCCGATGCTGAAAATGATGGTGCTGCTGCTGCTGCTGTTTCGTGAGGAAAAGCTCCGTTTCACACAGATAGCACCACACCCTCTGGGAGGAAAGGTTCATGTGGATGCAGTGGGTCCGATTAGCCCGGAAATGGATGGTGCTGTGGTCCTTGTACTGCTCCGAACACCCGATATGCAGGCAATTCTTTTGCAAGCATATCCAAAGATTGGGCCCATTGGTTCGACAGTTTGAACACGATTCATCCTAAAATCAAACACGAAGGCAAATATTCAATTGTATGTAGTATAGTTTTAAGAAAAACATGCATATAATACGAAATAATTATCAAAGATTGTCCGGTTTAATTTGTAATAGGTTTGGTGCAGATGATATTCGCACGAACAAAAATCGTAACACACACAATGACTCACCGAAAAACGATGAGTCTCTTTCAATAATTACGGATTCTGATTATCATAACGGATTAGCTATGAATCAGCGTATTATGCATAAAAAACAAGAGTGAATGAGAAATGTTCAAATACTCTTCAAGACGTTTACAAGTCGTGCGTACAATTAAAACCCAAAAGTCACTCTAACAATGGACTGCAAAAGAAAACAGTAAAATAATATAAGTGATACGATGGGTTCTCATTTTTTTAGAAGATTTGAACTTTGAATGTTCATTGTTTATGCGCTTTCTTGAATATTCTTGAATGACCCATATGTTATGGAAACATTTTTTTTTAAGTTGATAATATAGGGATCTTTGATGTTTTTCTGTGTTTTCTCAATTGATATATCTTGTTGCCAAGGACAACAACATGTGATTGGCAATTTGTTTACATTCATGCTTCGAAAAGATAGCATTTTCTTATCACATACTAGCTGCTAGTGGGGTCGTGAAGCATAGAAGAGAAAAAACTTACCTTTTTAAGTTTGCACAACTCTATCAGCGAGAGCTGCACAACATTATGCAGGTGAGAGCATTTCATTGCTGCAGTTTCGGGGCCACCGAGGCAGGCTCGCGATGGTCTGCTGCTGCTGCAGTGTCAAAGTAACGGGATTGATCGTCCCAAAGTTCAGGGTACCGCACTCATACAGCTGCAAACGGAAGACTGGGGATGATTCCGTGCACTGAGCTGCCGATAATCACCAAAGGCGCGAATAAAAACCAGCAATCTGCACTAAGCTAAATCCAGTGTCGGTCGGTGGGGAGCGACACGCCGGAGGCAGCTCTGGGGTACCAGGGCCCGACAAGTGGCTTATGTAAGGCGGCTCCGTAAGGTGGTCCTTTTGCTCTCTCCGTCCAGCCCATGCGATCGTTTGAACCAGTATGCAGTAGGTATTCCGTCAATGGACTTACGAAACGTAGCATAACATTGCTTTGCAGTTGTAGCAGAACATAATGACCGCGGTTTGCAGAGGCACTTGATGGAATTTTTAGCTAGCGATTTATGCGTTGCAGTGCTTGTGGTTGATGCTGATTAGAAGGGAACGCAGTCGAAGGGTGTTTTGAGAAGGTGCGATACTATACGAAACGTGTTGGTTTCATGAACGACACCACCATTTACGAGAAATTGTTAAGATTTTGTACGCACTCCCAGATAATCCGGATTAAAACATCGAACGCAATCCCGTAGCACACTAATGGAAATGTTTCAAAAATACTGAAACCAATTGCTGCCGTTCCAATACAAAAGGTGCTTGTCTCCTGCTATTTGCTGTGGAATGTGACGTTTGTGCAGAGGCCAACACTGGTGGTGTTTACGATGACGACGATAAATCAAATGTCGGATGGTACACAACCGCGCCGATCAATGCTTTGTGAGATGTTTGCAGCAAAAAATGAACACTGGAACTGGCGTTCTTGTACCACTATTAATCGATTCACCAGCATCGATTTTTCTTCTGACGGCGTCTTAAACGACACGTTTTTAACGATGAAATGCCTAAGAATTGTTGCGCAAACACTCGAGCTGTTGTTGGATACCTCTGAAAAGAAGAGGCTTTAGTGAGTGAACCACATTTGTGCAGAACCGCGATGTTTATCAATAATCCTGTGTACTCGCACATGAAAATGGTAGCAAGATAGCGTACGGAAAACACTCAGTTTGTATGCACTTACGAAAAGTTAACATGCATTCAACAAAATACTTGTTACAGTTGCGACCTGAATGTGCGAAAATGAAAATTGTGACGAAGTTCGATTTTTCCCATTTGCTACAGCGCTTCGTTGACAAATCAGACATTGACAATTTCAAAGGATGCTACGGATGAAACAGTGGTCGGTACTTGAGGACAAGTTTTGAGATTGGATATTTGAAAACATTTTTTTCTTCTTCTCTATTTTAATTTCCAAGAATGTAAAATTATTTCTTCGCTTCACGATGAGTCTTCTAATTTTTAAATATTCAAAGTGTTATTATGAGTCCATTGTGACGATCATATAAATCGGCTAAAATAAAGGTAAGTAAATAAAAGAATCATAAATTAATTAACATCTGTGTCAAAGATGCTGTTCGTTTGAATGGTAAATTGATCGTTCATATACTAAGCTTTTTAACATTGAGATGCATTTTCTAAATACACCAACGTAAATTGCTTACTTAAATAAGAGGAAAATAAATAACAGTGTACTTTTGCAGTGTTCCCAGCTCGTATATTTTCCAATCATTTTTGATCACTCTACTGACGTTGAGCGAAAGAGAAGCAACATCTATGAAGAGCAAAGAGACAGTACACAATGTAGTGGTAGTGTAGAAGCAAAGTAGCATTAAAAACAAAGAAAACTGCGTAAAAGAGTTGCAAAGTGTGAAAAATTCAGTTTTTCAGAGTTTCCTTGGTGCCAGTGTGAATAAAATATCGTTTTATTCTTCTCAGAGACGTAAATTGTTAATCCGAACGGTAATATGCTCGATCTCGAAGTGACTCCGGAGCGTTCGCTCGGTTCTACTACGGAGAATTGGGAATTTGTTCTAGGTAAGCTCGATCTAAGTAACGAAAGCCCAACGAGTGTAGCAGACCACTCTTTAAATTGCGTATTAGATGGCTGTGGATCTTTATCAAACAGTTTTTGTTTAGTCAGTTGGTCTGCCATGAAATGACTAATGCGATTTTCCATGGCATTCAATGGCGGCCTTAAATGGGACAATGTTAAGGCATTAAAAAACAACTGGCAGGTTCTACAGATGCTCAAAACGTAGTATCTGCGTTTTAAGATCTGCCCTGCTATACTGTGACCTTGGAAAGGGAAGGTACGAATAAGAGAAATATTTTTCAACGCATTGGCATTGACTCAACCAGGCTTGCCTACCTGAACATTCGCTAATTCGAAATGGACTCGTGCCTTATTTCGCATTTTCATGTCCGTGCCTGCCTTTGATTTCGATTCCTTTTGTTGTGTGTTGGTTCTTCTTTTACTTGCTGGTTTGCTTGCGCTCAATTTTACTGTGTGGTGGTAATCGGAGTAGCTACTGAATTTGTTGCTTCACACCAACACAACTAAGCAGAATCAGCTGACAGTTGTTTGAGATTGCGTGCTGGATGAAAATAAACAACACTTGCGAACGCGGAATGTTTTTTTTTGCGTCTGGGTTTAGGTGTATTTCGTATACAGTCATAGGAAACCCAGCCCTGCCCCTTTTCTGCTTGGTCCGATTCTGTTCCATTGGTCGATTCTGTTTCATTTTTCTTATCAGAATGTTATTTACAATAACAAAAATTATGCTACTTATAAATAAAGTCCTGAAATATATAATTTTTTTTGAAAAACTCTAAAATATTAGTCAAGATTATATCAAATTATAATGCATTTACCATGGCTTGATGCTTTCGGGCATCTTCTAACACTCATGTATCAGGAGTACTTTATCAGCTAGTTAATTTTGAGTTATCTTTTATAGTGGCATTATATTCTTTTAAAATAAATCCATTAGATGTTACTGTGGCTAATATTTAAATCTATCGTTTATCTTTTCCAGGAATGCACTTTTCTCAAGCTGTTGCCATCATTCAATCTCAAGTAGGAATTATTAAAGGCGTACAGGTTCTTTATTCGGATACGGTAGGCTCGAGTCTGTAAAAAACAGTGCAACATAGGTCTAATTCATAATATTTTATGGCGTATTACATCCAGAACCCACTTAATGTAGATATTATCATAAACCTGCCCCAGGATGGGATCCGTCTAATCTTTGACCCCGTTCAGCAACGGCTGAAGACGATCGAGGTGTTCAACATGAAGCTGGTGAAGCTGAAGTACTGTTCCATGCCGTTCAACTCCCCCGAAGTAGTGCCATCGATTGAGGAGATCGAACATTCGTTCGGAGCAACTCATCCCGGCGTGTACGATGCAGCAAAGCAACTATTTGCGCTGCATTTTCGCGGGCTGAGTTTCTATTTTCCGGTAGATAGCAAGCTACAGCCTGGCTACGCACACGGTCTTGGTTCGCTGCACTTTCCGAGTGGTGCCTCACCAGTTGTGTCCAAAATGGCCATTTACTCCGGTGTAAACGTAGTCGAAAGTCGTCCACCGGCACTCCCCCTGTCTTGTTACCATCAACAACTTTATCTTGAAGCCGCAACCGTGCTTCGGAATGCACACGGTTCGAGAGGACTTCGGTTGCAGTTGTATACTGAGGGCTCGATTCGTTCATTAGAACCCCGGAAACAGTGCCTAACGCGTGAAATTCTTTTTGGTGATAGCTGCCAAGACGTGGCTAGCAATCTTGGTGCTCCTTCAAGGTAAATTTTGCACAACACATGAACATACAATCCTTGGCGGTAATGACGAACAATATCAATGTTTACAGGGTGTTTTTCAAAAGCGAAGATAAAATGAAAATCCATTCGCCAAGTGCCCATCGCCGTGTTCAATCTAAGCGCAGCGACTTCTTCTTCAACTACTTTACAATAGGCATCGACGTCCTGTTTGACGCACGAACTCACAAAACAAAGAAGATTATCATGCACACAAACTATCCTGGCCATTACAATTTCAACATGTATCACCGATGCGAGTTTCAGTTGCAGCTGGCTGCGGATAAGTAAGTTTTGCTAATCTTATTAAGTTAATTATTCGAAACACCCAAACATGTTTAGCATAACATTAAATTGGTTTGCATATTCTATTCACTATAGAGTCACCGAAGATGCGCCGTTGGATGCTCCCGTAACGATAACTGCCTATTCCAAGTGGGATGCGATCGCATCTCGCTTGGCGCCGGCTGAACGACCCGTCGTTCTGCATCGGGTTGGTTCGACGAATACGGCAAACGTTTTTGGTTCAACCTTTAGTTACGGGTATCAGGATATCATTTTCGAGGTAATGCCCAACAACTATATCGCTTCGGTTACACTTTACCACCCACCGGCTCCGTATCATGTGGCCGATTGGAATGCCACGACTGGCAGCTATAGTATTGGCAGCAGTGCCAGCACGCCGATGCGCAACAGCGGTCGCAACGTGCTCTTGCAAGAGGTTCAATCCAGCCAGACCAACATTCGCATCACAGCATGACCTACGGACAAACGAAACAATGCAGTAGCACACGCAGTACTCTAGGACAGAGTTGTGAACTGCAATTGCGACTAAGATGTGCAAAGCATAAACATGTTATTTGTTAGTTCTTCGCCGTTACACGCATTCGCTTGAAATCACTAACCATTCGCATCATCTTTGTCAGCCCAAATCCAATATTTCCACAGCCATGTTCAACATAAAAAAGAATTCTATCGAGGGCACTGAAACCGACATACAACTAAAAACGTAGTGAATTAAAATTCATTCATCTATTTCTTCTCAAAGCATCGTATCATTCGTCAAGTCATGCTCCTCTCCTTTTGGGTTTGTCTAGCTTTACCCTCAGGTGAAGAAGAGTAGAGTAAAATCTTAATTTTTTGACTAACGTCGTTAATATGCTCTAGGCTTACAAGGAACTTTATCGTTATACAAAAAAACTTTCATTTTTCTTATTTAACATTCTCTGCTATTTAAGAAATTTCGTTGCTTCGGTATAGATCGTGATTATCCGTATTTTAATACAGATAAAATACTAAAGTTACGAGTTAGATATGAGCGGAACTAGTTTGTTTAAGAATTCCAATTTATCGGATAGCTTTAAGAGCAAGCAACATAAAAACAAACAAAAAAACATTAAAACTGGAAAACCTAAGCTTAAGGGTGATATAACAGGCAAAATGACAACAACAACAACTAAACAGATCGTCAACTATACTACCAAAAATGTACGTAAAAAATGTAAAAAATATTTCTAGTATAAACCCACTAAAAAACCTAACGGTCGTGTTGAAACGGGCAGCTTTAGATGCCTTCTTAGCACGCCGGAATAGCAGATATGATTCGCGAGTCCTTCTTGGTTCACCGTTTTGAGGTGCCAGCTGACTAAAGAAGAAAAAGATTACCGAAGCGCGGGAAAGCTGTAATTGTGATTTAAAATATCTTTTTATTTTGTGTAAAAAGATACCATAAAAATATAAAAAAAGAAATAAAAGAAAAAATTGATTTATAGTGAATAAGACCTCTTAAAACCATTTGTTCAATTTTATTGTTTTACGATTACGTTCTCCGTTAAATTTTTAACTTTAAAATTGACATTTTTTTGTCTTATTCAAATAATTTGTAATTATGGTTTCTATGTGATGTGATATTTAAATTCAATAATTCAGTCCTATGAATGTTATCTACGCTCGAACTGGCATTTTTTATTATGTACAGAAAATACGCGTATTTGTTGCGTGCTAACTTTTGTAAGTATTGGAAACAACTAACAGTGATTTGTATCTATTTATCGGCTACTTCAAATGATTTACTGATCGATATCTGTTTTTGCATGAGATCATCTTCGTTTAATCGCATCGTAATCGGGGGAATCATTGCGGCTGCAACGACACGATTTTCAGCGTTGAGGAAATTAAACGTCGAGCAGGCCTGTTCAGTTCCAAGAACTTCTACGTTGATTTTGTATCGTTTCATAAAGTCGATAATTTTTTTCGAGAAGCCAGGTGTGATTATGTGGTCTCCGATGCCTACCACCAGTACGTCAATTTTTGGCTCAATAGCACAGAATAAACTCAAGGACTGGTCGTTTATGTCCTCGTGGCTCTCGACGTTCCACGATAGAACAGTTCGAGAGAAGATGGCCATCGGTCCAAGAACTACCATGTCGTTGTTTAACCGAAATCCAAACTGGCTGTAAGAATTAATCATCAACCCGGCATCCACCTCTTTATTAAGGATTGTTACCGAAGTTTTACCATCACTTTCGTATGTGCTCCGGCATGTTCGGGTGGTGCTAAAAGATCATGAAACCGCTTTTGTTATACAGTTTATTTTACGATGAAACAATTCACATTTACCAAAGGCTTCGTCGAAACGAATGATAAGCTATATTATTCAATCTTTTAAGTACATTCATATTTTCCTAGTGATATGACAAAACACGGCACAACACGATTGCACTAGTTCATGTAATGTTTATAAATTGTGTCGAACTGTCAAGTGAGTGTTTACAGCTGATGCGATTCTCAGAACGTCAATTTTCATTACTTCATTACTTTTATAAAAATAATATCTAAAATGTTAATATTTGTAAACTATTCTAGCTATTTTTGGAAGAACGCATGTTTTAGTGTAACCTAATACAAATATTTATCAAATATTGTTTGCTTTTTATAAGTTTTGTCTGAATGATAATTGTTTGTGTAGAATTATTTTAGTAATATTATAAGATGTCTTAAAGTTTCAAGCCTTCCGAATATGACAATTTCTTCAGAATGGTTTTGACAATACGTTCTCATCCTGCCCACCATGGATGGTTGTGAATGTTTGTGTGATGTGCTTGTGAAACACAAGTTGAACTTTTTTAATCAACTCCACTAAATACCGCCCTCCCTTTCACGTTGCGTGCGCTTCCTTTTTTGGTTCACAAGCTGGATTTTACTGCCCACTTGGTAAGTGTTGGTGAAGCTAAGCATTGCACTGCGGTCGTTTCGTCAGTCGGTTTGCTGTCGTCTTTCTCCGTCAAAATGTCAATCGATCCCCAGTGCGCGTGCATACAATTTAAAACCATTACGATGAGCTTGCCGAAACAGTGCGATTTAAACTAGTTTTAACCCATTTTTCAAAAGAATAAATAAAGTGTGTGGAATCCGTCAGCAGCAAGTGCGTCAGCTATAAGAATTTCATCTGTTTGCACGTGAATAAGTGAGCCGATGACCAGAGTTGATTGAGTACGTAGAAAAGTGATATGCGTTGATTACGTTTACTAGAACGAAGGTATTACACGTTTAGTCATGAAAATCAATTCGAATAGTAGACAGTGTAGATACTTTTAGCATTGTTTAATTTCAAGCAACCGGACAGAATGGTTACTAGTTCAACGACTCTGTGTAGTGGGCATGAAGTGTTCCCGAAAAAAAATATTCGTGCAGTGTTTCTCCCTGCGGCTGTTACCACTGACGTACTGGCAAGCTTTTCTCGCCCGGAACTTGCGCTGGAAGGCGGTTAATGAATGTGGCACGCTTCCGGGCCCGGGGTCGAAGTGGGTCAGATCGCTATAGTGATGGGTAAAACGGGTACCCGTAGAAACCAGCGAGGCGAGAGCCATAAGCATACACAGTGGGGCGAACAAACGAGAACCCAGTAGGCTGGCGTATCTGCTCCTATTGGTGTTATTGGCAGTTGGCAAAAAAACATGACAGGTGCATCGGCAAACAACATAAGTGGCGGCAGGCTGTTTCACGCAGGAAGAAAGTGAACAACATAACGCAGCGGACGACAACACGATACCAAAAGCACTATCGCATGATAAGGGTGGTTTATTTAAGGGTATTTGTCGAAGATGAATGGTGTGAAGAGTGATGTGTATTACTTCCTTTCTTGTGTTTTCATCTGATGCTTGCCAACTATGATCCCCGTTCTTAAGTGTGCTGTCAAAAAGTAGCACGGCGTTGTATCAATTAAATTTTCTAGCGAAAGGTTGACCGAGTGAAATTAATCATTGGGCAGCCCAGCAAACTAACGCATACGCGTGGTTTTGCCTTTCACCATCCGCCGGATGCAAAGGTAGTCTTGGAGAAAACTCCCTCATTGAGAGGCGGCATGAAAGTGCGAATGATTAACAACTAAGCACGTACCCGTCGACTTCAGGGAGTGCGAACTGATTAAAATGCTGAAAATTGCATGCATTTCTACTCTTGACTTAATGCGTCGGTCGGTGGTCAAATGTTAAGTGAAACAATTACACGCGCTGTTGAATTGACTTGAGACTGTTGAAAGATAGTCTGAAATAACTCTATTGGGTGTCATTTGGCTAAATTAGTCATGCGGCGAATAACAGAATGTGACTGATATCCTTGTGATACCGTTGTATGTGAAGCGGCCATGAAGAACGGGTTATCTTAAAGTTAAGGAATGCTTAAAAAACTAACTATCATCGGATACAAGCTAGAACAAACTGATGGCAATTTTGCACAATGGGTTTTATTTGTATGTTTTTCTCTCTTCGTGGAACAAATTTGATCTATTCTACAAAGTGATAGTGCTGCAACAGTGAGCAGTCTGTTCTCTTCCCCACCAGATACTTCGTTTACGTAAACACATCCACGCAGTATGGACGAAGAAGCTCTGATAGCCCGGGCGAAGGAGGAACGAGAGAAAATTTTCCAGCGCTACGATAAAGGCCGGGAACCGGGGGCCGAGATCGATCCGTGGGAGGACCCACAATTTGAAGTGTTCCATCATACGGATAGGTAAGTTTGTTGCATCGTCCCCTGATCGCCAAACCAGGTACAGTGGACTAGTCGTAAATTATTTTGAGCTCTATTGTTGTATTATTTAAACGATTGCTGGTAGGTTTCGGTAAAAACACTCGTTCTTAGCCTCATCTGTCCCATCTATAACCGTCTATTTGCAATATCTAGCCTTTAGTATTATTGAAGCATGCAGCAGACTTTGCTTTGAAGGCGTAGTTTTTACAATGATGCATTGGGAAATATGAAGATTGTTGCGAGGCTGCCAAAGGCGTTGCTTTATGGTGCAGCACCAGCAGAGTTGAGCCCACGATTTTTGCGACTAATCGAACATTCAGTAGGTGGATGCAGGGAGCGTAGGCAGATTTTTTTAATATTGCGAAGTGAACATGGTAGGGCAGATAAACATAAACATAGGCCTCTTGTGCCACACAATGTAACGGTTCATAAAACTCTATGAAACAATTTTAGTTTACATGGTTCTATGAAATGACCATTTACTTAAAAATCATCTTTCATGTTATTGATGGATGGTATACACAATTAATTATCTTTAAAACTGACTATTGAAACTGTCCACAAGCAAAAGAATCTTTTCGATTTTGTTGTTTTGTCTTTTTATGGTTTATTAACAGTTTTATCAACACTTGACATACATTGAATGCTTTGGATCTGGATATGCTTTTGTTTTATGGATGCCATTTATTAGTTTTTAGCGTGTATGAGCTAACTAAAGCTACAAGCGTTGAATACATAAATTATTTAAATATATCTGCTTTTTCCCCTCCTTAAATATTGCTTGAAGGTATGGATTTATCCATGACAAACGCCTACCGCGAAAGCGAGAACCACAAGAGGCCAAAGCGACGGAGATTGAAATGGAGCGCGTCAAAAAATGGCTCAAACTGCTCGGTCTGTCGTCACAGCCATCGAAGCGATCCTGGAACGACAAGGCAGTACAGGCCAAGGTACGCAAACGAGTATTTAAGGGCATTCCTGAGAAGGTACGCGGTAAAGTTTGGTGTAAGCTTTTAAACCTCGAAGAGGTGATGAAGGGCGAACAGGGCAAGTACAAGAAAATGCTGGAGTTGGCGCGCAACTGGAGCACGGAAGCCCGTCAGATCGATAAGGACGTCAATAGGCAGTTTCGCGATCACATTTTCTACCGCGAGCGATACAGTGACATGCAGAGAAGCCTGTTCAATGTGCTGGTGGCATACAGCATGTACAATTCTGAGGTATTTTTTTTTTGTACGAACATCCTCTCCGTGTAGAAAATGTTGTTACAGTAGTTTATTTTGTTACCTTTTAGGTTGGCTATTGTCAGGGTATGTCCGGATTGGCGGGAGTGCTGCTGATGTACATGAAGGAAGAGGAAGCTTTCTGGGCTCTAAGTATCCTGCTAGCAGACTCCAAGTTTGCCATGCATGGCTTGTTCATCGAAGGTATGCACGGGGGACGCGTAGCAGACGCACGGTTACATTAGTCTCATCCGAAACTATTCCATCTGGTGCTGGTATGACGATGGTCTATCTGCTAATCTGCTGCACGGTGTTTTTCTTCTTCGCAGGCTTCCCGAAACTGACTCGTTTCCTAGCACATCACGATAAAATCATAACCAAATTCATACCAAAGCTTAAAAAACATTTCGATCAGTGCAATCTCGACTCGATCCTGTACTCGTTGAAGTGGTTCTTTGTTATGTTTATCGAAAGGGTACGTGTGTGTTCACTGTCGGTTTCTTGCAAATTTCCATTGCCATCTAATGAATGTTTCTTTCCTGTTTCTTGTCGCTGCGGCTACATGGGCACTGTCGTTGCTCGATCGTGCTGATCATATCCTCGCACTAATTGCACTGGGCTTCTCTCTGTACTCTGTTTGTTTTCGGCAATTTATTATGGGTACTATGTTCCATCGTGTGTTTCGTGACTCGTTTTGCTGCTGCTCTTTCGTGGAAATTGTCATCGTGGCTTGCCATTGTGCAGATACCGTTTAGCTTGTGCTTGCGTGTGTGGGACATTTATCTGCTTGATGGGGAAAAAGTGGTCACTGCAATGGCCTACAACATACTGCGTATGCACAAGAGAGTAATACTCAAGCTGCGTGATATGGACCAAATTGTGCAATATATACAGGTAAAGAGGAA
The DNA here is from genome assembly GCF_943737925.1 of Anopheles nili. Taxonomy (NCBI): domain Eukaryota; kingdom Metazoa; phylum Arthropoda; class Insecta; order Diptera; family Culicidae; genus Anopheles; species Anopheles nili. The sequence continues at coordinate 44,314,795 of NC_071291.1, read as the reverse complement.
CATTGCCGCTATACTTTCAATTTTTATCCTGATGGTTGAATTCAGTGAACTCCTTGAACTCACGCTTTTTTTTCACGTTTTGTTTTCAGACAAGCCTCTGCGAGGACTTTGGCAACGATGATGATACGGTTATTAAAAATCTCGAGCAATGCATGGAAGAACTTCGCAAGGCAGGTCTAGAACTGCCCCCACCTCCAAGCGAAATTGAGCTGCCAAAAAAAGAGTTTGGTGTCTTCGTGGAACCGACTGCAGCTGCGCAGGTATGAAGCAATGTTCTAAAACTTCAAAGCTTAGGGTTAACGCTTGAGCGAGATATAATTTGTTTGTTTTACCTGGACGAAAGTGAATTTTAGTGTTTTCCCCCGATAAAAATACCGTATGTTATCGAGTATAGTGCGGACCTAAATTTGACAACCAATTGTTGGGGAAGAACTTTCCGTTAAAAAATTATGTTATCTTTCAATATGCTGTTTCACCCAGTAAATCTTTCTCTGCACAAAATTATTCAACTAACCTCACTTGCTGATTTGGTGACTTTCAAATTTATTCCGCAAGTACTATTTTAGCAGCATTTTTTTTAAGTGTGCACTATACTCGATAACATACGGTACCTCGTTTATTTAATAATCCCAAATCGTTAACACAAACAGTCTAACATGTATTCTCATTTTTTAATGGAAGTATCTTTAAGATACCTTTTATGATATATAGGCTACTACTTATTTTACATTGATGAACGTGTTGGAATTATAATCTTTTTTTTTCATTGCATTATTTTACAGATTGGCCGGCGAAAACAGGAATTTACAGAAACAGAAAAGGAGGTGACAGAAACGGTGAAGCTAAAGTAGGTCTCTCGTTTTAGGTTAAACATTTATGTAGTAAGCCCAAGAATTATTGTTTTACGTTTCATTTTTCAGACGTGAAATAACGGAACAGGAAATCGCCAATCTCAATCGGATTGCTACTGCTTCAGGCGGATCGAATCAACAACTAAACACGGGTAACTGCTTAAAACCATCCGGATGTCGTTATTTTCTTTACATCATCAATGATTTTCCTATTTCACCTCAATGTTTCTTACAATCTATTGTTGATGAAAACCGCACTAAAGTAATGTTTCTCATAAACGGGTGTTCCATTTCTTTTACACGCAGTATTACCGCGGGTTTGCATTTGAACAGACAATTTCAATAATTTGCGTTTTCGGTTCGTACCTTATTTGACGCTTACTTGTGGCATAACTGAATACAAGAGGTGTGTAACTAAGTTTATGATCCAAACTTGCCTGTACATTTCTTCATAATACGTGCAGGAGCACCGCTTCTTCCAGTATTTTTTAAAAATCACCCTGCACTAAGAGTATACTTTTTATTATCCTTTCCTATTTGCGCCACCTTTGCGGTCTCACGCACCCCCCTTTTTTTCTGTGAAACACTACTACACAACAAAGCAAAACGAGCAATAATTTTCAAATCTAAATTATTAAGGACACCTTCCTCCTTTTGGCCTGTCTATTGCAGTACACATTCCCGAATCGGAAGATGGCGGGTCGTTGCTAGGAAGCTCTCGAAAATCGTTAGCCGATACATCCGTTACATCAACGGCCGATTTGAGCGTGCTCTCCGGTGGTCAAAGCCAGCGATCGCATCAAGCGTTTGATTTCTGCGTCGAGGATCAAAATGTTATCCCCAGTGAGGACGAAGGCGACGGCGAAAGTAGTCCTGTGTAAGTAACCAATTCGTTTTTCATTTTTGTGTTTTTCTTTGATGTTCTTTTTTATGGCAGAAATAATTCACAACATGAAACTACTGGCTGACATTTTTTTAGCCACATCTGTCCTTTATTGTTGATCGTGTGCCCATAACTAGTGTCGCATTACATCGACTTTTAAACGTTAGCATTGCAATGCAAATCCTACTCGATTATGATTTTATTATATCCACATCATTAGAGCGTATGTGTAATTGTTTATGTATCTGCCTGGTACATGTTGTCAATTATCAACATGCAGGCTTAAGCGAGTGATGCTAGAATAGCCTAGAATAGCGTCTTACAGTTGGCTTCCATCGCATTCTCGTTGCGCCTCATGAAAGAATGTAATAATGTGCCTTTTTGTATTGTTTTACCGTTTTCCCTCTGCTCTCTCAAGACGTCGTTCTGTTCCTGATCAAAGCGAAAACAGTCGACGATGCTACCGGCGACGTATGGCACCGGTAATGGTGCCTCGCACGCCACCACCTCCACCGCCTCCACGACGTGGGCGGGCAGGCTTAGAAGCGCAACGTAAGTTGAGTGTTGGTGGCGTGCGCCCTGATTTGCAGCATGCACGTTGCCCAAAGTAGTAGGTTGTACGATCAATCATACATTCTTCGAAGCGTGAACTTCGAATGTGACCCACGAGCGAAATGTAGTAAAGTTTGTGTTGTGTTACGTTTTTCTTAATTATATGCAATTACGTTGCTGTTCCACATATTTTTTCGTATTTTTGTGTGTATAGATATTTTTTTTGAGAATTTTTTGTGCAATACTTTGTCAAGAGACAAATTTTTGAAGTATCCAATATTAACCTAATTATTACATAGTTATAATATTTGGATTGGGAAAGTATGTTGGTAGAAACTCATATTCGCTATTTTATTCGAAAATCATATACTGCCACAGAAACCTCTTGTTCAGATCTCATAGTCGTTTCAAATTTCGATGCATAAAATATCATCTCTTTGCTCTAGAAAATTGTTACTTTCTTATGTTTCGAATTTGTTTTGAAAACTTGCAAGTGCAAGATAGATATTAGTTTCGATGATATTATCTATTATATTCGCGGCATTCAACACTTATATTTAAAGAATTGATAACTCTCAAACCTGTGTTATGTTGTTCATAAGTGCATTTTCCTTATGAATTTCATGTGTGTGAGTTTATCAGTACGTTGCTGAGTTGCAGAGAGATAATGATAAATAATTGTCTTCTGTGAGATTGGTAATATTTTAAGGACAAAAAATTCACGAGACACACTAATTGGTATTTGAAACGGACGCCGAAAATATGTAATAGCGTACCTGATGGGAAGTGCATGTGCGGGAATTATGTTAAGTATTATAGGAAAAATATTAGGTTTGCAAAGATGTCAAAATATGCGAACTAATAGATGTTTTACACTTTTCTCCATTAAAGATCCGCCATCGGCTCAACGAGTGTGGTAGAGCGCAGTCCGTCCGTCTTGCAGCTGATGACTCCGCGGGCCATGTCCCCGCACGACGTGGTGCGGATCTACGTTCCACCGGCACCACCGGACGAGTTGCAACATTCGGCCATCGGTTCCGTCACCTACGGGGTGCCAAATAACCATGATCGGCTAACGCACCGCTCCGATTCCAGCAAGAACATTACCAAACATAGGGTAGATCACCTTTCGCGTTCCTCGTACAACGACGAAGACGATTTGGATGAATCTCGAACACGACGCAACAGCGAAGTCGACCTCTATCTCCAGCAAATCGTTAGTCCTGCTGGAAACGGTGGCAGCGCACCTACAGATCCCAGCGCAATGCTATCGTATGCCAGTGAAAAATTTTCCGACTGCCCAAGCGGAGACTTCCAAAGCACGGGCCAGCTGCCAACAGCGCCGGGCCCATCGACTCCGATGTCCCCGCCTGGAACACAGCATTACGCCTCGAACGGACGCTCAACCTCGTCCTCCCGTCGGGGTAGCATGTCCCGCAAATCGCCAGCTCCCACGCTGGACAGCGAGTTCATTATTGAGTGCAGCCACGTGAAGAACCGCAAGTATGTGCCGCCAGAACACCACAGCAGCCACAACAGTTTGGTGTTAAGCGTAGGCGGCGGTTTGCCTCCAGCATCGTACGGCAGCCGCAACGGTTCCGAATCTAACATTCACCGTATGACATCGTTCGAGGAACTGGCCAAGGCTAAACTACTCCAGCACCAGCTGTCGGGCAGTGGAAGCGGATGTGGAACGATCGCGAGTGGCAGCACCAGTAGTTTACGAAAGCAGACAACCGAAGAGCTCTACGCCATACGACAAACGACGGTGGTGGCCTCGAAATCGACTGCGTACTCCAACCGGATGACGAGAAGCGAGATCTATGAGGCGAACGAGCGTAGAGAAGAATCATCTCACTACGACAATCCGCGCCGGGTTCAAGAAAATGCGCCATCGAAACAGCGTGAGCAAGCCCCGGATCACAAGGACACACGTGGCCACAAAAGCGACTACAATATTCAGTACCGGAACCTATCACCGCAGGGAGCGAGAGAAGGCGAACCTACGTCGCCTTTGAGCGATGGTATCGGCGAGTGGAGCAGTGGAGCCGATTATCGGGCATTTAAATCCTCGCGGCAGAATAGTGGCAACGACAGTTCCCCGTTCGATTGCGATCTCCTGGCGGGTGGTCAAGGCGGCGGTCCGGGTGTTCCTTCGAAACGCTACAACCGATTCTTCAACAACGACGAAGTGGATCAAGAGGACGAAGAAGAGGAGGACCTGGCGGAAGTTAACGGCGCTACGCCATCCTACCGTCATCGGCGTACCAACGAGGAGGACAATCTGTTGGTCAAATCGTCGGATGATTCATCGACCAGTCCTCCACCGGCACACACCACCAGCCGTCCCTCACAACTGCCACAGTACCAGCGGCACGGGTCCGCTTACGGAACGGGTAGTCAACAACGACAACGGCCACGCCAGCGGCAACCTCCAGCTCACGGTGACCACTTGAGCGGGATCACAACATCGCCGTCGAACGAAACGGTACCACTGCTGGAATTATCGCCAACGGCCACCAACATAGTGGGCAGGCTGATGCATTCGTCATCGACCTCTGCGGTGCCGGCAAATCCACTCGGTAGAGGCACTTCCAGCTCTCCTACGTCCTCGATTCCGGTTAGCAACGTTAAGCGGAAGTTTTCCACCGAATCATCGCATTCGATCACCCCGAGTGGCACGGGTCGTCGAGGATCGAACGCTTCTGCCAGCATGACCTCACCTACGGGACTCTCGCGGATTCCGGTTGGCATGAAATCGCCCACATCGCCTACTGGCTCGCTGCAGAGCTCCTTCCGGTCCGATGTGCGCTCGCAAAAGACTTCTAAGTTGCCGACCTCGAGACAGCTGGAGGATGCGCGCATTCCCGGCAGCGATCGGTTGCCCCAGTACCAATACGGTGCGGTAGCTTCGGCAGGTCCCGCCTCGTTGACGTTCTCGTCGATGCCATTTGAAACAGCCGGCAACCGGATTGGTTCGTCTCGGTCGGCGCATCAGATTCAATCGGACTCGAACAAAATCCGCATTCAGATAAATCCATCGCAGTCGTATACCAGCAGCAGTAGCACTGGAGGTTGAGCCTGGTTTGGAAGCAACAAGGAATGCAGATCGATAAGTCCTTAAGGTGGAAGTGATGCTTGGTGACGATTTCACGAACCGCTTCTCGATGGCTCGAAAAACGAGCCTCGAGGAATTCTAGGGTTATAAGAGCGCCCGAAATAAGGTCACCAATTGTTGTTCACTTTTGTTCGTGCATTTATCTCTAGTTCTCGAATTACCTCATTTTAAAGTGTTCTTTTTTCATTCCACTTAACGCTTGGTAAATGTAGCTGATACATTCCATTTCTATCCTATGCTGATGCTCTTGTGATTAGTAGCATATGAATAACGAAAAAACTCTTTCTCTATCTTCTGTTACTATTCGATAATCTGCAGCTGATTGTGCTTCTCATTGATTGAATTTCAACTCTACGTTTATAAAACGAACGAATAGCCAGAATCTCTCATTTCAAATCATTTCTTGCACTCGAACTTGAGATTCCGGTAACATTCTTTTTGGATCTAAGTGTATCGCTCTCCTTTGATCATTCCCTTTTGACCCGTCCGATCGTCTAAAATAGGATAATGCTTCCATTCTGTCCTGGAAAGCAATAACAATGTTGACTGATATATTCGTGCATGTTATACTGCCAATGGCAATCGTTAGCACTGGTGGAGCGCACGAACTGCTTTGTATGTTCTGTAAAAAGAAAGTATATCGCACGGTGAAATCATATAAACAAAAATAGAAATCAATATACGAAAAGCACAAACATACGTCGACAATATTGCCTAGATTTACCCTTTATCGGTCTGACCTGCTGAAGAAAAGCTGCGCCATCATGGCGGTTGCATGAAAAGCATTTTTTTTAAATTTTATTCAACATCCAGCCACTGTGCTGTTGCTTCGAAATGTTAACCTGTGTAGGAATCGATCCGTCGATCTGGGATGATTTTAAAATTTATCTCGATTATCCGCGTTCAATACCGCCAATAGTTGTTTATTATCAAGTGTTGGAAGCACTTGAGTTTGTGACAGACACAACAAAATGCCCCAATTTCCACAAAAATGGGTGCGAAACGAGTTAAGAGATGCTATTGACTATATATATATATATATATATACATAAATATATACACATATTTTCACGGCAATTAGCAGAGAGTAAGACTCTATATTGCAACAGATTCGTAGCTGATTGCAGTGTATCGAGTTAAATGAGTATTAATATCATTAAAGGAACAGCACACCAAACCAAAATTCCGCAACATATATGGCTCCAACGTCGGCTCATGCTGGTCAATAGGCTTATACCGCATGGCCTACTTAATAGTATCATACCAAGAATAAACCAAGGGCACCATGGAGGTTTAGCATCTTAAAAGTAGATTTAACTCGGAAATTCGATATGTACATCATTCGTAGAAACTAACTTGCTCTCCGGTGGTAAAGCGAGGCTACCTTGCTTTTCTTTATCCGAGATCAAATGTTTCGCGAATTATGCATTATCCTTACACAAAGAGCTCTCATTTGGCGTGGTGTTAATTGCACTTGATATTACTTACCGTGCCCTAAATTTTACCTGTTGATACATGGACTAGTATCTGTTTCAGCTTTACATAATTAAGATGCGAATCATTTATATATCCGACACAACCGTAACCCATCCTCCCCACTGAATGTGTAATAACGTGCGCGTATTTTTTAATAAAAAAATATAAAAATCACATGTGCGTTTCAAGTGCTAAAGAAAGAAAATTTAATTTCTAATTTTCATTTCTAAATATTTCAATATCCCACAAAATGTGAAAGTGTAATATTGTGCCGGTAGTTTTTAATAAAAATATGTAAACCTAACATCACATGTGCGTTTTATATACTAAAGAAAGAAAAATTAATTTCTAAATTATATTCTAAACATTTTTATTTTTAAAAAAAACATAAAAACCACGTGCATTTTATATACTAAACAAAAAGATCATGTTTGACAAAAATAAAAAAAAATCCAAAGTAGGACAACAACGTCGTGGCACGCCGCTGTACGGAGAAGATTATCAAAATCAAATTTTGCTATCCAAAAACCGACTATAACACCAGGAGAACATGGTTTAAAGAGGCTGCTTTACGCCTGGTACTTCTGCACTATCAGTGATCTCGCTCCCACGCATTTCCCAAATTTGAAGGTCAGCTCTCTCCAGAGCATGATCGATATCTTCGCTCTTTTCGATGCGTGATTATCTGCATGTTATCTATTTCGTCTTTCATATCGTTCTAAGCGTACTAAGGCATCTCAGTGGCCAGAAGTCATGGGATCATAATGGAAATTAAATTATTTGGTTATATATACCAGCTTCGTTTTGAACACAAAACGAAGACAGCCTTTTGTAATAAATGTCTGGGATGAATTTAAAGTAATGAATAAAAACGGGTTTCGTTTGTCACGCATAATCCCATAGTGCAGCAAAGTTCGATAAAATCGAACTATAGTAAAATCACGTCATAAACTTAAAACAAGAGAAAAAACACATGTTTTGGGACAAATGTTGTTCTTCCCACATCCACGTGACTGCTGTGTTCTTTCACGCCAACATTGCTAACCCCACAATATCTTAAATAATAATGTCAATTACTTTTCAATCGATAAACGAAGCAATTCAATGTTATCAACAGCGTCAAACATGTGTCTTTGATTCATTACAACAAAAAAGTATTTGCGAGGATGCAGATCAAACATTGTTGGCTAACATATCTCAAAATTATCACAATTAAAAAAGAATGAAAAAATAATTCTCTAATATAAAAACTTGAGCATATTCCTTAGGAACATCTGTTTATATCGGAAAAGCAGATATCAAATAATTCCTGATCAATCAGGATGGTATTAAAAAAAATTACATTTAACCCTTACACCAGTGGAGCCAACCAGACGACCGTTTTCTCAGGAAAAAATTACACTACATTTCACCCATTAGGTTAAATTTTATTATTAATAAGGTTTATTACGATTTTTTGTTCATTTCATCGTATGTTTGTTACTTTTCATTCAGTGCATCTCAAAGTACTGCCTACGCTCATGCCCTACCACAAATTGGTGCGACATTCGTTTGTCATGCCTTTGTTTTTTTTTGTTTGTTTGTTTGTTCATCATCACACATTAGGCATTAATTCGATCCCAGCGTAAGCCCTATTACGTGGGTTGGCATATTCTGTTAATCTTTTTTGTCTTCTTTTATGCACACACCGACGTGCTTCTATGCTGCTCCTGTGGTTCTAGTATTTTGCAGAATGTTTCATTGATTCATAGTAGAGTTTCGTTTTTTTTAACCTTCTTTTTCTCTATCTCATTTTCTATTGGTTTGTGTGTGGTTCATTAGGTAGGAGTAATGCGGGCCGTTTGCTAGTAAAGTTTTTTTTTGTTTAATTTCCATCCCCAACCAGCATACGCGGTTGATTTGCACACAACTTTACGCTACTCAAACAGTGCTGCAATATCCGATCGTTACTTGCGCTCTAAATTGCGCCAAGGTACTACCTGCGTACTTCTACTTTCTTTGCGATCCTTTCGCTGTAAATAGTCGCGTACCGCGGGAGCGCAACATAACTATTCCTAACATCAACAGTATGATACCTCATTGTTAACGATGTAAGGGAATCATGTCCATCCCCCTTTGGCCGCGAGCGTTACGCCACCCAACAGGAAGGGTATCCTTCCTGCCCGAAGGAACAATTGTATTCAAGCAACTGTGGTGGCGGCAGCAGCATGCAGTCGAGTGCTACATCCCTCCTTCTGCTCGGCTAATGCATTACTTTTTCGCTTTACCCATCGCAAAGAGCAACTCTTCTTTTTTGCAATGAGCAAACTGCTGGTTTTACTCCCTACTCACCCTTGGCTTGACTGCCCCTTTTCTGCGACTCTCCAAATTTGCCATGTTTCCAATCGTCGTTCCGTGTTTTCTCTATCCAGCAGTAACGAAATAATGTATCGTGCGTACGACCAGTGGCTTTCTGTTTCATTTTCGATCTTATGTTTTGTGAGTTTTGTTCAACAGTAGCGTATAATTTGGGGGCGGGGGTGTAGAATTCACGGTTGTTTCCTTTCCCCAGGCAGAATAGAGTTTTTGACGATTTAGCTAGTCCCTAGGAGTTTATCTTTTTTTTATATATATTTATATATATTCTTCTCTACTTTTGCTACAAAACTGCCGCCGCTACACTTGTTCCAACTACAAATCCTGATAAAGAAGAAAAAAGAAGCCAATACAGAGGTGCAGAGATCTATGCACACGCGGGTACACAAGCATGTACACACTACACGTAAATGCCTCTTTCTCACACACAAAACCTACACCTAGTGTTTTACACGAGAATTCTTCGTTCGTGAATCTTTTGCTTCCCGTGAAATTTATTCTTTCGGTTAATCGTCATTGGACAGTGGTTAAAATGTGCGATTTTGAAGGTTACGGTCACACGATAGACAAAAACGTTCATACACACAGAAAGAGGCCACGATCGGGTATGCAATGGCTTTTACTCAATTATTTTGCTTGTTTTCAAGCAACCCTTTCTACAGATTTCGAACGAAAAAAAAATGTTGGAAAATTTTACAGGAACCGTTCGATTGCAGCTTATTGCGTGTGTTGTGTAAGCATGTATCTTTCTTTTATCTTCGTGGCATTTGGGAGGATCTAATATGTGATTTTCGTTTGCCTGCACGCAGTAGTAATCCTGGTGTTTACTTTATTCCGTTCATTACAACTTTCAAACACACTGCTTTCGCCGAAAATTGGGCTTTGATTATGCCGTTTCTGTTTTGTGTATAACAGCTTAATCACACTAGTACAACAACTACTACTACACTCACGCTCAGTTAGTTTTAGGAGTTAAGAACTTTCTTCGCACGTACGTTTTAAAAAATAAGAAGGTTACAAAAATACTTTTCGTGTGCACTTAATGCAGGATCATGTTCTTGTTCGTTTCGGTATCATTTTTAAATTATCTAACTTCATTTTTTTAGGTGAGCTTAACTTCACGACACTACTAGTCGCACGGTGGCCCCATGCGTGCCCCGCTAGCCGTATAATACCACCCTTATTTGCCGGCGACACTATCTTCCAATGTGACACTATCTGAACCAAACATGCCAGTCGAAAGACCTCTCATGATATATTAAAGCACAATCGAAACCATAAATAGTGCCTACCAGTCATCAGTCGTCAATGGGCGCGCTGAAGAGGGTTATTACTTTATATTTTCAGCCTCAATTATTAGTTGGATGATTCGTTTCACTTCCACACTTCGTAATGTGAATTGGGTGTCTGTGTATAATGAGATTTTACTCGTCGAAGGAACACAACATAAAAATAAAAAAAGACGTATTTACGTTGTTGAATTATACACCTCACCTATCAAGAAGTAACGCAGGTATTATTAATGTTGCTATTGTAGCGAACCTGCATCAATAAACTGCCCTAAAACGACACCATCCTATAGCAGCAGAGAACAACGTAGTTAATCGTTTTTCAGTCGATTCGAATCATGTATCCGCCTAGTAATAGCATATTCGTCGCAAGTTCATGTATTTATGTGTGCCACACCAGTCGTATTAATTTCTCATCCTGCGCTGTTAATGTTGCTGGGTTTAGAAGATGCATCGTTTCCTTACAAGCTCCACTTCGTCTACCTTCTTGTATCATTTAATTTTTTCATCGACATTCGACTTAGCTTATATAATTTAAGTTACAACTTAACAATATTTATAGAACATACGATGCGCATCAGGGTTATCCTCTTTTTTTCTTGTTGTTTACACCATGTATGTTATGTATCTCTACGGGATGCTATCAACGTCCTGTTATATATCTCATACGTGGGAAAAAAAGGAGAAAGAATTCCTTATCATCGTCGTGTTTACTGTTTCCTAATGATGCTTTTTTTCTGCTTTGTTACATCATTTCATTACTGCTTCATCATTTTTTTACCGCGTTTTCCCTATTAATTAAAAACATACTTCATTGTTTAAAACATATTTGTTGTTTATGAACTGCATTGATTCTTCGCTCGGTTTGTCTGTACACTCATTTTTTACTTGCAGGGTATGCGATTTCGGACAGTTTGTCGAATAACTATGAATTTTTCGTTACTTTACTGTGGTCTTAATTTTCATTTTTTTTATGTCGGCGAATTTAGATAGCCTTATTGGGAGTTACCAATGAAGCGAACGTAACAGCACTGGACGTAGGTTAGTAGATGCCTGTTAATACATATACCAAACATCTACGCAATTTACTGTTTAATGCGTTTTTGCGTACTATTTTTCGGTGTTATTTTCTTTTGTCTGCATTCCTTTCTTTTTGATGTGTGATAATCTTTTCAATTGACCAACATATTTCAATCGCCAATCAAATTTACACCATAATGCGTTTGTAGCCATTTTTGTTCTAACCACAATTGTGAATGGAGAAAAGAGCGGCCCCGTTGCTGGTGCTCCTTTGAACTGTGTTCGAGACTGGCAGTGAATCGAACACAAAAGTCCCTAAAATATCCCACCTTGCAGTCTCTGCTGTGACAATACACGTTCAGATTAGTTCGGATTTCTGTAGATGTTGGAGCCAGAGCCACTACCGTTGCTGCCAGCTCCTCCTCGACTGTTGTTCGGGCCCATCCGATCATTGCGATCCTAGAAAATGATATAACAAAATAAGTGTCAGCATATAAAATCTAAGCAAGAACCTACACATAGAACCTGTTCAAGCAACTACAAATATTTGCACCAACAAAGAGATTAAATTTTAAGTTTTTGGAGTGGATTTTAATTATTGAGTTTTTATAACTGGCAATATAAAAAAATCTTATATTTTTTGTTTGCATGTTAAACCCTAACTGCGGCTGATCATTGTATTGTTTTTACAACCGAAAATATTTCATTTTACACGTTTGACATAAAAAGGTAGCAACATTTCAGCTGAACCGACGGTTGATTGGTACCTTAATTGAGTAACCTGCTTCGATTTGCAAAGAGTATTAAATTCAACGAATCCGTTGCGCTTACTTACCCGGAAGTGGTCCCGCGAAGATCCGCGATCACGATCGCCGCTTCGGTACACTCCGCCCCCGTCACTATCACGACCATTATCGTAATCACCGCCTCGTGATCGCCCATAGTCGTTCGGTCCCCGACGCTCATCCTTATAGTACTCCCGGGGACGGTTGTTGTAGCCACCGCCGCCGCGTGCGTGATAGCCACCACCACCGCCTCCGCCACCTGGTGCCGAACCGTCGTGATGATCCTCGCTGTTGTTGTTACTGCCACCATTGTTGCCGTTGTTGTTGCGCCGATCAAAGCTCGGATATCCGCGTCCCGCTTCTTGATGACCGTAGCTGTTGCGATTATTGTAGCCGCCTAAAACGTGGAAGAGGGATGTTATTAGGGAACGGTTTGGAAGCCACGATGTGCCACACACGTAAAACGAAAACAAATACACTTACCGTAGCCACCACTGTTGCCACCCTTGTAATTTCCATGATAATTTCCGCTTCGGTTACCATAGCCATCGTAACCGTCGTCTCCACCTCGATCGTTGTACTTGCTGTTGTATCCACCACCACCGCTGCTGCCACCGCCGTGATACTTTCCTGGCCCATCGTAGTACTGACCACCTCCGCCGCCACCCTGGTGCTCCCGACGGTCCCGCTGGTTGTGATACGAGTGGTTCGATGGAGGCGGTGCCTCGTGTTTGCGGGTGTCCTCCTCCATCTGGCGTTTTTCGTAATGCTGGAAATCGTCGAATATCGACGACTGGTGATCGAAGCTGTGGATGATCTGCAGCACCTGGATGCCTTTCGCATTTGGTACTTCCTGCGTGTCACGCGAGTTCGTCATCGATTTGTTCTCGTTGTTCTCCAGCCGGATGTGGCGCAGATGCGAGTTCGGTACGTCCTTCACGTAAATCCAGCGCACCTTGAATGTACCCTTCCACTTGTCCTGCGACCAGACGCTCGAGTTGGAGTTGTAATCTACGGCAGTCATCATTTGAGCCACACCACAGAAGTGTCCGGAACCGTTCACGGAGAAGAACAAATACACCGTGCCGCCCTTTTCTTCACGCTCGCGGAATGCTTGGTCCAACCGCTGGTTACCATGCTCAGTCGAGCACCAGATTTCGTACTTAATACTACGATGAATGTCGTCTTCGGAGTACGACTTGATGACAAAGAATCTAAAATACGAACAACACGAGTGAAGAGACGTTTACCGTGAGAATAGAGCAACACGTGTGGTCAGTAAGCGACTTACCTAGCTAATTCAGCCGTTTTCAACAGATCGAGCGAAGCGGGATTATAATTGTTTTTGGTTTTCAGTTGGTCGAGAATTTTCTGCGACTCAGCCAGCTTCACGGCCATCTCGCTTTCCGAGACGGAAGGCGAAGGCGATCGTGCTGGTCCAGTAGCGGCATTCGCAACAGAAGATCCGGATACACCACTGCCAGCCTGTGGAGCAACGTCGGATGATGCACTGTTGGATGGGTACTGTCCGCGTTCACCCCCGGAACCGCCGGATTGGTAGCCTGCGCCACTGTTATGGTTCGAAGCACGTTGGTGGTGGAACGATGGCCTGTCCGAATGTTGCTGGTGGTGCGACTGATGCGAACCACCGCCGGGTTGTTGGAAGCTTCCACCCGCGGAACCTCCACTGTTGTGCCGATCGCTCATCCCCGACGACAAACCGGGACCCGCCGAAACAGGACCACCCGGACCGGACGAAGGGTAGGCAGCATTATGATTTCGAGATTGACTGTAATTGTTACCATGGTGCGGCGGCGGTCCCTGCTGGTGATGGTGCTGCTGATGAATAGGAGCTCGTTCGTAGTTCGGTGCTTGCCCCTGGTGATGGGAATGCTGCGGCTGTGATGCGTGAGGTGGCTGATACTGTGACGGGTGGTTGCGCGAATGCGGACCCTGCTGATGTTGCTGCTGTTGCATCTGCTGCTGGTGCTGGTTGTGATGGTGCTGAGGTCCAGACGACATCGAGCCACCACCAGCACCACCAGTGGCATTGGCGCTGCCACCGGGTCCGGCATGGGTGGCTCCCGAGGAAGAACCGTTGTTCCTCTCGCCACTCGGTTGCGCAGCGTTTACTTGCTGCTGCTGTATCTGGGCCTGACCCGGCGTTGGCCATCTAGCGCTCTGCATGCCCGCTGGTCCCACGTTCTGCTGGTGGTTGTTATGATGCTGCGATGAGGCGCCCCCCATCTCGCGACCGGGTCCGGACCTGGGCGGTGCGGGCTCAGCTAGAGGTGACGGCTCGATTACCGGAGGAGGAATCATCGGTGGCGGCGTCGGAACGATAACGCTGGGGCCGTTCTTCGACGACGAATCCCAGGTGCCGATGTCCATGTTGTGCTTGCCAGGAATCATTGGTGGAGGCGGCATGCCAGGGCCCTTCTTCTTGACCGTCGTGCTGGTGGTGTTCACTTGGGGTTTCGCCGGCTGCGAAGCGATCGTGGCCCAGGTCATCTTTTTGGGAGCTTCCTTTTGCTGCTGCTGTTGCTGATAGTATTTCGATACGCCGGTATTGCCCCCACCGCTGCCACCACCGACGGTGTTGTGCGCTGAGGAACCAAGTCCAAGTCCTTGCATACCTTTTTCGACATTCTGCCGGAATCGGAGGAAACCAAAAACATACATGAAGCATCGTCTTTAACCGATCCAAACCCGTGCGCATGCTTACCCTGACACTATCGTGACTTTGGTAAGCCCCATGATTTCGGTAGTAGCCGTCGTCCGCTTTTTTCTGATGTCCGACCCCACCAGGACCGTGATTCACTTGCGCACTCCAAGAATTGTAATCGCCATTTCCTGTGGGAGAAATAGAGAGAGAGAGAGAGCGAAAAGCGTGAGAAATTGCTGTCACAGTGCCGCAATGTCTCGGCGTTGTAATATTTCACCAATCCAAGATTTGACATAGCAACCTTCGCTCAGGGACAATGCAGCCGTCAGTTACGTCGCAAACAATTTATTGCTTCTTGCTTCACGCATTCGCATACACACACACACACACCCACACGCACCCACACGCACCCACGTCTAATCAAACAGTAATATTTCACACGGACGACATCAATTTCGCCCGACGCTTGCTTCTCTCCACGGGGATAGACACCAGAGCGTTGCGCATTTTTGGACCACACGGTTGCTTCGATGTGTGTGAAGCAATTTCCGGCATGGAAATGCAAAATAGGAAGGTCTGGAACAGACTGCCTGCCTGTCAGGGGCACTCTTTGCCACTTTACTCAAGCAGCTTAGTTGCATTTGCGTGTATGTTAACGTTGGAATAGCCATTCAACAGTTATACATAAAAATACTAACGAAGTAGGCCACATTTGGGTGGGCCAAACATATTTGTTGATTTTAATCAAACGTGATATGCGCCACCGATTTAGTATACATGTTTTGTCAAATTTTTCACAACCAGCTCGAGCAAAAAAAAACCATTCAAGGAGCATCCGTTTTTGCACGCTCGAACAAACGCGATGGGGTGTGTGTCTATGCCAAGGTCTTAAGAAACTGGTTCACAGCTTCAAGTTCATTGTACTTTTACCAGCTCTCTCCCCCCACTCTCACTGGCGCTTGATCGCCTCCACAAACTGGTAGCACTAGCAACAAAACGCGATCTTCTCCCACCACTAACACGGCTGGTGGTGTAGCGGCGTATCGGTGAACGGGCGCACCCGCACGCACACATTCAAACTCAAACCACAGCGTCTTCCCGCACGATCGAAGCGTTGACCGTCGCCTCGTAGCATTGCACACACTCGCGGTGGGATAATCTTCTCCCGAAGCCTCAGGGCGGCTCAAGCGAACGATGACGCGACGACATACGACCACAAAAGAACAACGCTATAGCGATTCCGCGATGCCAGTCCGGTGTGATGCTGGTTGTGCCCTTCTACTGCCAGAGCCAGTACCCCACACCACCGGTAAACGATGAACCGCAGTTTCCTTTTTCTTTCACTCGCATCAACCGCGAAGACGCTGATGTTGCTGCTGCTGCTGCTGCTCCATCGGCTAGTCTGTCGCGCTATTCCCATGCTGTGTGTTTATTCGCTAACTTCGCCTTCTTGCAGCAGTGTGCGCACTCCGTTCCTCATTCATGACGTGTTGTGAGAGCGCACGGCTTCGCTCGTAAAAAAACAGCATCGACCCCATCGACGAAGGGTGCCTGCTGCTGCGTTTATTTTCTGCGATCTTTGCATTGATGTCCCCTCCCCCCACCAGTGTTTCACGCCGCAGGGAATGTGCACCTCTCGATGCCGGGTTCCTCGATGCCACCGAAACCAGACCGATGACAGACCCTTCGATCCTTCGGAATGGCCTGAGGATAGGCGGAACGTGGAAGGAAGGTGATCTTCGTATCGCGAAGAGCACTGCAGTGCTATTTTCTCTTCCTGTTTGTGCTCTGTCGCCCTAAGTCTTGTCCCTTCTACTCCACCCGTGCAAACAAGCCCGCGCTGCACGCGGTTATATTAAGCCACACAAAGCACGCGCCGATCTCCAAACAACACATTCGTTTACACCGCAAAATGGAGTGTGAATGAGAGAGAGAGAGAGTGCCCAACTGCATGTCCGTCTAACTACATCACCCTATATGACGGTAGACACTTCGCTACACCACCAAGGAACTGGTACTGGTGTGCAGCTCTGTCCTTCCCACCGGAAACGGATCTTCCGTTCGACGTCAGCGCTATGATCCTCGGCTAAAACGTTGCCCCAAACAAAGCTGACTAAAGCACTGCTGCGTTACGATGTTTCCGATATGAAGCCCAACATGTCTACAAGAAGACACATGTGGTTTGGGTTCAATTACGTTTACCATATTTTCATCACGGTTGTAGGCAAATGATCAAAATCCTCCGCACTCATCCAACGCTCCCTCTTTCAACCCTCGATCCTCATTTCAATTACGCCAATTACGACCTGCAGCAAGCCCGCGCATTGTCTGGCCGGCCGTATCTATGGTGCCGGGCTGAGATAACGGCTCAACTACGTGATGCCCTTTGTGAGGGAGGAACGGGGAAATGGGGGTGGGAGGGAGGGACCTCGGCCTAGCAGTGTTATCATATAAGAGCACGGTTCACGGTGCTTGTTTTTTGCTTCCCATTTTTTTGGGTCACCAGCGAATTGCGCTTCTGAGTCGTCGATTGCCAAACTATGTCAACTGGGGCACTGAGGGAACCACACGCAAAAATATCAATGCGTGAAGCTTGGAGGAAAAAAATAACCAAAAAGGAAATAAGTTTGGAATGCGCCATCGCCAGCTTGAAACCCCCAACGGCCAATGCGGAATACCTTGGCACCCCACGCCCCACCCACCGCTTGTATGTATGTTAAATGCTGCGTGTTTGGGTGGGAAGAAGAAGATTTACCATGAGTTCCTTGTCCTTTCATCCGCTGTAAGTAGGGGGAAAAGGGAAGGAAGAGAGAGAGAGAGAAAAAGAAACAAATTAGATTGACCGCCACGATCAGCCACCCCCCCCCCCCTCCCACGCCCACTCCCACACAAGCGAGGGGGCGCTTTGTTTTCGCTTGTTTTCCTTTTTCCGACCCGGCCTACCTGATCTGACACGGTTGACATTGGTAGTTGTTGTTACTCCTGCTGCTGGTGTGTGCTGAAAGTTCTACCAAACACGCTAGTATACCGACGAAGGGCAACAATTGCAAATGCACCAGCGCACACTCCGCTTCGTTTCGTTCCGTCAGGTCCTCCGCCTCCTTCGCACACGCTCTCACTTTGCGAGACGAGACGAGCCTAACCTTGGAGGGTGTGTTTTTCTTTCTTTCGCTGTGCCGTTCTCTCCCACCCGGAACTGGTTATACGGAGGTTAGGGTAGGGCAGAGCGGTTTCACCTTAAACGTTCCTTGCTTTTACCTGGCGCGTTTGCCAGGAGGCAGTCCTTTTGGGTTTGTCCCGAACGCCCAGACGCGACCACAACGCGGTGCACCTTATTCCGGCGGCGTTCGATGTTCGATGGCTTTCCGGTGACAGAACACACACACACACACACACGCGCGCGTGCACTCTTGCACACTTGGAGCCTTGCCGAGCGGTGCGCAACAACGACGGGACGACGCGAAGGAGTGAGCGAGAGCGAGAGAGAAAGAGGGGAATAAAAAAGAACGGAAACAAACGGATGCGATCAAGCATAAACCGCCCTGTGGTGTGCGGTAGCGCTAGTGTTGGCGTGTGGTGCGGTGGCTGTGGTTACAACGCACTTCCGAAGACACGGGTGCGGGTGGACGACTTTTCGGTTACACTTTCGAGCACTTGCTCTACACACTGCTGCGACCGATTGCACCGCTCACGAGGGTGGCACCGAAAGGCACCTAATTGGCAAACCACGAACGGTGAACAAATGGCAGGAGACACGAAAGATTTTCCGCCAGCACTACACTGGCCACACGGCACTGATAGCAAAACGCTTCCTGGCGCTTCTTCGACCCGGGCTGTGGGCACAAGACGGGCGAAATCGGGCGGCTGCAGAAAGATGGTGTTGAAAATGGAAAAAGCAATCGCCCTTCGCGTACGTACGAGTAACACTTTTTGCACGAGTGCCCGACGAGCTTTTAAGCGTCCACGGTAGTAGCTAGCCGAGGCGAGCAGTGTCTTTTTGCAAACGCAATGAATCGCTGAAAATGATCTCTTTCTTCACGGCACTGCCACTGTCGATGCGTTTCTTTTTTTCCGGCGACGACGTTTCACAATATGGCCGACCCAGCCAGACAGCGAACTTAAAGTGGTGGCCAAGATGCGGTAGGTTCATGGATTTTTCATGATCGCCATCTTGCAGATACGTTTGACATTTGTAGGGCCGAATAGCCACAAATTCCTGCTAGATCGGGGAGTTGTGCTCTTCTGCTTTGAAATATTTTTTTTTAATGAGCGCAGATTTTGGGACTTTTTTGCAGCCAAATAACTCCAATTTGTGAAGACTATTTGGGTGAAATAATGGGGAGTGAATTTTCTTGACGAACAGAATCTCTCACACAACAGATGATTTATAAGCTTGCAAAAAATGAAGAGCTAGAGTGTTTCAAAGATTTTTTTTTAAATTAAATCAAGCTATACTAGTTTAGTCAACACTATTTGGATTTTTTCTAAAATTTTATTCAGAGTGAACTACCTTATTTAACAATTTTGAAATCATGTTCCAACGTAGGGTGAAATTCGAGTACTTTATGCTGCATGGATTTCTCCGATGCGATTGAATATCGTCTTAAATTTAATAATACAATAAATAAACATTATTTTACAATATTTTCATAATGAGCTATCTAATAAGTTACAAACCTAATGCCAGTATGATGATCAATTGTATTATATGTGGTGAATTATAAGTTATAATTTACATGTACTGTTGCTGCATGGGCATCATTTGTGGCTTCTATCAAGGTAATTACAGAATCTGTTTGAGGGCGATTTTATCCAAAAATCGTTAATAAATGTGTAATTGAAAATAGTATATTTAAAATTTAATATGCATTCATGCAAATTGTGTTAAAATCTCATGTTTCTGAATTGGATCTTTTTGCCGTGTGTTATCTTTTTGCCGTGTAATGGAGTTGATTGGCGAAAAAAAAATGATTAAACACAGGTCTTTTGAAAAATCAGAACTGCAAAATTTCAAAAAAATTTATTAGATGCTGGATATTTTTCTTTTTTATATTGTGCTGATGACCGTTTGGAGTTGATAGCTAAAATTGTGTAAGCACGTTAATTCATTTAAGTGTTTTTATGCCTTGTTGAAATGAAGTTTTTCCAAGGGTGCGAGTGTTGAAGAACTTTTTAGACGACTTATGACTATGGCAATATCTATTAGTTGTTGTTTTATTGTTGTTTCCATTGGATGTTATTATAACATGTTTGTGGGGTTTAAAATTGAAATAAACAATAACAATCACATCTCTTTCTACTGCACACCTTGCATAATCATGTAGTGTAGAAATCTTGTTGTTCTGTCAAATATGTGTCAATTAACTTAACCTGATTCTTTTCGCTAAAAACGTTTGAGCAGGTAAGACGTGGTGATATGGAATCTCCTGTATTGTGCGCTGAAATAGTGTACTTTAATACATTTGTCTGATTTTCAGGTTTTTACCCGTGTCTACTTCGGTGATTGTTCAAAATGGTGACCGCCAAGAAACAGGTATGTTATTTTATTTCGTGTATAAGATACCTTTCCCTCTGACGGTGTGGCCATAACCTTACTTTTGTTCTTCCATGTGGACAATTACAGAAAAAGGCTTTGGAGAGCATCAACTCTCGCCTGGCGCTGGTGATGAAATCGGGAAAATCCTGCCTCGGTTACAAGCAGACGCTCAGAACGTTGCGCCAAGGAAAGGCTAAGCTGGTTATCATTGCCAATAACACGCCACATCTCCGGTGAGTAAATTTACATTGACTGATGGATTACTGAGAAGTAGAGTTTTCCGAACGTGGATGAAACGTTTTTGGAATCATATGGAGTCGTATGCGACTGAGAAGTATGCTTCCAAGCTGACATAAACACTCAGCTACCGCTAATGTGTCCCATTGGAAAACCTATGGAGTAATCATTTTGTGGAAGCACTTGGAAAGCGCTTATGTCTTGGAGCTACGTGTCGTCATCAAACTTCTAAATGGTTCTAAATGAAAACGTGCCCCCATGTCGACTGGTAACAATTGGATAAACTCTCGTTCTCAGGTAAGAGTAAAATTGCTAATAGTCATCTTTTGATTCTTCACCTAACGCTTGATATATAGCAAGTCGGAAATTGAGTACTACGCCATGCTGGCCAAGACTGGCGTGCATCACTACAACGGCAACAACATTGAGCTGGGAACGGCTTGCGGTAAATATTTCCGCGTGTGCACCCTCTCGATCACCGACGCCGGAGACTCCGATATTATTCGCAGCCTGCCGGAAGCCCAAGCCGGTGGTCAGTAAAGGATGACGGGGGTGTAAATATCCTGCTTGTTGTCTTATTCCATTATATGGGACTGGACAGTGAGTAGTGTAAAAAAATAAAATAAAGAAATGCTGTCCTTGCGGATTTCCACAGATAAAGCAGGATTGTCTAACAAAATGTTGTTACCTTGTTATTTATTTTACATGATGACTATTGTGTATGAATGTATTTATTTATGGTTCTGAGGATTATGATATTTGAATTTTAACATGAGTGATTTTGGAGCTGAACGATGTCGTTTCAACTGCAGGAATACGCCTTGTGTTAGCGAAATTCATTAATTCATCCGTCTTATCGCACGTGCTTATGTTCATTCCTCGATGTTCACTGTCACACAACAGTTAATAAAAACAAGTAGAGGCATTTGGATGTTAGCTTCCATGTGCACAGTGCGCGAGTGATAGTCAGTTTAAAACGCCCTTTGACCTGCACCGGATAGTTACAGTAACATCGATATGGCATCAGAAGCAAAAACTAAATCTACTCCGCTTATAAAAGCATATTTGGTGCTATACAATTTAGCACAGCTTGCAGGGTAAGTGTTCCTAATTCCTGGTCCAATACAGTTGGGTACAGTCACTGAAGGTTCATTCATTACATTTATGATACGTTTTTAGTTGGGCTTACATTTACGTGCAGCTAGTGATGCACTACTTTGTGTACGACCGGTCCCTGCAAACGCTATGGAGTCAGCTGGGCACGACAACCTATTTCTTTCAAATGCTGTCATGCCTGGAAGTTGTGCATGCTATGATCGGAATCGTTCCGAGCAATGTGGCCATAACCTTCTTTCAGGTGTTCGGACGCTGCATGGTAGTAGCGGGAGCGATCGATGCAACACCAACCGGGCAGCAGTCGCCGGGACTACCGTTGGCATTGTTTTGCTGGAGCCTGACCGAAACCATCCGATACAGCTACTATGTGTGCCATCTGCTGCTTTCCAGTGTCCCATCCCTGCTCGTTTGGCTCCGCTACACGATCTTCATCCCGTTGTATCCGTGCGGTTTCTTGGGCGAGCTTCTGTGCGGTTACTGGGCGCAGAGCCACTTTGGCGAAACTGGAAAATGGAGCGTGGTTCTACCGAACCGGTTTAATTTTAGCTTCTCTTTCTACTATTTCGTTTGGATCATGGCTATCTGCTATTTGCCCCTGTTTCCGCAGATGTACCTGCACATGTTCGCCCAGCGGCGTAAGGTGCTCGGTCGTGCGGGCCAACAGAAAGCAGCCAAATCACACTAAACTGGCTAACATTGAGAATTTTTGAAAGAAGTACTGATTGTCTTTTTACAATGAAATAGTAAAACACACAGATTTTAATTTTTTACAATATTTTATTGCTCTTCGAACGACCCACGCCCATAATGCACACAGGATTAAAGTCACACTATCACCATTCGGAATGAAATAGTAAAAATAAACCTATGACAAAAGAAAGCAAAATACTTTAAACTTATCAGTCTATAAATGCCCCTGATACATGAACGGAGATAGAACCCACCCTAAACACTAGAAGCCATGGAAATATTGCAGAAGAAGAATAAATTAATAACACGATCTTAGTCACGATCAAGCCGCCGTATCGGCTTATCATTTAGGCTGGGAAGCCAAAAGCCTCTAGTCAATTACTTTTCTGCTTGCCAGCTACGGTACCCGAGCCTAGAATCTTCTTCCGCTGGGCGAACATGTGCAAATACAGCTGGGGGAATAGCGGAATATAGAGCAGCATCACCAGCCACAAGAAGTAGAAGTACGAGAAGGTGAAGTTGTACGTATTGGGCATTTCGATGCTCCATTGCTTCGTTTCAGACACGTGCGATTGAGCCCAGTAAAAGCAGAGCAGCTCGCCGGTCACACCGGTCGGGTAGAGTATGATAAAGGTGGTATAACGAAGGAAAACTAGCAGCTTCGGGACCGCATCTACCAGATTGAGCGCATAGTAGGCGTATCGGATGATTTCAGTAACCGACCAGGCGAGAATAGCGAGCGGAAGACCGGGCGAAACTTTGCCAGTCGGTGTTGCCATAATGACACCACAAACGACCATCACGCGCGATAGCACCTGGAACGTGGTGATGACGGGATTGCTGGGAACGATGCGAGTGAAAGCATGGACGATCTGAAATTGCATCGACAGAGCAAACAACGAATGAAATTGCTATAATTGATCATAATGGAAAGTCGTCGTTGTCTAGACTATACCTCTAATAGGGCTGCATTTTGGAACAGGATGACGGTGAATCCTAAATATTCCCAGAGAGTTTTTTCCGAACCCTTGTCAATGGTGTAGTAAGCTACCAGTTGGTACAGCATATAGCACCATCTACGTGAAATTCGAAAAGAGAAAGTTACAACACGTTTCAACAGCCCAGATGGACAAGACTACATACCCTAGCACTTGTGCAGCGTTGTAGATAATCAGATAAAGCTTAACGATGGGTGAGGGTTCTTTAGCAGCCATGGTTTTAGATAACTTACGTAAGCAGTGTAACAAAAACCTGCTTCAAATTGTTCTACAAAAAACCGTACATTTACGGAGGATCGACGATCAAAGTGTAAATGTAAATAATGAGCTCCAACAAAACGACGAATCTCAATTCGATTCACCTTTGACAGTATGACCCATCCAAAGTGAATAAGCTTAAGGTGTGCCTAATCATTGCCATGGCTGTTTCAGATTTCTGTTATACGTTGTAATTTTGTACTGCATGTAATACGGAATTCGTGTAGCATATACAATATTTGCGAGTATAATACAATATTTGTATTCTTTACAATATTAAATTTAAATATAGTTACTATTGCAATATAACAGATGTAGAACAATAATTATGCTGACGTTTCTCATGTGCCCGTCGTTACGTCAAAATATTCCCGTGTGTGTGTGTTTGCGATTGTTTTGGTCGGTATTGTTGCTTGTGAAGAATTTTGTAATTGCTTTATTTAAAATTTACTCCAGCTCTTTTCTCATTGGGAGTTGGCCAGACAAAACACCAAAGAAGTGGTATGCCTACACATATGTTCTTGTGCAAACGCCGTATTTGTGCGGCCCAGAAGACAATATCCTGTTTTGCAAATTGAAGAGCAAGAGGAAGAAGATTCTAGCTAGACACTAGTGAGAGGTACAGTAAAGCTAAAAGCGACCTGGAACGGTGAAAAGTGCGTTTTATGCATTGAAAAATACTGCAGGTGAAAAAAGGACGAGTCGGTGATCAGTCGAGTACGGATATCCTGCTCTGCTACCGACGGACAGCGCCTGTTTGAAAGGTGTGACCTGCGTTTTCCTGTTCTCAACCGTCGTGCTGCATCCTCTGCATCGTCGCTGTATCGGGTTGTATTGTGTGTCCGTCCGTCGCCTGCCACCGTTAAACACCATTCGACGTACACATCTAATCCGTCCGTAAATAGGTTCTTCTCCGAGCAATTGTACTCTTATTCAAAAAAGGGTTTATCTCTACTGATTGGAGTTGTCTAATATTAATCAGCCAACGTTGAATCTGTTTGCTCGCATGCGCTCGAATGATCAACTCAACCACCCAACCAGACGATCTCAGATTTGTGTGAAAAGAAACTTTACCGCCCGACAGTTTTACGTTACCATAGCTTGTTGGTGCTAAACGAAATCTGATCCGATTTTTTGTGCTGGAGCTGTAGCGAGGTATACAAAGTTCAGAGGATCACACAGGTCAACTGCCTACCGCTTGTAAATCGAATTGGCCACTCTAGCTCGCAGTCCTCGCTAATGTCCGACGATCAGAATTCACAATCATCGCCAGGTAAGTAACACACATCGTGGGAATCTAATAGTTCCGTGCGGTAACGGTGTACCGCATATAAATGCTATGTCCTTGCTTCACTATGCATAACAGCAACCACACCAACATCAATACGTCCCTCCATGCCACTACCGTTGGACCTGAACAACACGGATCGGAAGAAACCGACAAAGAAACTCAGCTTCCTAGGATGTCAAAGTGGGCAAACAACGGTGATCGCGGATCGTAGGCGCGATCACATCCGGATGCAAGCTGCGGCCGGCAAGCTACAGATCGCTCCTAACCAAACGTACGACTTCACCTCCGACGATCTTATCGACGAGGGTGAAATCGGACGCGGCGCGTTCGGAGCAGTGAACCGGATGAAATTCACACACACCGGTACGGTGATGGCGGTCAAGAGGATCCGATCGACCGTAGACGAAAAGGAGCAAAAGCAGCTCCTGATGGATTTGGAGGTCGTGATGAAATCGAACGACTGTAACACTATCGTCACCTTTTACGGCGCGCTTTTCAAGGAGGGCGATTGTTGGATCTGCATGGAGCTGATGGACACCTCGCTCGACAAGTTCTATAAATTCATTTGCGAGTGTCAATCGAGCCGCATACCGGAACCCATACTGGCGCAGATCACGTTTGCGACAGTGAGAGCGTTAAATTATTTGAAGGAAGAATTGAAAATCATTCACCGAGACGTAAAACCGAGCAATATTCTGCTGAAACGGAATGGCGATATCAAGCTGTGCGATTTTGGCATTTCTGGTCAGCTGGTGGATTCGATCGCACGTACGAAAGATGCTGGCTGTCGGCCGTACATGGCGGTAAGATTTGCCATCCTTTGTTTGTTTTTCTGCATTCATAGATTGTTTGTGTGTGTGTGTTTCTCCTATTCCGATAGCCCGAACGTATCGATCCCCAGCGAGCCAAGGGGTACGACGTGCGTAGTGACGTGTGGTCTCTTGGGATTACGCTGATGGAGGTGGCCACGGGAAAATTCCCCTATCCAAAATGGGGATCTGTGTTCGAGCAGCTTTCGCAGGTGAGATGTTACTCTAGTTACCCTGTAAATGGTAAATGGGCTAATACGATCTCGTTTCACCGCAGGTTGTTGAAGGGGCTCCACCGCGGCTGTCTACTACGTACAACGGGATGGAATTTTCTATAGATTTTGTAAATTTTGTAAATACCTGGTAAGCATTCGATCGAAACCATCAAAGCCACTTGTTTCATTGTATTGATTTAATAAATGGTTTTTTATTTATTCTTCTTTCTTCTAGTTTAATCAAAGACGAACGCGATCGTCCTAAATACGGTAAGCTACTGCAGCATGCGTTTATTCAGCTAGCCGAAAAAAGTGAAACAGACGTAGCGGCGTACGTGAGCGAAGTGTTGGAATCAATGGCTAACAATGGAATAACGCAATTTACCACCAACCTGCCGGCGGAAGGGTGGAACGAATGCTTCAACTAGGGTGCGTTCGTGTTGATGGTTGGACCGTTTGTCGGATTCCCAACTATCCTCATTCCCAACTAGTCTTGACGATTTTGGTAGGATCCTAACGGGGATGAAATGCCGTTCAGGCACTCTTGGTTCATGCTTCACCTGAGAAACTGTTACCAACATTTATCCATTCTCAATCCTTGTTACCGGGTCGTCGTGGCAACTGATGTATTTTAGTACTCTTGGTCGTTCTTAACGCTACTGAACCGAAACTAACTCAATTGTATTCATTGGAAGAGTGGAAGACTTTCAACAAAAACTTGTCGTACCGTAGGTACAGTTAGATGTGTATATTTCCAGTATAGAATTTTCTCACCGTTCCACGTCCAGTATCAAAACACACGATCGAGGTGTGAAAAATATCCTTCTGTTATCTCTTGAACCAATTACGACCGATATTCCTATTCTGACTTGGTACTGTTGTAAAACAGTTGGTCATACTTGCAGCAAGTTGAAAGGCAGACAATAAAGAACTAGGCTTTTGCGCAGCGAATTTGTGAATCTGTGCTGATTTGTTTAATCAGTGTTACATCAGCAGCTTACAAAATTTCTTTCCCCAGCGGAATAATTGAGTTGAGTACTAATGAGGAATCGTTTTTAAAATATACGAAACAATATAAAGGAGAAGAATGCAACATTGATTGAAGTCGTGGAGAAGGATGTTTGCCATAGAAGGGAACACATCGATGCAATATCGGTATTGCGCGGTTTACGTGAAGAGAAAAAAAAACGGAATCACAATTCTAATTGCAAAATCTAGTAGAGACGAAGTGAGTGAATCAAATAGTTCCGATTGCTATTTTGGAACGATTTGAAGTAACGAAAATCATGCAAGCAATGCAGAGAAGCGCCAGAGAGAAGAGATAACTTTCAAGTATAGAACACACATCCTACATAGTTGGTTGTTGTTAGTTGTTAAAATGGAACGTAGGTCAAATGTGATCGTTTTGATTGGTTTTCACTTTTCTATTAAAGCCATTTTGTGATGCATTGGGAGGAGATAGTAGAACATATGGTATAGATATTAGAAAATAGAATAATAATTAGCATTTCAACAAACAAATCCACAAAACCTATGAAAAGCAGCGAGCCACTAGAATGGATAATAACGAGAGAGGAAAATTAATTAGTATTAACCTTAACAAGAACATTATATAAAGTATAAAACTTCACACTTAAACAAGCAAACACACATTCACAACACACGTTCCCCGTTGGTAGTGGCGCTCTAGTAGCACTAGGATGAAAGTAATTACCACGCAAGGATGATATTTAGCAGCAATCCAATCGAAGTATACCCAGTCAGCGACAGTCATGGTCCTTGTCAACCCTCTTTCTTCCGAGATTACTAGAACAATCTAGACAAAATTGTACTGTAACTTTTAAATGTTAAATGTGCTTGGGAGATTACTTTGTCGTCGTTACGTTTGCACCGAATTCTGTTCGTAGCCTAAGACCGATTAGGTTTTTTGCACCTTAGCCCCGGTACGACTATTCGACTGGTTTTACTTGCGACGTGTTATTCATTAGTTCTTCAATGTCCTTAGATAAGCACGCTGCTCCGCACATGCTGGGTGGGCGCATTTTCTACGCTTCTACTTATCCACGCTTTTCTACTGTGGTTGCCTTAATAATAGAAAGAGAAAGGAGAGAAAGAGGACGATCGGAATGTAAACGAGATTAAACCGTATCAACGTAAGCTTGGGCGGGGAAAAGAAAGGTGGCGGAGGGTAGTTATTCGACGTAAACTATTCTCCTGGAATCGTCCCAGTCTTCCATTCTTTCGAATGGTCGAACAAGTAACAGCCAAGTAAATCGAACGCCATCCTACATTGTTACCGTTACTGTACTGCGTTTGAGTTCTCTATTTCCTATAGCGTTCCCAGTTTCCTTAGTCGTTCAAGCGCGGACGGACGATTCTACTACAATATTTACATGGAACTACTTAGGAAACACACACACACAAAGAAAACACGAATTAAAAGTACACACACACAATGCAAGAGCTTTATCGTAGTTGTTTTGTGGCGAGAAATAGTGTACGAAGGTGCGAAAATTACAATGAAACACACGTGAAAGGAAGGAAATGCCGCTGGAGGAAACAGGGACGAGAAGGCAAGTCAAAAAGCGAAAAACGTTTGGTAAAAAAGCTAACTAGCCTAGAGGCGGATGGTTTAACGAATATCCTAAAACAGAACAACACACGCAATGGCACACAATTAAGAGATACAGCAAACTAGGCACCATGCAGGGCGAAGCAGGAAGCAAAACAAACGTAAACTGGAAAAAAACGCATTCGTGGTAACATAAAAAACGGCGAAGCAAAGGCAGTTACTGGAAAGTAAACAAAAACAAAGCACACTTAAACCATCCTTGAAGCAGGAATTGTCGTAGCAAAATGGGCAGGCCGGCGTTACCTGGCTAGTAAACGGGCCACGCAGCAGCAGCATGGTAAATATTTAAGTACACACAGCAATTTATGCATAGTACATAGTAGAGTTTGCAATACGACGCGAATGGTGGTCTTAAATCGAACGTAAAACATACAGCATTCAAATAAACACACTTACAGACACTCGAATTATTTGCTGGTACGACTGTTGCGTTCGGACAAAAAAAAACGGTTAAGAAAATCCGAAAGTGTGTAGTGCTGCATTTGTCTGTTTTCTCAGTGCATCGGGAAGATTTTTCCTGGTAGTATTTTAACTCATTTTTTTTTGTAAGCATGTTTTATCCAATGTGCGCCTCCTTATCGTCGTTCGTTCGCGTGCACGAAGAAAGCACGAGGTGTGACGTTCGCGCCGCCGTGGTCGTGTCCTGCGAAACGACCCGCAACTGCCACGTGCTCGCTCGCTCGTCGTCGTCGTCGACTTGCACTTTTGCTCGCAGTCGTTTCCCGCCATCCCATCGGTAGTGTGTGCCATTTTCGTACCAGCAGCAGTGTTTGCGCCAAACCGTCTGTGGGAGGCACCGATGCGTGGGAGTGTTAGTGACACGTCTGTGATCGCAGAGCTTGTTGGTGAAGGTTGATCGAGGATCGGGGCAATTGAAGAGTGATGCGTGTCCACTCGGCACCACAGCGTGGCGTTCAGTCGTCTCATCCGTTGGACAGTCCGCTTGATCCGGCCCTGCTGGATACGAGCGTGCCGGCCGTATTTCCACCCGCTCTACGACGATATCCTTTTAACGGGCTAGCTCCGGGGTCGGACGAGTACGAGCAGGAGCAACCGCACAGACCTTTACAGGATGGGTTGGGTGGTTCGCGGTCAGTTCCCACGGTTTCGGAACGGATAGTTTCAGGAGCGTACGGTCGGCGATCCAATCCGTACGACGAGAATGGCATCGAAGTGCAGTTGGCGAATGGCGAACTGGCGATGATCGGTAATCGGTTGTGCAGGGAAGATTCCGGTATCAGCATCCATGACCCGCATGGAACCGCCGAAGGAAGTCGTGGAAGTCGTTTAGAGCGGTTGAAAAAAATGTGCTCCTTCCAGGGAACCCTTTCTGGGGTAGGTTCCGACACGGATCAGCCAACCGGGGTCAGTCGCAGCCAACACTGGATGCTGATTGTTACCCCCGTTGTTTCAAGGTGCGTGTGTGTGTGTGTGAAATATGTCCTTCCGGTTCTCGAGCTTCGAGCTTCATCTTGTCGCATGCATCCTGCTTGCAGCTTTTCCTTGGCCCTGGTCATTGCTGCCGTAGTTGGCCCCCAGTGGTTGCTGACGGAGGAGAAAATCCCGATCGCCCCATACCAGAACAGCTCACACGGAACGGCCGGTACAGTCGCACCCGCTCAAACCGGAAGTCACCTACACAACCAGCAGCTGAACATCCAGCATCCGCATCTCATACCGGCCACCAAGGACGACGCAAGCGGAGGTTACTTCACGAAGTACACCAAATCGTCCCTTTGGATGCTGTGCAGCAAGTACGCCGGTAAGTAAGCCCGATCGTCGAACGCCAAGTCGTCGTTATTAACGGAAATCGTAAGGATGTGCATTCGAAGCAAAAAAAAAACAAAAATTGCTCCCACCAAACCGAAGCTTATCGTCGAGCGCTAAACTATCGAGTTATCCATTCTGCGCCTCCACCAGCCGGAATGCAATAAAACTTACCACCACCGGAAGCTGTTTTCCCGACCAGCGAAAGAGGGCGTGGAAGGACAGAGAAAAGCAACATCAGGAAAAGAACAACAACAGCACACGCTCAAAAAAAATCGCGTCGCGATGGAAACGGCCAAGTTGATCATTAATGGAAAATTGATTTCTGATTTCATTTGCTTCTTCGGTCGCACACGTACAAAAGACGAGGGATGAACAGAGGAAGAATAAGAAAAAAAACTCACCCGCACCGATTATAAGGCGTTCAGTTCCCTGGGTGAAAAGATCCGGAACAAATCAGATGCCCTAGTACGCCCGAAGGGTACGTCCGGTGCTGATTTCATAAATTTCTGCATTACGTTAGCCACCGAGAATGGGTGTTAGAATTTACCAAGCTGCAGCCGCTCGAGGCAACGAACATTGGTTCACCCAGTGACGCCTATCGATTTCGGAAACACAACCCCGGGGTGGTCTTGGGTTTTCGCTCGTAGTGCGTTCGAAAAATAGCGCCAAATCATTTCCATAAATCCTGCCTCCTCGTTCCGCGTGCTCTCAGCGGCGGTGGCTTTAAATTGTTAAAAACCGAACCGTTAAGCGATGCGGTAAAATAAAAGCTCCCGGATGGATGGAGTTCCATCGCCATGGTACTGCCTTGCGCGCATCGGCCCAACAGCGACCTCGGTTCACCGTTAACACCGGAAATCGGAAATCGGAGCAGAAACCAGGCGTTGTGTTGGGCGGGATGGGGGCTTTAACACCTGCCAGAATTCATCACGGCAGGTGGAAAGGGCTCGTAACGACTTACGGTAAAGGATTCTTACCCGTCGAAGGAAGCGAAAACGCGCGGGTT
This sequence comes from Anopheles nili, assembly GCF_943737925.1. Taxonomy (NCBI): domain Eukaryota; kingdom Metazoa; phylum Arthropoda; class Insecta; order Diptera; family Culicidae; genus Anopheles; species Anopheles nili. The sequence goes on along the minus strand of NC_071291.1, from coordinate 44,283,243 downwards.
TTGGGGCATGTTTTACAGCTCCCTGCGCCGGATGCGTTCGACACATCGGAAATGACACTTGAAGAAGGAACATTGAATGAATCCGCGCGAGCGTGTGTGTGTGTATGTGTGCATTTTTTCTTCCTCCCCATCCTTTAATCCAATTCACCAACGCTCATTATGGGTGGATTTTTTTTGTGTGGGTGTTTTATTTAAACCCCATCACCATTCGTCCTTTCGTCAGGAGCCTTGCATTGGAGGCGAGCTTAGTGTTCATATTTTAAACACCGATTACGGTCGTTAGCATGCAGAGTGAGAACTTCAGAGGGGCTCATGATTTTATTTTCCCTTTTTTTTGTGTTTTTGCCCAATTTCCACAGGTGGCACCGTTCCGATACAACCGCAGCAACACACCGTCGGTACGGATTTCCAGTGCGCCAGCATCGACTACTTTCCCACCGAGGGCTACAGTCCCGATCCGAACGATTCGTCGAATGCAATCCCATGTAAGTAACACTCGGGATTTTTTTCTTAATATTCTTCAACAGTATCGTCCTCTAAGCAACTGTTGAAATAAACAAAAAAAAACCCATCTCTAGAGGCCCTTCGTTACGGGCTTGATTCCGTGTGCAATTCATCCACAGAAAGGTGGTTATCGATTGTTGAGCGAATTGTTCTATTCCGCCGCTAAGATCGGGGTCACTATTTTGCACCCTTGTCCTCCTTTCCTCTGTATTCTTCGCAATTCCCTACCCCATGCTACGGGATCACCCGGTTCCATGCTAATGTGAACCACAGACCGTTGCCCCCATTATGGTGTAATATAATTATCGATGTCCACAATCCTTTTGATGTTCGCCCAGCAGCCAGGCGACGCTGGCAAATTAGGTGTGATGCTGCGCTTTCGTCCTGCTGGTGTCCTTGTGTCCGGTATGGGGTATGGGGTGCTACTAACCCGATCTCCCTCTTGGGTCAATTTCGACTTCAGCTGCCGGGTGCCAGGTGACCGAGATTTTCCTTTCCGTGTGTTACCGACCGTAGCATTTTCCTTGCTTGCTGCTGCTTAACACGACCGCTGCAATTCTTTTCCCCGTGGTTGCTCGCCAGATTGTTTGAAAACCCCTGACGAGTGACGAGACACCCTGTATAATGCTTCATCCAAGCAAGCCACACAACTACTTCACTGTAGACTGTCGGCACGAGGAAATTCACCATTAATTCATTGCCGCAATTGTTTCTGATTCCGATCACAATCCAAACGCGCCGTTTGCCGATCAAAGAGAAGCCAAATTCCCGTGCCGAGAAGGTCGCACACATTACCTAACGCCTTGCGAGGCGCCACAATCCGGCACCGATAATCCAATTATGCACGGAAGGTTGAACGCATCCGGTGTGTCCCCAAAATCACTTCCCCAATCTAAGCAAGCCCCCAAAAACCCAGTGCCACTCTACCTGGAGTGTGCATTGAGCGGGCTTTCAAAAAATAAATTCCACCCCGCCTTGACCGTACGGCAAAGTCCGTTGTTATTTTTGAACCACACGTGGCGTGTTTGAGGTGTACCTGCACACGTCAGGACCTCTCCGGTCTCCCAAAACGAGAAAAAGAAGGGCACGAAAGCACCAATGGCGGGTGGTGGGAAATAATTATCGGCCTCCTTATTTGCAGATACCGTAACGCACTCGTCACCATTCTTTCTCGCCTCGAACGGGGTGCTCATCGTCAGCTACGGCCTGTTCCTGGTGGCCATGTGCTCGACGAAGCACAAAATCTGCTACTTCGTGTCCGGGGTGCTATTTATAATATCGGGTAAGTTGCCGGGGGTGGGGGTGGCCGTTGCAGCCCCAAGGGATGACTTTCAACGGTTGGATCCATTTCGCATCGCACAGGATTACTGATGCTGATTGGCCTGATTATGTACATCTCGATACTGAAGGCGGAGATCGGTTCCAAGCTCCGGCCAAGGTCGTCCCTGCAAGCGCCCCAGTTTACGTTCCGGTACGGTCAGAGCTTTTTGCTGTACGTGTTCGGGTTCATCATCACCGAGCTGTCGGGCATCCTGAATGTGCTGATCTACTCGAACGTGCAGCAGGACGAGTACGACGGTCAATCCGTTTATCCGACGTACCAGAACCTGTCCGGTGGCATCCATTACAATCTGCATTATCGGCGCGAGTGGCCACATCCGGCCGGTGACGAACCACCCAAGGTCCTGGATGGTCCACCGATCGTCGATTATCGTTATCCGTACGATGGACTCGGTTGTGAAGCTTCACCACGGTATTATTTCGAGCAGCAACAGCAGCAGCACCAGCAGCAGCAGCAGCACCAGCAACAGCAGCAGGATCAACAGCACCAGCATGAAACCGATCTCGACTGTCGCGTTCATCGGGGACGTTCTTTGGGACGTGCGTCAGATGGCATGTCGAAGAGTCTTAGCGATCTGATGTACATGGAACCGACGCAGCTCAGTCCGAACGGAGAGTTCACCAGCATTCGGGCTTACGAACGCACCAACGGACACCAACAAGGACACCGGGTTGAGTCGGGTGTGGACACTAGATCACCAAACGCAATGTTCGCTCCATCACGGTGGTCACCTCGAACCGGAAGACTCACGCGCAGTGTTTCAACCTACACGGATCTGCTCCCGATGGGAGTGGAATGCGCTGGTGAGGTTAACGGAGGACGAACTCGATCTGGTCGCGGTATCACCCACTCACCCACGCGCAGTGACGACGAAGGAACAGCCGGTGGGAAGGTGAGCAACATCTGTGGCCTATCCCGGCAGTATCTATCACGCGAGCTTTCGAAGGAGAAGCTGTTCAACGAGTTCTGCAAGAAGGTCGGTCCACGGCCTAAACCCAAGAACATCTACTACATCGAGAGCGATGGGCGTAACGGGGACGACAGCTACCGGAGCGTGTTTGTGGTGGATCCTGGCACGGTGACCGGGCGTACCAGGGTTCCGGTTCACCGGAGACGTAACTCCGTCGCGGACACGAGACGTCGGTTTACCGCACAGGATCAGTCACCGTCGTGTGGGATCGGGTTTAGGCAGCGTGTACGGTCGGACAACTCGCTGGACGATTTGGTGGATGACGTACAGGATCATTATGGCCGTCGTCGGGATGCGATGGGACGTGCCCGTTCCGTAGACTATCGGCAGACATTGCCGCGGAATTTCGCCCAACGCCACGGGGAGATTTGTGGCGAGCCAGAGGACGAAACCGGTGGATTTGGTGAGCGAATAGCGCTCGAGAGGAAGCGAGTATCTGCGAGTGGTCTGTTGTTGCCGGAACCGGAACGGTAAGTTCACCAGTCGGATAATCAACGAATCAATGTCACCTGCGAACTAACCTTTCTTTTGCTTAGACTTAACGCGTCACACGGTGATCTCACCTCTGAGGAGACGTTTTCCGGTGGTACAAGATGGCAGAAGAGTGGTTCGGGTGGTAAATCATCGCATCATCATCAATCCTCCAGCGTCAGGGCGAGTCCACTTTGCCCGCGATATCTCGATCCTCCCGGTTATGCATCTGCAGCGATGCATCAGCAATCACATCCGGTGGGAAAGGGCCCGTCTTCTTCTGATTCTCATACGTTTCGCAGCTACGGTGATTTAACCTCACACCATCATTCTCGACGGCCGACGATCCTTTCGCCGCAGGTTTTCTCACCCATCAGTCAACCGGCCACGCCACCGGTGGTGCGATCCATCCTGACAGTAGTACAGCAACCGCCACAGCATCATCGGCACGTTCATCACCAACATCAGCATCATCGGCGTCATGAAGTTCATCACCACGTAGAACCGATACCGTCACCAGTGTTCGATCTGGATCGCATCGAGCAGGAGCGCCGTAAATCGCATTCGCAGCTATTTCTCAGCACTCCTGCGTCCAGTGGTACCACTATGGAGCAGTACGATTTTGTCAATGGTACAGCCGTTTAGAACACCACGGTTATTTAAGAGGCGAATCCTCGCAAAGAATCGTGTTGAAATATCGTCGCCATTTAAATGTAAGGTTATTTATCGGGAATATTTCTAACGAAACCAAAAAACTCGGAGACGTTTTTCGGGGCAGTGTTTGTGCTAGATGTTAATAAATGAATGTTAGCAATGTAGAACGCATATACAAATGTCCTTCATGAGCATAAGAATACATCATTTCCACTGATTCCTTCTTGATTTATACAACATACATTTATTTACTTGTTTGTGGTGCGGCCATCCAGCCTTCGGCCAGGGCTTCCATGTAGACTTTTGTTTTCGGCAGCACATAATATACTGCGTGGGCTAGTATGCTACGCAATTGGTAGAGCATTTGTACAGATGATACGCTCGTCTAAACATGGCGTCATTCTAACGATGGCGTTAGCTCAGCTGCTTAGTTCGCTATAAATATCATTTCGAAGTTTGGTCAAAAATAGGGCCACAATGATGGTGTCTGTAACTACTCTGTTTCCCGTACCGCTATACTATTTAATGAAACTAGCTTAAAACATGCTCAAAGATATGGCCCGGATATGAGGGAGCTTTTTCGCGGAGTCTTTATCCTGCCGTTTGCAAATAACGCTCTATTGAACTATTTGGTGGGAAGGTTAGCCAAAAAGCCGATCAACGAGCATAGGGCGCACGGGAGTGCATTAGTTTTCGATCAAAATTTGACCTTAACATTTTGTATCAACTTGAGGAAAGTTCTTGAATTAGTGTTGAAAATCTAACACAAACATCTGATGGAATTTACAAACAATACTACCAACAAAATATATGCGCATCTCTTCTTTCCTAATGTAGATCTTTTATTGTACGACTATTGCGCCCTGCAATCATACGGACATGTTTTACTGATACCACGGAAATTTGATATTTTTAACAAAGATAACCAAATAAACATTTCTTATCCATCATTGCTTTCCAGTCGCTAGCCTATTCCAATATTGTTGTTTCTTTGGAAGCACAACTTAGATTCACCGCCGCGGCAACAAACAACAAAGAAAGAAGATAATGAACGAATAACAATACACCCATCACTGGCAGTTCTTGAATGCTTAAGCTTTGGAACAGTCAATCAAATAATTAGTGCTCCGATCGTAACCTAACGTTGGGGCATGGCACTGCATGGAGCGTCACCATGTTGCGTGTGTAAGGAGAGAATAAAACGGACAAGCACGGAAACACATCACCTAACCCTCCGTGGGATACATAGTCGCGACTAATGGTGTTCCATGGTTTTAATTCAGATCATAGAGTGGTCTATGTCGCCCTATTACCGTCAGATGCAACCGCAACAGTGGGTCCTGTTTCACATTTTCATTTGCTACTAAATATCCCCTTGGCGAACTGCTCATGTAGAACAATTTTACATCTATAAACTGACTACGAGGTCTAATATTATTTTACGATTACTGATATCGAAGATATTCCTCTTTCGAGGGAGGCGTTATTGCTAGCACTTATCATACAATGAAAACTACCATTACATCACATATCACATTGAAATAATAGAAAACATTGTTCGTGAACGTAGCTTTGCTCCTGTCGAGCGGAATCAAAAATGCAACAGCACTGAGGTTGCAATTCGCAGAACGTAATGTTGTGATAAGAATCGACGAGATGGAGCGACTCCCGCTTTGGTGCAGCATGAGAACAGCGCAACAATGTCGTATTGTTGGCATATAACGCAAATGTCAAACGAAATGTAACTGTAACTTTTGAAGTCGCAAAGTTCTAGCATAACGCAACTGATACCACCTTATTTGCTAAAATAGAATGATTGAGATTACCCGCATCGTCTCGAAACTACACTCGTCCCGTTGGCTACACATTAGCGAGCTGGTTTCATATAAACTTCAGTAACCCTCCGTTAATAGCAAGCGGCAGTACAAATGTGGATACAAATATAACTACAACCCACAGTCCATACCGCTGCTGAGAAAAGGATACGCTTCGCTCATCTGCCGACATTTCACTAGCTGCAAGGACACGATTTGTTGAGCATTATCATGTTCTTGCGCCCTGTAGCACGGTATTCTATCGCAAACTTTACAGCCCTCTTTTGCAGCAGAGGTTTAGCATCCTGCAACAAGGGGTTTGAAGGAGTTCTCCAATGCAGGAATTGCAGAGAAAAAGTAACGTAACATCAACGAGAGGACATCTTAGATAGTCAAAAATAAATACAACAGCTAAAAGTACAAAACAACTGCTGAATGCTTACGGCCTACGCCCTCCATCGGGAGAACATTTTCATTTATCTAGATTTCGAGGTCGTATGTATCCATATGACGAACAATATCATAGTTTGACCACAACGAGGTAGTAGTTTCTACTGAAGACAGGCTTGAATTTTCTCGATCCATTCCTGTGCACTGGATGCTTCCTGGGCGTAAAAGTTGTACGTGCGTCGACTGGTTTTGAGCTGTAAGCAACAATAGTCCACAATTAAGAGCTCTAGCAACAACACAAAATGGACCTGAGGCCTATTTCAGCCAATAGGCCAGCGGATACTTACATCGAAAAATGCTCGATCATCCACCTTCTTCGAGGGAGCCGGAGCCGTTTGTGGAGGTGCTTGAGCGACAGATTGAACCTCGGCAAGTTCTGAAAAACGAAACAAAACCACATTAAGTACAATCATGTTCTAGCGAAATCTGTTTCATCACATGCGCACACTAACCTATGTATCCTTTGCAACTGCAGTCATCCATCGTATCATAATACCGCAGCTGATGTTTGTGCGAGTCTAGCACGAACCAACGTTGCTTCCAGTTTTTCAAAATTGCACCTCGTTTGTAAAGGTATCTGTGAGGAAGAATGGAATGTTAATATCCTGTTTTTTTGTTTTACACGACCCTCCTAAACAGCTTACCCTTCGTGGGTACGATCATCGGCCACTTTACTGTCGTACTGCTCGTAATAATGCTGACTGTTCGTGTTGGTCGTATTAACGCTCGATGTAACGCTGTTATTATCACCCTGTGTGCGACCGAGTGTCGGTTGAGTGCCACCTTCCACCGCCTTGTATTTGGTACAGTTTTTCGGGGCCGATTCCGCACATTTCTCATGATACGTGTTACCGCAATCAACGCACCTGTTTTGAACACATCATCATTATTTGAATATAAAATTTTCAAAATTTTAAACCACCTAACCCCTCTCATACCTCAAGCCGTTTAGTAGGGGTCCCCAAAGGACGTTACCGCAGTGGTTGCAGTTGACCGGTGCCGAATAGACGTGCTTGTCGAACCGATGTGGATGCAGGAAATTTTCCTGATGAAAACCAGCCTGCCGGCCACGCATCAGGATTTCCAATGTTGATCTTCGAAAGAAAGATAGCAAAGAGGTGTATAGAACCCACCATCCCCATTCGAATTCACGTGACAAATGCTCACCTCTTGTGCAGCAACCGTCCGTGCGATCGTACGAGCGCACTGCTGAATGATGCGTGCCGTGTCAGCGAGTCGGAATGTGGCGGTTCGAGCTTATCCCATACCTGGCGCCATTTTTGGGGTAGCAGGCCTCGCTCGGCTTCGGCCGTTTTTAGCTCATCCAGCAACTTGGTGAACGCATCTGCCTCGTACCGGCTCAAGCTGTCATAATTTACTGTCACTACACGGCGTCTTGGCTGCCGCAGCATCATCCCACCCGATGGTCCACCACCACCGGTGGTGCTTCCAAGGCTTCCCGCATTTCCAGCCCCGAAACCACCGCTTCCAGACGCCGTTGAGAACATGTAATCGCAATCGTCCTCCATAGTATCACTACCAACCAGCTCCGGATCGTACGGAGGTCCCTGTGCGAGTTCCTCACCCAAGTAGTACGACCAAATTTCCAGCACCGAGATCGCACTCTGTGGCCGTAACACCGTCCGTTCTGGATCCGGCGTGTACATGAAGTTGTAGAACATGGGCGATTTCGCGTGCTGCCGCTCGATGAAGTCGAAGAGAGACGGACCAAACTTCTGCGTGTTCGAATTTCCCCGTCCGACACCAAGCACCACCCCTGAAGTCGAACCCCCGGGTCCACCGGCACCGCCAACGCCGGCACCTCCCGATGGGCCACTTCCACTAACAACTCCCATACCGGGATAGATGAGATTGTCGTCATCCGAGATCGTAAGCGCCTCGACCACGTGCTTGTGATGCGAATTGAGTGATCCGCGCTTGTCGTCGATCGCCGTTATGCCAAAGTCTACACGCTCCAGTTCACAATCAAACAGAAACGTCCGAAAACGGCAGGACACGTGGTGATAAGCCAGGAACCGAAGATAGAACTCGTTGAACTCAAATGCCAGCGGGAACTGCAGCTGGATCTGGTGCACCGCATCCAGAAACTGCAGAAACGTCGGTGCAAACGGTGAACCGGAGCTTGAGTTTGGTTTCAAGTTGCTCCGGTGTCCGAAGCGATGCCCAAAAGCGAGCCACTCCTTTTCGATTAGCACCCGGAAGCCCTCGATCGTGCGATAGTACGGATCGAGACACAGCTGTGCCAGGGAGGAAATCTGCGCCGTCACATCCCACCCATCCTCGAGGGCCAGCGTCACGCTCGATTCCTGCAAATCCATCAGATCTACTACAGCTCCGGAAAGCTGCAGCAGCCCGCGAATTTGTTGCAGCCAGTCTGATTGCTCAACCAGCTTCGCAAACGTCTGTTCCGGTTCATTCGTATCGCACGACGGCAGACAGGCTCGCATCAGCTTTTTGAAGGCGGTCCGCGAATGCCGCACGTCGGTGTAATCGACGGGGATGAACTCCGCGTACATCTCGGACAGTTTGGCCGATTTCGACTGAGACTTTTCGCCCAGGAAGTAGAGTGGCATGCGCTGGAAAGCATAATGCGCCTGTTGGCCTCCTTGGCCCCCAGCCGCTACGGCGCCATGGTGATGGTGATGGCCACCAGGACCCTCCCAGTGGTTCACATCCCGCAAGCTGGTGGAATCTGCACCCGCTCCAACCGCGGCCGAGGAATTGCGGTTAGGTTTGAGTGATGCCCATTTGTTCGGCTTTGCAGCGTTCGATCGCATCGCGCCAAAGCTCGAGAAGGAGGAGTTGTTGATCGAGTACAGGCCTCCGGCACCGTTACCACCTTCGTGCTGTTGCTGATGATGATGGTGATGATGCTGCTTCCGTCCCACATCCGGTGTCAGAGTGGACATGTCCGAGCGTGTCATTAGATTGCTTGCGGTCAGGGCCAGCGAATCCAGCGAGATGTTGGAATCGGACAAACCACCCCACGCCTGGTGTCGAATCGTGCGCGTATGTGGTGTCATTTTGATCACCTGCACAAAGTAACGATCCTGCTCCTGGAAGCTGGTACTGTCGGTAGACGTGTTCGCTGATCCCGGGTGTCCCTTCAGCATTCCCATCACTCCTTTCGCTTGCGGTACGGCACCACGCAACAGTGTGGCCCCATTACGATGACGCCAAGTGGCCACCGGTATCCGATGTTGTTTGTAGCACCGCACCATACACCTCAGCGAATCGTCCGTCACCTCTTTCGGGCAAACCATCATCGCCGGGTACGTGCGGCAAATGCTGTAATTGCTGTTCACCGAAGAGATCCGGTATCCGGTCGTCTGAACATCACCCAGTCCTAGTCGCAACCAATCCCGCACGTAGCTTCGTTCCTTCAATCGTTCCACGTCCTTCACGTGCACTCGGGGCAGCGTGTCGGTGCCGTCGTCCGATGCATCATCATCATCGTTGTTGTTATTCTCTCCCAGGCCACCACCGGGTCCACTACTCCCGCCTCCGCTAGGTCCACTGCCACCCAGCAGCCCACCACTACCGTACGTGTCCTCATACTCGATAGCACCGGGCAGAATGTACTTGCGCTTCGTTGCCCCAGCCTTCTGCTTGAAGCCTGCCTTTTTCGCCGTCCGTAGCAGCGTTTTCTTCGCGAAATCCTTCAACGTAGCGTTTTTCTCCTTCACCTTGTGACCCGGCCCAAGCAGCCCGGGATGGGCGAATGCGTGCGTGGCAAAGGCAAAGTGTCCAAACTCATCCTCCGGGTGGCGTATCTTGTGTACCGCTTTCCGGAACGCTTCGACCTGCTCCTGCGGTACTTCCTCGTCGAACGCGACCTTGATCAGCTGGAAGGTGCACGAGCGCAGCTGCATGCCCTCCGGCAACACCTGTTCCAGGTGCTGCAGATAGATCACCGTTAGCCGCTTTTCCTTCGTCAGCGAAGAAATAGGAAACGCCCGCACTACGCTCTGCTCGCACGAGTACGAATCACAGGGAGATCCGCGGAAAACCACCCGATAATTGGTTAGGAAAAGGGCGCCTTCGGCCGGCAACATTGTGCCACTGCTGCCACCCTCCTTGTCCTCACGCCCATCTGCCAGAAGGTACGCTCGCAGTTCGCCAATGATCTTTTCGTCTTGCAGCAGCACCGGATACTGTAGCTTGGGTTTCTGTATCGGAGGAATCCGCTTGGTTTCGCGCGCCACCGCCTCTAGCGTCTCGATGTGCATCTGTATCGTGCCCGGTACCATTTGGTGCAAGTTCCGGACGTGCTCCGCCGTTACGTTCCCTTCCGTGCAGACACGATCAATAAACTTGCAGACCATCTTCGTGACAGCGCTGCCCGTTTCGCCCGGATCGTGCTCATCAAAACCCTCGTCACTGTTGCGGTCGCTGTTATGACTACGCGATTCGATCACACTATTCGACACGCTGGTGTCGTCCTCGAGATGTCGACCGTCCTTATCCCGCTGGACACGACCTGTGGCTCCGCCAACGTCTTGCGGAATCAACAGGTACACCATCCGGTACGCGTAGTGAATCGCGTGGCTGTACAGTGTGCTTTCTTCCTTATTGGTCAGCTCCTGCTGCGTGTTCACGTCCATCGTAGCCCACTTGCCCATCTGATCGGCCGCAATCTCTAGCGCCGATGGTTCCTGCGCACGGGAAAGCATCGAAGCGCGGTCCAGTTTGTCACGCGAAATAGACTGCGACATTAGGGCGACACTGTCTCCGAGCATTCCACCGCTAGGTTTCGGCCAGTTGGCAAGCGGTAGATAGAGCTCTTTGATGGCCGTCTGCACTTCCTGGTAGTAGGCGTCCTCCCAGAACTGTTGTGATTTCCATACCGGATGATCCTGGATGCAGGTGTACGCGAACTGGATCACACCCGTGCACAGTTTCCGGCAAAACAACGAAGACAGGGGCAACAGGGCAGCTGCCACGCCGTACTCGTCTTTCGCCGAATCGTCCTGCAGCGCGCGGTTCATCAGCTTTATCACGAGATCAAACTGCTGGTGATCAAGCTGTTTATTGCCCTGGCCGATCTTGGCCAGCTCTCGACACATCGTAAGCCGAGCCTCCCGCTGCTTCAATATTCGCAAGACCGCTGGGAAACTCTTCCGTGCCTCCGTTATTTTATTGTCAAAAATGCAGCTGATGCAGTTTCGCAAAACTTCCAATTTCCGGGCGCTATTGTTAACGATCGGACGCGATTCCTGCGGGGCTGGTTTCAGATACGGCCCCATCGGAACGATGCGTAGTTTCACCCGAAGCGGCTGCATACGCGATTGAAGATCATTATTCTGCAGTCCAGTGTTAATCACGTTCTGTACCTCCTGCCCGTCGATCAACGCCATCGGTGGCTGATGGATTCTTGCAAATGCTCCTTCCGGAGGTCGCAGAATTTTCAGCTGAAACTGTTGCGGATTAGGATACTCGTTCGTGTACAGCTGCTTCGCCAGATCCTGTATGTGCGCGAGCACTAGGGCGGGATCGTGTGCTTCCGTTTTTAGCAGATCGTTCATCGTGCTGTATAGCTCGTCCCAGGCGTCACATGCCCGCCACGGTGGTCCCCGTTCCGTTACGAAACCGGTAAAGAACATGCTGTCGAGCACGCGCGACAGGAACTCACAATCTAGCAGCTCCCGAGCTCCCAGAAATCCAGCCCTATGAAACTGAATGATGGGCTTCGGATTGATGCGAATGAGCGTGAGGTAGGAACGATACCCTTGCAGCAGCTGCGCGAAAAGCCGCATAAACACAGCCCTTATTTCCTTGTCGAGCATGACGTCATTTTTCTGCTCACGAAAACTGTACCCATTGGTGCCACTGAGCGGTGCCACAGCCATACTCTGGTTGATGTTGTTGTTTAGTCCCGGAACATGGACATTACTGCCCTGCGGGAACGCAAGATCGGCCAGAGCCAACTCGGGGTGCAGCACCATTCGAAGGGCATGTTCGGTTGAGTCCCACAGGGCCGCCGGAAGCCGAGCGATCGGGGGCACTAGCGATTCCGGAATGTGTATCGATCCTCCGTCGAGATCGGCTACGATGACGTCCAGTATTTCGCTGATTTCCGAACGGAGCGAGCTGTGGATGCCCATAATAAAGGTCGTCGGCATCGTTAGGACCTCGAGCAGGGATGCCGGCAATATCGGAATGTAAACGAGGCTGTACCGGAAGGGATACATCAGTGCCGTCAGTGCTCGGCAACTGTCCGTCAGCCGTGTATAGCTGGTCGAGTGAAATAATATCTTGTGCTCGGTCATAACGGCGCAGAACAGCAGCATTACGTTCTTGATACCCAGTTGGTGGAAGAGCAAGCTTACGCACGAGCCTGTCACGGGTAGTGTATTGGAAAGTGGCGGTTGCAGGATCTGCTTGTCTCCGGCACCAATCGAGAAGCGCACCGGTGGCCCTCCTGGTGGTGGAACCTGAATGCATCCCAGGATACTACCGATTAGATAGTGCAGCTGGAATTTGAGACTCTCCAGGTAGACTGTATAGATCGTCCCGAGGCAGTTACGGAACGCCTCGATGTACTCGAGTCGGGACACGATTACGAGACACTTTGGGGCGTACATGATGCTGTGGTGCGTTATTGAAGGAGGACCATTGTTGGCCAGTACTCCTGTACCACCGGCTCCACCACGGCCACCACTCGATGGAGACAAATTGTCGTCCTCTTCCTCCTCGTCGATCGGTTTGCTGGGCGTGATGGCGATTGTTTCATTGAAGCATAGACACGCACAGTAGTGCCGGTTGCCGTCCATGTCGGTAAGAACCGAGACGAAGAATTGCGGCTCCTGCCGGACAGTCGAGAGGGCCCATCCTTGCGGTTGGCAGAACTAAAAAAAGAAAGACAATCCAGTTAATAACGGTTCTACACCGAAGCTTTGAAATATGCTCACCAATTCAATGCCCTCTATAAACGGTGTATCGGGCCAGTCTTTTTCGGGAAATCTTTGAATTATTTTCCCACTTCTCGATCCTGTGCCTGTAGCAAAAAAAAATACAAAATCATTACAGCTTGAGGCAATTGAAACAACTGAATAAGGATGTTCGTTCAAACATTCATTCACATTTGTTATTAAAAAGAAAAGTGATAAAAATTCTTCTCAAATAATTACTATACACTATCGCGAGGTAAATTTGTGGCCAAAATAGTATATACAAAAAAATATCGCAGACGGAGATGCATAATGGTTGGTTTAAATCAAACAAGAAAGTCATTGCTTACTGCATTCGCTCGATGTTGTATGAGTCAGAATCAGCAAACCGTCATCAAATCACTTAAATAAGCTTATGCATGACCATACATCCCTCCACAGAATCGTTTGGCAGTTGACGCAATGTACGACCGATCGGATCAAGCATCTTGCGAAAACGAGAAACATGATAAAATCGTAAAAACATCTTTCATAAACGCAATACTTGTTGGCGAGAAATTTGCATTGTAGAAATGGTTCAAAGATCAATAATTATCACATTCATAAAATCCACACGATTTTGTATCATTGTGTGGGTTAATATTACACGAACATGTTCCATATCTGTTGTTTTTAAAGAAACAAATAAGTAACGATCGCGATTTAACACCGTCGTTTTTCATTGCACCCTATCATAGTCCCACGTGGCCCCCCGGTGCTGGTATGTGGTTTAACGCGAGATAGATTTCACTCTCCAACTCAATCCGCACGTGGAAACGACGATACGTCCCTCGTATCGTACCTGGACATGTTTTTCCGTTACTCCACGTTGGCCGTAAATGCTGACGGCAAAAATGCCCAGGCTAGCTCAAATCTTCCTGTGAGTTACTAAACTCTTTCATCACCTCTCGGCTCATTTCGACAAACTAACACGTTCGTTGGCCAATGATTTTCTTTCATTTTCACGCTGCCTTGGTTACTTTTTTCTAATGTTGCCATTTTTCATTCCCTCTGCATGCTGGCCAGACTTGATTTTTTTGCTAGAGTGGGGCTATTGATGGCGAAAGTGAGTCACCATCGCCATTAAATGAAGGCTACGGCAACGTTAATTGCAAACAACGCGGCTTAATTTTTTTTTCTTGAAATACACAGTGAAATCAATTGCGTTGCAATAAAATTTATCATTAAATAATGCTACACTTATGCTTTTCGATGATTAGTGAGCGAATTACAAGAACACGAAGCAATTCATGACCAACGACAAAAGTACCGATATAGCGCAGCATCGTGGAGAAAGTTAGCTATTAAATGACATTGTTACGAATGACTAAACATCCCCCCTTGTTTGTAGTAAACAGATAAAACAATACATTCAATAAACAAAAAATAAATAAATTTCAAGTAAATTTGAACCAATATGAACGATCGTCACTAAATCGAATCTATATATGTAAAATATGACCAGACGTTCGCATTGAATAACATCTCCGAAACTAATGAACTTCATAATCCCGAAAAAGCGATTCGCTTCATCACATTTATCGGTCACCAGAAACGACTTCAACGGTGACCGACCGTGGTATGAAATTTTCCAAATTAAGGCAAATGAAAACAAACATATTGGAGTATTACTTCTTCGCTTTTCGAAATCATAACACATTTCCCTCCCCATGGTGTTGGTGGTGCCTTAATGTAAGCAATGCTCGAGCGAACGTGACGAACACAAGAAGCTGCAAGTGAAACACAACTTATTACTCGTGTCAGTGACCATCGTGTGCTGGCGGCACGCAACCAATCGGCACGGAAAGTTCGAAAGTGAAACAAAAACGGCCGGTTACGATCCAAAGATCGCGAAAAGGAAATTTCGTGCGTGCAGGTCCGATAACGCCACCATTGCCGCCGACGATTTTGAAGTGATTTTTCTCTGTTGATTTATCCACCCACGGATGAAGGCGCAAAAAGGCGATACTCCACTGGGGCCGGGATAATGGGACCGATCCGTGCGATACTTTTTGCCGATACGCTGGAAACTATAAACACTCTCCCACTAATCGCGATCACATGTGTACGGCTGGAAACATGTGTGCGTTTGTACTCGATCGCGAAGGCGGGTTTTTTGTTGTTGTATTTGCTCTAAAGCAAACGAAGAAACACTGTACACGAAGAATGCCAACGATTGATTACGCATAGTGTCGCGATAGTGCGAAGAGAAAGAAGATTGGTTTGATTAGTTGCTGGACCGTGGCCTCGGGCTTAGGTCAAACGGGTCAAATTCAAATGCATTCCTCCGATCAGCAGCCGCAACATGAATACGGTAGTTTAGTCATTCGTTAGATAACTTCTTTTATAGACAATCATGTAAAACGAGCAGGGCAAGATAAAATCAAGACCACGATCGGTCCCTGCCGGTCGCCTCTAGTGGCTGAAATCATAAATAACCAGAGGTTGATAATAGTACAAGTTATTTCGCTACATCGCTGACAATGACTCAGGTGCGAGTCTAATCTTAGAATGATCGCGTACGATTGTGAATCAAATAAAAAAGATCAAAATTAATTCAACGCTTAAATTAGCGAGTCGAGAAAGAGTTTCTGGCAGGTTTAGTCGAAGCCTCGAAAAAGTTTCTTTTTTATCACACAATTAGCGGGAATTTTCGCATTCTCAATTCTTATCGCCAGTACGACGATGTGCCCCAAACGCGTTTCTATCATCAATAAAAAGGGCAAACCAAATGAGGCATCCCCACCCGAGTAGGCTCAATTCGAAAGGTTCAAACCTACAGATAACATTGCCTACTGTAGATAGACAACTTGGGGACGGATCGTAGCACACTCAGGTCCATTATGAACCGAAGTCGGACCTGGTTCTCCCAGTCCGGGACCATTGTGTGTGGAGACGTGTGCAAATAAAGAATGCGGTAGCCCGTGTACTGTGGACCATTGCCCGGGACGCGATGTCGCTGAGCGAAGCTCAGTACTATTTATCAGTATGCCGTTGAAATCCATCCGAGTGGAGAGGGGGACAGCTGAGACCGTAGTCAGCAGTTTAAAAGGTTCGAACGACTGATTGGGAGGTATTTTTTACCGCATGCCTTTGTACAATAATTACGCCGTTTCAGCAGTGTATTATTTCCGCCTTGCAACTATTTGCAACGATGTTAAGTTGCAGAAAAAAAAATAAAAACAAATCACCTCACAGATTCGAGCAGATTGCAGAATTGTGTGCTGCTCATACATGTAGCACGAGAACATAAGTACGAGACGACAACATGACATGAAATTTAGGTTCTTCAGTAAAAAAAAACCATCCAACTTACGCTCTTTCTCGTGATCGTATCCAACGATGACGAAGTAATCCGCCAGGCGCGACATTTTCGACTCATTGCGCGAACTTTCCATCACCAAAGGAAGAATCGGTGCTGCGACGAGTTTCGAATAGAGAAGGATGCCTTGATTTGCCTTTCGCTCCGTCTCCTAGCCACGGAACGTAGTACACCGTACCGGTTCGGTCGAATGCATCTAGTAGTCGGATAGGAGGCCAACGCTGGTCACCAAGGACGCAGTAGACTTGACGCTATGAAGGAATTTTGTAACGATCGGAGTCGAGCCCACTGCGCGGATGCAGCTACTGCTGCTTGTTGCTGCTCTTGATGATGATTTAATTCTTCCTTTCTGCTTATTATGAACACGCGCCGTCGTCGATCATAAAGGCCACCAAAACCACGAATGTGCCGGGAACCGTGTCGCGTGTGCCTCTGTGGCGTATATTTGGTCGGTTTCGCTTTTGTTCAGATATTCTTATAGACGACGTTCGGCTTTATCTGCTTCGATGCGTTCCCGTGACGATCCCGGAGGCATGTTATGCTCGAATACGCTGCACGCACCGTACGCACACTTACAGGGGGATCTTCCCGTACACAGTTTGGGGTGGCCGTCCACCACTAAAAACACTGTACACCGAGCACCAAACGCACTAGCCAGCCACCCTCGATCGCGATCGTGCCCTTAAGGGAGCAATGAAATATTCTCTTCTCAACACAACCCCGCTTCACTTCCTATAATGAAAACCACAGCACATTAGTACGTTAAACCCACGGCGGTCTATCTTCTTTTGCTACCGGGCCTATGGGGCATTACGGGTGGGCATAGCGACTGCGACTACAAACCGACAGCAGTGCACTTGCACCGGTGGATCCCTCACTGCCCCCACCAACCAACCCAACAACCCCTTCGGTAGACGCACTCTTTGTTTTCTCTTTTAGCTTCTCTTTCGCTCAACGTCAACACCGACCCCACGGAAAGATGCTCACTTTTTCAGGTGGTCGGTATTAGAACGAAAATATGCTTCACCAACACAGACCGGGTCTTTCGGCATGAGGAAGCAAATAGCACGAAGGGGTGTGGGTTTAAATGCAGCTACTATTCCGGGTGGTTGACACTTCCTAGCGCAAATGCCACCGGGCTGCGGAATGAGATCACATTTTTTTGGAGATTATGATTTTTCATCACACAAGATGGAAGAATAGTAGGCTGTTGCTGCTTGATTTGTACTTAACCTCTTCTACTACTCAAAGGAAAACTCGCTAGCAACCTTTCACGAGTTTAGCTGGTGCTTGCTTGTTCAATAATTCGATGTTTCTTTTCACTTTATTGACAGTTGAATAGTGGTTGTTGATTTTCTTAAATTCCTCGACACGCACGCACGGATGCACGCAACGAAGCAACCTCGTAATAACTGCTCAAAGCAGAGATTCGGTTGCAGCAAAGCGCGATAAGAATAATCGCTTTTCGCTGCAGGAACCGTCCTACTTTGTGGAAGAGGGATTCGAATGGGAATAGCTGTGTAGGCATGTTTGTTAGTATTTTCGGTTCCGACCGCGCCCAGGCGAGTTGCGGATTAGGGCAGAACTTTCAAACAATCCAGCCGCCGGATGTACGATCTTGCAACCTTAAACAGCCACCTTGGCAACCACAACGCGAATATAACGAGTGTGGCCTCGCCGAACAGTGATTGCCTTGGATAATATCGGCTCATTAATTGCACCGCCGCGATTTGCACATCACCACTGTTTTGACAGTTCCTTTTCCACCCAGCTATGCCACGGCCTACGGCCATCAAGGAGCTGATGTTGGAGGAAAGGAACTTTGCCGTTCGAAACCCTTCATTTGCACCATTTTTCGCAACGTTGACCACTGCAAGCGATTCCTTTTCACTAGCAAAAACTCAACCGTCCACTCTGCTGACGGGGATCGCAACACTTTTCCACTGCCTGATTGGAACCTTTGTTCTGCCCTACTTCGACGGCTTCGTTGCCTTTTTTCTGCGTTTTAGCACAGTGTCGTGTATCCAGCGACACACAAAACTTTACACCACTTTGTACCCTCTACACACAGTATTACGATTTCATCCGTGCATCATCTGCAACGAAACGACGAACCAGCGAAATAAAACGCAAGCACTAGTGAAACGAGCCGAGCACAATCACCACACAGCGCCTGGCAGCCAAACGCAATCAAGGCGGTTCAAAGGAATGGCACGCGTCAGATCAGCCTGGACGCGTTTTTCGTGGAAGTGAGATAGCAAAGAGACAAACGATTCCTACCCAAATAGCAAATGTATTGGACGTAAGGAACGACCGTCGAGGAAATGGGGGAAGAAAGGATTTGTTTTCGGACGCTCTCTCTCTGTCCACTGCCGGGTATAGGTGCTACGCAACTGACAACTTAACGAAAGGATCAACTGGCATAGCTCGGGCCATCCCGTCTGTCATGCTTTTAACGAAACACGTCCAAATCGAATGTCGACTCCTCGTACGGCAAGCAAAAACTTTCCTTGCTAACAAAATCCTAGTACTAACTCATTGAAATTATTTGAAAATTAAGGTATTTTTTGTCTTTCTCATACGTAACAAAAAGAATAGCAAATGTAGCACACGACCTTGCTCAAACAGTGGAATTGAATCCATCAATTTGACAACTGTCCATAAACCTGATATGTGCTGTCAAAATCCAAGTTTGTTTTTCTGCGGTGCATGATTTTCTTCAATCGTTGCGAAAACTTCTCTTGTACCAAAGGATAAAACAACATGAGGTTGACTGTGCTTCGCTTTGCACGGCTTAACCCGTCCGTGAAGGAGCTTCGATTGCATCTCTGCCAGACGGGTGAAGAATCGAAGGGTGTGCGGTAAGTACACCGTTGAATTAACGATGTATTAGGATTGTTCAACGAAAGTGATTCTATGTTACACAATCGCCCTCCGGCGGCGGCAACTACTTCTCTTCTCGTTCGGATACCGCAGTGACTTCGTGAATACACGCTACGTCCAGCTGAAGCGAGACAATCCGTCTCTTCCGATACTGGTGCGCGAATGCAGCGGAGTACAACCTAGACTTTGGGCCCGTTATGGTAAGCTCATAGGTTGAACTAAGAGAACTTGTAATGTTTTTGCTCAATACGTGTCCTACTATCATTGAATCACATTTTACAGAACTTGGCAAGGAAAAATCTGTCGCATTAACGAACGCTACGGCCGAGGATGTGTCCAAACAAATTGAAACATTGGCCAAGTCACAATAGAAGTTCGAAGAGGTTTATCTTAAAATGTTAGAAAAAAAACCCAAGAATGTAACAAACAGCAGCAATGCGGCGCGTAAATAAAATCATTGTAATTTGAAATAACTAGACATTACAATACGTGAAAAAAAACAGTGAACCCACGAAAACCCCCAAAAGGAAATGCGGATATTTATGACATTTTCTTCCTTAGAAAGCTTTTTTATTTAAGATCAATTTTGTTCTTTACTGTCACATCCACTCATTGTCTAAACAAACTCATCGCCAAACTGGAACTAAAGTCACACGTTAGTGGTTCTATAAATATGCTTAATCCTACTATTTCCACTTGCTTAAGTTTTTGTATAGCATTACGTGTATTGAGATATCCTTGCTTCACATTATTTATTTGCGGCGCATCGTGAGAAGAGTAGAAAAACACTCACGGCATTGCTTCTCGTACTTCAATCTTTTCTTAAACTATGATATCCCCGATGTAGCCGTGCAACATTGGATTTCAAAATTATAAAACTATTGTATAATCATATAAAAGAATATGCGTTGGAGAGATAAAAAATTGCTTCCAACAGACTTGCGCTTGCTTCACTTGTTTTTGTTATTTTAACACATAAAAAATACCAATAATATGGTATCAAACAAGTAAATGACACAAAACTTTTAACAGCTATGTTGTTAAGATCATTCATGAATTACCTAATTAGGCAAAATGATAAGGATCAGCTCAATATCATCTACACGCACACACATATTTGTGAATCTTTTCGATTATCGACATCGTTGGTTGTTGTTTCTATTTACCCGACAACATTGGGTCGACGATATCCTAATTCAACCGTTGTGTGATAGGGATCTTCTTTCGTCGCCGGTTCATCTGGGAACGTTCCCACAACTCATAGTATCGCTCCTGTTTAAGCCATTCTTGGTACTTGTACCACCATTCCTCCCACTTGATGTAATCCTGTAAATCGAGATCTCGCAAATAACCACGACCCTTGTAATATTCATATCGCACTCGAACGTCATCCCACGATGACAATCCACTCGGTCCAGTCGTCATAAGTTCCTCTGGGAAATGCCCTGCCGGTGCGGGCGAATAACTAATGGAGAAAATACAATTACTATAAATATCATATCTCCAAGATAACATTTATTTACGACTACTTACGTGTAACGTGCAGGTGGTGCTTCCATTTCCTCTTCGATCATCACTTTAAGATCACCACCGGACGAATTCTTCGTAATGCGCATATTCTCCATGTTCGACCGATCAACGCTCCACTGAGCCATTTTTCCGAACCGCTCAGATAGAGTCATTCGTGTAGTAGCAGTAAAGCGTGGAAGGGAGCTTTCGCTGCTGCTCGACTCCTCGGATCCGCTGGAGGGCGATCGTGGTCGGGCACGCTTTGGTTCACCCTCGATTTTTACACGCGCACGCAGCTTCTCCACAGTTTTTTCTTTGTGGGGCTTTTTATGACCTGGCCCAGAACCAGTCGCAAGGACCGTCTTTGCAGATGACACACCAGTTATGCCAGTATCGTGACCATTCGCAGCGCTCGCAATGGGTAGCGGAGGTGGCGCTTGCTGTTTCGACGAGCGAATTTTTGCAGGTCGTGGGTCCTCAGGAAGTGAACCCGAAGCTGTTGGTTTGCTGGTGTGCTTAGAACGCTTCGGTGGGGACGACGCACGATCGGAATCTGGTGTTTGCGGACGCCGGGTACGCTGCTCCGTTGGTGGCGGTTGCGGCATCGATCGCGAAGGACGATGATCACGAGGAACCTGAAAGGAAATCGATCGGTGAGCTATGAAATATGCAATATTTTCTTCGAGGATTCTTACCTTCTCCAGCCCACGATGACCCTTCGGTAACGGTTCCGGTGGAGGTTGATGTTTTCGGCGTGGATCTACTGGTGGTGGGCTCATTGGCCGTAACCGACTTTCGTGATTACCCGCGAGGCCGTCGCGACGGAGGCCTTTCGAACCGTTGTTGTGCGGCGGCGAACGAGCACGCGGACGCGGATTTGAAAACGACCGAGATCTATGTAGGTAGTTCAGTACGTATGTTAAATAAAAACCATGTTCTACCAACCGGAATTCGAGCGAACTAATGATTCGTCGAGCGGACGCGTCTCAGACGACCGTATTTTCATCACAATCAACAATAACACTGTTGATGGCACTATCGTTTAGCCCACACGAGGGTAATGTACGACTTACCTAGAACGTCGACGACGGCGCGGATCGTCAACAGAACAACCCGAACAGGAATCATCGGAACAGCTGCTCATCGATGCTGATCGACTCATCTATGAGCGATAACGCAACACCCGACCGGCGGGAATTTCCAGCGATGGAAATAAAAGAAAAAAATATTAATTTTCCATGCTTCATACACACACATACGCAAATAACAAATGCAACTGAAACACACAGAATAAAACGATTATCTTTTCCGCTGACTAGCAGAATAACGAATTTCCAATCAACGAAAGACGAATAATATTGATTACTTTGTCTGCCATGATAATAACGATACCAGTACTCCCAAATCATGATTTAATTAGAGCTTATCTAAAAAAACAATCTACTGAAAGAAGACGAATTGAGTCAGCTGCTCAATTGTAGTAATGTACTATCCATGAAAAGTTAACCCTACGGATTTCTATCGTATCTGAAGATTCTATGAGAGCCTTTGCTATTACACAGTTAAACTTTTCTGATTATTTTTTGTAAATTACTCCTATTTATGCTTGAAGTAAAAAAGGCTTGGGACAACAGTATATACGCTTCAGATAAAGCGGGTTATTTGGTATGATTATAGGACGGTATGATTTTCGACATTTTCTGCTGAAATAAGTACAATGTTTGGTTACTTGAAATGAAATATAAATGCAAACCGTATAGAATCAAACTAGTTACAGCAACTCGTTTCTACACACACTCATCTAATTTTGAATAGTAAGGACCAAGATTAAGTCGTTTCGATGCAATGTAACAAATGTGCCATCACGCAAAACACATTAAAATTAGAGTTGGCAATATGCACGATTCCTCTGGATTTGATTCTATATGTGAAGCACCACCGAAACATGCGGCAAACATATGAGGACAAACGCCTACTAACCCTAGGTGGTGGTGACGGAGGTCTCTTCGACCGTGGCATTGGCGGCAATCGGCCGCCCTTCGATGGAGGCGGTCCCAGATGGGGCGACATCCGGCGAGGCAACCGGCGTGGCGAATCCGGTCCCATGCCGGGTGGCGAACGTCTTCTAATATCACCAGGCGACATTGGGCGTCGCATCATTCCAAGTGGCGATTTGCGGCGCATTCGCGGTGAAGGCGACCGTGGTCGACGCTTCGGTTCCGGAGGTGGTGGCTTGCGAACGACTGGTGACGGTGAAGGCGAACGACGGCGCATCCCGATCGGTGAATGGGGTGAAATGTGACGTTTCCGCATCGGTGGTAACGGTGACGGTGAACGACGATGTGTGGGACGCGGTGATCGAGGGCTCCGGCTGCGTCTACCACCGCCATTCCCGTAACGGCCACCCCCGGGACCACGATCCGAATCGGAACTACTCGGATCATCCTCAATGTACAGCTTCTTGTAGCCGGTATGCCGCCACCTGTTAGGATCCTTTTCTTCTACTTCCAGCAGCTTCTTGTCCCAAGTTTCGTTCGGGAAGGCACGGGCCTTCTTCATCACATTATCAAGCTCCTTCCGCTTGCCTGCGGGATGGCTTGGGTCTAAATATTATTTTATTAGAAGGTGGAAAAATGTTATTTTTAATAAATGAAAAGTTTCTCTTGAATTAATACTTATTACTTACCGGTGATCTTAGCACGGCTTGGGTTGCGATCCATCCGTAACTTGCTGCTTCCTCCTAGCGGCCCACCACCACTCCCGCCTCCGATTCCACGCGGCGGAGGACTTATCTCGCGTCGACGAACCGACATCGTGCAATGATGGGCACAAATAATCGTACGTGTACACAACCGCTCGGATCTCGGGAAACAACCCGCGCGAATGTTCGGCGATACTTTTTCAGTTCGTTCACGTTTCCGGCAAGCACACGGCACAGGTTTCTAGTCCTTTTGAAACCCAAACCCAACCTTTTGTCTTTCTAACGCTTCAGTGGCGAAGAGATCTCGCCGGCTGGGAAATATGTGTCTTGATTCGCTCGCTTTACACAGAACCGCTATCTAATCGACACATGGATTTCGCGCAAATCAAGCGCGTGTGAAAAGTGTGCTCGTATGCATCTTCAGGTGAGGGTACGGCGAAGCGATAAAACAAGAAAAGCAATCGGAATTAGTACCACGTCTCGTACGATGGAAGAAATTTTAGTTCAGGCTACTAGAGATGAAATGTATTCTTGTTTCACTGGCGCACCGAATCGGTAGGGTGTCGTCGGTAAATCGCCTCATATCTGCCATCTCGGATTGTGGAAGCTCCTCTACCTGCGAATATAGCTGCGTTCCGTGCGATTACGGTGTGGAAATCGCGAAAACACGCCGCGGAGATCGTTTACGCGAGCGCCTAGAACGGTACGCGCGATAGACCCGGCGTCTGTTAGTATTCAGCTTTCGCTTGCTGTTTACTTCGACCCCGAACGCGGTAGGCTTAGAGGAATCGATAACCGTTTGCGCGGAGACGGGACCGCGGTAAGCATATTCGAAGGCGGGTTCGCGACGACGTTACACAAATACGCACGAGAAACCGTGGCTACGCGAGACCATTTTAGACACGCAATCGATCGAGTAAGCCGCGCGGATTTTAGAACTGTAATGCGACGAACGTACGACGACGCTAGAGGAGTTCCACAAACCCATTATAGACGGTGCCAAAGGCCAGGCAATGAAAATCGAAGAATGTATGCTTATCCACACAAGCATCGTCAAGGCGTTCTTCTGTTTTGACCCAGTTACAGTTGGCTACGACGCATTCAGCAACACCTCGGCTTGGGAGCGAAGCTATGACATTCGATTATTTAGATCTTGGGCGCTTTGGAATTGCATTGTTTTGGCTGTTTTTCATCCTTCATCGTCTGCTGTGCTGTTTTGGCATGAATCCACCACTAAGCGCCGGCATATCGGAGGAGCATTCCGAATTACTACTAATATGCAGCTTGTGATGCAAAAGCGAGGTGTATTAGCAATCGTACCGTTCGTATCACTACCGAGCACAGCAAACATTTTCGATGTATTTGATTTAACTTATGGTCAAATGGTACGTGAAATCTGGCATCGATTTAAGTCGAGTATTGTTGTATTTATATATTTTTATCACTCAAAAACGCGATCATCGACTAGTACCGGAACAAACATACAAAATGCATGGCAAGCATCTTTTCATTACCTTTTTCCAACGCACGGAAAATTCGGTGAAGTTCACCACCAAGCAAAACAGGGTTTCGTATGAAGCTACTATTAAAATGCTAACACAATGTTTAGTTTTGTGTCGATTTTCAATACACGGTTGCGTTATTTTTCTCGAATCACGACGCTTCTCACGAATTTTCATTTGACACGGAAAAGTACGCCATCTTTATAGTCGGAATGAGTACAACGAAAGGTTACACCATTACGGTCATATAGCAGCGCAGTTTTGTAAAAAGGAATTGAACATTCAATTATACATAATCATAATACACGCTAATGTATAGATAGACTCGCTGGTTCATAATAAAATATTTGCTACATCTGAATTAACTTAATTTGTAATTTTTAATGTAATATCCATAAACGATAGTTCATTAAAAATGCGAATTTAAACAGTCGATTCGACAATCAATATTATCGTTTAACTGCCACGTACGGTTGTCGGTATGACGTGCAGCGGCTGCAGTCAAAATTTGCCGGTAGCGGTGGACAATCGCGGAAAGTAATTTAATCAGCACGAGAGTAAATGCTCCGGAGTTTTAAACAATCCTAAAGATGATTTGTATTTTAAGTTTCTTCTAAACAATGGAATGTATATGTAATAGAGAATCACACACTAGTAACAACCCATATATACCTTGGATGCTTAATGTTTGATTCATTTTTCCAGGGCTGAATGTGTTTTCTCTTTTAGTACTACTCCGGAGCGTAGGTCCAACTAAGCCCGTCCACCACTACAGCTGGTAGCCATTTTGAAAATTCCCTGCTTACGCTCGCTTGCACTCTGCAAATCGGGATCTTTTCAGCATTCTTTTCACTCCCGATTTGTTTGTAAAATAGTGATTTGTCACCGAGAAGAAGACATTCGGCGATAGTTAAGTGAATTTAGCACCGAGTGAACGGTGTAACCAAAGTGTTAGCTCGCGTGCTACCTTTCGGCTAGGACTTGGTGTGCAAAAATTGCTCTCTTTATGGCAGCTGTCGCGTCGCCGTAGATTGTGGTCCATTTCGAAGTTCTTGTGTGGTGCCCAGTGCAGAAAATCCATCATCGTGGCGTCGTCTATAGAAGCAACCAGCATGGAGACAGTCCGGGTGTTTAACCAGGAGGTGAGAATTACGTTCAAAGTGACCCGTCCCTTGAGGAACCTGTGTTTCTAGAGGCTGGGTAGTAGGTGAAGGGCGAACGTACTGAAGTTTCTGCGTAGCGGGGAAAGAAGTGCGTTTGATAAGCAAACGTGAACAAAGTGATGTCCTCCTTGGCTAATAAATCGGGACCCCGTGGTGTGGTTTATTTTTTACCGGTGTATGTAGGGATCCGCGGTCATTGGTGGCGCACAGAAAACCCACCTGCTCGTGGTGTCGGATGAAGTGTGTGGAACTCAATATTCATAAATAGTTACCATTATCGACATAATTGTGTAGTGCTAATTATAACATAGGCCAAACGTCAACCTGTGCCCGCTGGGCGTAGTGTAGAATGCATGGGGATGTTTGTTGACAGACGAGTGTGTTTTGCGATGCGTTCGAATCGAAATTTCTATAACGAAGTGCATTGTTTCATTGTTCGTTTGTGCTTCTTTTGCAGCTCTCCGGGCTTTATGAGTCGAAGCCGCCCATTTCGAAGGCCAAAATGGCCTCGATTACACGCAGTGCAATGAAGGCGATCAAGTTCTACAAGCATGTGGTGCAGAGTGTGGAAAAATTCATCCAAAAGTGCAAATGCGAGTACAAGATCCCGGGCCTGTACGTGATTGATTCGATTGTCCGGCAGTCGCGTCACCAGTTTGGTCCGGACAAGGACGTGTTCGCCCCGCGTTTCGCCCGCAACATGGGTTCCACGTTTGCCCATTTGTTTCGGTGTCCTCCAGAAGATAAGGTAAGCTAATTTGTGTCGGCTACGTTGGTAGGCTTCGATGCCATGGCAACGGGCACTGGTAATTGGGTCGCGTTTCATACGTCAACCGTTGCCTACATTAATTGGAATTTTCTTCGTCCGTTCAGAGTAAAATCATTCGGGTGTTGAACCTATGGCAAAAGAACATGGTGTTTTTGCCTGAGGTGATCCAACCGCTGTTCGACCTTGCCAACCCGGATCACCCGATTCACCAACAGTACAATGCACAAATGCTGCAGGAGCAAGCGGCGGGGGCAAACGGCATGAATCCGGGCGGGGTTTCACACGATTCACCGGCGGGCGGTTCCATGGGCGGTGTTATGGATGACCACGGTGGTCAGCTGCAGATGGGCGAAACGGTAATGATACGATGCAATCGTACGCGACGGTGCGGCTGTGAAACTATGAATGATATTCTCATGCCAATTGGTGTATCGCCTCACCCTCGTTACGGTGAGGGTTGATCTCATTTTTCGCAGAAACAACTTGATCCTTCCACCATTCGACAGCTGCAGCAGTTCCAACAGATACTGATGCGACAAACATCGGGCGATCAGGCAGCCGGCGGTGCTGCCAATGCCGGTACGATTGCCGCTAAGGATCAGGTTAAATTCAACAAAAAGCTCTTAGACTTCGACTATGGGAGCGATGATGATGATGATAAGAATTCACCCTCGGTACCATTACCGGGAAGTGCCGGTATACCGGATCTTACCCAAGTTCCGGGCGGCAACATCGCTCAGATTTTGTCCGATCCGAACGTGCTGAAGCAGCTGCAGAATTTGCAGAAACTAAAGCAGCAGGAAGAGAAACAAACGAAGTTGACGGAGATGATGCTGAAGGAGGAACAATTCGAAAAGCATCTGGCCAGCGTCCTCAAGAAGTTACCGTTCGCAAACGAGTGTGATCTAAGTCGACAACCACCGATCGATTTGAACGCCGGTAAGCATTTTATACTACACGCCGCAGCAAAATAATACCTTTACTGATATCCTTTTTCTATCCCCTAAATTACGCATAAACGAAAACACCACATGCCTGGGCATCCGGCTGCCAATCCTCACAATGCTTGATCTCTGCACATCAACATCTAGGCCACTCGTCAGCGAAAGATGTTGATACTGATAACGACGTAGCGATAACTGGAGTTGAGGTGAATATTATTGACAGATAATGGACCACATGTTGGTTGTTTCTTCTGTCGTATTATTGATTTAATAACAGCAAGCACATGGCAGTGGTGGTACGTTGGGTTCGTCCATCGGTGATCCATTTGGGTGTGTAATGTTAAATAATCTAACAGTATAAACTTTACATGGCGACGTTTGTGTAATGCAAGTTTGTAGCAATCGTCCATTTGTGAGAACAAAGAGATTATCTTTTTATTGCAATTTTCTGTGAATATTGGATGGGTTTCCGCCAGATATCAAATGGCGGAGTAGCATTGGACCCATTTAAAAAAAAAACTATCTGGGTTGTCAATTTTATATAAGTGGAAAACTTTTTTTCTTTCAAAAAAGCATTTCATTTTCATGCTTTTTTCAATTAAAATTTTGATGCTTACGTCAAACAGATCATTTTCATAAGATTAGAATTTTTTTTTCTTCGGCCGTAATGAGCACAATATTATTCGATTTCATGTGAATGAATTCATCAGTAAACTGAAAAAAAAAAATCAAAGCATCGTTTAATATGATCATTCGCAAAGAATTTTTATTAGGGGTTAATACATGATGTATACAATCATAAGTGATGAATTTTGATAGCTAACATTGTTAAGTGTAAGGCAGATAGTTTATTATTTATGGCATGTATGTAAAAAACTTGAATTTCGACGATCCACGGACAACAGAGGATGGTGATGAAAACACGAGCCACCGCATCCAAAGGTAGGGTTAAATACAGTTCGGTGAGATTGGCGCTCTAAAGTCACGTAAAACGACAACTACGCATGTACCTCTTTGCAACGCTCCTCGCATCCGCCCGGTGATCTCTGTCCTTTCTTCCAAAGGATCAGAGCGATTTGCCTTTGCCGAGCGGAGCGCGTGAAGTGTGCCAACGTTGGATGTACGGTAAGTTCCTTCCTATTCGAATTGAATAGGATTGAAATGTTGTACCTTGTTCTCCCTTCTACAAATATTCGATTGCTCCAACATTACGCATACATACGTAAATGGGAACCCAAAGCTAGTTTGAATGGAAAAGCCAAAGCCAATGTAGTCTAATCGAGCCATGTCGAACGTAACGTTCTTGAGCGCTGTTGAGCGTAACCTAGGAGGCTAGAAGACACCGAGTGCAACATATGCCGTTGCTAGGGAAAACAAAGATATTACACACCCGTCGAGATTGAACGATCGGAACGAATCGAGAGAACACACGACTGTTGCGGAATTGCACGGGATATGCACGTTTAAACGATATCTTTTCTTCCCATTTTCTTTTTCTCTTTCTCTTTCTCTCACATACACACACAACGTTTTGTGTTTTGCGCGTGACTGTGCATCGGTCTGGGCTGTATATGCCGGCGCACAATCCCAACCAATGTCTGCTTGCCTTGCTCCACAATCATAGATACTCGGAGATCCTATACCAGTCAGCAGCAGCCGCGGAGGCATTAGTCACGGTGGCAGCGGTGGTGCTAGTGGAAGCGGAGGAGGTAACAGCGATCGCTACAAGTCGTCCTCTTCATCGCGGCGCAAAAGCAGATCACGATCACCGCGCGAGCGACGTGGTGGGGGTAACAGTGGAACCGGTGGCCGAAGTGGTCGAGGACGATCACACTCCAGGTCACGATCACCGTCACCGAGGTCCTCCAGGAGGCGTTCCTCGCGCGATCGTGGTAGCACTTCGACCAAGGACCGTGAACGAGAGAAGGAACATGAACGGGAGCGTAAGCGGAAAGGACTGCCGGAAATGAAGAAAGAGCACCTCAGTGGTAAGGCGAGCAGACCTGGCGTTACACCCGGCGAGATTTGTTTTTCGAGCGACTTCATTCAAAGCGACAGCAGCAACTCTCTCCCTGATGTCCATGTCCAGGTCACTGTAACAACCGATGGGTCGTTGCTGCTTTTTCGTCGGTACATTCCAGTGGAGTTTCCCATGCAAATTACAGCTCCAAAATCCGAACCCTGGTTTGTGCGTGCAAGCTAAACGTGTGACCGTTGACTAAGCGGCGGCAAAAGCCAATTCGTTGAAATGAGCAAAAGCGTTTGAAAGTGAAAAGAAAACGCCTTATCTAACATGAAATTTAGATATTTCTTGCAATTCCGTGCAACAATTGTGTGTTATGATCGTTCTAAACTGTTTATGTGCTTCCCTCTATTACACGTTTTATGGGTGTGCATCATCAAACAAGCTATTGGCTATCGACTGGCGACAGGCTCGGCTGGCTTTCCCATTCTTCAAATACTCTCCATGACCTTCATCCATTTCAGAAGGTTAATAATGTGCTTTGGTTTTGGTGCTATGATTAGAACGAGTACATCAGCTCGTTTTGTGATTTTTTTTATTTCTCGTTGAGAGAATGTGGGTTTAAACAACTGAATGTACTTGTTGTATCGTATTTCGTTTTATTATGGAATATATTTACGACATGTGGGCGATTATGTAAATATTTTTGAAGAGAAATTATTTTGTGCTTTGTTGTATTTTTTAAATTACACGCAAATACAAACACTAAGAGAGGGATTTGACGGAATGTTTATCGAGCAAAAAGAAAAATTTATGATATGTAGAGTATATTGGCATATAGGGAATCAATGACATAGACCATGGTGCTGATGCTGCTGCTGTACGATGGAAACGCGTAATTTAGAAATGACCTATCTCTTGCGCCGCTATAATTTTCAACATATATACTCTCTTTTTCACAACAGTGTGCAGCACGACGTTATGGGTAGGCCATTTATCGAAATTGGTTCAGCAGGAAGAGCTGTCCGATACATTTGGCAAATATGGTGACATCGTGAGCATTGACATGATTCCACCGCGTGGTTGCGCGTTTATCGTGATGAACCGACGGCAGGACGCATTCAAATGCATGCAAAGCCTCAAGAACCACAAGATGCACGGGCGTGCGATAACGATTTCGTGGGCCGCCGGTAAGGGCGTCAAAAGCAAGGAATGGAAGGACTATTGGGATCTCGATCTGGGAGTGAGCTACATTCCCTGGTCGAAATTGAGTCCCAACACGGATCTGGAATCGCTGGAGGACGGCGGGATGTTCGATGAGGACACGATGCCCCAGTGGATGAAGGAGAAATCATCCGCCAGCGGAGCAGCCGGGCTTGGACAAGCTGCGGCAGCAGCTGCCGCAGCACTGAGCCTCGGGCTGGGCCCGGGTATGGGCTTGAAGAAACTAGATGGTCCCGATTTATCGTCAGCTGCAGCAGCGGCCGCAGCAGCCGCAGGAATGCTTAATTCGACGCTATTTCCACTCAGTGCAGTTGACACGAGCCAACCACCGCCAAACGCTATGCTCGGTATGGGCATGCCACCATTTCCTATGGGTCCGGTTGCGCGGTAAGTATATCTGTTCGACCCATCGTAGTTGTGATAACAGCAGTAAAACTAATTTTGAACGTTTTTTGCAGCCTACCGATGCCGATGGGAATTCCGATCGGGCCCAACATGGTGCCCGGGCTGGGAATCAATGTGCCTCCGCCTGGTATGTTGTTGCCCGGAAATCCACCCCCCTTACCGATGGGAGGCTTTGGTGTTTTACCACCACCTCCTCCTACGGCGGGTGCGGCATCTTCTGGTATGATGGGCAATGGTGGTAATTCATCAAGTTTGATGAACTCTGCCTCCAACATGAGCAAATCGTCTGCTGATGATATGGACATCGAGATGGAGGATGAATATCCGCCCACAGCTCCAATGGTCGGTGGAGGGCAGAATGCGAACGCGTTCTTTAATCAACCACCACCGCCTTTAATGCCTCCAAACGCCAACTTACCACCAGGGCCTCCGGGAGCAGTCGGAGCCAGTGGTTTCTTTGGAGTTGGTTCGGCCGGATCTGCGCTCTCCGCTATAGTCGCTGCGGCCGCAAATCTACAGGATAACGGAGGCACGTTGGACGGTGGCAGTGATGATGCCGAAGGAGCAGACAGTAATATGGGAGGCAATCGGGGCGGATCGAGGGACTTTTCGCGTTCCAATGACGATGGTCGTGAGCATGGTAGAAACCGCGGAACCGACCGTAACAGAGATCGCGATCAACGTGCTGGCGGCTTTGATCGGAGCGGTCCGGGCGGTGATGGTGGCGGTCGTCGTGATCGCGGAGAACGTGGAAGCCGTTGGGGCGGTGGGAATGATCGAGGCGGAAATAATTTCCGCGCTGGTAACGCCAATCCGGATGATAGACCACTGTCAGAGAGGTTGCGAGAGCTGGCTGGTGTGCTCGAGTTTAACAATCAACAACAGCGCGGTGGAGCCGGTGGTGGTCGCAATTTCGGCCAGCGTGGAAACGACGGAGATGGTAAGTTATGCAGCACTATCAGATTTTCTTTTCAGCCTTGTTCTTGTATCTATTTTGTTCATGAACATACGCTGTAGCGTGAAGGCTTTCGATTTTTTCGTTACTTATAAAAATTGAATCCATTTATGTTTCTTTCGTTGTAGACTTTGGTAATCGCGAAGCTGACTTCACACGGCGAGGTGGAAACTTTCAACAAAATCGATTCAACAGTAATTCCACCGGTGGTTTCGGTGACGAAGGCGGTCGCGGCGGTGATGGTGGAGGTCGAAACTTAGGCGGTCGCAATGGACAATTTTCTAATCAGCAGCAAGGAGGAGGTGGCAATGGCCGCGGAGGAAACAACGGTGGTGGAATGTTTGGAAATCGCTCCGGTGGTGGAAGGAACAATAACCAACAACAGCAGCGTGGTGGGCAGTTCTTCAATGAAGATCGCCAACAGCAGGGCGGCTTTTTCGATCGAGACGAGAGCAGTAACGGCTATGATTCTGGCGGCAACAACAGCAACAATAGCAACAACCGCCGTAATTGGAACGATCGCTCCGGAGGGCGCGGAAACAATAGTGGCAATCGCGACGAAGGCAACCGCGGAAGAGGACGACAACAGAACTGGCGCAGCGGTGATGAAAGCACTGGAAGTGGTGACGGCGGTGGTGGTGGTGGTCAGCGGTTTAACAATGCCCGTGGAGGAAACAATAATCGTGGAACCGGAGGAAATCGCCCAGCCGGAGTCGCTCGATGGGACGATGATGATGAGAACTGGGATGATGCGAGCAATAGATCGACAACTGGGCGTCAGGTGCAGTTTGGTTCGAATAAGCGCCAACGTGGGCATTCTCGGGAAAACGAATCTAATGAGCAAGAGCAATCACACGATCAAGAACAGCGGTACCATCGGCGCGAAAGAGGGCAGTCAGATTCCGAAGACCGGCCCGGAGCAGATGAACGTAATTCGGGTCCTGAACATGCCGGTGAGACCGGGAATAGTGCAATCGATAGACAAGAAGGAGAAACGGATGTCTCAGGAGATAGAAGATACCAGCGGGATCACTATCGTAACCGAAATAATGATCCGGATGATGAACGGCCACAGCCCATCCTTTACTCGCCGGAACCAGAGGAAGAAGCCGAGCAACCACTCAGCACCAATCCGCTCAATGATGAGAACATACCGAATGACCATCTCGATGGCAATGACAGAGAAGGTAACGGAAGAGATAGGCGCCATCAATTCGGCGTGGAAGAAAGCCATGTAACGATGGCTTCCGCAGCCGAACGTTCAACCGCCGGCTGCAGTTCACAGGATGACTCATCTCAGTTCTTTAAAGCTTCCGACGAACGGTTCGAAAGCCATATTACGCAATACGAACAGCAGTTACAACGGGGCGGCTCACCTTCTACCATGGATCCAGCTTCTATGCCGGAATCCTACAATGATTGCCACGATCATCATCAGCAGCAGCAACAGCAGGGTGATCAATGTCCGCAACAACCCACTACTCTCGATGAGCCTAAAGAAGTCGTACCCCCGGCAGTTTCTCAATCAGAAGCTTCCTGCATGGAAGAAACATACATCCAATCAAAAGGCTCCGCCGAAAGTGAACCTACTCCGACGGCGGAAGCATTAGCAGAGTAAAGAGTATCTGGACGATGGAACTGATTTTGAAGAATGAATCGCAGGATTGTGGGAACATTAAGGTACCCAGATCGTCGCGGTTTAACGACGAGATTGTGGAAATTATTTTAGATTCCTTCTGATTGCAAATAGCACGCTTTACAGTGCAACACACATAGGGAAAACAGAACAACTGAAACCCAAGATTTAAACATAGATAAGCTAAACAAATTAATATAATTTAAATAGGAGATTATTGATTTATCCTTACAGCCCAGTAAAGTTGCCGGGAAACTATAAGGAGGGTGGCTGATGCGATTGTATTTTAGAAAAAAAATTCCAACACTCGTCCGTAGAGTAAACAATTATTTTGCTACTGTAGTAAATTTTCTTCTTCTTTTTCACAGTCAAAGGACAGTTACTTTGGTTAATAGGTCTCAGCATGTGATGAAGATGCAATATTCGGCAATCTAGCATTGTTCCGTAGTACCCTTTTTGATTGTACAGCTTTCATATTCATCATTTTATAACTATTTTTATATATTTTTTTAAAATATTTTAATTGTACACCAACAAATCGTGTCAGAAAAAAAACCAGCAGCGGAAAAATATTAAAAAGAGCTGATGATGCATATATTTCATCAGCGATTTTTATCAGGTGCGGTTACAAGCCGCATTCCAGGAACGAATATAGTATTCTTACCCAAAAAGAAGGGAAAGGTACGGATATAGGACAGTAATAAAAAAAAACAGTGTGTTAGAATAATTGTGTAGGTTAAACCGACCGATACCAAGCAATTCGTACGAGAAACGAACGTGTTAATCATGGAATATTTTAGGACGCGCTCAACGAACCCCGTACTGCAAGTCTTAACGAAAAGACAAGGTCGAAATGATCTGCCGGAGGCTGGTTCATTATCAGTGCTTCTTAATTTTTCTGTATCATTAGTGAGAAATCGCGGTATTGTGCAGGTTTTACGTAGCGATGTTGTGTTTTCCTTGTTTGAATCAAATAGTGAAAAGAGAATTTGCACACGGAAAACGCTGACCAGATGAACATATTTGTACTCATAATAGTATGTAATAATAAATCAGTGCATGTCTATTTCGTCCTTTCAATTATGTTGAACATCCAACCATACTAAACATCCAAATACTAAATAAATATTAAGCCCGTCTGATGCAAAGCATGGACTTTTATTCAACATCTTTGATTACTGTTACACACCCACCCACGGAAATCTCACTATCAGCAAATAGAATATCTGGAAGAGGATGTTGTTTCTTGATCTGATAGATAGCACGTTAGTGTGGCGTTCGTTCGTTTGGCCCGCCAGTAGCATGATTTTACAATAGCAACGTTTTATGAATTCCTTCCTGGGTGGTAGGGATAACACTTTAGTAGACTAAAGGTTTTTGCTTATACGGCTGCTTTGCGTGGTTTGGCCACCTGGCCCTCACGGAAACCGTTGCGGAAGCGGCGACGCACAACCTTCAGATAACGCATGCGGCCAGTACCGGTGGTCTTCCTGCGCTTCGCTTTCTCCGACCAGTTATAAGACCGGATTTTGGCTGCTGGATAGCCACATCGCGAACAGGTGTGTTTCTGGATGTGGTAGGACGATCTACCACAACGGCGGCACAACGTGTGGGTTTTGTTGTGCCGCTTTCCAAAGCTGGACGTACCCTTCGTCATCTCACTTTAGTTAGACCGCAATCTGTGATTTGCCTTCAAAGACTATGCAAAACCAAAAGGTAATGCAATCAA
Source organism: Anopheles nili (assembly GCF_943737925.1). Classification (NCBI taxonomy): domain Eukaryota; kingdom Metazoa; phylum Arthropoda; class Insecta; order Diptera; family Culicidae; genus Anopheles; species Anopheles nili. The sequence goes on along the minus strand of NC_071291.1, from coordinate 44,247,383 downwards.
GAAACGAAAATAATTGAATTAATATAATGCTATATATCAGGCAGTTTTCAATTCAAACCTACCTTCCTTATTTCTTTCTTCTTGAACGACTCAACAACCAATGTATGGCCAAGGTCTGCCTTGCTAAGCTAAGGCTTTCTATGAATTGAAATTCTGACGTAGCTGTAACATGCTGTACTAAAACTTTTCTTTTAGTACACGACGCACAGCTAGTCAGATAGCTGGTTATAGCTGCGAGTAATTTTATCATATTGCAGTTTAAGATAAAGATTTGAGTAACATTTGGATTTTTACTGTCCAAACATTTGGACAGTAAAATGATTATAATCTTTCATTAGTAATTTCACGTGATTAGGGAAAAGAATGGAATATGAAAGCAATACTGAAAACCAATCACTCTGGTCACCATGTGCCAAAACGTTGATTTGAGTCAACCTTCTGCCTGGTATCGGGCGTTTGGCGTATCTGTCACCGCCATCTTGCCCGTTTTGGCTGGGCTGGAAAAAGAAGAAGCAAAAAGCACGGTCGTGGTTAAATAGTGTTGAAAAGATTTCGCGTAACTTTTTTCCGGACGGGTTCAACGCGTTGCCGTAGTGTACGAAAACGGAGATCGGTTCGGTTCGAGCCGGTTTTACGTGTTTATTGGTTGGTCTGTGCGACTGCTTGTCGCAAAAGAAGCACCATATTCGCACTACTGTGTACGCAAAACACGACACGCAGAAAGCAAGCTAGTAAAGAGTGAGCCAAGGAAAAAAAGAATATCATACACAAAATACGGTAGTGGCTAAGCGTGTGGTGTTCCGATTGGTACGGACAGCTTGCAGGAAGTGTAGCAACCTTAATTTCTATCCGCCGCGATGCCTACAATGGTGCCGCCCCGGAAGAGGTAGAACGGTGTGAATCCGCTGCGGCTTGCGACTGACATCGTCACCATACCAGCAGAGCCCTCTTTTGTGTTGCGAACGCTGTACGTGCGTATTTGTCGGAACCAAAACGCAACCAACCGTTGGATGTAGGTCCTCGAACGAGCGACGGAATCGTAACCACGAGGTCGTAAGTAGCAGTGAGCTGGCGGTGAACCAGAGCCTACTTGACTGGATGAATTTACCGTGTACTCATCCTCCTTCGCTACCACGGTTGCTCCGTCGGTAAATGGAGCGTGCGTGCGCGTGTGTGTGCGTGTGTGTCGTGCCCTTTTGGAAGCGCCCGTGTGAATAGTTTTGGTTGCAATTTTCATCCCTTTTTTCCCACCCGTGGCGTGTTTTGCTGCCAAAATCGAGTTCCTTCGTTCGTTAGTTTGCTTCCCCCAGCCCGTGGGATCCGCGCTCGTCCTAGAACGTTTGTTTTTATTCCGTGCCCTTCTCTCCTCCCTGTCCCGCTGACGAAGATAACGGACGCGGCATCGGCGAGGCTGTTGCATTTTCCCAGCACCGTGGCTAGTCCGTAATTGATGTGGTTGTTTCCATCACCACCTCGAGTAGCCACCGAACGAGGACAGACCGCGACCGTCGACGTGCGTGACCCCGAATTTTCTTTCTTGTCTGCCATCCGAACCGGAGCTGTCACTGTGGAAAGGGAATTTCTACGCTGTACTGCTGGTGAAAACGCTGACTTTTCATTTTTACGACCACCGACGACGACGCGGCGTGAAGCAAGCGCGAACGGACGGGGTGAGTATTGAAGCGTTTTCTTTATATTTTTCATGGTCACATAGAAAGTTGTTGCCGCTTGTTGGCTGACGGGTTGTGCGGGCGTTCTAGATGCGTCCAGCGGTTCCTTTGACAGTGGCCAGCCTGGGTGATCGAGATTCGCCACCGATAAGATACGATTATCTGCCCATCCTTGTGGTTATCAGTCATTAAAACAAGGGAGACAGATTTTCTGAGCGAAGCGGGACGCGGATGCCGTTGTTCGTATTCGATTTTAAACATTTTTTCAATGCATCAGATCCTTCGTTCATCTTTTATCGTTTTTATCGTATCGGGGCCAATGTATAAATTTTGCTCAAAGCATTTGTTTTGTCTTTGTATGGAATATTGTATCACTTTCACTAATCTTTTTTTTTAATTGTAGAACAAATCTCTCACTTAGGCTATGGCTTAGCCAAACGGTAATCCTACGATTCATGGAGATCGAGTGAAGTATGTTCTAAACGGAAAGGAACAATATTGTTAATGCTTATTTCTTCTGTGCATGAGAAATGAAAGTGGAAAAGGACGAACTTTTGCCGTTTGCTTGATCGGATATTTCTGCAAAGTATATGAGCTGTCTAATTGGATCTCGTTACAATGGGAAAAGTATAAATTTGCTGTGTTTCGTTTTATGGTAAGATATTTAAGAGAAGAAATTTGCAGGGAGTTCTCTCTCATCATTGATGTTACAAAACTACTAATACTATAATGCTTTTTAGATAAAGTTACAACCTATTCACCTTGTCGATGATGTAGTTGATCGTTAAAACGGTTATATTTATGTTCAGCGACGTAGAAACAAGCGTTACTTGGCAGTAGAAATGGGAAGCTGTTAAGGTGGTTATCCCAGTCGTTCTTTTCATGCAGATTGCCAAAATTCTACAATTTTTTAGTGAGACAAAACCTGGTATATTATTTTTGACGAATGTATAACAAATTTAACCTATACGACAAGACACCCGAGATAGCTTGACCATCTTTACTTGAATAGTTACTAAAGCAGTCGATACTACTCCAACTCACAATGTGGAATTCCGAGCGTTCACACGCGAATGGTGGAGGCGCCGGTTCGTCCACGAAAACACTCGGCATGACGTCGGCCATTAGTACAGCCGAACCAAAACCGGAAGATTTCCAAAAAACGAAGGAGCTGGAAAAAAGCTTAGGTAAGTTTCATTGTGCTAAAATGCAGTTTTTTCACGTTTCTAGCTTGAATACCGTGATAGATATGCATCATTTTTAGATTTTACCTGTTGTAGCATTTGTATCGATTCTGTTTTTGTTTTCACTTGTACTTTTGTTTTTCAACAGAACCTTACAATGTGTTTGAAGCAGAGGCGGAACTGAATCACCGGATGGAAATTTTGGCCAAGCTTAATACACTCGTCAAACAATGGGTGCGTGACGTCTCGGTAACAAAAAACATGCCCGAAGCGATGGCAGAAAAGCTAGGGGGAAAAATTTACACCTTCGGCTCCTATCGACTCGGAGTGCACCATAAGGGTGCTGATATCGACGCCTTGTGCGTAGCCCCACGCAACATTGAGCGATCCGATTACTTCGGATCGTTCTTCGAGCTGTTGAAGCAACAACCCGAAGTCACCGAGTGTCGAGTAAGTGTTGCCTTTATAATCGAAATGTGCCTCAAGCATGTTGGAAAAGTTTTATTGATCCTTTCCGTTTAATTCCAGGCTGTGGAGGAAGCGTTTGTACCTGTTATAAAGATGAATTTCGATGGTATTGAAATAGATTTGCTCTTCGCGAGGCTGGCGTTAAAGGAAATTCCCGACAATTTTGATCTGCGTGATGACATACTGTTGAAGAATCTGGATCAAAAGTCTGTCCGCAGCTTGAACGGTTGCCGCGTGACGGATGAAATTTTGCGGCTCGTACCTAACATCGACAATTTTCGCCTTGCTTTGCGGACGATTAAACTTTGGGCAAAGAGTAAGACAAGTGAATGACGGCCGCAAAGTTTTGCACGTATTTGTCATTTGTTTCTGTTCTGTAGGACATGGAATTTATTCCAACTCGCTTGGCTATTTCGGTGGTGTTTCTTGGGCTATGCTGGTTGCTCGCACTTGTCAGCTGTATCCAAATGCGGTAGCCGCTACATTGGTGCATAAATTTTTCCTCGTATTCTCTCGATGGAAGTGGCCCCAGCCCGTGTTGCTTAAGCAGCCCGATAACGTAAATCTCGGATTTCAGGTAATTTGTTTTTGTTTTTGTCTTGTGCAGCAAAACATTCATAATTTTGTGGTCATAATACGATCGATCCGTATCTCGTTTTTAGGTCTGGGATCCTCGAGTAAATGTTCAAGACCGGTTCCACCTGATGCCAATCATTACGCCAGCCTATCCGCAGCAAAACTCCACATTCAACGTTTCTAGCTCAACACGCAAAGTAATGTTAACTGAGTTCAATCGTGGTATGCAGATAACGGACGATATTATGATGGGCAAGCAGACGTGGGAAAAGTTATTCGAAGCACCGAGCTTTTTCTACCGGTATGTTTCTTGTTTGTTATTAATGTGGCGATATATACTGAAAAAAGACATTGTGTTATGGAAAAAAAATTAAGGAATCTTGACTGAGCTATGATTGTTGAGAAATTTGAGATGATTAAGAAAACTTAAAAAAAAAGCGAATCATCCAGCAGCGCCCAGCGCCCCTGTACAGTAAATCGTTGATGGTTACAAATTTGTTTCACTTTACGTATAAAAATTAATTTTTGTGTGTTATAGGTATCGTCATTTTATCGTATTGCTAGTGAGTTCCAGCAATGCCGATGATCATCTGGAGTGGTGCGGTCTTGTTGAATCCAAGATACGGTACCTGATTCAAAATTTAGAACGCAACCAGCACATCAACTTGGCACATGTGAATCCAAAATGTTATGAGCAGCATGAGCAGAATTCTGGCACCACATTAAACGGGGCGGATGGCAAACCGACCGCGTTCTGTTCACTCTGGTTCATTGGGTTAGAATTTGAACGTTCCGAAAATTTAAACGTCGATCTAACCGAAAGTATACAAAACTTCACTGATTCCGTACACAAGCACGCGGTAAGTAAATAAAGCACCGTGGGGCTCGACACTTGTTGTTGCTGCAGCCCTTATGAAGGTTTTTTAATGGCTAAAATTGTTTTACAGGTACACATCAAGTTATTGAAGGATGGCATGAAAATAGAAGCCAGACATGTTCGCCGAAAGCAGCTGGCACAATATCTCGATCCGAACCTATTGAAGCGTGAAAGAAAAATCTCCGACAGCTACACGCAGTCGAGCAGCGCCGGAGGCAGTGGAAACAACAACGGCTCTGCTTCGCCAGCGGATGTTGCTTCTCGCAAACGAAAATCCACCGATATCTCGTCTAACGCTACTACTCCTCTTAGCAGTCCTGCTGGTATTTCGGCGATGGGGGCCAATGGCAGTGCAAGCAAAAAGCGTCGAAACGATTCCGTGAGTTTTTATGCAATCTCCTCTTAATATTGACACGATTAAGACGATGGTAAAATAATTTTGCCTAACCGTTGTCGTATTTGCCCGTCGTCGTACCCGTGTAGTTTATTTTTCCATTGCTAAATTTTTTTCACGTTCACTTCTACAACTTTATTTGTTTTGTCTTTCTTCCCTGCAATCCGTTCTAACGCACAGTTCGAAGGAGCTTCAAATAGCAGTTTCTGTAGCACATCATCGACAGTAATAGGAATGGCCACCGAAAATACCTTCATAGAAGCAGACGATGCGACAGCCATCAGCGATCATAATGTCAGCAATCACACCTCATCCTCATCTCCTAAGCTATCCGCCTCCACCTCCCCTTCATGTCCAGTAAACGGCGCAGAGGTAGACACTAATGATCCATCGACGTCATCAATAGATCCCGCTGCTAGCGGCGATATAATCGAGGAGGAGAACTCTTACGAAGCGACGAAATCGACACTTCACGCTAGTAGCAATCCTCGCAGCAGCAACAGCAGCACCAGCAACAATGGTAGCCCGAATCCGGCCCCTGCTGCGGCAGCAACCGAGGTGGCCTGCTCATGACTGACTCATCGCCAAGCGATGTGCCACAACGGAGACTCGTCGCCTCACGATGAGCGATCTCCTTCTGACGATGATGGTGATGCTAGTAATAAGGATCAGGTGAAGGAAAATGTAATTGTTCCAGCTGCTGCTGTTGCTGCTGCCGTTGCGTAGCGTGCTGAGCAGAAGAGAGAAAAGGTGCTATCGCGGTGGTGGCTGTAGGATGAGAAAGGCGGTAACACTCGATAGAGGTAGCTGGCAGATATGAATGTTGGTGTGTGTGTCTGCGTGTTGACTGCAGCGAATGACTGAAGAAAACATTCAACTATTAAGTAACAGACAAAAGGCAAATGAACTTGTTCGTTGAAGGTACGTTAGTTCATGGCATCAAGTGCAAAAACGATATGAAATATGATTGATAAATACACTAATTTTTATAATATGATTTTTCTTCCAGATAAATTTCTGCAAAATCATGTGTGCGTAGCTGTAATGATCTGGGAAGTACATATACGATGGATGGCACGTACCGTAGAACAATGACAAGAAGGCCCATTGATACATTCTATGTATCTGCGCATCCGCAATTACAATGCTTTTCAAGGTAAGACTTTTTGGCGTCAAATACGTTGAATAAATGTGAGATAGCTGCTTGTGAGCGGAAGAACAAAGCACATAAATTAAAACAAAAATCAAGAAACTTTGACACCTTTGAATTATCTGGAAGACAGTACAGTTTTCTTTCTTGTAAATTGTAAGCATAATAATCATCTAACCGCATACCTTGGATTCGACAGCAGCACGCGTCGGACAGCAGGACAACATTGACGAAAAAAATGGTAAATGCGAGGGTTAATATTTAACTTTGCGCCAGGCTCTTGACCGGAGGAAATGGTTAAATGAATATATAGAATCTTAAACAGATTATATTTAGTAGTATTAAGTGCTCAGGTTTGACACAAAAGAAACGCCTGAGAAATGTACATAATTGATCGATTGCAGATTTAGGAGATGAGTATGAAAGAATGACAGAGCACGAGCACCGTAGAAAGATAGAAAGAATATGTTGGAAACGAAAAAAGAAAACAATGCGATTATAGAACGAGCGAACTATGCTGATTGCAGCTAGAACAGAAATAACGAGTATAGCGCAAAAAGCTCATAAATTGATTTTTAAATTTCACTTGGATGCTGTACGATGCCCCGGATGAACGTTTGGCTTGTTTTCAAATGATTATTATATTTTGAGGAACGCTAGAATACTATTGCCTATTAAAAAAACACATCATGATCACCCCATTTGCTCGATGATCATTGAAGATTTGGATTGCATTATTTTAAGCGGGACTTTGCTTAGTTATATAAAATTGGCAAATAACAAAACGAATGCCGGAATCACTGTTTATAACCGGACGACCGGATTTCAAGGCAGAAATTAAAATAATTCTGTTTTCAATCAAGCATAATAGTGCTGTTAATGTAGACTTTTATTGCGATCTTTCTTTTGTATTACCCAATTTTGTATAACTTATCGCCAACCAAATTTACCCAAGTAGCAACAGTTCTAAACAGCTAAAGCAAAATGGCAGAAAACGACACGGACAGAAGATTTTGATAGGAACTTGTGAAGCATTTTTTCTTTTTATTTAACGCCGCATTACAATACAGTAGCTTCATGAGCCAATTGCTAAAGAATGCAATAGACATGCTAGAATTTATATGAATATTATTCGACAAATCCGGTAAGAAAATCCGTTGCAGAGTCCAGTTGACAAAAAAGCTAATGCGTAGCGATCGAATACGTGAGCATGTATGGTACCGGAGCTATCCGGAATCGATATACTATTGAAGTACGTATATCGTTTATTATATCTTTGAAATGATATAAACGATAACTTATGATAAATTTACTTAAAACGAAGCATGTGTTTTGTGGCTAAAAAGCAACCACAAAAGCATGAAGTGATTATGAAAAGTAGTTACGCGTAGGATCGGGTACATCCTCTTGCGAATTCAAAGGAAAAAAGATTAAAAACATGTATTAAAAAGAAGGAGGCAGAAAACTAAACAAAACATTTCTACATTTGAACATGGTTAAACATACTACTTCGAGATCCTCACCCTCAATTATAGCGTGAGTGTTAAGGTTAGTTTTTTCACAGAGGCATTACTGTTATTAATGCGGCGTCTGTTATTTGGTACTGATAATTTTAGCCTATATGCTGGCTTCAATTTTATGTTGTTTCTACAGCCAAGATGTAAATAAAATTTCTTTTTCTTAATCACCGTTCGGCCCAGTGGCCTGCGATCACTAGCAAGAAACACTGGAAGTAATTTTTTTCAATTACGCTTTTGGTTACATTGTTCTCAATACCTCCGATCGATAGTTTAACATTTGGGGTTTCTTTTTTCAATGTATGTAGCAAGTAAACATGGTCACTGAGGCAATATCTTAAATTAACAGGAAAAGGTAATCGCCTAAGCTACACATTTCATACATTTATTTGACTTTCACGACATGCGCTACAATGTCTGTAAATAACACCATCCGATATGATGAATTATATGAAACAACATAGTAGCGTAGCCGCCAGGTCTACGATGAATGAATTACATATTTTCAACAGTAGCATATTGCACAAGATCGTAAATAGACATTGTGTTGAGCGTGGCCCAAGAAGGAAGCCGGATTAAGACATAATGGGGCTTGAACACGCGTGTCTTGGGCATTTTCGGTTCTTTTCGTGAAGTAATCAGCACCGTTGGGCGAACGTTACCCGTAGAAGGGGTAGGCATGCTGTGGTATTAGAGGGAATTCGAGCAACTGTTGTGGCGCATGTAAGCTCCACAATTCCCCTGCAAAAAAAAAGAGTTAATCTTTACAATGAATCACAAAATCTAAATATCTCATACCGTAAGCATCGCGTCTGTACCGATATCTACAAAGATCTGCACGGGCTGAGCATCGAATGTTACATATAATGACTTGAAGCATGATCGATCAGTAGACCGGAGCTGTAACGATCCCCGAACCAGGAACGATGGAAGACGCTGGGGTGTCATCCGTTAGCACAGTGGAACGTAAGACAGGATAAAACGGCGTCCATAAATCCGATTTTGTAACATTCAATGTATTGCATACCGATTTGAGATTTTTCAATAAAGGTACATTTAACCCCTCGTTTCATACCATGTCGACTTGATCGTTTGTATTTGGCCTTTACAGTTGTTGATGACAAATTCGTAGTAAATGTGCCAGTTTCGCTGTCCCAGATCTATTTGATATTCATATCGGAGATATCGATCGATGCGCAATTGGCTTAAGAGTGCTGTGAGCGCTATTTACATTCATGTATTACCCATTTGCGTTTCCGGTATTGCGCCGGGTTGGCGCAAAGCAGAGCGATACTAGCGGCAAAAATAACCTAGATTTAAATAAACAGTCCCTCTACAAATAGCTGGCTATGCGGGCAGAGTGTAGATCGGTTTTGTAAAACAACGATCGACGTAAACAATAAGTGCAAATAGATATATATGAGAGGTTTTATCCCAAAGTCGTATTTTGTAAAGAAATCGTGAAAACAAACCGAAAGAACACATAAAATGTATAATCCTGGCTCATCAGGCTATAAATATAAGCCGTAAACAAGGAGCACATATTTGGGGGCTCGTCCACACGCTATTGATCCTTAGTGGTGGTTGAAGGTAGAAGGTGAGATAGTTGGCACTCGACGAAATGGCTTGTTTTTGTTTGTCTTTTGTGCTGTGTGTTTGGTGCACTCTATATATTGGCATTGATCAAGTATCCTCTTTGCTTAACTCTTTCATTGAAGTATCTCATTTATTTATTTTTTGCTAAGTTAGAAAAGATGTAATAATGGGCTGTCGGTTAGTCGTGAAAGTTGATTCTCCGCATATCCACAAAGTTAGGAAGCATTGGCACATTACCAATAGTGGTTATAGATAAGATAAGCTTTCAGTATCCATAAAAGTACTAAATAATAATATCTATATCACTCAAAAACATGTGTTGATTTTAACATAAATAAGGTTTTATGATTTCATCTTCAAGCACAGCATATAGTTCGTACACCTAAGCATAACCGAAAGTTTGAATCTGGTAATGTTTATTTACTTCGGGAGCATAACTGTCAAACAGTGTTTTGATTTTTTGTTCATTCATCCAAGTGTCAAAACAGTGTTTTTACGATACCACTCTCTACTATCAGCTTCATTGCTACATCTGTGTGCGTTTGTTTATTCAAAATTATTTAAGTACTGAAAATCCCTTCTATTTTGGTTCAATCGCTTCAATAAAGTACAACCCGTCGAACGGCTGAGAGATTCGCGCGCGTACGCTCCGCGAAAATCAAACGAATAATTGTTGATGTCGACGGTAGGGTGAAGACGAAAACAGCGTGTTTGCTACCATTGGGTAGAATGTTGTTGGTTTAAAAGACGTAAAAAGTTGTTAAGCTGTGGGACCAAGTGGAGTGGCAACAAAGAATCGTGCCCCGAGTAGAATATGTTAACAGACGCGTGGTAGTAAACGCAGGATAATAATCGGAGGATAATCGTGTATGTAAACTGCTTAATGAAAAAGGAATCTGCTTTGTGACAATTATTCCCAAATTAAAGAAAATCGTACAAAATCTGCTGTTCGAAAATCTGTGTTGTGGAAGGAAAAGTGGTGGTGCAAAAGTGAAAACAAATTCTAACAAGTCAACACTGAAGCCAATCTGATTGCCGTACCGATCCACCTGCCTGGAACCAGCTGAGCCAATATGCCGCCATCGCGCCTAGACGGGCTTTATCGGTCGCTGTTGCTGACCAAGTTCTTCTGCAAGGGCTGGGGCAAGCCAGAAAATCTCGAAAGGTACGCCAAACCTGCCATCGTTCGAAAATAGCCAGCATCTTCTCTGTGTGTCTAAGAAATCATCCGACCGAACGTGAATTACATAATTTGGCTGCCTGATATGATTTCCCGCCACCAAGTATGCACTACTTGGCGGCGAGGTCTGTCTCCCTCCCAAATTTGCTATTTATAGTAATAACTAATGACGACCTCTTTACCGGTGCCGTGTGGCGGCAGGACTATTTGATATCGCGTGTGACGTGTTAACGAAGTTTCTGGATCGTTTTAAGTTCATGGAAGCAATTGAAATCCAACATGTGCGGTCACGAATGTTATTTCAATTTTGCAACCCCTAAACTGCGGGAGGCGTGTCATCTTTTCACGGACATATCCGTTTTCGCAAAGACGCAATATTTCTTTTACGCACGTCACACGCACAATCGCGGTGCTGGATGATGGATAAAATAAACATCGTACGATGGGTTGCGCCAGCGGAACGTCAGATCGCGGTCAAAACAAAAACAAGAAATATTTTCGGCCGCTTCACTAACACTGTTGCGCTAGTGGTGCGCAACTTTCGCACTCACATATCACGAAAGCATAGCACCCTACACCCACTATGCTTGGTTGCCCCTTTATTCCGCCTGCCTTGGTTTAGCTACACTTGAGTAAGGGAATGAGAACTGCACCCGAAGTTTGCTTATCACCTGTCGGTGTAACTAAACTGACTGATAACGTTTCGCCGGCAGCATGACTGGCACATGGTTTCTACTAACGCTTTTCAAATGCTAAATTCTGCAAGCCTGGCGACTCCGTAGCGAACCAACAATAAGTACAAATGTTCATTATTCAATTTTTAATGCTTTCGTTTGTACGTTACTCTGTTCAAATTATTCTCAGCTAGCACCCCCCGTGCATGCAAATCGAAGCATAGACTACTGCGTCTTATAGCTTCCAGCGAAAAGTAAGCCCATGCTTGTGATCACGTAGGCCAACCGAACGATGTAATGCGCATTCAAACGCGACAAGGCCTTTCTATCAAAAAGCCCCCATCCAAGGGAGCGTTGAAAACTACTTCCTTGTTGGTAGCGACATGTGGTGTGTGGTTTCCATCTCATGCAAATGACCTGATTCAAAGTGTGGAAACACTCATGTTGCATTATTTTTAAACCACTACGAAGCATAGTTGAATGGACTTTTCCCCACTTGCTGACGCAAATCGTTGCTACCTGTCATTTTAAAAATAAGCCATTCAACCACTATATCCTGATCGGACGATTTTCTGTTGATTTTTCGCCCACCCTCCCCGAACATGCAGACTGTTCGCGTTTCGGAAAATAATCTCGAACCGAGCGGCCTGTTCACAACTCGTTCCACGCGACTACCCGGTCGAAATCACAAAGGAGGAACTGCACTCGGACTGCAAAATTCTGGAGGGCAAGTTCATCTCGCCGCTTGAAATCTACATGCCCGGATTGGTGCCGGACGTCGCCCAGCACGCTCACTTCCAGATCCTGCTGCCCCTGAAGTGGAACGATGAACGCTTCAAGCCGATTTGTATCCATCTGGCCGGGACTGGTGATCATGTACGAGAGATGTGGAACGGGAGATGAGGAACATGTGTGTTGATGTTGATTAATGTTCGTTGTTTTCATTTCAGTACTTCTGGAAACGACGTAACTTGATCGCAAAACCCCTGCTTAAGGAGGCGAATCTTGGTGCAATCATTCTCGAAAACCCATTCTACGGTTTGCGGAAGCCGAAAGAGCAACGGTAGGTATCGGTTGATAGCCTCATCACACTTGTACCATGCATTAATGATTGCTTTTGGCATTTCCCCTTCATAGTGCTTCCAGTTTGCAAAATGTGTCCGACATTTTTGTCATGGGAGGCTGCTTGGTACTGGAATCCCTTGTACTGTTGAATTGGTGTGAACGGAACGGGTATGGTCCACTCGGCATAACGGGTCTCTCGATGGGAGGCCACATGGCATCGTTAGCGGCTACAAACTGGCCGAAACCGCTCGTGCTCGTGCCATGCCTATCCTGGTCGACGGCATCGTCCGTGTTTACCGAGGGCGTCATGAGCAATTCCATTAACTGGGATGTCCTTGAGACGCAGTACTTCGCCGATGGCAACTTCCGTGAGCGTCTCTCGAAGATGGTCACCGTAGTGGATGACGCATTTGTGGCCGGCAAGCATTTCATACAGAATTTCAACCAATCGGTGGAGGAGTTGCGGCTGGACATTTGCGACACGAAGGAGCTGGTGTGCGGCGATCCATCAACGGACGTGAACTTGACCGTAATTCGCGAAACCACACCGGAATGCGAGCAGAATCAGTCGAAAAATCGAATTCTCATCAACCAGTCGAACGCGCTGAATCTATCCGAGACGCTGCTGAACAAGCTGTTGTCGAATGTCCGGTGTGAGCTAACGCAGGAGGAAATCGACGAGCTGAACTTGAAAATCCATCTAGCGCTTAAGCGGCACAACGAAGAGATGCAAGCCGAAGGAGGAGGCTCGCGTGCTAGCAACAAGCTGATCCTGGAAGTGAAGCCGGAAGACAAATCGGAAGCGCTTCCCGTGTCTACCAAATCGGTCGGCTCTAAGATCATGGAGTACATCAGTTGGGGAACGGCTGCGACCCCGGAAGGAGGATCGCTGGAGAAACGCAAACCGATCGACACGACAAAGCAGCGCTGGTGGGAACGGGAGGCGCTGCAGTTCATGCGCGGGATGATGGACGAATGCACGCACCTTAAGAACTTCTCCGTGCCCTACGACACTTCGCTGATCATCGCCGTTTGTGCCAAGGACGACGCGTACATTCCACGGGACGGGTGCATGAGCCTGGAGGATATTTGGCCGGGAGCCGAAATTCGCTACCTCGACGCTGGCCATGTGAGTGCTTACGTGCTGCACCAGAAGCTGTTCCGGTCGTGCATCGTGGAAGCGTTCGAACGGGCAAAGAAGAAATGGGACCCGGAGGAAGGACAGCTGCGTGGGGAAGTATGTGGTGCCTTAACGGAACCAAAGATCGACAACGTCCCTGAGAGTCCGGCGAAATAATCGGTGGCCTAAGCCAGGAAGAACCATCGGGTTCGGGACTACCAAAGAACACGCGAGCTGGCAGAGTTGGTGGCGATTTTCCGCAAGGTCTTGGCCAAATGGTTATGGGACGGGCTGCAAACGGAACCGGAGTGGAAGTGCTGTACCTTTGCTCCCGTAACGTATAAACGAGACTTATCGCGTGTGGTCGTCATCGGTTATCTGTCGAGAGTCATTAGTAAGTCAAATGCACAATTCGCATCGATGAGATAAAACTATTGTCTCTACGATTGCGCAATACATGTGCTAAAGAAGTCATGAATCGAACAGCGCAATATGTGAGGTTTTCGGGGCGTTGTTCCGAGCATATGCTGTATACATTGAGGTGTGATTGTGATAATAGTGCGTATGCACAAACGAGAGAGGCAGAGAGAAAAAAGATATGCTATTATGTATTTTATTCACCTATTATGAAAAAAAAACCAAAATGAGCGAAAAACAAAGAGTTAGGTTAGGACAAAGGGTGAATAGGAATATCTAATGTTTAGATAAAGGTTTGCTTTACCCAGGCCAGAGAACGAGACTGAATTTGGAAGGTGTTTGCCGTTTGGCGAAACGCGTCTTTTTCCATATCGAGACGCGCAAAACGATCATTTTGTGAACTTCAATTGAGTACGAGTATTTTTCTTTTGAATGATTTAGTATCCACACCACTCTATAACATAGGATAGCTGTAGCGAGTTAGGTGCATTCATTCACTACTGTCGTGAATGGTTGTTTGTTGATCAGTTCAATGTTTCAGATGGTTTAATATTGATATGCAGGCCTTTTGACAGCTTAGGTTTGTTGCTAAGCTTTAATTCAATAATGCTTTGAAATACATTTTAAACATCGAGCAAAAACTGTGTTAAATGTTTCGGAAACAAATTTCGCGATTTAAATTTACTTCCGCCAGCGGTGGCTGCTAACTGCCGATTTGAACATGACGGCATTCGGCATGCTGTTCCTAAACGTCAAATAGATCCACGCAATCATGACAAAGTGCAGCAAAACATTGGCAAGTGTGCAGTTGCTAGTGCTCCGCGCGTATGCACCCAAAGGTTGCTTCTTTTTCTTCACGTGCGTTTTTCCGTTGCTGCTGTCTCTCAGAACATTGCCCACCGCGTGCATGATCCGTACGTTTGCTGTACGAACGCAAAGGTAAACAACGAGAATCATCCCTTCCATAGCCGCCTGCGATACAAACAAAAGCCGTCCCTCGCCGTACGGTGATAGGAATGATTTGTGTTGCCGTTCCGGTGCGCACCACAAAGCAGCTTGTCGTGCGGACATCGGGGCCGTCAATTACATAAGAATGTGCAGAAGAGCCAAGAAGCGGAGAAACGGTCGCTCGCCATTCCGGTGGACTTGCTGTGCGTTATCTTCTGATGGTGCCACCATGGGCCATTCAACAGGCGTCGTGCTGCCGTCGGTGGCAGATGAGATAGTTCCTGATTACAAAGATACGCGTGCGAATGGACTATTGAGGTCGGTTGCCGTGGAGTAACAGAAAGGGTTCACTCCCTCATCTTAGGACAATTCCCGTGCTCGTTGTGGTTAGGAAATTTGCACGCCTTCTTCGATCATACGCTCCGTGCCCTTGTTTAGTCAGTGCTGCTGCTGTACGTGCATCATAGTGTCTATTGACAATGACCTTAATTCGGTGTTTATCGACTACGCACCACGCCATTTGCGTGATGGAAAACACGATGACACACGGACGCACTTTGTATGGTATGGCTTTGTTGCCTTGTGTCCTTGTGGAATTTTCCCTCTAATACCACTCACTTGAATGAAGCGATGCAACCCAACAAGAGCCGTTCTTGGATACAAAAAACGTACACACGAATGATAAATGCCCGTCGCAAGAATTAATATCATCATGTTTTTGTTCCTTTTCGTTCTCTCAGCAACAAGCGGCACGACGCCGGAAGTGGAATTTCTCCTCCGAAGGACACTACGCCTCTTTGCAGCCGTTTGGGCAAAACGCGCAAACGACCCGAACCCGAGTGAGTGTGAAATCCTCTAAGAGAGAGAGAGAGAGTTCCGGTCGGTTCCGGTTCTACTCGCAACACGATGCAATAACGGCTCTCTCGTTCTGTTCTTCTTCCCGCCGTGGTGGCAGCTTTGGGAAAACAAAAAACATCTGTTTCGCCTTCCACACCGCGATCGTGTGGCCGGAACTGCAGCACCACTGGGCGCGGGACGAATCCACCTCCTGGCACGGAGGGCCTGCACAAAGGAGCGCACGTATATAACCCGACGCAGCCACGATGAGCCGGCTACTCAGCAGTAGTAGTTCGGTGCTTGGTGCGACCGGAAGCAAAATGTCGGCGCTCGGAAAAGTGACGCACTGCATCTTCGATATGGACGGGCTGTTGCTCGGTGAGTATGCCGGAATCCAGATGCCGGACGGACCCAGTCGGTCGGTCGGTCTGCTCGGTTTAGATTTTGGCCATCTACGGCATGGTGGCGCTTCCGGAGGCAACTGAAGGATGTGTAGGTTCTGCACCTGCCACGGGGAGGCCATTCAGTTCAGTGTCAAGTTTGTTTGGTCGATGCGGTTTCATTGCGTGATGCACTCGAACGGTCGTATGTTCGCTCGCGCGCGTTCTCTCTCTCATTCTCTCTCTTTCGCTCTGTCGTTCTCATCCTTCAAAGCTGTGGGAGTGCGTGGGGGACATCATCCCCATATGAAGGTTGTGAGTTTGCTTTGTTGCTGCATTGCATTGCCCACCAGTTCGCTAAGAACGCATCCAGCTCGGAGGCGGAGTGCAGTAAAATTGATTAAATATCGAACCAACAAAGCTCCAGTGTCCTTGGGTACAGGGCTGACGTGCCGCGTAGGCAGGCAGTAAATGAAAATCCTCGTGCTGGCAGATGAGCTTGTTGAGCTCGTATGATTTGGACTCATAATCAGCTGTCTTGTCAACGACATACGACGGTGGTTTGCTTACACTTTTGCACGATTTTTTACCGCCAGACCCAGGCTTTGCATCACATGCGCAACCATGCGATAAGACGCTGAACCGATAGGGGAGTGAATACGGCACGATCACGCACGCACTCGAGCCCGGAACGACGTCACTAATGCTATCAGTCGAAGAGGAACGGTGTACAAATATTTATGCACCATAGCAGGCTAGTAAAATCATTTGGATTTTTTTTTATTCCCGTGGTGTGCCAATTTCATAGTAATTGATATGTGCAAATGAATGGAGAGAAATTGCTGCGCTCAAGGTACGAACACGGCTGGCAAACGTTCAGCTACATCCTTGGGTCGATCAATCGCAACACAAAACCGGTATCGATATATACCGGTGCTGGTGACGCATCGGGAATAAAAAGCAACTCACGTGCGAATGCTCTCGAGTGGTAGTTTTGTTAAATGCACACGATGGGGCCTTAGCACGAAGGGTTCCATTGTGCATCCAAGCAATCGTGCATGTCAATTCAACGGCACCTGTTCGGTTGCCTTGACAATGAGACCTTTGGTGGATTTGACTCGTTCTTCTTGGCCAGCTTGTAACATGATCCTTTTAAAACAAATCATCCAATCAACCGACCAACAAAAAAAAAACACAAACAAACGCGCCTTCTTATGGGGTCCGTGCCGTGTTCTTGGTGGCGCACGCGCGACGTCGCCCTTCAGACACGGAAACTCTTTACACGCAGGTCACGCAATCGATCGCGGAACCGTACGGTAAGACGTACACGTGGGAAATCAAGCAAACCATCATGGGTCTGCAGCGGGACGAAGCCGCCGAAGCGATCGTGGCCGCCCTCGAGCTGCCACTAACTCCGGCCGAGTACGTGCAGGTCTCAACCGAGCGGATCAACACCGTCATGGAAAACTGCCAGCTGATGCCAGGTAATCTGCGCCTGCCCTGAACCCTCCCAACTAATGTTGCGTGTTTGTTTCTCTCTCTCTCTCTTTCTCTCTCTTTTCTTTCTTTTTCTCTTCTCCAAAATCCTTCGCATTGTGTCCGCACTTCCGCCGGTCTCTCGCCACCCACTTTCCATTCGATCCCGTCCCGGTATATGGCATGTACGTCCTGCGCGACATCCCGCTTGCTTCTACCTCACCATGCACCTGTCACGGGGCTGTCGGGGTGGGAAAACGAAAAACAAACCCCGCTCTCATTGGCAGACACGGAAAAGATCTACGAAAACATCCTGCGGGATCTGTTGAAATCGTACAACTCACCCTACCCGTGGCCGACGCGCATGAAGGTGATGGGCACCACGGAACAGCGCACCTGCTCGATACTGGTGAACGATCTGAAGCTTCCCTGCACGGTGGAGGAGTTCCTGGCGCGATTCCGTCGCGATCAGTTGCTTCACCTCGGCCGGGCACCGCTCATGCAAGGTCCGTCCGTGTGCCCATGTGCATGTGTGTATGTGTGGGTGTGTGTGTGTAGTCCTAGCTAGTTACCTTCTAGGTGCTAGCATGTGCCTCCGTTTCCTGTCGCTTCATTAGCATCAGCCTCGCATGCGCCTCTCCATTTCATTCTGCTTCCTTCCGTGGGTCCTGGCTGATCGTTTGCACTAGTCCCTCTTTTTTTTTGTCTTCCCTTTTCGATGTCGTGTTAACGTCCCCGTACGCGTCCCCTAAAAATGGCGAATACTAATTGGTGTACCACTTTCGTCCTTTCGCAGGCGCAGAACGGTTGGTGCGCCATCTGCACAAGCACAACGTTCCGATCGCACTGGCCACCAGTTCCGGTGCGGATTCCGTCGAGGTTAAGACGAAGAACCACCGCGAGCTGTTCGAGCTGTTCGGTCACAAGGTGATGGGCTCGTCGGATCCCGCCGTCAAGGAGGGCAAACCGGCACCGGACATTTTTCTCGTCGCCGCCGAACGCTTCCCGGATCAACCCGCACCCGGTCAGTGTCTCGTGTTTGAGGACGCCCCGAACGGCGTGACGGCGGCAATCGCGGCCGGTATGCAAGCCGTCATGGTACCCGATCCGCACATTGAGGAGGATCAGCGCCGGCATGCGACAGTGGTGCTACAATCCCTCGAGGACTTCCGCCCGGAGCAGTTTGGGTTGCCGGCGTTTACGTGAGCCGCGTGTGGGTGAGAACACCCGGTCCAGCCGGTGCCGACGTGGAAAGGAATCGCGATTTGCGTAGAACGCACCAGGACTGCCGAGCCGGGAAGCGGATGGCGTCCGGTTTATGTGTTAAGATGTGTGCGAAGGAGCTTTAGTGGCGCCATAGGCCTAGCAGGCACTCCCTTGGTTGAGCGGTTGAGCATGCTTGAGTAACGAAACTAACGCAGGAAATATATACATTTTTTGTGATGACTAGTTAAATTGTCCCGGTGCATTTTGGTCAAAAGCTGAATGCTTGTTATTTCGAAACTGTTTCCAGGCTTTCCGAGAACGTCAGCATGGATTGAATCGAAAGAAATGCGAGTAAGCTCTCTTGTTTTCGACCCTTATTACTTATTACTCTTTTTGGTGAAATTTTGCCAAGTCCATACTCCTTATAGTTTTTTTTCTCTTGGCGAAACTAATGAGACGAAAGCTTCACCCAACGTCAATTCATGTTGTGGTCGTTATTTTCGTAACAAATAAATCCAATCCATCGTGCCACTTTATGCAATAATGTGTAAAACAGATATAATTTGGATTTGGTAAAAAGGATGGGAGGAAATACTCTTTATAGTTATTCATTGCCGTCACACGATAATCCAACAGTGGTAGAAAAGATGTTTTCTTTCATTAGCTGATTGCAATCGAGAAGTTATCATAGACGCCAGAAAGCGTACAAACCACCAGGCGCCTCCACCTAACGGCTCTACTGAGATCAGGCGCCTCCACCGGCATCGAGAGCTTCCATTGGTGCTGGGCGCCTCCACCCGAACTGGATGACTCTATTGAGATTGGATTCCTTCACCGAGGCATCACACTACAAACATTTTTGCTTTAATGTTAGCGATGTCCGAATTCGAGCGCTTTTTAACTCCTCTGATACATGGAGTTTTCATACACGAGCTTGTCACACGATTCGAAGGGTTTCATTCCTTCGATTGAGGGTAAAATTCAAGCATGTCGATCATTCTGGCACACGCAAAACGATGATTTGTCCCGTTCTGGCAAAACTCGAGCGAGATCGCTGCACAAGATTTAATGCATGCCGTTTTCCCTCCATTCGACGACCATTTTACTTAAGCGTAAAAACACCTCGAGAAAATAAGCCCACTGTTTGGCTCTCGCAAGCCATTTGCGTTGCCCTTTCTGATTCGGGCGTTTGCTGCAGTGGGATGAGGCCTTTATTTGAATAGGTTTAGGCCCGTGCCGGCCGTTTTTCCCACGTTTGGCTTGACCTTACATTTTTTGCCGGCGTTGACAAAACCTGTGTAATTTTTACCGCTATTCCGTCCGT
Source organism: Anopheles nili (assembly GCF_943737925.1). Taxonomy (NCBI): domain Eukaryota; kingdom Metazoa; phylum Arthropoda; class Insecta; order Diptera; family Culicidae; genus Anopheles; species Anopheles nili. Next base: position 44,227,324 of record NC_071291.1, on the reverse strand, counting down.
TACAAAATAACACGCTTTTTTTCTATCACCGGTGCAAACGGTGCATGCAATCCACCATGTGAATCTACACCCGATGTACAATGACTGTGTGAGATATGCGTGCATCCGATCACCTCGACAGTCGACCGGTCGCTAACGTACGAGAGCTTTCGAGCCTGCTTTTAAAGCAAAAATCGGAAATGTTATACTACCAACGAGATGTCCGATAAATGGTTGTTCGACGCCTCGGAATTTTAAGCTTCCCATATGTTTTGAAAGCTCCTCCGTTGCTTGGGTGCCTGCACTGGTACCAGGCGTCTCCACCGATACCGGGTACCAGGCGGCTCCATCGCTGAAATGCCGCCTTCATATTCGGTCTGTTCGGATGTATTGATGGCATGCCAGCAGAGGAAAACAAACGCAAACGGATTTTTATCTTTATCTAATACCGTGTATATATTTATAATATGTATAATATTGTATTTACTTAACACTAGAAAAAAAATCATTCAAATCGCATTTGAACATCATCTTTCCATTGACCTCTCCATCATGATCATTGTTTCGCGCCGCGGTATTTGTCGCTTTTTTGCTGTTTTTTTTTTCTTCTCTCCCTTAAATGTGTACGGTTTTCATCTCGCCCACTTTCCCACGTCCGTACCTCTTTCACGTCCCGATCGGATTTTTCTCCAAGGTGTGGTGTTTTTCGCGAACCTTTCACCCTGTGTGTGCCGGGGTGATGTGTGTGTGTGTGAGAGTGAATGTGTGCATCAACCCGTTCCACGATTCTGTTCCTTGTTGTCCTCGTCCCTGCCAGCTGTGGTATGGAACGCTCAATCCCTGCTTCCATTGGCTCTTGGGCGCGTGCGTGTGTATGTATGCGCAGCGGCCATTTTACGCTACGATCAAAACGTGGTCAAAAATGGCCGCCTTGAAAAACGCACCGGACAACCGACGGCTTTTCCCGGGCAGAAGTGGTGAGGTTATGAAACAGATCGACTCACACACGCACACATACACACGTGATTCGCGCTTTTTTTGTTTCTAGCGCTTCCGCAGAACGGAGAACGCATCGAAGGTCGCATTTTTTGAGGATCACGTGCCCTGGGAAACTAGCCGGTGTGGGATGAAGGACTTTCGAGATCGGAACGACGAGGTTGGATGCACGGCTCGCATGGAGAACGTACCGGACGTCTTCGTGGGTTCGGTTTTTTTTTGTGGTCGTGCGTGTGCGTCAAGCGTTTCGTTTTGTTGGCCGAATAGAGAAAATTTGCCTAAATTTTGTCAGAACAGAAAACGCAAGGAAAAACGCCTCCATCGCACCGATCGCACGCCATTTTTATTTCTCTCTCTCTCTCTCTTTCTGCCACCGAATGATCATACTCGCGATTCGCATCTCTTTCTAGCTCTCTCTGCTTTGAGAGCAGAGGGCTTTTCGTCGCCTGCTTTTCGCCTGTCGCTGTTTGTTTGTGTGTGAGTATGGGTTAGTTTGTTCCATTTTGTTTTCCTACGCCTGCTGAAATCTTTGCCGGTCTCTTGCACTTTCTTCCTCTCTCTCTCTCTCTCTCTCTCTTCTATTTGAACCGAATGTGTGCTTGTGTGCTTGTGTGAGTGTGTGTGGTTGTACTGTTTGTGAGTATGCGTGTGTATATTTTTGCTTGTTTACTTTCTCATTCGGTGATTTCATTTGAGGGCGGGAAATTTTGTTATACCCATTTATCGTGTTTCTTATGCTGGTGTTTCTTCTTCTTTTTCTTTGCTATTGTTGTCACTTATACGGTCAGTTTCTTAATGTGTGAAATGTTATCAACAAAAGGCTGCTCACCGGGTTTTCCTTCGCAATGTGGGAGTTCGCCCGATACATACCCGGAGCTCGCAATTTTCCCCCCATCGTTAGCTGGACACTCATCGCTACTGTACTACGGGTTTTACCTTAGTTTAATATTTACTCCCCCTCCTACTCCCCCCCTCCTCTTTATCCTCCTCCATCCTTTTCATCCCGACATCATGCTCCTGCACACACATACGCTTGGTGGTGGACTCCGTTTGTCTTCATTGCAAACTAATTACCGTTTTGTAGTGTTGCTTCGTGTTCGGTTCTATGTTGCCGTGTTTCCAACGGTTTGCAGAATGGTTTTTTTTTCTCTTTGTGGTTGCATACCTCGGCGTTTCGTACGTTTCCCTGCCGGGCTGTCGAGGGTCCCGCCCTATTCGTCCTGCAGCTGGGCGTTTCGAAACAAGCACGCTTCGCACAAACCCGCAAACGAATTGCTCAGCGGTAAGAAGCTGACGTGAAAAAAAAAACAAAAAAGCAAACGAACTAACATGCCCCATTTCAGCTTGTCCTGTGTCTTCCCACGCCGGTAATTTGGGACGAGAGGAAGGGGTGGCGCATTACCCCAGTAAAACAACACCCTCGCCATAGCGTAGGGTCACCGTTAAAGGGAGCGATAAACGAAAGCGTCGGTGGAACGAAAGAGGACAACAAGGCGCTACCGGACGCTAGTTTCGACCGTTCCAAGTGAGCTGCAGCGAGCCGATGAAACGGGCGGGTCTTTAGCTGGGGGGTTTATTTACAACTTTACATTCGAGACACCCAGGATCAGGACAGAAGACCCACCGCCCGGGGGCTCGATCGTATCGTCCTGGAGGGTGCCCTTTTGCGGTTCCTTTAAGCCTTTCAATCGGGCCTTTTCCTTAGCAGCTACTGGTTTCAAGTGTTACCATGCACATCGATACTTTGATTAGCTTGCTTCTACATTATCCTTCCCACTCCTGCTCTCCGACTCACCCTTACACACTTACATGCTAATGGTAGTGAGCGAAAGGAAGCGTTGGGAATGGAAAACACAAAAAAAACACACACTATCATACCTCTGCCCGGCCAAAGTGGTTTGCTATTTTCCCGGCTTTCCCGATCATGATCGCTTCTATTGCCTGCTGGTTTTTTGTTTTCTTCGTCTCGCTTGCTCCATGCTTAGTTTAGTATACTTTACATCTGTTGCGTTATCTGTTTTGTGATTGTTTGCGTTTTTGTATTATAGTATGTGTATATATATCTCTCTTCTCTTTGCTTCTCTGGTGCGCCTGTAAGCTGATTATGATTCGTCATGCCCTTTCCATCTCTGTTCCGTCCCTGTTTGCCTATCGCTCTTTGCCTTAACGTGAAAAATATATTTTTATATATATATCGCTCCTCTTGCGCATCTACCACGGCTTGCCACCCTTCTAGCCCTTCTAAACGTGTCTTAGGTCCTGCAGGCAAATTATGTTGGTTGAGTAATAAATAAATATTTTGTTTATAACGAAAAAAAAAAAATTATATTTATATAGTTATGTATACGGGGGCAAATGAAACGTATATTTAGTTTAGTATATTTAGCTACACTATCAACTAATCTTTTTGTGTGTTGGCGTGAGTGTATGTATGCATGTTTGTGTGTGTGTGTGTGGTTGTAGGTGTGTATGATTGCTTGCAGCCGTGTGATCGTCTCGATCGTCGCTATCGACGCGATCGAAACTGCCACGGTGCTAGCACAAGACACCGATTGCGATTTGTATCCACGCGTTCGCGTGTATGGGATGGTGAGTGTTTTTTTTTACATTTAAATAAAATATAAAATGGTACGTTCGTTTCAACTAGCACTAGTGTTGTTTACTCGTAAAAAAAGCGATGGTTTAATATTAAAATAAAGAAACTAGTCAAGCAGTTAACACAGAAATACGGTGGAAGAAGAAGTGATTAAAATTGCACCAAATAAAAGCAAATTTGAGGAAGAATACATAAACAAGTAAAAAAAAAGAACAAAACAAAACAAAATAAAAATCGAAACCAAGGAAAAAGGAAGCTAAGGCAACTATTCGAAAACGTAACGCGTTCGTTTACGTTGCGGCCTGATCGCTAGCCTGCTAATGTTTGAGTGGTGCGTAAATAATCGTAATCTTAGGTATAAATGGCAGATAAATAGAGTGGTTTTGTCGTACGGCTGCTGCACAACGGTGCGCACAACATAACGTTTCTACTAACTCAAACGATTCCCGGTCGGGTCGGGTTAGAGTACGAGGACAAAACGTTGAAGCAATCGCATTATTACGTTAGCAATAATTATAATAATAATCGTGGTGAAAGGAAGCATAACGAAAGAGAATTAGAAAGTATATTGCAAAGCAACAGCAAGTACGATGAGCAGGCGCGAGAGTAAGGTGTGGAAAATGTGCAGCATTGCAGGAAAATTGGAAAACTGATTGCAACAGAAAGCAGGAGGTAAAGTTAAAGTATTAGTGTGCAACGAAGCACGGGTACGGTGCAACTGAGAGTGGAGCCCTTAAACGAGACTTGCTAGATTGTATCTTAAGCGAGCGCGCTTATCTTATCGCGTAAAAAACGTAACTTTACAAGAGATACCTTCTTCGTTCACTTCTTGGCCTTGGCATTTAGGTTTCGTTTGTAATTTTTGTTTGTTTGTAGTTTTGTTTGTTTGTTTTCGTTTTGTTTCGTGTACTTCTTCCCTTTACGATCCACCCATTGCGTTTCTTACTCCTACATATGCACTTACAACTTTAACTGCCCCGAGCTGTTTCTCGCTTATTCCACCTCGTGTCTTCAATCCTTATCCCTTAGCAAAACAAACGATCGAGAAACGCACCTCGGAAGGGCTATCAACAGACAAAGAATAGAAAACACATATATCACGCACTCGCCAAAAACCGCTAATAATGCACAAATGAGCAGCAAATGTAACCTAACATATCCCTATCCCGATTTACCTTCTGCGGTGGTTTTTTATCACCGCGTGAACTAATTCAAAAAACGGAGAAAAACGTTCTCTAAGTTTCGAGTTTTCAGCTCTCACGCGTTTGTTTGATTTCTGCTGGTAGCGTTGTAGGCGTTTGTGTATGTTTTAGTAAAAAAAGAAAACAACACTGCAGCGGAAGCGCTTGCCTTTTGCGCCAATTTTGTACCCCTCAAAGTAATGAGCCTCTCCGGGAGATGCCAAAGATGCGAACCTTAACCGAGCTTTTTATCTTTATGTACAAAACAACAAAAACCATGCGAAAAAGAGTCCCTTAAAGCTTAGTGTAAGGTGGTGATGAAAAGCGTGTACGTTTTGTTTGTTAATCGATTTAGTCAAGTTGATTTTTAATGGTTATTTGTTTTCCTTCTCTTCGTGTAACATTAAATTACTTGTACCGTTTTAAAAATAATGAGCTCAGTAAAAACAAAACACTCTCGCACACACAAGCAAGCGATCGAGTGCGTACGTTCGCTGAATTCAAAGAGCTTCGTTGGGTCTAACACTAACAGATTAACGTACTAAATAACTTAAACAAACAAGGTGGGTGAATGAACTGTCTCTTAATAGTCTCTCTCTTTCTCGATATATCTTTCTTTTTTTTCGTGTCTCCCTTTTTTCCTTTCATTTCCTTCTGCTTGTCCTCTTTTGTTTTAATCTTCCATTATATCTTAGGGATTCGTTTCGATACCTTACCTTATGGGTTACTGCTCTGATCTGTACACTTTTGTCACATGTATGCTTAACATTAATGCTTCGTGTGGTTCTGTCGACCTTTGCTTAGTTCTCTCTTATTTTTGTTTTCTTCATTGCTTCGCGCACGCAGCACTGCTTAAAAACAAGAGCATAAAATTAAAACAATAAAATACGGTAACCCCAATAATAATGCGCCATTCTTTTCTTCTGCGTATGTGTGTGTATTCCCCCTCTATCGTTTTTCCTTTCCTTTACATTATATATTTTCCCATCTTTCGTCCATCCTATTTCATTGTCATCTCGTCGACTCGGTGCCATTTTCCTGCGATCGCTCGCCATGGCTTCTTGTCTGGGCTTACGTACGAATGAGTTTGGCGCCCTTCGAGGGTCGCTTGCATCTCAACATGCTTCTTGGGAGGGAGTAAAATGGTTAGCCTTTACCGTTTGGTTGATTAGCAATGGGTGCGTGTACGTGTTTAGATGCGGTGCATGGTGAATTATGTCCTACACATGCTCCTGCCTCGCCATCTTTCCTGCCATACATTTTGTATATTTTGTTTGTTTTGTTTCTGCTTTTTATATATATTCCACCTTCCGTAAACGGTTGCACTCTTCTCTTTCTCTCTCGCTTTCTCTTACGATCACCTTACCAGCCTTTGATGTTTGTAATAAACGTTTAATGTTATCCTCCAGTGTTATTCCCACTGTCCTGCCATTGCCATATCGAACGGGAGAGGAATAATACACTTAAACTTCCGACTACTACATACACACACACATACACACGGACAAACGTTTCACACAAACCAATACGTCGCTAACTCTCGTAAGATACACGCTCATGATCCTGCGTCCGATCGGACTCCTTACCGGTTAATGCTAGTATGGGAGCTGATCCTTCTGAGCCACCGATCATTTACTTCTCCGATTTCTTCTGGATCCTTGGTGTATGTGTGCTGATGTGGAGGAATTATAAGGACCACGGATCAGCCCTGTTTGCCCGTACCCTTGCCGCAGGATATAACCAAGGAGCTCACTCAAAGCTGGCTCAAAAAGCGCGTAGCAGATGGGCAATAGAAGCTATTTAAGGGCTTGTACGTGTGCTTGCCTGTACGTGTCGGCTATCCTTGGTGATACGGGTCTGTGGGTACCTCACCGGGGGCCCAACCAAAAGGCCTTCCGCCCATTCTACCCTCATTATCTGTTAATTCGTTTGTACATGTAAATAGGCAAAAATGTTAGTCTTTTCAAATACACCCTCGTACTCTCTTTCTCTCTCTCTCTCTTTCACTTTTTACTGTTCTCCTTTGCATTTCGCAGCTTACTTTTTGTTATTTTTCCCTGCTACTTCGAGCCGATTGGCTATTTTTCCGGGGTTCACGTAATTCCTACTTGCGTTGCGATGGTTACGAGATCACGGCTGCCTTTCGCACAAAATGCAACCGAACGCAGCTCCAAGGATCACGCGATCCGTCTGGAGAGCTTTGCTTTCATTCGCAAGCGAAACGGTATTTGCTTTTCGGTGTGTATGCGTGTGTTTTTAGCTGTTGCTTCTCACGATTGTCATCTGGAGTAGTGCGAGTGTGCGCTTGTGTGAAGGGCTGGCAATCCTTCGTTATATCGCTGCTCCTTGCTTGGAACGCGTTTCCATTTTTTCTCCGTTTCATTCCATTCCCGTTGCTTGCACACTCGAATTGCTTTTGAAATTGTATTGTTTTTTTTTGTACAGACATCATTTAAATAACCCTTCCCCGATCGCGGGTTGCAGGCCGGACTGACCGGCGGGCAGGGGCTGGCTCACGGTAACACGCCAACAATGATACGAGTAAACGAACATATATATAAATATACATATA